>NC_138770.1:542784337-543384337 GCF_965119305.1 Pelophylax lessonae | reverse complement strand
CACTTGTTTTCCTCCTGTCCCTCGACACTATCTGTTCCACCTCTCTGTGGGGCCTGGACTGGAGTTACAAGACAGGCCAACCTTGTCAATTCAGTCTCCTACCTGGTATGTGACACCTGGCCATGATCAAGTCAAATTACGGTCATACTGATTGCCTTGATCGGTACCATCTGAGAAGCAGCATATGACATGAATATGCTGTGCGTTGAGTGTTCAGTCACCCTTTCTGGCATCAGAAATAAGATTGGCCTATAAATGTGGCCAATGGCCTCAGTGATCCTTTACAAAAGTGTTTCCAGGGAAGGCCCTCACCCCTGTTTCTTCTTCTAGGCATCACAGCCTGTAGTAGCCTAAGGGCAGACATTCTGCCCACATTGAGTAGATGAAGTTGGCAGTCATCTTATGTTAGAAAGGTCAGTAGGCCTGGTTCCTGAACGATGTGGATTATGAACAATACTTTGAGTAGAAGCTCAGCCTCGGAATGAGGATAGCTCTGTTGGGCAGAAACTGAAGAAAGGGCTCATCCTGCCCCCATGCTCTAATTTCTGAAAACCTCTAGTTGAGGTAACGGTCACCAGACAGTCTTTGTACAACGTGAGAATTTTGATACAGCATGATTTCCAGAGGCCAGAATAATGAGCCCACAAGGAAGTCGAGTACCAATGTCAAATTCTATTTAGGATAGTGAGACTTCTCGGTGATCTTAGTTGTCAAACAGCATCACCAGTCTGACCGTTGCTCACAATGATTTTGTGAAAGCTGACCTGGTGGAGACTTGGACGTCTAATGAACTGAGAGCGAGTTCCATATTCAGTCACATTTGAAGTTAGCATTTTGTGTATTTGGGGTTCTGGGAATGAAAGTTGGATCTTACTGCTAACTGCTTAAACTTTCCTATATTCAGATATACCCATGGTTTGTCCCTGGTGTTCTGACTTTCAGTAAGGTGTTAGCATTGCCTCTGACCACCTGCTCCAATTAAAAGTCAGGACATTAGAGACCTCTGCACCACTATGAATGATTATATTGCCTTAAGACAGAAAGTTGAGTTACTGTGGCAGGGGCATGGATCCTGCATGCTGAACTGGCAGAAAAGGGAGCACCATGGTGATCTAAACCAGATTAATAGTCATTGTCATTGTTGGTAACTCCTGGCTTACCTGCTCAGGAGCGTTTGGTTCAAGGGCATGGAAAAAAGAAAACAAAATGTTTGTTGTAACTGCTTAGAAAGGGTTAGCTGGAGTCTGGCTTTTATTCGTTAGTCAACACTATTCTCTCCTCAAAATGACAATGCTGCTGTCCAAAGGTGTTTCCATTGCTCCTCCATCCAGTGCAAAAACACCCTAAGACAGGAAAAGTGCTACGTGGTAGTGACAAACAGTGCGGTGTTTATTGGTGCTATATACAAGTCTTTATACAAGTGCTGTACAGTGCTTTAAGGAAAAACCAGCAGGAGAAATAAGTACAAAACAAAAACCTAACCATGTCCCGGCACTAACTACACACAATGGAGGTCCTCGCTAACACTCTGACAGTTTCTACCAACCTTCTGCTCTCCTAGACAAACGTTGTCTGATTTCCCAGGCTGAGAGATCCCTGGCTGTCTGTCTCAGGTGAGTTTAAATTGGCCTGGGGAAGAGGACCAAGATTCGAACTTGATCATGGATCAGAGATCCCTAAAGGTGTATGAGAGGTGCCTGGGAGATGTATAAACCCCGAAAAGGACTCCCAGCTCTCTCTGGGACGCTCTGCTACACTGGACAAATCACTGGGTCAAAATCAATCAAAAAAGAAAAGCCACCACAATTAAAGCAGCACTAAACCCATCAAATCACAGTAGCTGTAAACCCTTACATGTACCTGTAATGATTACCTGTACTAGACACAGAACGAGGCGGCCATGTTGTTCGATTTGCTTATAGGATGCCATGGCAGTTTACAAAAGGCCCTCACTCACACAGCCCCCCTCCCCAAGCTAAATAATTCCTGGAATGCAGAGAGTTTTGACTTCAAACAAGCCGTTATCTGAACAGATGTCTGGACGGATATCTGTTCTGATACTCAGGCCGGTCGTAAAACCATAACTGGGCAAAGAAGGATAATGGCTAATGGGTAGTAAAACAGAGCCATTCAAGAGCTCTGTTAATTGAACACATTCACACAGAAATTCATAACTTTAAACACAAACAAGATATGTCTCTAGAAAGTGTATAGTTAAATGCAGAATAAAATACTGAACGGAACGAGATCATACATGACCATGTTAGCTCCTATGTAAGACAAGCTAGCTGTCAGATGCCTTACGGGTCAGAGGTTACTTTGAGATAGCCTGTGTTTGGTATCTATGGATATAAAATTCAATGCTGCACAATAATCAGTTTCAAGAAGGCAACTGGTAGATATTGGAAGATATGAATTATGGTATGTCTGTCTATACGGGAGGTTCCTTGGTATTGTCGTAAACCTTAGGGCAGCCCATGGCCACTGTGTTTATTGGCCAGGGGCCTCTGTTAACACCCCCTGCGGTCTCAGAGAAAAAGAGAGAAGCAGACGGGATTAGTGTTCTCATGGTAACATCAAGAAGGAACATCTATCAAGTTTGAGAACCGATCACAACTGGCTCAGCTTCTGAACTCTGATAATACTCAGGAAATTGAATGCAAGTATTCTCATTTCTCAATTCTACCTTATTTTTCTAATTGCTGAATTGTGTCGCTATTTCTTTGAAACACTCTGTTCTGTAAATATTTTATTCGCACCAATTTTAACCTTTTTATTATTAAACTTTATTCTGAAAAGTGTTAATCTTGTCCCTAAGCCCTAATGCAAACTAACAACGAACCTGCCTCTTGAAGAGTGCTACTGTATAGAATAAATCCTCTGAACATTACTGTCTGTGGTGACAGTGCGTGTTACAGATGATTATTCTAAAGTCATAATTGGTATTTCTAAAATTACGAGCGTCCGCTGGGCTCATAACGTAGTGGTGGTGGCAGTGAAAGGGTTAATTGCTTAATTAGCCGGTGACAATCGCTCTCAGCCTGCTGGCATCTAGATTGTGGTCCTGCAAGCTGGAAAATCTTTGTGCCGGGTGCAGCTGAGAGTGGCATTGTTACGCAAGTGACAACAGGGTGTGAGATTGGCTGGTGTCATGGTCTTACCTTCTTGCTGTTCTCCTTCGTTTGACATGTGCTGGCGGCCATCTTGGTTTCTGGGTTTCTTGTAGCCTCCCACCCTGCGGCTCCTCCTTCCCACTGGGAGGAGCTGGATACCTAGCTCATATATATAGGAGGTCTGTGGCTTCAGTTCCCTGCTTGGTCCTCTTGTGTTCACATGCTACTAAGACTGCTGCTACTTCTGGTTCCTGTTCCTGGCTTCGTCTGACTACCCTGCTGGTTCCTGATCCTGGCTTCGTCTGACTACCCTGCTGGTTCCTGTTCCTGGCTTCGTCTGACTACCCTGCTGGTTCCTGACCCCTGGCTTCGCAAAGACTCTGCATCGTTTTCGCCATCCGTTTGGACTTTTGCTTTATAGCTTGTTTTTCAATAAAGCTTTCTTATTTTCACTTATCTGTTGTAGTACGTCTGGTTCATGGTTCCGTGACATTAGGACCAAGCCATGAATTCTGACGGTACAGGGCCATCCTCGCTACCCACGCTGGTTGCCAGACTTGATCAGCAGGATCACCTGTTGGGTCGGTTCGCCGTGGCGTTGCAAACCCTGCTTGAACGCACGGTACCACAGGCCACGAATTCTGACGGTGCAGGGCCATCCTCACTACCCACGCTGGTTGCCAGACTTGATCAGCAGGATCACCTGTTGGGTCAGTTCGCCGTGGCGTTGCAAACCCTGCTTGAACGCACGGTTCATTTCGCTCCCGTTGCCGATGGGTCGGTTGTCGCTCCTGGGTCCGCTCCTACTGCCGCTCCGGTTGTTGCGCCAGAGTCTACCCCGACACCTGTTGTTGCGCCTGCGGTGTTTCGGGGTATGTCCGGTTCTGCCCCCCTTCCACAGCGCTTTGGGGGAGAGCCAACTCAGTGCCGAGGTTTCCTTAACCAGGTGGGCATTTATTTCGAGTTGCTGCCACATGCCTTTCCTACTGAGAGATCAAAGGTGGGCTTCTTAATCTCGCTGCTCTCGGACAAGGCCTTGGCCTGGGCCAGTCCTTTATGGGAGAACAACAATCCGGTGGTTGCCGAGTTTTCCGGTTTTGTTGCTTCTCTTCGGAAGGTATTCGATGTGCCGGCTCGTGCTGCCTCTGCTGCGAAGCTCCTTATGTCCATCAGACAGGGTTCACGATCCGTAGCTGAATACGCCATTGAGTTTCGTACCCTGGCAGCAGAGGTGGGCTGGAATAATGAGGCTCTGGTCGCTGCTTTCTCTCATGGTCTCTCGGATGCCTTGAAGGATGAGGTTGCAGCTAAGGACCTACCAGTGGAGCTTGAGTCTCTTATTTCTTTCCTGATTTTGATTGACACCAGACTCAGGGAGAGACCTTCCTTTAAGGAGAGTCTGCGGAGGCCTCCTAACAGATTGGCGCCTACCTTTGTTGTCCCACCCGTGCCTCCCTCTCCTCCCACGCCTCCTGGGGATGACTTGTCTGGGGGTGAACCCATGCAGCTGGGGTTTGCTCGCCTGTCCGAGGGGGAGAGGGTACTCCGGAGACGCGAGGGCCGATGCATGTACTGTGGTCTCGGTGGGCATTTTCGGTTGGCATGTCCGAACCGTCCAGGGAAACGCTCGCACCTGAGATCCTGTCGGGGGCAGATCTTGGGTGGAGTCTCCTCGTCCCCGGTTTCCCGTGTTGACAAACCACTGATCACTGTTGTCCTTTCCTGGGTCGGGGGCTCGGTGACGACCCAGGCGTTGGTGGACTCTGGTGCTGGTGGTTTGTTCATTGATAGTGTGTTCGCTGCCGCCAATTCCATTCCTCTGCAGGCTCGAGGTTCTCCTCTGGCTCTTGAGGCGATAGACGGCAGAGCCCTTCTGCCGCCACACGTGACTCATGAGACCCTTCCAGTGGGGTTAGCCATTGGTGCCGTCCACAGAGAGTCGGTCTGCTTCCAGGTTATTTCGTCTCCACACTACTCGGTGGTCTTGGGGTACCCCTGGCTCCAGAAGCATAATCCGATTTTCGATTGGAGATCGGCCGAGATCCTCTCGTGGTCACCGCAGTGTGGGGCTAGTTGCATCCATGGGCCTGTCAAGTTGCTGTGTACTTCCTCGGACTCTCTGTTGCCCCCTGAATACGAGGAGTACCGGGATGTATTCGATAAGGTGCGCGCGGTTGCCCTACCTCCGCACCGCCCATACGATTGTGCCATCGAGTTACAATCTGGTGCCGTTCCTCCTCGTGGCAAAGTCTATCCACTGTCGGTAGCGGAGAATGAGGCCATGGAGGAGTACGTGAGGGAGGCGCTTTCACGTGGACACATTCGCAAATCCTCGTCCCCGGCAGGGGCTGGATTTTTCTTTGTGAAAAAGAAGGGCGGTGAGTTGAGGCCTTGCATCGATTACAGGGGTCTCAATCGCATCACGATCAAGAACGCTTACCCGATACCCTTGATTTCCGAGCTGTTTGATCGCCTTAAAGGGGCCACGGTCTTTACCAAACTCGACCTGAGGGCGGCATATAACCTCGTAAGGATCAAGGCGGGCGATGAGTGGAAGACCGCGTTTAACACCAGGACCGGTCATTATGAATCCTTGGTTATGCCCTTTGGGCTGTGCAATGCGCCCGCAGTCTTTCAGGAATTCATCAACGATGTTTTCCGTGACCTGTTGCAGCAGTGTGTGGTGGTCTACCTGGATGACATCTTGGTATATTCTGAGTCCATGGAGACCCACATTCTGGATGTCAAACGAGTGTTGCAACGGTTACGAGAGAACAAGCTGTTCGGTAAGCTTGAGAAATGCGAATTTCACCGATCCCAGGTAACCTTCTTAGGTTACATCATTTCCGCTGAGGGGTTCTCCATGGATCCTGAGAAGGTTTCGGCTGTCTTACAGTGGCCCCAGCCCAGTGGTCTTCGCTCCCTGCAGCGCTTTTTGGGCTTCGCCAATTATTATCGGAAGTTCATCAGGGACTTTTCCATGCTAGCCAAGCCTCTCACGGATCTGACCAGGAAGGGCAGTAATTCCCAGGTCTGGCCGCCCGAGGCCATCCGAGCTTTTGAGGCTCTAAAGTCCGCCTTTGTGTCGGCTCCGATTCTGTCGCATCCCAACCCTGGGTTGCCCTTTGTCCTCGAGGTGGACGTGTCTGAGACGGGAGTAGGCGCCCTTCTGTCTCAGCGTAGAACACCAGAGGGTCCTCTGCTTCCTTGTGGGTTTTACTCCCGGAAACTGTCTTCCGCGGAGTGCAACTACCAGATTGGTGACAGGGAGTTATTGGCCATCGTGCAGGCTCTTAAAGAATGGAGGCACTTGCTCGAGGGTTCGGTGGTTCCGGTCCTCATCCTGACGGACCACAAGAATCTGACCTACCTCTCTGAGGCCAAGAGATTGACACCACGTCAGGCCAGATGGGCTCTGTTCTTGTCACGTTTTAATTACGTGGTCTCCTACCTACCCGGTTCCAAGAACATCAGGGCTGATGCCTTATCACGGCAGTACTCCGACCTGTCCAGGGAGGAGTCGATTCCGACTTCGGTCATACCTCCGAATCAGATCCTGGCTGCCATTCGCACCAGCCTGACCTCTCCCCTGGGTGAGCAGATTTTGGCGGCTCAATCTGGTGCTCCCTCTGGGAGACCCAACGGCAGATGTTTTGTGCCTGAGGAGTTGCGCACTCGGTTGTTGCGAACCTACCATAACTCCAAGACCGCGGGGCATCCTGGAAAGAATCAGCTGTCCTGGGCTGTTTCACGTCTGTTCTGGTGGCCTTCCCTACGTTCCGACATCGCCGCATATGTAGCGGCATGCTCCGTTTGTGCCCAGAGTAAGTCCCCTCGGCACCTTCCGTTGGGCCTTCTGCAACCCTTAGCCACCGGGGAGCGCCCATGTTCACACCTGGGGATGGATTTCATTGTGGACCTCCCTGCATCCCGTGGCCATACGGTCATTCTCATGATTGTGGATCGGTTTTCCAAAATGTGTCACTGTGTTCCTCTCAAGAAGTTACCCTCTGCACAGGAGTTGGCCACGATTTTTGCCAGGGAGGTCTTCCGGTTGCACGGCTTGCCCAAGGAGATTGTGTCGGATCGGGGGAGTCAGTTTGTGTCCAGGTTCTGGCGCGCCTTTTGCTCCCAGTTGGGGATTCATCTCTCCTTCTCCTCGGCCTACCACCCTCAGTCCAATGGGGCCGCAGAACGTTCCAATCAGGCCTTGGAGCAATTCCTTCGTTGCTATGTCTCCGATCACCAAGACAATTGGGTTGACCTCCTGCCTTGGGCTGAGTTTGCCAGGAACACGGCCGTGAACTCTTCCTCTGGGACGTCTCCCTTCATGGCCAACTATGGGTTCCAACCTGCCGTGTTACCGGAGGTATTCTCTCCCCAGGATATTCCGGCTGTGGAGGATCACCTTTCCGTCCTACGTGCTTCTTGGGTACAGATCCAGAAGTCCCTTGAGGTCTCTGCGCAGCGCCAGAGACTCCAGGCTGATCGCAGACGAGCGCCTGCTCCTTCCTACCAGGCCGGAGACCGTGTATGGTTGTCCACCCGCAACCTCAACCTTCGAGTGCCCACTCCCAAGCTGGCGCCTCGCTTTGTTGGTCCCTTCCGAGTGCTTCGCAGGGTAAACCCGGTAGCCTATGCCCTTGCGCTTCCTCCTGGCATGCGGATCTCCAACGTGTTTCATGTCTCCCTGTTGAAGCCTCTGGTGTGTAATCGTTTCACTTCCTCGGTTCCTCGGCCTCGTCCGGTCCGAGTGGGCAATCGTGAGGAGTATGAGGTGAGCAATATCCTGGACTCACGCCTGGTCCGCGGTCGGGTGCAGTTTTTGGTTCATTGGCGTGGTTATGGTCCAGAGGAGCGTTCCTGGGTTCCCTCCGCAGATGTCCATGCTCCTGCCTTGCTCCGAGCCTTCCACGTACGCTTCCCTCAGAAACCGTTCTTTACTCCGCGGAGGAGGGGCCCTTGAGGGGGAGGTACTGTCATGGTCTTACCTTCTTGCTGTTCTCCTTCGTTTGACATGTGCTGGCGGCCATCTTGGTTTCTGGGTTTCTTGTAGCCTCCCACCCTGCGGCTCCTCCTTCCCACTGGGAGGAGCTGGATACCTAGCTCATATATATAGGAGGTCTGTGGCTTCAGTTCCCTGCTTGGTCCTCTTGTGTTCACATGCTACTAAGACTGCTGCTACTTCTGGTTCCTGTTCCTGGCTTCGTCTGACTACCCTGCTGGTTCCTGATCCTGGCTTCGTCTGACTACCCTGCTGGTTCCTGTTCCTGGCTTCGTCTGACTACCCTGCTGGTTCCTGACCCCTGGCTTCGCAAAGACTCTGCATCGTTTTCGCCATCCGTTTGGACTTTTGCTTTATAGCTTGTTTTTCAATAAAGCTTTCTTATTTTCACTTATCTGTTGTAGTATGTCTGGTTCATGGTTCCGTGACAGCTGGTCCTTGGTCACGAGTTAGTGAGAAGGGCAGGGATCTGATACCCGCCACCCTCACAGTACCCAGTGAAGTCACTGGCCTCAGGTGACACACAGAGATGAAACAAATCCTCCTACATACATTGTAACTGTCCATCTACAGCCATCTTTCACTTACATCCATTCAAAGTGCAACATTCATACAGGATCTCTCAGCTCTGAAAAGCAGGGGGTGGAGAGCTGATGTTACATCAGTGAGGAGAGCTCTGAGAGCTGACTGAAGGGAAGGGAAGGGACCCCCCCTCCCTTCACACAGCACACAGGAACCGAGTTGGGGCTGTCAACCTGCTGGAGGTCCCTCCCCTGTCACCATTTTTCTCTCGGTGTCAGGAAAACTCATCAGAATTGATTCATGGCTATAGCAAAGGGACAAGGCAGCAGATAGAAGTGACGCTTAGTGCTCTGGATTGAGACAAGTACACACTATAGAGGGATATACTTTTTTCATATTTCAAATCTGAGGTTGCAAAAAACAGTTACATTTCTGGCATTCAGGAGAATGTAACTATCACATATGGTTATGCTCTCAACCAAACTGTCAACCCATCAAATGGCTGGCGTCATACCTGATCACATGTGCAGCACCATGGGAGTTGCAGATAAAACAGAAGCTAAGATGGCAGCTTTCTTGGCTGAAAAGGATAGGAGGGTTTAGTTCTGCTTTAGGGATTGGTAAACTGCAATATTTTGCTGATTTTCTTTTTAGGTTAAACTAATTTGAGCATCAACTGACAGGAAAAAATATTTCCAGAGATAAATTCAACGGCACCGCATCCCATTATGAAAGCTTATCCCCTGAAGAAGCCAAATTTGTTGGCGAAACATGTTGGGATTGTCACCCCAGAAGTGTTTTAAGTCTCCAGAATACCATGTTGGAGTTATTTTAATACTGCTGTTTGTATATGTTTTGTCCTAAATGATTTTTAATAAACTGAATAAAATATGTATTCATTTTTAATTAATTCTCCAGTTTATTGGCACCTAAAAAATCCCAGCTCCTACTGGAGCATTTTTTTCTTGTGTTTTATAATTTGAGCATCAATCGCTACTGTCTGAGCACTGGAAAAATTCTAAAGTGACTTTAAATGCCTTTTGTGGTATTGTGCATGGCTGCTGGGCAATTTCAGTGTGTCCCTATTCACTTGAATTGGTTGCATTTGGTGGACATTAGTTCCCAACGAACACGACAGTCTGCTGTTTTTTCACCCCCAACCATTAGTGTAAGCAAGCCCTTATTAACCACTTCTGGACCAGAAGAATTTACCCCCTTAATAAAAAGGCCATTTTTTGCAATTCGGCACTGCGTTACATTAACGGCCAATCGCGCAGTCGTGCGACGCTGTACTTAAATAAAGTTGATGTCCTTTTTTTCCACAAATAGAGCTTTCTTTTGGTGGTATTTGATCACCTGTGCGATTTTTATTTTTTGTGCTATAAACAAAAAAAAAACAATATTTTTCACATTCTGCTATACATCATTCCCAAAAAATAAAAATTTAAAAATCTAAAATATTTTTAACATTTTAGGCCAATTTGTTTTCTGCTACATATTTTTGGCAAACACAATCACAATAAGCGTATTTTGATTGGTTTGCGCAAATGTTATTGCAACTACTAACTACGAGATTTATGTCATTTTTATTGTTTTTTTTTTCCTAGTAATGGTGGCGATCTGAGATTTTTTTGCGGGACTGCAACATTGCGAAAGACAGATCAGACCCCTAACTGACATTTTTGACACTTTTGGGGGGGACCAGTGACATTACTACAGTAATCAGTGCTAAAAATATGCACGGTTACTGTAATAATTACACTGGCAGGGAAGGTGTTAACATAGTAAGTGATCAAGGGGTTAAATGTGTACCTAGGGGTGTGTTTCTAACTGTATGGGGGGCGGGGCTTGTGAAATGATCACAGAGACCTTTGATCCTACATAGAAGGATCACAGGCGCTCTGTGATTATTCCAGAGAGAACGGTCAGCTGTGTTTACAACAGCTGACCATTCTTCTCTCTTAGCGGGGAGGGATCGTGGATGGCGGTTGGCAATCGGAGCCGCCTGCCCCATGCATCGGAGTCCCCGCTGACGAGTGGGGGCGGTAGCGCGCCACCAGCAGCGTGCGCTCGCCCCCTAGCTTGCAGGCGCACGACCGATGTAAACCTACGTCGGTTCACGCAGGAGGGGCTGCCTGTTGCAGTAAAACTGCGGTGGGCGGTCCGGAAGTAGTTAAGTTGCATTTTACATGCATTTGTGGTGTGTTCTGGTATGTTTAAGTTAAAATATGCAGCATGCTGAACTCTTTTTAAATGCACAAAAAAGTGCTACAACAGTGTAAACTAGGCTCATTGAAATGCATTCATTTTTTTTGCATATGTATTGCTACTTCATTTAACCACTTCCCAACCACCCGCCGCCTATTTACTGCAGCAGGGTTGCTCGGGCAGGCAAAACGACGTAGACCAACATCGCTCATCTAAAGGTAGCTGGGGGGCAAGCGCACGCCTCCGGTGGTGCGCTCCCGCCCCCCAACGTCGGCGGGGAAGCCGGCGCGTGTGTCAGGTGGCTCCAATTGCCGCCTGACACCTGCGATCGTTCCCCGCTGAGAGAGAAAGATGGTCGGCTTTTGTAAACAAACGTCCTGGGATGATCCCTGGGATGATCGCAGAGCCCATGTGATCCTTCTATATAGGATCACATGTCTATGTGGTCATCTCAGAAGCCACGCCCCCCCCCCCACAGTTAGAATCACTCCCCTATGGTCACATTTAACCCCTTGATCACCTATACTGTTAACCCCTTCCCTGCCAGTGTCATTATTACAGTAACAGTGCATATTTTTAGCACTGATTACTGTAGTAATATCACTGGTCCGCAATAGTGTAAAAAATGTCAGTTAGGTGTCCGATCTGTCCGCCGCAATGTTGCAGTCCCACAAAAAATCGCAGATTGCAGCCATTACTAGTAAAAAAAAAAAAAAACAATAAAAAATTACATAAATCTTTCCCGTAGTTAATGGACGCGATAACGTTTGCGCACACCAATCAAAATACGCTTATTGTGATTTTTTTTACCAAAATATGTAGCGGAAAACAAATTGGCCTAAAATGTTAAAAAATTTTGATTTTTTAATTTTTTTTTTTGGGAATGTTATATAGCAGAAAGTGAATATTATTGTTTTTTTGTTTTCAAAATTGTCGCTCTGTATTTGTTCATAACGCACAAAAAATAAAAATCGCACAGGTGAACAAATACCACCAAAAGAAAGCTCTATTTGTGGGGAAAAAAGGACGTACATTTTGTTTGGGTACAGCGTCGCAAGACTGCGCAATAGTCCGTTAAAATAACGCAGTGCGAATCGCAAAATAGGGCCTGGTCATTAAGGGGGAAAATCTTCTGGTCCAGAAGTGGTTAAAAAAGTGTTCAACTACACACAGGCCCTTTTTCTTGTCATATCTGTATAATACTGTAACATACGGCGAACAGTCATAACATTATGACCACTGACAGGTAAAGTGAATAAGATTGATTATTTTGTTACAATGGCATCTGAAATTGGGTGGGATATAATAGGCAAGTGAACAGGTTGTCCCTGAAGTTGATGGGGTGAAAGCAGAAATAATTGGCAAGCCTGAGTGACTCTGACGGGTCAAATTGTAATGGCTAGACGACTGGGTCTCAGCATCACCAAAACTGCAGCTCTTGTGGGATGTCCCTGGTCTGCAGTGGTCAGTATCTACCTAGAGAGGAACCAGTGCACCGGCAACAGAGTCATGGGCGGCCAAGGCTCACTGATGCACATGTTGAGTGAAGGTTGGCCCATGTAGTCCAATCCAATAGAAGAGCTACTGTAGCTCAGAGTTCTGAAAAAGCTAGTGCTGGTTCTGATAGAAAGGCACCAGAACATACAGTGCATCGCAGTTTGTTGTGTATGGGGTTGGGTAGCTACAGACCAGACTGACCCTAAAGCGCCTACACCTGAGCATCAGACCTGGACCACAGAGCAACGGAAGAAGGTGGCCTAGTCTGATGATTTCAAGAGTGCTTTGAGGAACACAACTAGTTTGAGGTAATAACTTGGCCTTTCAAATTTTCCAGATCCTAATCCAATTGAGCATCTGTGGGATGCGGTGGAAAAACAAGTCGAATCCATGGAGGCCCCACTTCAAAATGTACTGGACGTAAATTGGCTGTAAAGCTCAGACATGAAATATGAACACAGACTACCCCTCTATAGTGTGTACTTGTCTCAATCCAGAGCACTAAGTGCCATTATTGTGCACTGCCTCGTTCCTCTACTATCTGCATTAGCCACTTCTGACAAGTTTTCCTGACACCAAGAGAAGAAAGGTGACAGGGGAACCTCCAGCTGATTGACAGCCTCAGAACTGTTGCTGTGTGAAGAGGGGCGTGTCCCTTCCCTCCAGTCAGCTCTCAGAGCTCTCCTCAATTGAGCGCTGCAGAGTGTAATTTTAGCTCTCTGTCCCATTTTCTGAATGCTCAGACAAGCTTTATAAATGCTTTAAACAGATGTAAACAAGAGAAGACTGCAGATAGATACAACGTATGTAGAAGGATTGGTTTCATCTCTGTGTATCGCCTTTGGATAGTCACTTCACTGGGTATATGTGAGGGTTTACAACCACTTTCAAAGGATCTGCTATGGACAGCTTGGTGCCAGATTCCACAGCATACCTTCAGAGGTCTAGTGGGGTCATTGTCTTAATGGTTTATGGTAGGCGTTCATAGTGTTATGGCTGATCCGTGTATATTTACATGATATGTATCCTATATGATATCTATGCAGTGGTGTAGCATGGGTTGTCAGCGCTTGGGGCAAGGCAAGCAATTTGCGCCTCCTAACCTGTGGAATTTTAGAAACCCCCACTCTCATCACACCCATCATCCTCTGATCACACCCCTCATCCTCTGATCACACCCCTCTAACTCTGATCACACCCCTCATCCTCTGATCACACCCCTCTAACTCTGATCACACCCCTCTCATTCTGATCACACCCCTCTCACTCTGATCACACCCCTCTCACTTTGATCACACCCCTCTAACTCTGATCACACCCCTCTAACTCTGATCACACCCCTCATCCTCTGATCACACCCCTCTAACTCTGATCACACCCCTCTCATTCTGATCACACCCCTCTCACTCTGATCACACCCCTCTCACTTTGATCACACCCCTCTAACTCTGATCACACCCCTCTCACTCTGATCACACCCCTCTAACTCTGATCACACCCCTCTCACTCTGATCACACCCCTCTCACTCTGATCACACCCCTCTCACTCTGATCACACCCCTCATCCTCTGATCACACCCCTCTCACGCTGATCACACCCCTCATCCTCTGATCACACCCCTCTAACTCTGATCACACCCCTCTCACTCTGATCACACCCCTCTCACTCTGATCACACCCCTCTCACTCTGATCACACCCCTCTAAATCTGATCACACCCCTCTCACTCTGATCACACCCCTCATCCTCTGATCACACCCCTCTCACTCTGATCACACCCCTCTCACTCTGATCACACCCCTCTAACTCTGATCACACCCCTCTAACTCTGATCACACCCCTCTCACTCTGATCACACCCCTCTCACTCTGATCACACCCCTCTAACTCTGATCACACCCCTCTCACTCTGATCACACCCCTCTAACTCTGATCACACCCCTCTCACTCTGACCACCCCCCCTTTCCTCCACTCTGTTCACACCCCTCTCACTCTGATCACACCCCTCTCACTCTGATCACACCCCTCTAAATCTGATCACACCCCTCTCACTCTGATCACACCCCTCATCCTCTGATCACACCCCTCTCACTCTGTTCACACCCCTCTCACTCTGATCACACCCCTCTCACTCTGATCACACCCCTCTAACTCTGATCACACCCCTCTAACTCTGATCACACCCCTCTCACTCTGATCACACCCCTCTCACTCTGATCACACCCCTCTAACTCTGATCACACCCCTCTCACTCTGATCACACCCCTCTAACTCTGATCACACCCCTCTCACTCTGACCACCCCCCCTTTCCTCCACTCTGTTCACACCCCTCTCACTCTGATCACACCCCTCTCACTCTGATCACACCCCTCTAAATCTGATCACACCCCTCTCACTCTGATCACACCCCTCATCCTCTGATCACACCCCTCTCACTCTGTTCACACCCCTCTCACTCTGATCACACCCCTCTCACTCTGATCACACCCCTCTCACTCTGATCACACCCCTCTCACTCTGATCACACCCCTCTAACTCTGATCACACCCCTCTCACTCTGATCACACCCCTCTCACTCTGATCACACCCCTCTCACTCTGATCACACCCCTCTAACTCTGATCACACCCCTCTCACTCTGATCACACCCCTCTAACTCTGATCACACCCCTCTCACTCTGACCACCCCCCCTTTCCTCCACTCTGTTCACACCCCTCTCACTCTGATCACACCCCTCTCACTCTGATCACACCCCTCTAAATCTGATCACACCCCTCTCACTCTGATCACACCCCTCATCCTCTGATCACACCCCTCTCACTCTGTTCACACCCCTCTCACTCTGATCACACCCCTCTCACTCTGATCACACCCCTCTCACTCTGATCACACCCCTCTAACTCTGATCACACCCCTCTCACTCTGATCACACCCCTCTAAATCTGATCACACCCCTCTCACTCTGACCACCCCCCTCATCCTCTGATCACACCCCTCTCACTCTGACCACCCCCTCTTTCCTCCACTCTGTTCACACCCCTCTCACTCTGATCACACCCCTCTCACTCTGATCACACCCCTCTCACTCTGATCACACCCCTCTAAATCTGATCACACCCCTCTCACTCTGATCACACCCCTCTCACTCTGATCACACCCCTCTAACTCTGATCACACCCCTCTCACTCTGATCGCACCCCTCTCACTCTGATCACACCCCTCTCACTCTGATCACACCCCTCTAAATCTGATCACACCCCTCTCACTCTGACCACCCCCCCTTTCCTCCACTCTGTTCACACCCCTCTCACTCTGATCACCCCCCCTTTCCTCCACTCTGATCACACCCCCAGATACCTCCCAACTCCGATCACCCCCCCCAGATTGCTCCACTCTGATAACACCCCCAGATACCCCCCTATTCTGATCCCCTCCCCCCAGTTTCTTCCACTCTGATCGCCCCCCAGGATACCTCCCCATACTGATCACCCCCCCCCTCAGATTCTTCCACTCTGATCATCACCCTCCCCTGCCCCCCGATTCCCTCTACTCTGTTCACCCCCCCCCCAGATTCCTCCACTCTAATCACACCCCCAGATACCTCCCAACTCTGATCACGCCCCCCCCCCAGATTCCTCCACTCTGATCACCCCCCCAGATACCTTCCATTTCTGATCACCCCCCCAGATTCCTCCACTCTGATGATCACACCCCCAGATACCTCCCCATACTGATCACCCCCCCCCCCCCTTAGATTCTCCACTCTGATCACCCTCCCCTCCCCCCATATTCCCTCTAATCTGTTCACATCCCCCCCACATTCCTCCACTCTAATCACACCCCCAGATACCTCCCAACTCTGATCACCTCCCCCCCCCCCCTCAGATTCTTCCACTCTGATCACACCCCCAGATACCCCCCTACCTACTCTGATCCCGCTCCACCAGATCCCCCCACTGTGATCACACTCCACCAGATCCCTCCACTCCACTATGATCCCGCTCCACCAGATCCCCCCACTCTGATCACACTCCCAGATAATTTATGTGTTATTCTGTGATACACAACTGGACACATTTATTTAGTGAGACAATAAAATCAGATTAGGAGAAGAGTGACAACTCAGGGGAACTCTGGCTTCCTCGTCCCGCAGCCACAAGACGGCAGACTTCAGCGGAAGCTCAGCAGAAACGGCGTACAGTAACCATGGCAACGACGGGAATCCCACCCTTCCCTACCGGCAACCCCCTCTGTGGTCTCCGATTGGCTGACCAGGCGAAGCCTAACCTTTGCCCTCTGACCTGATGATGCTCGCTGTTTCCTGCTCGCTGGCCTTGTTGCAGTCCAACGAGTGAGTGCCAAAAGGAGAGGCAGAGGTAGAGGGTGGGATTGATTGACGCTGCACGGAGGAGGCGGCGGAGGAGGAGGAGGAGGGGGGAGGACTCTCGTCAGGCAGCGCAGGGCTCTCTCTTCTGTCACTATTCCCTGCCCGGTGCTATTGAAGAGCAATGAGGAGGAAATCTCGGATCTTATTGTGTTTCGCCTTCCTGTGGCTCCTAGGAATCGCCTATTACATGTACTCGGGGAGCTCTGTGAGCAGCAGAAAGGTAATGAGGGGGAATGGGGGGTTCTGTACTGTGTGTGTAACCCTGTGTGTGCCGGGGGGAGGGAGGGAGGACACTTCCTTCAGCCACGTCTGACGTGTGAGGATTGCACAATGGTCGTCCTGTCAGTGGCTGTGTACAATGGAGGAAGGCAGCATTGTCTACTGTCTTGTCTGACCTTGGCCTAGACTCCCTATGAGGTGTGTATACCTGGCCCTGATTTCTAGGATTGGCCCTGCTGAGGGGAGCTCACCCTGCAATGTCTGGAGGCCTCTGATATGTCCCTGGATTCTCTATTTCTTCCCTTTTAAATGGATTTCCAGTCTGTTCACATTACATTAATTGAACAAGGCGATAGCGTCTCACATGTGTCATAGAAGTGTGTGGAAAGGCAAAACTTTTCTTCATTTTAGGTTTAGAGAGAATAATGAGAGGTTAGAACAGTGCTCCCCAAACTGGCTCCCTTTGTATGCCTTTATCTGAAACTTGGGGCCCACTACCTCTTATATCAATCATAGGGCCCTAATTCTATGACTGACACCAACGTCAGGCACTATTCTTCCCACTGGCGCCAACCACCGGCACTATTCTTCCCACTCACGCCAATGACGCCCCCAACGGCACTATTCTTCCCACTCACGCCAATGACGCCCCCAACGGCACTATTCTTCCCACTCACACCAATGATGCCCCCAACGGCACTATTCTTCCCACTCACACCAATGATGCCCCCAACGGCACTATTCTTCCCACTCATGCCAATGACGCCCCCAATGGCACTGTTCTTCCCACTCACGCCAATGACGCCCCCAATGGCACTATTCTTCCCACTCACGCCAATGATGCCCCCAACGGCACTATTCTTCCCACTCACGCCAATGATGCCCCCAACGGCACTATTCTTCCCACTCACGCCAATGATGCCCCCAACGGCACTATTCTTCCCACTCACGCCAATGACGCCCCCCAACGGCACTATTCTTCCCACTCACGCCAATGATGCCCCCAACGGCACTATTCTTCCCACTCACGCCAATGACGCCCCCCAACGGCACTATTCTTCCCACTCACGCCAATGACGCCCCCCAACGGCACTATTCTTCTCACTCACGCCAATGACGCCCCCAACGGCACTATTCTTCCCACTCACGCCAATGACGCCCCCAACGGCACTATTCTTCCCACTCACGCCAATGATGCCCCCCAACGGCACTATTCTTCCCACTCACGCCAATGATGCCCCCCAACGGCACTATTCTTCCCACTCACGCCAATGATGCCCCCCAACGGCACTATTCTTCCCACTCACGCCAATGACGCCCCCCAACGGCACTATTCTTCCCACTCACGCCAATGACGCCCCCAACGGCACTATTCTTCCCACTCACGCCAATGACGCCCCCAACGGCACTATTCTTCCCACTCACGCCAATGACGCCCCCAACGGCACTATTCTTCCCACTCACGCCAATGACGCCCCCAACGGCACTATTCTTCCCACTCACGCCAATGAAGCCCCCAACGGCACTATTCTTCCCACTCACGCCAATGAAGCCCCCAACGGCACTATTCTTCCCACTCACGCCAATGACGCCCCCAACGGCACTATTCTTCCCACTCACGCCAATGACGCCCCCAACGGCACTATTCTTCCCACTCACGCCAATGATGCCCCCCAACGGCACTATTCTTCCCACTCACGCCAATGATGCCCCCCAACGGCACTATTCTTCCCACTCACGCCAATGATGCCCCCCAACGGCACTATTCTTCCCACTCACGCCAATGATGCCCCCCAACGGCACTATTCTTCCCACTCACGCCAATGACGCCCCCAACGGCACTATTCTTCCCACTCACGCCAATGATGCCCCCAATGGCACTATTTTTCCTACTCACGCCAATGAAGCCCCCTACGGCACTATTCTTCCCACTCACGCCAATGAAGCCCCCAACGGCACTATTCTTCCCACTCACGCCAATGATGCCCCCAACGGCACTATTCTTCCCACTCACGCCAATGATGCCCCCCAACGGCACTATTCTTCCCACTCACGCCAATGATGCCCCCCAACGGCACTATTCTTCCCACTCACGCCAATGATGCCCCCAATGGCACTATTCTTCCCACTCACGCCAATGATGCCCCCAATGGCACTATTCTTCCTACTCACGCCAATGATGCCCCCAACGGCACTATTCTTCCCACTCACGCCAATGAAGCCCCCAACGGCACTATTCTTCCCACTCACGCCAATGATGCCCCCAACGGCACTATTCTTCCCACTCACGCCAATGATGCCCCCCAACGGCACTATTCTTCCCACTCACGCCAATGATGCCCCCCAGCGGCACTATTCTTCCCACTCACGCCAATGACGCCCCCAACGGCACTATTCTTCCCACTCACGCCAATGACGCCCCCAACGGCACTATTCTTCCCACTCACGCCAATGACGCCCCCAACGGCACTATTCTTCCCACTCACGCCAATGACGCCCCCAACGGCACTATTCTTCCCACTCACGCCAATGACGCCCCCAACGGCACTATTCTTCCCACTCACGCCAATGACGCCCCCAACGGCACTATTCTTCCCACTCACGCCAATGACGCCCCCAACTGCACTATTCTTCCCACTCACGCCAATTGATTCCCCCAACTGCACTATTCTTCCGACTCACGCCAAAGACGCCCCCAACGGCACTATTCTTCCCACTTACACCAATGATGCCCCCAACGGCACTATTTTTCCCACTAGCACCAGTGACACCCCCACCCAACGCCAACCTCGGCACTATTCTTCCCACTCACGCCAATGACACCCCCCCCCGACACCAACAACGGGCACTGTTCTTCACACTGATGCCAGTGACAGGCACTGTACACAATGGATAAACAGAAGGTATTCCACAATAACTTCTAAATGAACCAGTAGCGCAAACTTAGCAAAAAGTAAGTGCCATAAACATATATGTATAAAGATACAACTCGTAAGACTACACACAGTCCAACACTGCACAGGTGTGGATGACACGGATCATTGACTAACCCTACAGGCTTTATTGCTCAAACACGAAAGTGTCTTGGGCCACAGCATTTGGTGAGTGGGCATTTCTCCTCCCCCCCTTGGAGCACGGTGGTGGTGACCCTTTTGAGAATTACACCTGTATATCAAATTATCCCAGGAGAAATATTGAAGGATCATGGACTGATTAATATTAATGTGATTATTTCCTGATGCTATTGTGACATCTGTGCAGTGTTGGACTGTGTGTAGTCTTACGAGTTGTATCTTTATACATATATGTTTATGGCACTTACTTTTTGCTAAGTTTGCGCTACTGGTTCATTTAGAAGTTATTGTGGAATACCTTCTGTTTATCCATTGTGTACATTTATGTAGGTTAAGTAGCTGCATTGCCATCTTTTACTATATTTATTTGTCCTCATTCAGCGCTTGGGTTAGCTTATTATAGGTTTCGGTGAGTGCATAAGCTTTCTCTTTCAGTGACAGGCACTGTTCTTCCCACTGACGCCAATGACACCCCTGCCCCCCAGCCAAACACTGATGCCAGCGGCGGGCACTGTTCTTCCCACTGATGCCAGAGATGGGTACTTTTCTTCCCACTGAAGCCAGCGATACCCCTCCCCCCCCCCCCCCCCCAGCCGACGCCAGAGACGGGCACTGTTCTTCCCACTGAGGCCAGCGACAGGCACTGTTCTTCCCACTGGGGCCAATGACAACCCCCCCGCCAACATCAATGACCGGATCTATTCTTCCCACTGACGCCAATGACAACCCCCCGATGCCAGCGGCGGGCGTTGTTCTTCCCACTGACGCCAGCGACGGGCACTGTTCTTCCCTCTGACGCCAGCGACAGGGCACTGTTCTTCCCCACCCCCTGACCCCAGCAATAGGCACTGTTCTCCCCCTCCCCGACACCAACGATGGGCACTATTCTTCCCACTGATGCCAATGACGGGGCACTGCGCCCCCCCCACCAGCGACGGGCGCTCCCCCCAACACTGACAACAGACACTGTTGTTCCCACTGACACCAAGGCGAGCACTGTTCTTCTCACTGACTCCAGATGTACAATTGTGAGGGGGGTGGGAACTTAAACCTGGGGCAAATTCTCATCTAAGCTACAACTGCTTTCGTAGCTGACCTCTTAAGTGGTTAGCTTGTTCCTTTCCCACTCTTTTGTCTCCACCTTCTAGTGCCACCCAGAGCATCTCCCCAAGCGATACCTCCTCCAGGAAGAGAGTGCTAACCCTCTAATTTCATGTCATAATGCAGTGATCAAAGCCTGGATACTCCCTCACTGCCATTTATGTTCTTGTGGATTTGTACTAAGTAAATTTAGGGAAGTCGCGAGGCATAGACACTTGAGGAGGCTGACGGACTGGGCTGTATAGGACAGAGCTGCCAGAAAGATACTCACTGGCATCTGTTGCTGTCCTCTTCCAGATTCAGATGTATGTTTTAGATTGATTGACACAGGTTAATATTGTAGATAATTTTGGATGACCAGCTTAGATAATAATGCTTAGCTTAGTGGAGCAGATGCTATGACTAAGGATGTGGCAGACATACCTGGTGCCATTTATGAAGTAAAAATGTACAGTAATATGAACACGTGTAAAGATGTGTAGCGCTACCCTTACATCATCATATTCAACAAATTCACTATCCAAAAGACACCTAAATAATACAAAACAGATAAAATGAATAAAATTGCATAACTGGGTTCCGGAAGGCCAGGATCGGCTGGCTCAGGATGAGATGCTGACGGTCAGGCATCTGGGAGGATCCTGACATTATTGTCAGGATCCTTCCAGAGCAAAAGAGGAGGGAGGTTTGGGACTTTAAATGAAGCACATGGCTATAAAGTGATGAAAAATGGACGTCTAATATCATGTTTATTTGTACATATACACATATTGAGTCGTTGCAAAATAAAATAAATAAATAGTATTGCTCATTAATGACACATAGTACATGTATATTCTCAGACATATTGCCACACCACCATGGTGTGGGTGGTGTTAATTGGTGACCTAGACCTCTCTATAAAGATGCATTGATGGATGATGATTGTAAAAGCGAGTAATAGATCAAATGGAAGTAATAGCGTAGAATCGAAAAGGGCTCTACGCATTTCGTGGGTTCTTTCCACTCATCAGGAGCCGATGCAGGATAAATATGCTTATATCTGCAAAAAAGTGCATATATATGTAGTCTAATGTTAAATACAAAAAAACAGAAGGAAGAGAAAAGGGGGAGAGAGCCTCCCCCCCCCCCCCCCGGTTACTAACAGGTCAGCTAAAGGTTCCAAATGCGGTCCTGGAAGCCAAAGACATGTCTTCAACAGGTCACCAATTAACACCACCCATACCACGGTGGTGTGGCGATATGTCTAGGAATATACATGTACTATGTGTTAATGAGCAATGCTATTTATTCATTGTATATTGCAACTACTCAATATGTATTTATGTACAAATAAGCATATTACACGTTGATTTTCCATCACTTTATAGCCGTGTGCTTCATTTAACCTTCCTAGTGGTATTCCCAAGTGTGGCTCGGGGTTCAATTTCAGTGCCAAAAGTGGTAACCCCGAGCCACACTCGGGGTACCGCTAGGAAGATCGCTGGATCCTGAAAGCGGGGTTACTTACCTTGTCACCGGGATCCAGCGATGTATCCCGGCGGTGTCTGGCGGTGGATCTTCCTCCCGACCCTCTGCGAGCCCCGGCTTCCGTCTCCTGCGACGTGACGTTCACAGGGGGGTGGAACCGTTGGCAAATACAAATGTAAAACACACCAAACACACTGATAAAATGCAAAATAAAAAAAATCACACGTTTGCCCCCCAGTGCCCTTTCCTGCAGTTTTACAGTACTTTTTATGTGTATGTATGTATGTATGTGTGTGTGTGTGTATATATATATATATATATATATATATATATATATATATATATATATATATATATATATATATATATATATATATAATGTATGTGGCAGGGCACATGGATCCGTGGTCGACGGAAGATACGTGTCACCAAGGTTCCTGGCCTCGGTGAGATAAGAGCCGGTAATTCTGTGTCAGCAGCAGCTAGTGCTGTTTGACATTTTTCTATTTTAGTGTGGCTGCAAAGCCGAATCCGGGCCGGCTCTTATTGGGAGCAGTTAAGGTATGGGTGGGTGGCTGCTCCCCACGCTTCAGGCCAGGTCTTGCCTGGGGTTTATAAGGCAGACAGCCTAACAGGTGATTGAGATTTGTCTCCAGGCACCAGAAGGCTGTGGAAGTGAGTGTTGAGGCTGGAAAGCTTACAAGCAGATGAACTGACCCATTGCTGTGTGTGAACAGCACCAAAGAGACACAGGTGAATGGACTTGTTGCTGTGCTTAAACCTGCCTTTAAGACTGTCGTTTTCCTTTTTGTTGGGTGTGAGTTAACACCAAGAAAGACTGTTACTTTTGTGTTCCTGAAGTGTAAATAAAACACTCCTGATTTACTTTGAAGAACCATCTGTTTTGCCTCTATACTGCACCCGCAAATCCTACCTACCAGAGCAAATCCCCACAGGGGACACTTGGGGTGGCAGAAAACACAGGACCGCATACTACAGAGGTTTTATTGGCCCGGTGTGTTCAGAGAAGTGGAAGAGTATTGTAAGTCATGTCCGGTCTGTCAGATAGCTAGCCCCCAGCCCCATTTCCGTAGTCCCCTGATACCTCTCCCGATAATTGAGGTCCCATTTGAACGAATCGCTATGGATCTAATCGGCCCTGTTCCAAAATCTGCCAGGGGTCACCAACATATTCTAGTCATCCTTGACTACGCCACTCGCTACCCGGAGGCGATACCCCTGCGACCTACATCCGCCAAACTTATAGCTAAGGAGTTAATGGAAATGTTTTCCCGGGTGGGACTGCCTAAAGAGCTCCTGACTGACCAAGGGACACCGTTTATGTCCAAGGTTATGAGAGAACTCTGTAAGCTGCTCCACATAAAACAATTACGTACATCCGTCTACCATCCCCAGACAGATGGCCTGGTCGAGAGATTTAACCAAACATTAAAAAACATGTTAAAAAGAGTAGTTTCCAGGGATGGTAAGGACTGGGACCTGCTTCTACCCTATCTGATGTTTGCAGTGCGAGAAGTACCTCAGGCTTCCACGGGGTTCTCGCCCTTCGAACTGTTATATGGTAGGCATCCTCGCGGGTTGTTGGATATAGCCAAAGAGGCCTGGGAACAACAACCCACCCCCTACAAAAGTGTTGTTGACTATGTCACCCAGATGCAGGAACGGATGGAAAAGGTGATGCCCTTGGTCCGGGAACACATGGAGGCAGCCCAACGAGCCCAGAGTAGGATCTACAATCGACAGGCTAGGGTCCGGAACTTTAACCCAGGTGATCGGGTAGTGGTACTAGTACCAACAGTAGATAGCAAGTTCCTAGCTAGGTGGCAAGGTCCCTATGAGGTGCTCGAAAAGATAGGAGAAGTAAATTACAAATATATATATATATATATATATATATATATATATATATATATATATATATATATATATATATATATATATATATATATATATATATATATATATATATATATATATATATATATATATATATATAAAATGTGTGTATATGTATACATACATGCTTTAACTTATTTATAGTTTTTATTATATTATAATTTTTAATTTTGTGTTTCAAACTTTATCATACCCGAGATGTTATAAAGAAGAATGCACAGTAAAAAAAAATCATATGTAAATAGTTGGTTTGGGCTGCTCATCCTTAAGAATTACTAGCAAAATAAATGTACCGCTTTCAGCACCTAAAATCCGAAAGAATCATAGCGCCAGGGAGGCTTTACACATATACGGTGCCTTGAAAAAGCATTCACACCCCTTTAAAATTTTCCACATTTTGTCATGTTACAACCCAAAAGGTAAATGTATTTTTTGGGGGATTTTATGTGATAGACCAACACAAAGTGGCACATAATTGTGAAGTAGAAGGAAAATTTATAAACGGTTTTCAAAAATTTTTAAAAATAAATCTGTGAAAAGTGTGGTGTGCATTTGTATTGCCCCCCCCCCCCACCCGAGTAAATACTTTGTAGAACCACCTTTCCCTGCAATTACAGCTGCAAGTCTTTTTGGGGATGTCTCTACCATTCTTTGCAAAATAGCCCAAGCTCTGTCAGATATTATGGAGAGCATCTGTGAACCGCAATTTTCATGTCTTGCCACAAATTC
This sequence comes from Pelophylax lessonae, assembly GCF_965119305.1. Classification (NCBI taxonomy): domain Eukaryota; kingdom Metazoa; phylum Chordata; class Amphibia; order Anura; family Ranidae; genus Pelophylax; species Pelophylax lessonae. Next base: position 543,359,094 of record NC_138770.1, on the reverse strand, counting down.
TCAATTGGACTCTAACACATGAATATGCTTTGATCTAAACCATTCCATTGTAGCTCTGGCAGTATGTTTAGGGTTGTTGTCCTGCTGGAAGGTAAACCTCCTTCCGCTCCAGTCTCGTCTTTTGCAGACTCTAACATGTTTTCTTCTAAGATTGCTCTGTATTTGGCTTCTTCAATCTTCCCATCAACTCTGACCAGCTTCCCTGTCCCTGCTGAAGAAAAGCATCCCCACAACATGATGCTGCCACCACCATGTTTCCCGGTGGGGATGGTGTGTTCAGGGTGATGTGCAGTGTTTTCTGTCACACATAGCGTCTTGCTTTTAGGCCAAATTAAATTTTGGTCTCATCTGACCAGAGCACCTTCTTCCACATGTTTTCTGTTTCCCCCACATGGCTTCTCACAAACTGCTAACAGGATTTCTTATGGCTTTCTTTCAACAGTGGTTTTCTTCTTGCCACTCTTCCATAAAGGCCAGATTTGTGGAGTACACCACTAATAGTTGTCCTGTGGACAGATTCTCCCACCTGAGCTGTGGATCTCTGCAGCTCCTTCAGAGTTACCATGGGCCTCTTGGCTGCTTCTCTGATTAATGCTCTCCTTGCCTATCAGTTTAGGTGGACGGCCATGTCTTGGTAGGTTTGCAATTGTGCCATACTCTTTCCATTTTCGGATGATGGATTGAACAGCACTCTGTGAGATGTTCAAAGCTTGGGATATATTTTTTTTAACCTAACCCTGCTTTAAACTTCTCCACAACTTTATCCCTGACCTGTATGGTGTGTTCCTTGGCCTTCATGATGCAGTTTGTTCACTAAGGTTCTCTAACAAACCTCTGAGGGCTTCACAGAACAGCTGTATTTATACTGAGATTAAACTACACACTGGTGGACTCTATTTACTAATTAGGTGACTTCTGAAGGAAATTGGTTCCACTAGATCTTAGTTAGGGGTATCAGAGTAAAGGGGGTGAATACAAATGCACGCCACACTTTTCACATATTTTTATTTGTAAGAAATGTTAAAAACCATTTATCATTTTCCTTCCACTTCACAATTATGTGCCACTTTGTGTTGGTCTAATACATAAAAACCCAATAAAATACATTTATGTTTTTGGTTGTAACATGACAAAAAGTGGAAAGGTTTGAGTGTGAATACTTTTTCAAGGCACTGTATGCTGTATTATACATTCACATCAGTCCCTGCCCGCAAGGGGCTTACAATCTAGGGGCTTACAATCTAAGGTTAGGGACTCGCATTCATTCATTCATTCATACATACATACATACATACATACATACAATGGGGCCAATTACCTACCAGCATGTCTTCAGAGTTTGGGAGGAACTCGGAGTACCCGGAGTTAACCCGCACAGGGAGAACATGCAAACTCCTGGCAGGTAGTGGCGTGGTTGGGATTTGAACCACCGACCCGAAGTTAGGCTAGAGTTCCCAGCCACCGCCGCAGTGGCAGGAGGCTGTGTGCTGAGAGTACACTCATTGCGTGCTCCCAGCACACTGACCGAGCTGTCACCAACAGTTCTTGGTCAAGTCTTCTGATCCAGAGCCAGTGATACGGGCTCCAGATCATGTCAGCGCTGTGAGTTGCCAGTTGCAGAGGTTAGATGATTCAGAAGCCATGCTGCCTCCTGTGCATTAAAACATACTTGTGGCTTGAATCTTGCAAAACTAGACTCTCAAAACTTCTCCAATGAGCAGCAAATCCTCAATTTTTTGCTCTCTGTAGAATCTTCACATCTGACACTTCCTGGGCTGGATGCCTGGTTTCCCTCTGTGGGCTTTAGTTTCTTACCCCTGCTCCTTCATCACTACTGTTTTTCCCTAGTGCCATAGGGAGCAGCATCTTAAACAACAGCACATGGCGGGAGGCTTAGGCATCTGATTCTGTAGTGTTAGATGCTGGACGCCGTAGCTGGTGAGTGTTCTATTGCAGGCTTTTTTTCTTTTTTTTTCAGTTTTAATTAACATTTTACAATTTTAATTGTAAATTTATTAAAGTGGAGTTCCACCCTAAAATTATACTTACCTCCATCTTCTCGCTCCGGGTCACCTGAAAAACAAATGGATAATCGCAATTTTTTTTTTTTACTTACCTCGTTTAGAAGAAAATATACTTACCTTACTTCCTCTTCCTCCCCTCGGCGGCCGCGGTGAGTCGGCACTTCCTGGCATGCAATGATTCCTGGGAGCTGAACGCCATCGCTCCCAGGAATCAATGCGCCTGCACCGGCCTCGACGTCAGTTCCGGTGCAGGCGCCGTCATACCTTGCAAAACAGCTTCTGGACATGCCCAGAAGCTGTGCAGGGATGACGCCGCAGCCCCGGAAGTGACGGCGGGGCCGGAGCAGTGCATCGTGGGACCGAAGAAGAGTGAAGAGGACACAGAAGAGGATCACGCTGGCTTCAAGCTGCCCACACCTGAGATGGCAGCGCTGGAGAATACATTTTCAAGGTAAGTATTTCGTCTTGCAGGTAAGTGCAACCTGGGACAGATCAGAGGCTAGCCATTGTGGAATGCACTAGCCCTGACTGTCCCGGGGGGTATTTTTATTAAAAAAAAAAGTTCACTGGGTGGAACTCCGCTTTAACTAAAAAATGATCAGTTCACTGGTGATCCTTATTTCAACTCAGAAATGTTTATACAGAACTGAAGTAAGGAAAGGGGAAAGTGTTTCCAATAATGGCCAATCAGATAATAATTGTTAGCCCCCATTCACACTGAGCAATTTAAAGCACATTTTTGAAGCAATTCCAATGCCCAAACCAAATTTCCATATTGTTCTATTGTGCTTGTTCCTATCTGAGCCAAAGGATCATCGCTCAGAAAAAGTACAAGCTTGTTTTGGGGCATACTCGCATGTTTTTAATCCCAATGGACTTCAGCTGGAGCATCTAAAAAGGTGTGTAACAGGCTATATTTTTTCTTTTTGCCAGATTTTGCACCCAACAACTGTCTCCTCCTCCTTCCAGTAACTATCTTTTTATTGGCTAAAACACAAATGTTTAAACTTTTGGAAAGCATGCAAAAAGCCACGAAGTTCCAAAACCACCTAAATCCGCTTGAAATGTGAATCCAGGCCTAGGCCCTGTTCCCACCTGAGCGATTTTCTGCTTAAAGCTTGTAGCTCTAAAACGCTCAACAAGCCAAATCTCATTAATTTTAATGGCCCCTGTTCACATATGAGCGTTCTGTCGCTTGAAGCGAAACGTCTGCCCCAGACTACAAGTGCTTTTGGCCCAATGGACTTTAATAGAAACGCACGACTTGAGCGATTTTTCAAGTGTTTTGTCACGCGTTTTCTGCTCAAACAGCAGCTCTCCAGCCCTAATTTCCTCTCCCTTTCTTCCCCTAGTGCTTTGGATTGGCTATACAAAAATTCCTGTAGCTGTAAAATGTTTGTAAAAATGCTAAAAAACTCTCAAATAAAAATGCCAGTAAATCGTTACGCTCAGGTGTGATTGCAGCCTTATTCTTTTGGAAAATCAATCAAAGAATCGCATTAGACATTGTGGGCGGCAGTTCTGTGTATATTCTTTTTTTCTTTTCTCTCTGTTCTTGTATAAAGAGCTTCTTGATATTGGGAATAAAATAAGTGCTAAAGAAAAGAGTCAATAGACCCAAACAAAAGAGGTTTTCTGTTGGTCACAAAGATATTGTCGGCACAAAGATATTTACAACTTCCATAACGCGTAGTAAAATTCTTCGATTGCAGTAGGTCCAAAGATCAAGGAATTCTTTTTTGTGCTTTGTTATTGGCATTCACATGTTATTGGCGTCCGCATGCCATTACAAAGACTGCAAACCCCTGAAGGTTCTGCTTTTAATCACTTCATTAAAAATCAAGTTTACTTCTTAGGTCAGAATTGCAGCTTTGGGGAAATATAAGTTTGACGGAGAGCTGTATGTTTGAGTTTAAAATTGTTTATAGGAGGCCACTCAATAGAAAGGCTTTTTGAACTGCAGTACAACATTGGGGTTACAGTGTTGGCCAGCACTACAGAGGGAAAGAATTTGGGGATACTTATCTCAAATGATTGCAAGATGAGCAAACAGTGTGACCAGGCAGTAGGAACTAGAGCTGCAACTAACTATTATTTTCATAATGGATTAGTTGGCTGATTTATTGTTTCACATAATCGAATAATAATCTTAAAAAATAAAGAAAGTGTGGTGTATAATTTAGTTAGTATGTAAAGTTTTTAGAAAAAGGCAATTTATTATTAAATATCTCTAGGCAGTGGTAAATATTAATGACCAGCTATATGGTTAGGTAAGTACCTTCAGAAAAGTATAGTATTTAGTGCCCCTTATATAGCAAGGTAAAAAAACGTCCGCCTTTTTAGAACCACTCCCTTCCTGCCCAGGACTACATGTCCCATGAGGCATTGCTCCTCACATTCACAAGTTCTCAGGCACTTACTGATATGGATGATGTGCTGAGCTGTATGTGTGCTTCACTGTATTTCCAGATATGTAAACAAATAATGCATTTTGTATGCATGCCAACTAGCTGGCTGACCAACTAATCGATTATGAAAATAGTTGACAACAATGCATCAAAAATGCACAATTTAATAGATGTCTATGGAAAAGCACAGGTAACAAAAACTCCGAGTACACTGCACTGCACCCTTGCTTCAGCTAAACCACAATGTGGCAGTGTAAAAGTGGCCTAAATTGTTAAGGCTAAGGAAACATATGTAATACATCCTTGCAATATATGCACATTTCCTAAAATGTTACCCCTGTAAAGACCCTATAAGTACAGGAAAATATCTGTTGATCTGCCACAAATGCACGCCGATTCGAAGTTCCTGTTGAGGGCTGACAACACGTGCCTCTTCGGGAATTGAAATTTCAAGAAATGGTGTCAGCCCTAGCCCATAATCAAACTACTGTATTCCTCCCCCTATCCGCCTCTTTTGAACATTGGGAGCTGGGAGGGCTGATTAGGCTCTTTGAGATATCACGGGAGGAGTGAAAAAGACGCAGGACCGCTTTGAATTTCTGAGAAAATCAAATGGAATTTTTTTGCAATTATCAAACCGTTATAACAAAATGCTTTCAATGATCTATTTAGCAGACCAGAGCAAGGAGCATGTAAAATAAGTTTTTGTGCTTTTAGGTCACTGACCGCTAACCAGTATGAAGAAAAGGAGTTCAGATTTTTCTTTGACTTAAAGTGGTCATAAACTCTCCCACATAATTTTTGCACATATTAATCATCAGTGAATACAGTGCAAATCCCTGTATGTAGATGCCACTATACCTCCTCCATTTGCTTGTAGTTCGTCCCATTCTTTTTATTGACATGACCTGCACATGCGCATTGTCTCCCTGATTCACGGCATGCTCTTTGTGCAGTTAGTCCATTAATAAGTATACCGTGTCAGTCTTTTCCCCTCTCTGCGGCACTGCGCAGAGATACCGCGAGATTATAGTCCCATCCAAAAGTTCCTGATACCCATGTGACCTTCATCGTCAAACAGGTCTGCTATGATGATAGGCAGGACACAGTTGCCATAGCAAACCCAGAGCTAGAATGAGGCTAGGCTAAGAAAGCATTGTGCATCTGTGAGAACAGCTAGGAATAGAAGGGCGGAAGTATATTACAATGCGGACTTGGAAAGCCATACTTAAAATAGAGCTGGCTTTTCCCAGGAAGCACGGATTTTAAAACTGGGGGAAAAAAGTAAGAAACACGCGATTGGGGTAGGGCTGCCACGACGCGTCGACGTAGTCGACTACAAAAAATCGTCGACGTGCGTGAAAAGCGTCAACGCGTGACGTCACACGCCCTCTGGCCGGCCGCCGCGCCGCTTGAAATTCCTCCGCCGGGCTCCGTCCACACCGATGTCGGAGACGAGGTGAGCTCCAGCACCCCTGTACTCCGCCACAGCTTCTGCCGCAACGCCATCCTCCCCGATCACCCCCCAGCTACTTAGAGATGTCACATGTGCGGCCCTACACCGGCTTGTACTGTACTGTGGCGGCTTGTAATGGCCTGTTCTAGGTGGGAGGGCTTACTGGGGGGTCTGTACTGGGAGGGGGGCTTACTAAGGGGTCTGTACTAGGTGGGAGGGCTTACTGAGGGGTCTTCACTGGGAGGGGGGCTTACTGAGGGGTCTGTACTAGGTGGGAGAGCTTACTGAGGGGTCTGCACTGGGAGGGGGGGCTTACTAAGGGGTTTGTACTAGGTTGGAGGGCTTACTGAGTGGTCTGTACTACAGACCACTTAGTAAGCCCCCCTTCCAGTACAGACCCCTCAGTAAGCCCTCCCACCTAGTACATACTGTACTAGGTGGGAGGGCTTACTGAGGGGTCTGCACTGGGAGGGGGGGCTTACTAAGTGGTCTGTACTAGGTGGGAGGCCTTACTGAGGGGTCTGTACTGGGAGGGGGGCTTACTAAGTGGTCTGTACTAGGTGGGAGGGCTTACTGTGGGGTCTCTACTGGGAGGGGGCTTACTGAGGGGTCTGTATTAATTACAGGATTAATTAGCTAATCAAAAAACCACTCAATTAAGCAAAAAAAAAAAAAAAAATAAAAATAATCGTTCGATTAGTCGACTAATCGTAAAAATAATCGATAGATTAGTCGACAGACAAATTAATCGTTAGTTGCAGCCCTAGATTGGGGGTTATTATAATGTTGACTATGTTGTAATACTTTATTATAGTTTCTAAAAAAAAAAAACAGCATCTGAGGGGCAGAGTTACTTCCGCATTAACTGAGCCGCGTGCTTCTTCCAGGTCAGCCAAGCCTCTCGCATCTTCAGAAGGAGGTAAGCGGTGGCAGCCCCATATTTCTCGAACAGGTTTACTTTGACTTGTTCTTCAAAGTTGCATTCACTTGGTGCTTTAGAGGCCTCATGATGTGCAATTCACGTTGGTGCTGGAGGAGAGGATAATTGAGTTTCCTTTCAATACTAAAAAATGGGTGTCTGCAATGCTGTCTTCATCACATCACAGTATCCAGTACCCAGTTTTCTTCCCTACACAAGACTTTGTTGCCGGAGCCTGGGCAACCCATCAGTCCTGTAGGGGCTTGTAGTCACCATGAAGTGACACCAGCGGTGTCTCTAAACAATCTATGCATCAGCAGTGTCACCTAGCAATAAAATGAGTAATCAAGGAATACACAAGTAATACAGTGCCCCACATAGAGATAAAGGATGTATAGGCAGTAAAGGTATGCAATAAAATGGGTTTCCAGAGTTCAGCTTCAATAAAAGGTAGAATCTGAAGATTCTGATATCACAAATTTATAAAACCTCATCTAGTTGGTATATTTTTGAATGGATCTTCTCTGACTTTACATATCTTGTGACAGCAATAAAAGTGATCAAAATTTTTTTTTTTTTTAAAAAGAATAGTCTAAAGATAAAAAAATATAATTTAAAATAAAATAAAAAAAAATTTAAAGCACCTCATCCCTCCCTGCTTGCGCGCAGAAGTGAACGCATACGCAAGTTGCGCCCGCATATGAAAACGGTGCTCAAACCACACGCGAGGTATCGCCGTGATCGTTAGAGCAAGAGCAATAATTCTAGCACTAGACCTCCTCTGTAACTCTAAACAGGTAACCGTTAAATTTTTTTAAAGTGTCGCCTATGGAGATTTTTAAGTATTGAGGTTTGTTGTCATTCTGCGAGTGTGCGCAATTTTAAAGCATGACTTGTTATTTATTTACTCGGTGTAGCAACATCTTTCACAATATACAAAAAAATTGGGCTAACTTTACTGTTTTTTTTTTTTTTTTAATTCATGAAAGTGTATTTCTTACCAAACCATTGCCTTTGAAAGACCGCTGTGCAAATAAAGTGAGTGAGAAGTCTGCATATTCCACATAAACGTGTGGTGTCCTTTTTAACACTCGTGCTCTCCCCCCTGTGCACTCACCAGATGGATCTCCCCATTTAAGGGGTAGCTTGCAATCTCAATACAAATGACTGTCTGTGGATATCCCCATGGATGCCTCTGTAACTTTATCGTGCTTTGCCTCAGTGGTAACATGTAAAAATAGGTAATAAAAGCCTCCATAGTGTGAATACCGTTAACCATAATTTACTTAAAAAGTATATATTGCACTTACATTGAGATAAAATAAACCAGCATTCATATGTATACAAAACTAGGAAATCCGGAGCTCCCTGTGCTCCACAGACCAGATGTGACGCAATGACATGGTGCTCCACAGACCGGATGTGACGCAATGACAGTCTAGCTCCGCCTTATGCATTTTGTCACTCAAGACGTCATCAGAAGCTGCACCATCTTGTTACACCATCCGGTATTCCGGTATTTTTTGCGTACAGTAACCTAGCAAACAAAGGACACTTTATTTGAGGCCATCTTAAAACTTCGATTTTATATAAACAACTTACATATTATAAGACCGGGACACTCGATAAATACGTCACCGAGTTCCCAGGATATTGCAACAGCCATCATTAATAAAACTTATATTCAGTATAAAAGCACACATATTATACACAAAATAAAATGAAATTACAAGTACACTGCTATCTTAGCAATTTTGGACCACGTTAGAGAGTATAATGTTATATATACAGAAAATATATATTGTAAAGTACAGGTATGTAAATATAGTTAATGGAAAAATAATTACAATTAAAGGAGCGGGATTAGTATAACTCACTAGCATATACAAAAAATAATGATAAAAGCAGGATTAGTGTATCCTGCTGGCATGTGTTAAAATAAACTAAAATAATGAGGAGTTCAGTAATATGTACATACATTAGAAAATAGTAGGGACTTTTTAATAATGATATAGCTGAATACCCATATTTTAAATAAAGTAAAAAGGGTCAGGATTGATATGTCATACTGGCATGTCCAAAAAAATTGGTAAGGAAAGTCAGATACAAATTGAGAAAACCAGGAAACCTAGAGCTCAATTATTCGATATAAAACAGTTGAGGTCTATGTCTATGTTGAGGCCTTCTGGTTGGAGGGAATTTTAATATAAAAATCCATTAGGTTTCATTTTGGGAGACATTTATCCTTTTATTTTCTCCACGCCAGTGCTCTTTCACTAAGTCTATGCCATAGAAAGTCATAAATGAAGGATCTCTATTGTGAACTTCTCCAAAGTGTCTGGACAGGCTATGCCTAATACAACCTTTTTTAAGGCTGTATGTGTTCCCTGATTCTCTCGTGTTGTGGTCTTGTAGTTCTACCTATATACTGGTATTGGCATGGGCGCTCAATAACATATGTGACATGGGTACTCCTACATGGTATCAGTTCCTTAATCTTGTATTCCCTTCCTTTTACTGTAGACCCAAATGACTCTTCTTTCCTAGGTTGCCTTTTACTCTTCCTACACGGTAAACATTTTTGACATCTGAAAAAAACTTTCAGACTGGGGAACAGACTAATAGCTCGAGGTGGATCTAGGGCATTATGAATCAGTTTATTTGTAAGCGTAGGTGCCCTCCTGTAAATAAACTTTAGGCCATTGTGCAATAATTTTCTTTGTTGTCTTATCGGATTTCAGAATAGGCCAATGTTTCTTCGCTTTTCTATCTATTTTCTTATATTGTCTATTAAACCCTGTGAGAAATACAAATTCCATATTATTGGATCCGCTAGCTTGTTTCTCTTATAATTAATTCCCTCTTCATGTTTTTGACATTCTTCTTTAAATCTTCTAGTAATCTTTGTCTATGAACCTCTTAAGACTTCTGATTGTTTTTCAGAATCTTCGTTGCTGCTGCAGTTCCTCTGAATCCTCATAAGCTGTCCTTTGGGGACATTCCCTGGCTATTTCAGATGATGGGAACTACTTGTGGGAATGTACCCATTGCGGTCAGTCTGAAGAAGGTTCTTGTGCCCAATCTCCATCCTCCTTGAATATTTGCAATTCTAAATAATCAATACTATCCTGTTTCCATCTTCCTGAGAAGGAGATCCTATACTGATTGGAATTGATCTCTTCAAAGAATTCTTTAAGGGATGCCTCTGTACCTTTCCAGATCATAACTCTATCGTCAATTTATCTTCTATAAAATTTAGGATTCGGTCTCTCCCTGCCATAGATTTGTTCTTCATCCCACATGAACAGGTTTGCTTCACTTGGGGCATATTTAGCTCCCATAGCAACTCCTTGGACATAGTATTCCTTATTATACCAAAACAAATTGCTATTCATAGCAATTTCCAAGCTTTCTATTATGTATCCTATTTGTTCTGGTTTTAAATCTGTAAACGTATGTAGTGCCCATTCTGTACTCCTCAGGCCATCTTTCTGTACAATATTGGTGTACAGTGAGTTAATATCAATAGTAACTAGAAAGACTTCATCTGTTATCTGTAGATCACTCATTTCTGAGATCAGTTGTTTGCTGCCCCTTTAAATATGATTTACCTCTGGAAACCAGAGGTTGTATATACTTGTCCAGATATTCACCTACCCTCGAAAAGATGGAATTTATGCCACTGATATGTCTTCCTGGTGGCTTTTCCTGATTCTTGTAGACTTTGGGTAAATAATATATAACTGGAGTCTTTGCTGCCTCGGGCACTAAATATTTAGCCTCTTTTTTGTTCAGAATACCTTTTTCTTTCCCTTTTTATTGACGAAAAGGCTTCAATTTCTTCTCCTATTTCTTCTTTAGATTATGATTAAGTGTCTTATATGTGTCTTCCTTATTTAATAAGTTCATCATTTCCTCCTCATAATCTGTTTTATTCAAAATGAGCAATCCTCCACCTTTTGTCTGCTGGTAGAATTACTACTTCCTTTTTCTTTTCTATATTTCGAATAGTGTTCTAAATCGAATTTTCTTTGGTTTTATTGATTCCCAATTTCCTAATGTCTTCTTCTTCCATTTTCTTGAAGACTTCCCTCCCGGCTGTCATTGCCTGGGTTCTTTGGATTAAAAATTGAATTGCTCTGTAACTTCGTATGCTCATAGATCCTTTGTGTAATTTCGGCTGCCTTCGTTTTCTTCAATCAAAAAAAAAAAAAATAATGTAGTTTAGTTTCCTAACCAATTTCTGTAGGTCAATATAAACCTCAAATTGGTCTAAATTCTTGTCCGGGGCATACTTAAGTCCCAAATCTAAAATCCTCAATTCTTCTTGCCTAAAGTTTACTTTGCTTAAATTAAAAATCCCTGCTGCTAATTTTCTCCTTCTTTTACTTTGTTCCCCCCTCGTTTTCCCCTGGTTTGTTTTCTTCTTCCCAACTGTAGTGTCTGGGAGGCATTTCCAATCCAGTCCCCCAGTGGTCTCTCCATCGTTCCCATGTGACTTCTCTGTGTATTTGGTGATGGGATATCTGGTGTTGCCATACACTGATAGTCTGCAGGAGCCTGAGATTGCACCTACGATCTGATTCCGGGTGCAATGTTTTACGGGCTCCTAATAAAACAAAAATAATAAATGTATGTATTTTTTTTATTTTTTTATCTGCTTTTAATATCATAAAATCTATACACTGCCCAGCCAAAAAAAAGCCGCCACCAGAAAAAAGTCACACACTCTAATATTTTGTTGGACAGAGATTTTTAAGTACCAATGTTTGTCATCATTCCACCAGCATGTGCAATTTTGAAGCATGACATGTTTTGGTATCAATTTACTTGGCGTAACATCTTAAACATTCTAGAAAAAAATTTGGCTGACTTTACTGTTTTTTTTCTTTTTAATTTAAAAAAGTGTATTTTTTTCCAAAAATTTGCATTTGTAAGACCGCTGCGCAAATATGGGTTGACAAAGTCTTGCAACAATCTCCATTTTATTGTCTAGGGTCTATGTTAAAAAAAAAAAAAAATATATATATATATATATATATATATATATATATATATATATATATATATATATATATATATATATATATATATATATATATATATATATATATATAAAATGTTTGGGGGTTCTAAATACTTTTCTAGCAAAAATACGGATTTTAACTTGAATAATTTATTGCATAATGTGGTTGCATAACTGTGACACCCTCTTATAACTGGGGATGTAGCTTTGTTCAGAATTAAGCAATCCCGTGTATTTTTTCCCAAAAAATTGCCTTTGAAAGACCACTGCGCAAATACAGTGTGACAAAATATTGCAACGATCACCATTTTATTCTCTAGGGTCTCTACTAATATATAATATATATGTGTGTGTATGTATGTATGTATGTGTGTGTATATATGTGTATGTATGTATATATGTATGTATATATATATATATATATATTGTGAGGGATTAGCTCGGTGGTAGGCGTGGATGACCCCTTTGGGGGTGCGTTTTCACAGAGAGATAGCCGAGCAGAGGTTGAAAACAAGACTGATTTATTCATGCAATTTACTTCACACAATTGCAAGCGTCAAAACAGCCAAAATAAAATAAAAGACAAAATAAATCCTTGCCTCTGTGGGCGGCTACCTTCTCACGCTGGAACCTACCTAAGAAGTCTTTCCAACCTACTGTTGGGCCGACACTGCTGATCCTACAGCAGATACTCAAATGTCCATTTGTTTGCTTTTCACACAGCACGAACATTGTCCATTGAACATGTCCCTTTGTTTTCTTTCACACAGCACATGTTCATTTATAACAGGATCCTTTACTCTCCAGATTCTTCACATTGAACACAGTTCATTTAACAGGTCCCTTTACTCTTCACACTCTTCACATGGAACACTTTGTCTTCTCACCTTTGAGACGTCTTCACTCGTGGTTACCCTCCTTAGCTTCACATCGCTGTAGGGGGTCTTCTCCCATGCTCACCAGCTTGTCGGGAGGCACACATCCGACTGTCCCCCTCTCCCAGCCCACACGGCGACAGGCGGCAGCAGTCCTTCTCCCATGCCCACACGGCGTCGGGAGGTACACGTATGTCTGTCCTCCTCTTCCCAGCTCACACAGCGACAGGAGGCAGCAAACAATAGGAATTTCTCTGAACAAATTATAGAGCCTTAACTCCCTCATTCTGAACAGGTGAAGGCCTTTCAACTTCCTGCTGGCTAGCTCTGTAGCCAACACCCTAAATTAATTAATGGACTTTCTAAATCAGGTGGAAATGTATCTCCTTCCTGTGACTACATTCCCAGATTTAGCTGACTTCCTGTTACATACCCCCCCCTCTTGTTTCAACCCTAGGGTTGGGACACAGATTTCCAGGCACGCATGTGTCAAGCACTGCTGACTCACTGATAAGCCTCCTATTATCCTCAAGCTTCCGGATGAAACTGTTTTGTCATCTTCATTGACGGATTTCTCATAAATGCCACACAGTTTGTCTCTCATCTCATATACACATTCTTCAACTGCATTTTTGGCATCATTTCGCTCCTTCTCGTTTCTGTCATCTTCATTGACAGCTTTCTCATAAATGTCAGACAGCTTGTCCCTCATAACCGTCTGTCCAATCCACCACGGAGGACCGTGATCCATAGGCAACTCAATTGGGCTAGTCTTAATGTCTTCAACATTCTTAAGACGCCTCTCTCTGCAATCCATAAATGTTTTCCACACAACTTTGAGAACCTTTGCTTCACTAAGCTTTGTTCCAAGTAGGGACTCTTGACATCCCTCTGTGACTTGAGTTGCCTCTCCATACAGCTGTACACAATCATTGACTTTTTGTTGTAAAAGGGAATGATCTTCCTTCTTGAGCTTTGCTTGCTCTAAGATGCTGTGCAGAGGATTTTCCAATTGAGACAACAGGCTGTCACACATTTCTTCAAAGTGACCCCTGTTCCTTTTCCCAGAGATATCAATATCATTCAAACATTTCATATTCATAGGCAGATCTGAAGCATTTGCACTCATCAACTTCTTAAACTTTTCGCCCTCCTGAGCGAGTCGCAGTAAAGGCCTACTATTTGATTTGATATTCCGTTTATATTTCTTGCCAAACTCTTCACAGAAGTAGCCAACCAGAACATCATCAACTTTCCTTCCACCAACATAGGGGTCAAACGCAACAACACAGTTGAACCCAGCGATCTGGGTGGTATCCATTATAGACCTCCTCTCTGCATCAGTGAAGAAGCATGGAACTGCAACACATTCTTTTACAGGTTTCTTCAATGCACTTTCTGCTGAACTATTTGACCGCTCAAGGTCACCTAGTTCTTTTTCTCTATCTGAATTCCACATGGAATGCATCTCAAGATCACGATCAAACTTCTGCCACCCGTCTTTCACCAGTTCCATTTTGGAAACACTCCCTGAAAGGCACTTATTCATTTGCTTCACGTTTTCACCAACAGCCTTAGTTTTCTCCACTAGGTTTTCAGCCTGAACTGAGAAATCACCACATTTCTTACTCAGCTCCTTTGTTTGCTGAAGTTCTAATGATACATTTTCCAATGCTTGAAGTTTTTGAAGGAACGGTTTATTCCAAAGGGGTGATTCAAGCCACATGTCGTCACATTTCTGAGGCTCACTCAGGACAGACCCCAAAACACTGATCCTTTTAAAAACTGCATCAGGCACACTATCCCCTCTTTGGGACAGATCCTCTGTTGCCTGGAATTCCTCTTCCAGTTCCTGCAACGGAATCTTCATCTCTTCTACTTGCTGTTCTAAGGCTCGCTTAGACTTTTCTAGCTCCTGAACGCTTTTCACAACATCATCCTTGGAGCTGACCAATTCTTCCATTTCTGTACGCAGCTGTTTAACACTTTCTAGTTCAGCCTTACACTCTAGAGCTTCCTCCAAAGAGCGAGCCAAGAACAGGGCTTTGCTCTCGTTATCACGCACCTCCGTTTCTGCACGTGCGCGTTCTTCTGCATATTTTGCAGACAGTCTTCTCTTCACCAAGCATCTGATCAAACTTCTTTTTCACATCTTCAACACACTGTAATGAACCAACGCTTTCTTCCATGCGTTTTTTCATATCCGCTATCTGAGCTTGCAATGTTGCGACTTGCTCTGATAGGTTTTTCTTTGCTTCCGCCTCCTCTTTTAATTGTTCCAGGAAGCCATTTTTCTCATCTTCCATTTGTTTGAGCTTTGTGCTAAAACTCAGCCTTTGACACCTCTCTTCCTGTAAGAGTTCCTGCGTGTCTTGCAGCTGCGATTCCAAGATAGAAAAATCTTCTGCAATTTCTCTAGATTTGCTGTCTGCTTGAGAAAGCTGATTTGTAACATTGTCCAACTCAACCTGCAGTCGGTTTGCCTTCTCTGACAGCTTAGCACACAATCGGTCACCTTCTGACACCTTGACTTGCGATTCCAGAAGCTGTGCCTCTACTTTTTCCCTCTTATGTTCACAATCTTCTTTTCCCTGCATAAGAGCCTTCACCTCATTGGCTAGCATCTGGGAATAAGAATGTAATTCTGCCACACAGGCTTCTTTCTCCTTTAACTGCTGCTGGACACGTTGGGCTTCCCCTTTCCAACTTTCACAGTCCGCACGCCATTCATTTACCACATTGCTCAAAGTAGTGAGCTCATACACAGTACTCAGTAATTTAGCCTCTCTTTCACTTTTCTCGTTGTCGCTGAGAGACAATGTCGTTTTCAGAGCGACATTCTGTTCCTGCGACTCCTGCAGGTCTATTTTTGTAGCTCCCAAAGACTGAAGACTTTTTTCCAGCTGATTACGCAACTCCAACATATCAGCCATACTTTGCTTCTGCAAAGTCTGAATTTCACTTTCCTTTTCCATGAGGATGGTATCTTTCTCCATTATAGTCTCTCTCCGTTTTTGCAACTCGACCAAAAGAAGAGCAGTGGATTCTTCCCACTGTAACACATGAGACTTGAGTAGTTCATTCATTTCCTGCAAGTTTCTATGCTCCATTTTAAGCAATTCCAAGGCTTGTTCCTTTTCTTCCATTTTCCGTTGCAAGGCATCCAACTCAGCCCTGCACACATACTCGGTTTCCTCCAAACCGATGGCCTCCATTGGCTGCTGGCGTCTCTGTTTCCAGCCTGCCATGCTCTCTTGATGAGCCTTTTGTTGAGCTGCAAAGCTCTGCTGAAAATCCGCATTTGCCTGCTGTTGAGCTGCATTTGCTTGCTGTTGAGCTGCATTTGATATAATCAGATGTTTCAACATCTCCTCCATTTTGAGTTTACTTTTCATCTGAGCACACTGCGTCTCCATAGCAGTTTCATCAGTGTTGCTAGGGACAACAACCTTCCTCTTTAGTAGACTCTCTTTAGGCATGGATGGGGCTGGTTCAGACGGCAACATCCCCTCCATCCATAGAATCCGGTCTCTCATTTCATCTATCTTTGCATTCTTCAGGCGTTTTGAACGCCCCATCTTCAATAACTCCACAAACAAATTTTTCACAGTCCAGCAAAAAATTTTCAGACCACTGTCTCTTTAACACATGTAGTTTTTCTCTCTCTTGCAAGATCTCTTTTCCTGCACACACAGTTTGTGCAGTCACTTGCACCAGACACAACAAAGTTCATCAAATAATTTTGAGACCGCTGTCTCTTTAAAACACTTTTTTTTTTTTTTCTGTCAGGATCTTCTCTCCTGCACACATAGATTGTGCAATCTCATGCACCAGATAAAGTTCATCAAACATTTGCACTTCCTTGCAGGGATCTCTGCTTATGCCCACTGCATACCTCCACCATATGTGAGGGATTAGCTCGGTGGTAGGCGTATGGGTGACCCCTTTGGGGGTGCGTTTTCACAGAGAGATAGCCGAGCAGAGGTTGAAAACAAGACTGATTTATTCATGCAATTTACTTCACACAATTGCAAGCGTCAAAACAGCCAAAATAAAATAAAAGACAAAATAAATCCTTGCCTCTGTGGGCGGCTACCTTCTCACGCTGGAACCTACCTAAGAAGTCTTTCCAACCTACTGTTGGGCCGACACTGCTGATCCTACAGCAGATACTCAAATGTCCATTTGTTTGCTTTTCACACAGCACGAACATTGTCCATTGAACATGTCCCTTTGTTTTCTTTCACACAGCACATGTTCATTTATAACAGGATCCTTTACTCTCCAGATTCTTCACATTGAACACAGTTCATTTAACAGGTCCCTTTACTCTTCACACTCTTCACATGGAACACTTTGTCTTCTCACCTTTGAGACGTCTTCACTCGTGGTTACCCTCCTTAGCTTCACATCGCTGTAGGGGGTCTTCTCCCATGCTCACCAGCTTGTCGGGAGGCACACATCCGACTGTCCCCCTCTCCCAGCCCACACGGCGACAGGCGGCAGCAGTCCTTCTCCCATGCCCACACGGCGTCGGGAGGTACACGTATGTCTGTCCTCCTCTTCCCAGCTCACACAGCGACAGGAGGCAGCAAACAATAGGAATTTCTCTGAACAAATTATAGAGCCTTAACTCCCTCATTCTGAACAGGTGAAGGCCTTTCAACTTCCTGCTGGCTAGCTCTGTAGCCAACACCCTAAATTAATTAATGGACTTTCTAAATCAGGTGGAAATGTATCTCCTTCCTGTGACTACATTCCCAGATTTAGCTGACTTCCTGTTACAATATATATATATATATATATATATATATATATATATATATATATATATATATATATATATATATATAAAATGAATGTATATGTGTACTGACTCCAATTTAACATGAGTTTGAATGTGATTGATTGCTTAAACACAGCTACAGCTGGTGTGCACAGTTATGCAACCACATTATTTTAGTTTTTTTTTTTTTACTACCCCCCCCCCCCAAAACATTTTAGTTTTGTTTTTCAATTGAGTTGCATAGTTTATGGGTCACATTAAGGCCTCATGCACACAGGGCGTTAGAAAAAATGAGCTGCAGAGCCACTGCTAACGCCAGGAAAAAGCAGCTATAAAAACGTGCTATTAGTAGCTTTTTTCGCTTGACGTTAATGCACGTTTAGCCACGTTAGCTTTTAGCAGCGTTTTTCTGCCTCTATTCAAAACGTTTGAAGACGAGTTGCAAAATGTCTGTATGTGCATGAGGCGTAAAAGGTGGAAAAAGTAATGAAATTATTTATCATAGTCTCATCACAGAATATATATATATATATATATATATATATATATATATTAGTAAGTGTTTGGGGGTTCAAAGTAATTTTCTAGCAAAAAATACAGATTTTAACTTGTAAGCAACAAATGTCAGAAAAAGGCTTAGTCTTTAAGAGGTTAAACTGCTCTCATTTACAGATGGATGTTCATTCCTTTGATCTAAAAGAACAAAATTATATATTGTAAAACGTGTTTATAGTTATCTCGCAACCTTAACAAAGTTGATAAAAATTTGCCGAAGGCTCTTTTTTTTTTTTTTTTTTTTTCCTGACAGCTGTAAGGGCTCTTTCACGGAGCCGGTGACACTTGTGTCATCCGCTCCGTATGTCCGCATATCATCCCATCCGTTTGCGGATAATATGCGGACATAATGTAAGTCTATGGGCATTGCGGATGTCAGCGGATTTCACCGCTGACATCCGATTTTGCATCCGTTCCGTTGTTTCAACGGAACAAAAATAGGTTCCTGTTCCGTTCCAAAAAACGGAACAGAACCGAAAGGAAGAAAATCTGATGTCAGCAGATGGTCATCCGCTGACATCCGCAATGCCATTGACATACATTATGTCCGTATATCATCCGCAAAAAAATAGGATGATTTACGGACATGCGGAACGCCCGTGTGAAAGGGCCCTATGTGAGCAGAGAACGGCTCTGTATGAATCGAGGAAATTCAGTTTTTAAGATCGTTAAGGGTGAGGGGGGCCCTGAGTCGAGATTGCAATTTTGTTTTTGTTTTTTTTTTAACACTTCATCATGCAGCTCTACATTAGATATATACCGTGGAACACAGTGAAGACAGTCATCAAGTGGAAAAAATATGGCACAACAGGGACATTACCAAGAACTGGACGCCCCTCCAAAATCGATGCAAAGACGAGAAGAAATCTGGTCAGGGAGGCTGCCAAGAGGCTTGCAGGAATATCTGGCAAGTACTGGCTGTGTGATACATGTGACAACAATCTCCTGTATTCTTCATATGTCTGTGCTATGGGGTGGAGTGGCAAGATGGAAGCCTTTTCTTACGAAGAAAAACATCCAAGCTTGTGTAAATTGCAAAAACACATCTGAAGTCTCCCAGAGTCATGCGGGAAAATGTGTTCTGGTCTGATGAAACCAAGGTTGAACTTTTTGGCCATAATTCCAAAAAGACATGTTTGGCGCAAAAACAACATTGCACATCACCAAAAGAATATCATACCCACAGTGAAACATGGTGGAGGCAGCATCATGCTTTAGGGCTGTTTTTCTTCAGCTGGAACAGGGGTCTTAGTCAAGGTAGATGGAATTCTGAACAGTTCCAAATACCAGTCTGAACATGAAGAGAAATTTCATCTTTCAGCATGACAGCAACCAAAAGCATACATCCAAATTAACAAAGGAATGGTTTCACCAGAAGGAGATTAAAGTTTTGGAATGGCCCAGCCAGAGCCCAGACCTGAATCCGAATGAAAATCTGTGTGGTGATCTGAAGAGGGCTTTACACAGGAGATGCCCTCGCAATCTGACCGATTTGGAGTGTTTTTGCAAAGAGTGGGCAAATATTGCCAAGTCAAGATGTGCCATGCTGATAGACTTCATACCCAAAAAGACTGAGTGCTGTAATAAAATCAAAAGGCGCATCAACAAAGTATTAGTTTAAGGGTGTGCACACTTATGCAATCCTATTATTTTTAGTTTTTCATTTTTACTTCCCTCCACCTGAAAGATTTCAGTCTATTGTTCAACTGAGTTGTACAGTTTTATAGGTCACATTAAAGGTGGAAAAAGTGTGTGTGTATGTATATATATGGTGTGTGTGTGTGTGTGTATGTGTATGTGTGTGTGTATGTATATATATAGTGTGTAATGTGAGCAAAAATCCTGCTTTTAAATGAGCTGTCTTTTATGAGGCATTTTGTATGAATAAGGGTGTCCGTAGCAAGCCTTGAAGGATCGTTATCGGATCAGTCAGGTAGAAAGTTTTCACTCAGGCTGGTTGTATTTGTGTGTGCACGTTGTCTTCTCCTTTTAGTCTTTCTATGAGTCTTGACCTTTACAGTCCTCTTTTGCTACTGTGTTGTTGAGAACAAATGCACATTCTCCGTATTGGTGTACTTAAATGTCAATGTTTCTTGGCTCTCGATGCTTGTTGTCTCCCTTTTGTCTTCTGCAAGCTCAGTGGGTAGACTTTGCAGCTGTTTGCATTTTTCTGTGGCCCACAGTATTCCGAATGAAGAACTGTTCAGAAGGAAGCAGTCATGATTGGACTCTTTGCAGGAGATATTCAATTTAAAATTTTAATAATGTGGACTCAGTTATGAAATATTTATGTTTGTTCTTTTGGCTAAATGTACCGGTACCTAATTTTCTGACAGGGATTCTAAGCTAAGAGGCCCATTAAAGTGTGACATTTGCTGATCTCATGCAAATAACATAGACCAGCCTTTCTCAACCAAAGTTCCTCCACAGGTCGCAAGGGGTTCCTTAAGCAATGAATGTTTTCTGTTTTTCTATAACCCCTGAAATCCATGATCCTTCTTGGCTTTCTAGAAAGAGGACAGGCTTCCTACTGATTTAACAGTGTAAGGGGGGCCCTTCACTTACTGACAACTAATGTAAGTGACCACCAGTTGATTACTAATGTAAGGCGGTATTTCCCCACTGAACTCGTGTGTTAGGCCCCTTTCACATGGGCGTACCAATTGGGTACGCCCATCAGTTTTTTAGTCGGACCTGATCAGATCACAAATTGACCTCTATGGAGCTGCAGATGTCGGCAAACATGGGTCCATTGACACTCGCCGACATCCAGTCTGATCCTGTCCACTAAAAACAGAGGGATGTGGGATCAGTCACCATTTAAGTGTGGACTCACCACTGAACATATTACTTGCACATGTTTGATTATGGACTTTATTGCTGAACTGTATTTTGTTTACACATTATTCTGAAGTCTTCCAATTTTGTGCACTATTTTTGCACCTACAAGATTTGCTTGTTTTACACATTAATATTGTGGGTTTACTATTGAAGCGCATTATTATCCACTTTCTTCTACATATTTCTCTAGTGCTGCTTCTACTTACTGATTTGCGCACCTTTTTTTGACTTTTCATCACTTGATTGGTTACTATGCACAGCTGCATCAGGTTTTGCAAGTTCAGGTTTAGCATAATGTACTTACGGGTTTGGTGAGGGTTAGGCTGTGCTTTCCTATAGAGTTCTATTATGTCTCACTTTCTGAAAGCACATAAAAACTCCTGAACTTCAGAACTTTCAGAAAGTGCACCAACATCTCTTAACGGAATATAACACTTTGGGAAAGCACAGCTAACCCTCACAGATCCACACCTTTTATCATTACAAATGTTGAGTTATGACTTGGGCAATAATTGTTTGTCTAGGTAGTTTCCCTGACAGATAAGAGAAGTTGGGTCCCCCCCCCCCTTTTTTTTTTTTTTTGTTTGGCCAACAAATTTATTGAATTTTGGTATTCGGGTAATGGGGTTTGTTGCTACGCCTTATTAAATGCAAAGGTTTGTTTGGTCAGCTGTCACATTTGGGACCTTGATGGTAATAAACTGCTGCTTAAACTTTATGAAAGTAAAATATTCACTTTCAGCTGCTTGGCTTTCATACAAATGGGAGTGTGAGATTCTTTGTAATTAGAGTCTGCTAAATAGCAGGCTCTTCAGTTGTACGGGTACATTTTCATTCTTTTTCATTCATGCTCATTTCCATGGTCCTGGCTGTCTTCTTCACAACACCTTTCGTGTTCCATGTATTTGGGAATGACTGCTTTCACCACGAGGGTTATCTAGGAGGCTTTTGGTCTTTTGCTGGCTCTGGTTCTGGACCTTAGCTTTGCTCTGTTCTGCCTTGTCGGAACAAGCAATGCAATGAATAAAAAATAACATGCAACACTTTACATTTCTCTTGTGATTTATGTCTTACTGCTTTTATATGGACATTAAATATCTACCAAAGTGCATTAAAGTGGTTGTAAACCTCAGACATGAAAAATTAAACAAAGCATTTCCCTCTATAGTGTGTACTTGTCTCAATCCAGAGCTCTGTCACTTTTGTCTGCTGCTTCCTTCTTCTATCAGCATGAATCACTTCTGTTAAATGTTCCTGACACCAAGAGAAAATTGGTGACATGGGAGGGATCTCCAGCTGATTGACAATCTCAGCTCTGTTGCTGGGGGGGGGGGGGTGTCCTTTCCATTCAATGAGTTCTCACTGAACCCTGCACAGTATAATTTCAGCGTTTCACTCTTTTTTTTTTTTTTTTTTTTTTTTGAAAGCTCTGTCAAGCCTAATAAGTTCTAGACTTTGAATGGATGTAGAGGAGAGAAGACTGAAGATAAACAGATATAACTAATGTAGGATAATTTGCTTCATCTCTGTGTATCACCTGAGCCCAGTCACTTCACTGGATATATGCAAGGGTTTACAACCACTTTAACTTTATTGGTAAAGTTTGAGTGACTGCAGGTACCCCGGCCTGTTTCCTATTTTGGTTTCTCAACGCCTGGGGGGGGGGGGGGGTGTCATCCTGGTGCTCAGCTCCATGCTGTATACAGGGCCTCTACTTCTGTTCAAGTCTTTGCCCTAATCCCCTCTCCTGTCATTAAGGCTTAACCCCAGGCATTACTTTTATTACATACAGTGGATATAAAAACTCAACACACCCCTGTTAAAATGTCAGGTTTCTGTAATGTAAAAAAAATGAGACAAAGATAAATAATTTCAGAACTTTTTCCACTTTTTTTTTGTGACCTATAAACTGTACAACTCAGTTGAACAACAGACTGAAATCTTTTAGGTGGAGGGAAGTAAAAATAATAAAACTAAAATAATATGGTTGGATAAGTTTGCACAATCCTAGGCTCATAGTTTTGTTGAAGCACCTTTTGATTTTATTACAGCACACAGTCTTTTTGAGTCTATTAGCATGGCACATCTTGACTTTATTTGCCCACTCTTCTTTGCAAAAACACTCCAAATCTGTCAGATTGGGAGGGAATCTCCTGTGCAAAGCCCTCTTCAGATCACCCCACAGATTTTTATTCAGATTCAGGTCTGGACTCTTGCTGGGCCATTCCAAAACTTTAATCTTCTGCTTCTGGTGAAGCCATTCCTTTGATGATTTGGATGGATGCTTTGGGTCATTGTCATGCTGAAAGATGAAATTTCTCTTCATGTTCAGCTTTCTATCAGAAACCTGAAGGTTTTTTGCCAATGTTGACTGGTATTTGAAACTGTTAATAATTCCCTCTACCTTGTGTTCCATCTGAAGAAAAACAGCCCCAAAGCATGATGCTGCCACCACCATGTTTCACTGTAGGTATGGTGTCCTTTTGGTGATGTACAGTGTTTTTTCGCCAAACATATCTTTTGGAATTATGGCCAAAAAGTTCAACCTTGGTTTCATCAGACCATTACACATTTTCCCACATGCTTTTGGGAAACTTCAGATGTGTTTTTTGCAAAATTAACTGAGCTTGGATGTTTTTCTTCATAAAAAAAAAAAAAAAAAAAAAGGCTTCCATCTTGCCACTCATAGCGCAGACATATGAAAAATATGGGAAATTGTTGTCATGTACAATATAGCCAGTACTTGCCAGATTTTCCTGCAGCTCCTTTAATGTTGCTGAAGGTCTCTTGGCAATCTCCCTGACCAGTTTTCTTCTCGTCTTTTTCATCAATTTCGGAGGGATGTCCAGTTCTTGGTAATGTCATTGTTGTTGCCTTATTTTCTCCACTTGATAACTGTCTTCACTGTGTTCCTTGGTATATTTAATGTCTTGGAAATTCTTTTGTACTCTTCTCCTGACTGATACCTTTTAACAATGAGATCCCTCTGATGCTTTGGAAGCTCTCTGCAGACCATGGCTTTTGCTGTAGGTTGTGACTAAGAAAATGTCAGGAAAGACCTACTGGAACAGCTGAACTTTATTTGGGGTTGAAGAGGAAGTAAACACTCCTCTGTAACTTGTACCTATAGGTAAGCCTATGATAAGGCTTACATATAGGTACTGTAAATATCTCCTAAACATGTACCGTTTAGGAGATATTTACCTTACATGCCGCCAGTGACGTCACTGGCGCATGCGCTCTGAAGGAACGGTCGCTGGTGCCGTTCCTTCAGAGCTCCGTGCCGTGACCGTCGCCTCCCGTGCGTGTGCGTGGGAGTGACGTCACCGCGGCTCCGGCCAATCAGATGGCCGGATGCCGCGATCCCGGAAGACGGGCGACTGGACATGTCGCCCGTCATACAGGTAAGCGGGCGGCAAGGCGGGGGCTCGTTCTAAGGTAAGTATTTCATAATGAGCTAGTATGCGGGGCATAGTAGCTCATTATGTGTTTCTCTTTCAGGTTGCAAAAAGAAAAAAAAAACATTTTTGGGGTTTACAACCTCTTTAATCGGAGGCCCTTTAAATGATGACCGGTGTGTACTGACTCCTAGTTAACATGAGTTTGAATGTGATTGCTTAATTTTGAGCAACCACACAAATAATTTTATTTTTGATTTTTTACAGTGAATACTAGCGATTCTCTTATTAGACCAGGTGGAGAGTGTGACATCACTGCCCCCTCCTCCCCATCTTGTCCAATTTATATAACCCCTTATGTTCATAAAGAAAAAATACGAGGAGATTTGCAAATGGCAGCAATGCCGATCAAGCAACTGCCTGTGTTCGGTGTGCAAAGATGAAGTTGCTCTGCACAGGAATCCAGAAAATAGCAGCTATTGTTATAGTAGTGCCCACTACTACAATAATTGTCAGCTTCCCCAGTGATCCCTTTGGTATAATAAACTTAAAACTCCAATGCCATGATGTACAAATCTTCCTAGTGCTTTACCTTCGTGTACTTCCCCTGACTAAGTCATGTGACGTAGGGAGGAGCCGATAATGTTACACTGCAAAACCAGAAGTGAGTGGACCGCCATCTTGAGGGTTATCAGAGGTGCTAAATCTTAAGGGGAAGCTACTTTTTTATCTGAAGTGCACCAGAATCGCACACATTTTAATGTGCGTGATATTTTATCAATTATTCTGCCTTTTGTCTCATTATTTTGTCTCTCATTTATGCCTTTTGTCTTACAGGGTTTTTTTTTTTTTTTAAGAGTTTACAAACTTTTTAAGATGCATAATGCCAGAACCTTGATGGGGCAGTAGAGGTTCTGATATTTGACATTAGTTCTTAGTCAAAGGAGTTGCAGTATTAATGGGGATCAATGTGACCTAGTTGGGTACAATAGAATGCTGATTTATGAAGGGTGAAGGTGACATTTTTGGGTAAGTCATGGTGAATGCCTAGGATGGGAGTACTATGAATGTTTGCCTGAATGAATTATTACAACCGTGCCCAGGTCATATTCTAATACAGTTGGTCTAACTAAAAATCGGTATATTTGAAAACGCAAACATATTTTGATATAAGAATACATACAATATTCTCTCTCCATGATTACTGAGAAATGCTTGCATCTTTAACTTTACTTTTGTAAAACGATTGTTGAAATGCTGGCAGATTGTTAAGAAAAACAAAAGGCAGATTGTCAAAAAAAAAAATAAAATGAAAAAAACTGGTGAAACCGTCAACAAAATTTCCACGACCGCATACTCGAGAAATTGTTGGAGCGGAAACGGATTGATTATGTTTTTTTCTTGGCTCTCCTTACGTTCCTCAGTGACTGACATGAACTTATTTAAGGGATATTAACGCGGATGCAAATGGCAGAAGTAGGAAAATCTGTGTGCTGTCATGGAGATTATGTGGAAGGATCATTACCTCTAAGTAATCCGCAGTTCCTATTCCATGATGTCATATTTGAGAGATTTAACTTTACGTGAAACTTTACTGCAGCCAAAAACAGTTTTTTTTTTTCTCCTTTGTTTTGGATAGATTAGGGGGGAATTAGAACATATGTCTGCTGTGTGTTCACCTATTCGAGAGGCTTCTGCAAACTTCCCATCTCTGTTACAGAAGAATGAATGAGGAAATTTGTCATCTGTAATTCACTTGCAGAAATTCAGCCCCTTGTTTTTGCTGCTGCTGTCTGTCACTGGGGAAATTTGCCATCACTTCTTGTCCCCATGACATTTTGGTGGTTTATTTTACAATTTATTTATTTATTTTTTTATGTATTGCATGTGATTGTTTGTTTTGTTTTTTCTTTGCTAAGTAGATTTTCACCACGTTAGTTAATCTAAATGAAAATTAATTTGCAAAGTGAACATCCTATTTTCCTTTAATAAATCACCCACTGTGTCCCAATATTGGAAAGTTAGGCTCAGTTCACATTGGAGCTTAGGTGACTTAGTCCCCTGACAAGTTGTGCTTCATACAGTGCAATAGAACTGTCCTAATCGGTGCAACTCAAGTCGATCCGACTTAGAAAATGGTTCCTGCACTACTTGGGGATGACCTCAGAGTGATTTGCATTGACTTGTTAAAGAAATTGTTTAAAAGCCACAACAAGTTCATGCTGTTTGGTGCAGCTTCCAAGTCGGGGGATTTTGAAGCCAAGCTAGCGTGAACCAGAGACTAAAGCCCCGTACACAAGTACCGAATGTCGGCCGAACGATTGGCCGTCTTTTGTCCGGTGCTGTCCTGTCGGTTGAAAAGTGCAAACGACTGCACACGAATTTTGTCGGCCAACAACAGCCGACTGCAGAAGTGATGTCATGTGATGGTTAACTTTCCGTGTGTTTTTTCTTTTCTGAGCATGCCCAGTCTTGCTAATCGGCTGTTTGTCGACCGAATTCTGTACTGACTGGCGAACAATCGGCCGTTCTGGTCACAGCCAACAAAAATTTTAGTGCCTGCACAACAGATTCTGTTCGGCCGAAAAGTCGCTGTCGGTAGTTGGAAGCATCATACTAACAAGCCGACGATCGTTCGGCGGCCGAATATTTACTGCCGACAATCGGTACGTGTGTACGGGGCTTGAGGGTACATTTTGTCAATGTACAAAGGCTATCCGTCTCTCTCCACTTTTTTGGTATTATACCCTTTGCTGCATTTAACCACTTCCATACCGAGTCATGTAAAATGACGTCGGCAAAGTGGTTGTCTAGATCCGGGCCGCCGTCATATGACGTCGGCCCGTTCTAGCTGCTACTGCGCGCCCCCGGCGGCGCGCAGCGGCGCGATCAGGGATGAGGCTCGTCCCTCGGACATAGCCCATCACTGATCAAGGTAAACAGCCAATAGAAATTGGCTGTTTACCACGTGATCGGCTGTGTCAATCACAGCCGATCACATGAGCGGCTCCTGCACGAGCCGCTCGTTCTCTCTGCAATGCGCGCCCCCGGGGGCACGCAGAGCAGCGATCGGGGACGAGGCTCGTCCCTCGGACAGAGTCGATCCCCGATCTAGGTAAAGAGCCAATGAAATTGGCTCTTTACCACGTGACCGGCTGTGTCCAATCACAGCCGGTCACAAATGTCAACAGAGAACACGGTAACTAGCTGTCACCGTGTTCTCCTCCTCACACACTGATCCTGTGTGAGGAGGAGATTGTGGTAACAGCTAGTTACCTACTACAGTGCACCCTAAACACACTGATTGCCCCCCCCCCCCCCAATAAAGAGCACCTGTCACTAGCCCATCAAAGTACCCGAGTACCTGTCATCAGGTACTCAGATGACAGGTACTCGGGTACTCTGATGGGCTGGTGACAGGTATTCGGGTACTCTGATGACGGATACTCTGATGACAGGTACTCGGGTACTCTGATGACAGGTACTCGGGTACTCTGATGACAGGTACTCGGATACTCTGATGACAGGTACTCGGGTACTCTGATGACAGGTACTCGGGTACTCTGATGTCGGGTACTCTGATGACAGGTACTCGGGTACTCTGACAGGTACTCGGGTACTCTGATGATGGGTACTCGGGTACTCTGATGACAGGTACTCGGGTACTCTGATGACAGGTACTCGGGTACTTTGAGTACCTGTCAACGGAGTACCCGTCATCAGAGTACCTGAGTACCTGTCACCTACCCATCAGAGTACCCGAGTACCTTCCACCTGCTCATCAGAGTACCTGACGCCTGAAGTACCCAAGTACTTGCCGCCTGCTCATCAGTACCCATCACTACTCATCAGTACTCATCAGTACCTATCGCGTATCAGTACTGATCATCAGTACCCCTCAGTACAGCATCACCTATCACCTATCAGTCAGTGAGTACTACTCATCAGTACCTATCACCTGCCTGTCACCTGCCCATCAGAGTACCCGAGTACCTGTCACCTGCCTATCGGAGTACCCGAGTACCTGCCACCTGCTCATCAGTACCAGAGTACCTGTCACCTGCCCAACAAAGTACCCGAGTACCTGTCACCCTTCATACAGCCACCATGTCCAAGTCCAAAAAGGTTTATATACGTCGTCCGTTTAAACCTAAATACCGGTGTTATGGCAGCAGATAGCTGCCATAACCCTGGTATTTTTTTAAACGGTGGACAGTTGGCTTTCCGATAAGGGTGGTCCCAGCGGCGGATTCGCCGTGGGATCACCCTTCCGGGATGGCGGAAGAGGCGCCCCCCCCCCTCCCGACGCGTTCCGGTCCTTTTCCCCGCTTACCGGACCCGCCGGCAGCGGGGAAAACGATCCGGTCCCGAATCCTCACAGACAGGATGTCGAGTGAGGGCAAGCTTGCCCTCACTTGACTCTATGGTCTTGGAGGACCGGAGCTACGGAAAATGTTGTTGCCTAGCAACCGGTTTAACCACTTAAGCCCCGGAGGATTTGGCTGCTAAACGACCAGAGGGCATTTTGCGATTCGGCACTGCGTGACTTTAACGGACAATTGCGAGGTCGTGCGACGCTGTACCGAAACGAATTTGGCGTCCTTTTTTTCCCACAAACAGAGCTTTCTTTTGGTGGTATTTGATCACCTGTGCGATTTTTTGATCACGCGCTATAAACAAAAAAAGAGCGTAAATTTTGCAAAAATAGCAATATTTTTCCCTTTTTTTTATATGAAATTCCCCCAAAAAAAAATGTAAAAATCAAAATTTTTTAATATTTTCGGCCAATTTGTTTTATGCTACCTATGTTTGGTAAAAAAAATCGCAAAAAGCGTATTTTGATTGGTTTGCGCAAAAGTTATTGCGTTTACTAACAAAGGGAAAGATTTTTGTCATTTTTGTTGTTTTTTTTTTTAACGCGTAATGGCGGCGATCTGCGATTTTTTTTGCGGTACTGCGACATTGCGGCGGACAGATCGGACCCTTGACTGACATTTTTGACACTTTTGGGGTTACCAGTGACATTTCTACAGTAATCAGTGCTATACATATGCACTGTTACTGTAAAAATGCACTGGTAGTGAAGGGGTTAACTTTATTTGAGAGGGAGGGGCTGTGTGTGTCCCTAGGGGCGTGATTCTAACTGTGATTGGCTGTGGCTTCAACTGTATGCAGAGTGATCAATGGATCTACATAGTAGATCCATGTGATCAGCTCTCATACAGAGAGGAGAATGACAGGCAGCTTGTTTACACAAGCTGCCTGACTATCTCCCTCTCCCCCGCCGATCGCAGAGTGGCCGGCGGCGATCGGGTCCGCCGGTCACGCGCGCGGGGGGGTCCGTGACCACGCGGGAGCGGGAGCGTGCCTCCGGCGGCGCGCGCTCGCTCCCTAAACCCTCACAGGCGAGCGACGTAGACCTACGTCACTTTGCCTGTGAGGGGCTGACCGCCCACATAGATAGTCGTGCGGCGGTCGGCAAGTGGTTAAAGGTCCTTTTTTTTTTTTTTTTTTTTTTTTTTTTTTCATTTTATATTATAATTATTTTTTTTTTTTTCTATCTTTTAGTGTACTTGTGAGATCTGAGGACTTTTTGACCCCAGATCTCACAAAAAAGAGGTCCTGTCGTGCCTATTTCTATTACGAGGAATATTTACATTTCTTTTAATAGAAATAAAAATGATCAATTTTTTTTTTTTTTTTTTAAACGGTGTAAAAATAAAAAATAATAAATAAAATAAATAGTAAAAAAAAAAAAAAAAAAAAAATTAAAGTGCCCTGTCCCCGTTAGCTCGCGCGCAGAAGCGAATGCATACAGAAACCCCGCCCACATATGTAAACGGTGTTCAAACCACACATGTGAGGTATCGCCGCGATCGTTAGAGCAAGGGGAATAATTTGAGCCCTAGACCTCCTCTGTAACTCAAAGATGGCAACCTGTAGAAATTTTTAAATTGTCGCCTATGGGGATTTTTAAGTACCAAAGTTTGTCACCATTCCGTGAGCGTGCGCAATTTTGAAACATGACATGTTGGATATCTATTTACTCGGCGTAACATTATCTTTCACATTATGGAAAAAAATTGGGCTAACTTTACTGGTTTCTTATTTTTTAATTAAAAAAAGTGAATTTTTTCCAAAAAAATTGCGTTTGGAAGACCGCTACGCAAATACGGTGTGATAAAAAATATTGCAATAATCTCCATTTTATTCTCTAGGGTCTCTGCTAAAAAAAAATATATAATGTTTGGGGGTTCTAAGCAGTTTTCTAGCAAAACAACTGATTTTAGCTTGTAAACACCAAATGTCAAAAATAGGCCTAGGCAAGTGGCTAGGATGCATGATGATGCTCCTTGGATGTTAGGCCCCTCTATATGGCTAGGCTGTGAAAAAGTCTCACACATGCGGTATTGCCATACTCAGGAGGAGTGGCAGAATGTATTTTGGGGTGTCATTTTTGCTGTGTACATGCTATGTGTTAGGAATATCCTATAAATTGACAACTTTGTGTAAAAAAAAAAAAAAGTTTTCATTTTTTTCCCACATTTTCCAAAAACCTGTGGAAAAAAATGATATGTTCAAACGACCCATAATGCCTCATAGAATATACGTTGGAGTGTTTGCTTTCCAAAATGGGGTCATTTTGTGGACTTTTCCATTGTATTGGTGCTCTAGGGCCTTGAAAAGTGTGATAGGTAGTAAGAAAGTTTTATGTGTATTTATGCTCCTAGAACGCCTGAATGTGCTTCTTGGACGTGGAGTCTCTTTTTGTGGCCGGGCTGTGTAAAAGTCTCACACATGTGGTATCGCCATACTCGGAAGGAGTAGCAGAATGTATTTTTGGGTGTAATTTTTGCTGTGTACATGCTATGTGTTAGAAATAGCTTATAAATTGACAACTTTGTGGGAAAAAAAAGAAAAAAAAAATTTTTTCTTCATTTTCCCAAGAATTGTGGGAAAAAATTACAACTTCAAAAAACTCACCATGCCTCTTACTAAATACCTTGGACTGTCTACTTTACAAAAAGGGGTCATTTGGGCGGTATTTGTACTGTCCTGACATTTCAGGGCCTCAAGAAAGGAGATAGGCAGTCAGTACATCTGGTGTGATCAATTTTCAGTAATTGGTACCATAGCTTCTAGACTCAATAACTTTCACACAGACTAAACAATATACACTAATTTGGGTTAATTTTACCAGAGACATGTAGCAGCATACATTTTGGCCCAAATGTATGAAGAAAATTTTATTTTTTGCAAAATTTCATAATTGAAACTAAAAAAAAGTGTTTTTTTTTCAAAATTTTTGCTCTTTTTTTGCATATATCACGAAAAAAAAAACCCCAGTTGTGATCAAATACCACCAAAAGAAAGCTCTATTTGTGTGAAAAAAATGATAAAAATTTTGTTTGGTTATAGTGTAGCATGACTGAGCAATTGTCATTCAAAGTGTGAGAGTGCTGAAAGCTGAAAATTGGTCTGGGCAGGAAGGGTGTCAAACTGCTCTGTATGGAAGCGGTTAATAATGTTAGGACCAATGTTGATTTGTATTTTTTTAATGGTAATGTTTTATGAAATAAACAAACCCAGGGGTCGTTTGGGATCGTTATTCCAGTAATTTTGCCTGTAAATTGACGGACCTTTGTCCAAAATTCTCTGATTTTTGGACAATCCCAGAAAATGTGAAACATTGTTCCGGTATTGCCACATTCCCGCAAACATTTGTCTGTCTTATCTGTCTGAAACGTATTTATCAGTTCAGGTGTAATATAACATCTTAGCAGACATTTGTAGTTTATTTCTATTGTACTTACATCTATGGCCACGGATCCTACCGCTTTCAATACTACATCGGATTCCTGTTTTGACAATTGTGCCTCTGTTTCTTTCTCCCATTTTTCCATGAACGGGGGTTTCTCCAAGCTGTGCCATTCCGTCAGCATTTTTTAGATTTGTGATACTCCATGCTTTTGAGTAGATGTGTAACTTAATTTCTCAATAGTGTTTACATTTTTTTCTGTTCTGATTGGTTGTGGTAGTGACTTTAAAAAATCGCTCAGCTGGAGATACCTCCATCAATCATCCAGTTTTTATATTTTTATTATTTTGTTTTAAGTTTTGTAGTGTTTTAATGTGCCCTTTGTAAAGTATGTCCCTTAATTGTGTATTTCCAATCCATTTTCCATATTTTTCCTCAATTCCTGGTGTGAAGTATTTTGTGCCATTTAGTGATAGCATTGGTGAATTATATTCCCATTTAATTTGTTTGTTAATCTTATCCCATATTTTATAAACAACCTTTGTTAATTTGTGTACTCCTTGTGATTCTCTATATTTTGGTGGGATCCATATTGTTTTATGTAAGTGAGTATTATTTTGTGCACATTCTACCTCAACCCATCTTTTCCCCGTTTCTTCTTTTGTCCAGTCAATCATTCGTGTAATAATTACCGCCTTATAGTACCTTTTCTATATCTGGAGTTGCTAATCCACCCTGTGTTTTACCGCTTGTGAGAATGTTATATTGCACTCTAGGTTTTTTCCGTTGCCATATATATTTGGATAATAGGGTTTTCATTATCTTAAAAAAAGTTGAGGGGATGTTTATTGGTAATAAAGAAAATTTATACAGGATTTTGGTAATATAAACATCTTAACTATGTTTATTCTTCCGACCCAAGAGATTTGATTATTTGATCTATTTCTCATATCTGTTTTTATTTTGTTTAGTAAAGGTATAAAATTAGCTTGATATAGTTTTCCAATTTGTGATGTTATATATATCCCTAAGGCTCCTTTCACACGGCCGCTCCGTGTGAAAGGTCCGCTGCGGGACTTTTTTTTTTTTTTTCCACGGAGCGGATGACATTTCTGTCATCCGCTCCGTGTGCCCGCATATCATCCCATCCGTTTGCGGATGATATGCGGACCTAATGTAAGTATATGGCACTGCGGATGTCAGCGGATGACACCGCTGACATCCGATTTTCCTTCCTTTCCGTGTTTTACACGGAAGAAAAAATGGGTTCTGTTCCATTTGTAAAAACGGAACAGAACTGAATGGAGGAAAATCGGGTGTCAGCGGGTGGTATTCCGCTGACACCCGCAGTGCCATTCACTTACATTATGTCCGCAAATCATCCGCAAACGGATTGGATGATTTGCGGACACACGGAGCGGCCGTGTGAAAGGAGCCTAAGTATTTTAATTTAGCTTTTGCCCATGTATATGGAAAATATGTTTTTAATATCTGTTCTTCTTGCAGATTTAAACTGATATTAAGAATTTCTGATTTTATTGGATTTATTTTAAAATTTGATAATTTTCCATATTCTTTTAATTCCTTTTGGATATTCGGGAGTGTGATCCTGGGGTTCGTAATGAAGAATAATAAATTGTCTGCATACGCTGCAATTTTATGTTCATCCTGGTTTACATTCACTCCTTTTTATGTCTTTATTTTGTCTGATTTTTGCTAGTAATGGTTCTAAAGATATGAACAGTAGGGGAGACAGGGAGCACCCCTGTCTCGTCTCATTGCCCATTTCAAATCCTTCTGACAAGCCTCCATTTATTTTAATTTTTGCTGTTGGCTTTTTATACAGTGCCTCTATCCGTTGTCTCGTTTTTAATCCAATTCCTAATTCTTTTATTGTCTCCTTCATGAAGTCCCAATCCACCCTATCGAAGGCCTTCTCGGCGTCTATCGACAATAGGAGGGAGGGGACTTAATGTTTTTTTGTTTTAAGTAAGAGTAGCAAAGTTCGAATTACATTATCTTTCCCTTCTCTGCCTGGCACAAATCCGGTTTGATCCGGTTGTATCCATGTTTCCAGTAGGCTTTTTAATCTTGTCGCAAGGATTTTTGCAAATATCTTTGTGTCTGCATTTAACAGAGCAATCGGTCTGTAACTGGAACATAGAGTTTGATCTTTCCCTTCTTTCGGTATTACCGTGATATGGGCCATCAGAGATTCTTCCCTTAGATCTTCCATCCCGACTTTGTTCATATATATTTGCATTTTTGGTATTAATATTTCTTTGAATCTCTTATAATACTTTATTGTGTATCAGTCTGGACCCAGACTTTTCCCGTTTTTTGGATTGTTTTTAACACATCTCTAATCTCATTTTCAACAATCGGGGATTCTAGAAATTCTAATTTATCTTCTGTTATTTTAGGTAGATTTGCCTCTTTTAATATATTTTTGAATGTTTATTAATCTTTCCTGTCTTGTTTGTTGGGTTTCTTCTTTTCGAACGTTATATAGAGCACTATAGAAAGCGTGTAAAGCTTTAGCTATTTCTGGAGTTGAATTAACCATTTCGTTTCTACTGTTTTTAACTTTTTCTATATAGTTTTTTGATTTTTTTCTTCATTAATAATCTTGCTAAGGATCTTCCTGGTTATTCCTGAATTTATATCTATATCTTGCCAATTTATTAAAATGGTTTCTTCTTCTAATAAATCTTTTAATTTATCCCTTTTCAGTATGAGCTCTTTTTCAGTTTCTTTTGTTAGATCTTTTTTATGCTTTTGTTCTATTTCGTGTATTTTTGTTGTTAATTTAGTTATATGGTTGGTCCTCTCCTTTTTTTTTTTTTGAGGCTAGGGATATTAATATTCCTCTGATGTAGGCTTTATGTGTCTCCCATATTGTCGTAGATGATATATCTGGGGTTTCATTCTCTTGGAAATGGGTTTCTAATTCTTTTTCTATTCTATTTCCTATTTCTTCTTCTTGAATTAGGTCTTCATTTAACCTCCATATTCCTACATTCTTTTGATAAGAGGAGTTTTTTCTAGCGGCATTCTGCCGGGATTGGAAAAACAGGCTTCCTTTTAAAATTCCTTTCCCTTTTTTACAATGGGGAGATTCCCTGTCCCTACCCCTTCCCTTTCCCCCTCCCACCTTTCCCTTCCGTCTCATGTTGTTAGTCTTTTGATCTATTATTGATCCTAGGGTATCAAGTTGTCTCCTTGGGTCATTAGCCCTGGTACCCATTTCTTTTGCTCTGTTGCACTGGCACATTCTTCCCCTTCCTAGCTGGAAGAGTCTGCCAGGTTTGCTGGGGGAGCTGTCATATAATTCCTTACGTTACCTATTTACCCTCCCTCCCTTTCCCCCGCCCACTCCTCCCGTCTCTCCCCTCACCCCCTCACCCCCCCACGCCACCCCCTCATCCGCACAGTAAAAGCAAGCAATATGTAAGGAAAAAGGAACGTTTATAAAAAAAAAAAAAGGGGGGGGGGTCTTATTGACACCATTGGGGATATCAAAAAGTTCCTTTTAAGATTCTAAGTCGTCTTGCTGTTTCAGTTTCTTTTATTCATTCCGAGTTTCTTCTGGAAAGGTAAGTTTTGCAGTCCGCCCATCTTTCTTTCCTATAAGGCATGCTGGGAAACCCCAGTTATATCTGATTCCTTGTTTTTGCAGCTCTTCTATTAATGTTTTTAAGATTCTTCTTCTCCTTAGTGTTTCGGGTGCTAAATCCGTGACAAATCTGTATTTTTTGTTATTTTCTGTATTTATTAGTGATTTATTTTTCTTTAGATTTTCCCATATTTGAGCTTTATCTGTGTAGTTTTGGAATCTTATAATTACATCTCTGGGGGATTCTGCTGGAATTCCTGCTGGCTTTCTAATCCGGTGGACTCTTTCCATCAGTAATTGGTCGTCTTCACCTCTCCCTAAAACAGGCAGGGTTCGTACGGTCATTAAAATCCTGGAAAAGTCATGGGATTTTGACATGACACTTTCCAGGCCTGGAAAAGTCCTGGAAAATGAGTAAACTTACTAAGTTTTGGAAAAGTCATGGAAAAGTGTTGTGCAACTATTTAATTTTGTCTCCGGGCCCCCTGTATTCTGTAGGAGCGGGGGACAGTAAGTGGACTATTTTCTCTGTTTCGGGTTTAGGCGGATTAATCTGCCGCAGCGCACTGCACAGCTGAAGCCTGGTCACTGGCCTCTTCAATATGAATAGACCGTGACAGGCTGGGAACTCTGCGGCGGATTGATCCGCTGAAACATGAAACTGAGAAATCGTGCATTTACTGTCCCGCTCTCAGGGACGTACCAGCGGGGGGGGGGGGGGGGGGCGCGTGCACTGGGGGGTGTCAGGCCGGTGTCCGCCGGGCCGCCCGCATCTCCGCACTGAGGGGGGAGGGAGTGTCAGGCCGGTGTTCTAAAATTTAGTCGGGCCCGTGAAAATTCCGGACCCTCGTCACTTCCGGGGACGCTTCGTCACCACCCGCCGCGTCATCGAGCAAGGAACATGTTGAACAGCGGACTTAGAGGAGGCGGGAAGGAAGTGAATACTCATACTAAATAGTAATGATAAAAAATGTTTAGTATTTCTTATTTTTTTTTTTATCATTACTATTTAGTATGAGTATTCACTTCCTTCCCGCCTCCTCTAAGTCCGCTCTGCAACATGTTCCTTGCTCGATGACGCGGCGGTGTATGCGTCCCACCTCAGTCCCTCCTCCTCTCAGTCAGCTGTTCCTAAGTCTTAGAATTTTATCGGACCTTGAAAATGCATTGTGCGCATGCGCACCTGGGCTCGCATCAGCTGCGTTATGACGTAGTGTCACCGGAAGTGACGAGGGTCCGGAATTTTCATGGGTTCGACTAAATTTTAGAACTCCGGTGTCCGTCGTGCCGCCCGCATCTCCGTGTGAAGAAGGCAGCAGCCGGAAGAAGGTCAGTGAGGGTGCCTGAGGAGTCTTGTGTGCTGGATAGGAGGGGGATGGGATGGGACAGCTGCATAGAGATGAATTGAACTTTCCATATTCCTCATGCCTCATGTCGCTGAATGTTGTTACTCCTCCTCTCAGAAGCTGCACTAGAAATATGGAAAGTTCAATTCATCTATATGCATTCATCTATATGCAGCTGCCCCATCCCCCTCCTATACAACTTCCTTTGCTGGCCCCCCTCAGTGCTCTTTAGCCCCCCTCAGTGCTCTTTAGCCCCCCTCAGTGCTCTTTAGCCCCCCTCAGTGCTCTTACCCCCCTCAGTGCTCTTACCCCCCTCAGTGCTCTTACCCCCCTCAGTGCTATTAACCCCACCCCCTCAGTGCTATTAACCCCCCCCAGTGCTCTTTTAGCCCTCCAGTGCACTTTACCTCCCCCCCTGCTCTTAGCCCCCTCCGTGCTCTTTGTCTGGCTCCCCCAGTGCTCTCCACCCCCCCTGTGCTCCCTGGCTCTCCCCTCAGTGATTTCCTGTTCCCCCCCAGACAGTGCTCTCCAGTTCCCCCCTCCCCCTGTGCTCTCCATCCCCCTGGTTTTCCCTGCCTGCCCCCCCGTGCTCTCCACTCCCCTGCGCCTTCCAACCCCCCCTGCAATGCTTTCAAAACCCCCCCTTAATTCTCTCTATCCCCCCCCCCATGCCCTTCAGCTCCTCCAGTGCTCTCTGCTTCCCCTGTGCTCTCCAGCCCCCCCTAGTGTCCTTCTATCTTCTATCATGTCCTCAGTCTCTGACCTTCTCTTCTATCATGTCCACAGTCTCTGACCATCTCCTGTACCATGTCCGCAGTCTCTGACCATCTCCTGTACCATGTCCACAGCCTTTGACCACCTCCTGTACCATGTCCACAGCCTTTGACCACCTCCTGTACCATGTCCACAGCCTTTGACCACCTCCTGTACCATGTCCACAGCCTTTGACCACCTCCTGTATCATGTCCACAGCCTCTAACCACCTCATGTACCATGTCCACAGCCTCTAACCACCTCATGTACCATGTCCACAGCCTTTGACCACCTCATGTACCATGTCCATAGCCTTTAACCACCTCTTGTACCATGTCCACAGCCTTTGACCACCTCCTGTATCATGTCCGCAGCCTCTAACCACCTCCTGTACCATGTCCGCAGCCTTTGACCACCTCCTGTACCATGTCCACAGCCTTTGACCACCTCCTGTACCATGTCCACAGCCTTTGACCACCTCCTGTACCATGTCCACAGCCTTTGACCACCTCCTGTACCATGTCCACAGCCTTTGAAAATCTCCTGTACCATGTCCGCTTCCTCTGACCACCTCCTGTATCATGTCCGCAGCCTCTAACCACCTCCTGTACCATGTCCACAGCCTTTGAAAATCTCCTGTACCATGTCCACTCCTGTAGCCTCCTGTACCCTCTAACCACCTCCTGTACCATGTCCGCAGCCTCTAACCACCTCCTGTACCATGTCCACAGCCTTTTACCACCTCCTGTACCTGGTCCACAGCCTTTGAAAATCTCCTGTACCATGTCCACAGCCTTTGAAAATCTCCTGTACCATGTCCGCATCCTCTAACCACCTCCTGTACCATGTCCCCAGCCTTTGAAAATCTCCTGTACCATGTCCGCAGCCTTTAACCACCTCCTGTACCATGTCCACAGCCTTTGACCACCCACTGTACCATGTCCACAGCCTTTGACCACCTCCTGTACCATGTCCACAGCCTTTGAAAAATCTCCTGTACCATGTCCGCAGCCTCTGACCACCTCCTGTATCATGTCCGCAGCCTTTGACCACCTCCTGTACCATGTCCGCATCCTTTGACCATCTCCTGTACCATGTCCGCATCCTCTGACCACCTCCTGTATCATGTCCGCATCCTCTGACCACCTCCTGTATCATGTCCGCAGCCTCTAACCACCTCCTGTACATGGTACAGGAGGCCTTTGACCACATCCTGTACCATGTCCACAGCCTTTGACCACCTCCTGTACCATGTCCACAGCCTTTGAAAATCTCCTGTACCATGTCCGCATCCTCTGACCACCTCCTGTATCATGTCCGCGGCCTTTGACCACCTCCTGTACCATGTTGCAGCCTTTGACCATCTCCTGTACCATGTCCGCATCCTCTGAAAACCTCCTGTATCATGTCCGCAGCCTCTAACCACCTCCTGTACCATGTCCACAGCCTCTAACCACCTCCTGTACCATGTCCACAGCCTTTGACCACCACCTGTATCATGTCCGCAGCCTCTAACCACCTCCTGTACCATGTCCACAGCCTTTGACCACCTCCTGTACCATGTCCACAGCCTCTAACCATCTCTTCTATCATGTCCGTAATTTCTGACCATCTCTTGTCTTTTATCATGTCTGCAGTCTCTGAGGGGGTCTGGAGAGGAGTCAAAAGTGGGAGTGCTGTCGGGATGGGGATCACAGAAGTCAGACATGTGTGGATTGGGGAGAGGAGACTACAGGATAAAACCAGAGCATGGTGCACCTAAGAGGAGGTCAATGACAGTGCTGCCTGGCCAGTCTGAGGGGGGGTCACTGATGTAAGGGGGCACTGTTTTATAAAGGTTCCTCCTTATATCAGGACCCCCCCCCTCCCTTCCTTAGTGCATTCACTCTGTGGAAAGTGGTCTCTGGTCACCAGAGTTTCCCCCCTTCATCAGAGTTCTCAGCTTTTTCACCCGTGCGCCGGAAGTGACACCCGCTCCCAGCTGCGGCAGTGGTGCTTCCATCTCATCCACTGTAAAACAAGGGACCATTTTGAGTCGCGCTGTATCCAGAAATGAAACCCTAACTGCAGAGGTACTGTACACTACAAAGATTGTCATTTATTTTAGTAAAAATATGCTGGGTATGACATGGATTTTCTTCTTATTTAACATGTATACATAGACATTTCATGAAACTTTAGGTCATGAATATTTACGTAAAGTCATGGAAAAGTCATGGAATTTTATTGGTAAAAATGTATATGAACCCTGAACAGGGTTAAGAATTTTTTGCATCTTTTCTCCTAGATTTTCTTCTTGTGATGTTTCAGCTAGTCCTCGGATTCTCAAGTTTTTCCGTCTTGTTCTGTTCTCTTGATCCTCTAGTTTATATGCCAAACCTCTGAAGTTTT
This sequence comes from Pelophylax lessonae, assembly GCF_965119305.1. Lineage (NCBI taxonomy): Eukaryota > Metazoa > Chordata > Amphibia > Anura > Ranidae > Pelophylax > Pelophylax lessonae. The sequence continues at coordinate 543,318,941 of NC_138770.1, read as the reverse complement.
TCTTGACTTCTTTTATTTCTTTCTTCAATCCATATATTATTTTTGTTTGATCATCTTGCTTTTTTTCCAGCTCTTCCACCCGCTCCAGAGCATGTCCCAGGTCTGTATGGATTTTTACCAGCTCAATTTTCAGTGATTTCTCTAAATCTGCAAACATGGCTCGCATGTCTCCTTTTGTGGGAGCTTGTTCTTGTATTTCTCCTTGTTCTTCTTCGTCGTGTCCGGTTCTTAGGCTTAATTCTGGGTTTTCTATATTTGTGGGTGATTTTATTAACTTCAGTTCTTTCATTTTTATCTCACTTTATTTCTTTTTTGTTCCTGACTGTTTTTCCTGAGATGTTATGGAGTTGTCACGAGTCATATATTTCCTAATTGTACTGGGGTTTGAGCTTATCCTTGGTGATTTTGCTATGGCCCCTCCTCTAGTTGATTTTCCCCTCATTGTAAAAAAAAAAAAAAAAAAAAAAGGGGGGGGGGAGGTTTTTTTTTCTTCCCTCTCTTTTTTCCTTTTTCCTTTTTCCTTTCCTTCTCTTCTCCTTCCAGTTCCTCAAATGAGTTTATTTACTCGATATTATGACCTGCAGATTATCACGTGATTAATTAAAGATATAATAACCTGCAGATTATCACGTGATTAATTAAAGATATAATAACCTGCAGATTATCACGTGATTAATTAAAGATATAATTATTTAGACAGACGTTTCCTTTGATATATTCAGGCGAGTACGGTAAATGTATAAAAGTCCTTTCTGAGGTCCCTTTCCCCTTTTCTCCTTTCCTTCTCTCTTCTTCTTTCTTATAGACCTGTAGCTCCTTATAAATCCTCCAAGTGCACCTGGTGATATTGATTTGATGATATGGTGATATTCCCCTCCTTTTCTTCTCCCTTCCTCCTTCCTCTCTCTCCTCCTTCCTCCTATCTTCCTTTCTTCAGCTCTGCTCCTTTTCTCCTTCACCTCTCCAACCACTCCCCCTTAACTCCTCTCCTCTCCACCACACCCTCCTTTCAGTGAGTTTAGTATAACTTCAGTATTTTACTTAGAGAGGGCAATTTCACAGCCTATGTACTTAACTACTTGCCTTCTTTGCACTTAAACCCCCTTCCCATCCAGACCAATTTTTAGCTTTCAGCGCTCTCACACTTTGAATGACAATTGCGCGGTCATGCTACACTGTACCCATATAAAATTTTTATCATTTTTTTCACACAAATAGAGCTTTCTTTTGGTGGCATTTAATCATCTCTGGGTTTTTTATTTTTTACAAGAAAAAAGACAGAAAATTTTGAAAAAAAAAAAAGTTTTTCTTATTTTTTACGAGTAAATTTTGAAAATAAATAATTTTTTCTCCTTCACTGATGTGCGCTGATGAGGCGGCACTGATGGGCACTGATAGGCTGCACTGATGGGCACTGCTGAGGTGGCACTTATGGGCACTGATGAGGTGGCACTGGTGAGGAGGTACTAATATGCCGCACTGATGAGCACTGATAGGCGGCACTGCTGGGCACTGAGAGGTGGCATTGCTGGGCACTGAGAGGTGGCATTGCTGGGCACTGAGAGGTGGCACTGCTGGGCACTGAGAGGTGGCACTGCTGGGCAGCACTGATGGGCACTGGCTGGCGGCACTGATGGGCACTGGCGGGTGGCACTGGGCACTGGCGGGTGGCACTGATGGGAACTGGCGGGTGGCACTGATGGGCACTGGTGGGTGGCACTGATGAGCACTGATGGGCGGCACTGATGAGCACTGATGGGCGGCACCATCAGTGCCCACACTCAGTGCCCATAGTGCTGCCAGTCAGTGCTCATCAGTGCCTAGATGAGCAGGCACTGATGGGCACTGACTGGCAGCACTATGGGCACTGATTGTGTGCACTGATGGGGGGCACTGATGGTGGGCACTGTGGGCATTGAAGGTGTGATTGGTGTACCTCTAGTAATCAGGGCACTGGTGATCGGTGCCCTGATTACTTTTTTCTGTGTCCCCGGCGCTGTGCAGCTCTCCCTCCTTCCTCACACGCAGGCTCTGTGTGAGGAAGGAGCGCCGGCGATGAGAGATGATCTCATATGTTTACATATGAGATCATCTCTCATTGGACGACTTGATCACGTGGTGAATGGCCGCTGTGATTGGCCATTCACCACGATCTGTGATCGGCTGTGTCCAAGGGACACGGCCGACACAGATTTTCCCCGCTGCGCTCTCGCGGGAGCGCGCGGGGGGCGTGTCACTGGGAGGCCGTTTAAAAACGGCCTCCCGAAAATTCGAGTCCGCGCTGCAGCCGTATATAGGCTGTAGCGCGGATGGCAGGAGGTTAAGTTATGTATTAATATCCACCCAAAAACTCCTTCTGTGAATATGTTAACATATATATGTATCCTTTCCAGTTACTTTTCCTGTTACCAAGCTGGACAAATCTGCTGCCTTCTGTCTCAGTTCATTTATGATATATTTATTAATCCCTGGTGAATATGCTCTTTAAGCAGAAAAAAGACGACAGTGAGGATTTCAGAATTAGATTTTTTATAACTCACGATTTGCAGCGCAGTATCCCTTCTCCTGGAGGGTCTTCCTTCCTTTGTTTTTCTACGTAGTTCTTATTTTTACTCCTCTGCTTCCATCCACCTCTATATCTGTTTCCAGCCTCCGAATTTCCAAGCTTCGGTGATGGAGCTGTTCATCAGTGGAAATAGAGTGGATGGGTGATTGAAGTTTATTGTAAGATGGGGAGGATGTGGCAGGTGAGTGGGATGGGTGGATGGGATGGATGAGTGGGCCGATGCGGCCAGGAGCCTATCCCTCTCTCTTCTCTCCCTTTCTCACAAACCAGGCTGTATGTCAGTTTTCCCCCTGGGCTCCTATAACTTCCAGAGCACTCCTCTGGTGGGTCCTCTCCTCCGTTCTCCGACAATTGGTGGTGTCTAATGCAAGAACCGGAGTTGCAATGCGGGCTCTACGGTGAGGCGTCTATGGGGTGGAGAGGTAAGGCAGCGCTGTGAGACCCTGGCAGACCCAGATAAGGAGAGCAAGAAAAGCAGACCAATAAGGACGTCTCTGCTTACTGACGGTGATAAGGTGTTGTTGCGGAGCGGGGGGGGGGGGTGAGAGAGACCCTCCACTGGGCGGCTTAGGTTGGTCGAATAGAGCTGGGGGATTTTAATGGATTCACTACCGGCGGCGGGCAGGTTGAAGGAGAGGATGGGCGGGCAGCTGTGCGGTTGGGGAGACGGGCGGGCGGGCAGCCTCTTTCAATCACTGCTCCAGGGGTAGATTGTGAGCCGGGAGCTGGGAGCAGAGAAGCGTCTCACCTCCATGCGCTAGAGACAGCCTTCCCCCATGCAACCTACGTGCGCGTCACCAGGCTCCATCCCCCCTCATGACGGCCTTATGCTGATCTTGTATTCCGGGTCTTTGGAGATGCCTAGTTGATGTCTCGATTAAAGGGCTAAAAAATTGAAAGGGTGTCGGCCTGGCATATCTTTTAAATAGAAGGTATCACAACCCTAGAAGTTAACAATTCTCTATCTCCTCTTTCCCTGAAAGAGAGTATTACCTTTTCCCTAGCCTTTTAAGTAAAATTTAAAAAAAAAAAGCTTTGCATTTAAGATTTGGATATTTGGATTTGGACCACTATCAGGTTTTTACTGTGGTCTGTGTCACCGTTATGGAGGTTCAGCCTCTCTGTTTATCCTGTTTACAATTGTACGTGAAGATGAAAAAAAAACCCTAATTGTTGTTACCAGAACAGGAATAGAGGGCAAATCTTCCGATAGGGAAACTAGTTCTGGTGACAACCAGGGGTTCTCTTACTGTGAAGGGATTTTCGCTCACCTCCTATTTTCGCTAAGGGATAGGAAGTGAAGGAAAATCTCCTTAATGGAACACAAATGGCAAAGAAAAACCTCCCTTAGGCCCCTTTCAGTTTTTCATATACCTCCTATGGAGCAGGGGATGTCAGCGGTGACATGTCCGCTGACATCCCCTGCTATCCAAACTGATCCTGTCCGTGAATACCAGACAGATGGAAACCCTATTTACCATCCGTCTGGAGGATTGAATGGAAACGGACAGGTGGTCCGTTTATTATCTGATCTCGCATAGAGGGGAGCGGGGATCTGCAAAGTAAGTGGAGACAGAGCTGTCATCCACCTGTTCAGAGGGGATCGGCGGATCGATCCCGGCTGAGCAAAACGAATTCCGCCGGGGGACAGCCAGTGTGAAAAGACCCTTACTCTATCCAAGATGTAGAACTAAAGGCACAACTCTTTTCTCCATTTAACTCATAGCTTGCCTAAAGTGACACTAATTATCCTTACCCTCCTAAAATAATCCATAAACATCCACTAAAATCAGTACATTAAACCCAAAGCCAAAAATGTAATATATTGCAGCTTACCAACCATTCGATGTGGTGACTGCATCAGTTTTAATTTCTTTTGGCTTTTTCCATTTTTACCTATTGATCTGGCCAGTAACACACCTCCTGTATTAGGCTTCATGTATTCATAGCCTATTCTAAACACTGCTGCAGGAAAATGCAAAATTAAGGCACAATTGCGCCACGATTTTGCCACATTTTGCAGCCAGCGGTCCAAATGTTCCTATCCTAAATGTGATTTTTCCACGTTCATGTGAGGAAAGGGAAGGGGTTGAACCTCCCCTAACTGCATCAGCTCCTAAACGATCCTAAAACTGTATGTGTACATGGACACAGACTTTTATAGAGTTGAGTTTAGGCACTTTGGCAAAAATACCAAAAGCTCCTAAACTCAAGTTTAAGAGCAGTAGTGTACATGACGCCTTAGTGCCCCCACTCTGGATGAAGGAGCACCGGGGGCACATTTGGACAGCATTGTCAGTCTGAGGGGAGGGGAGTGCTACTTGCACTAGCAGATTTAAATACAGTGGGTACGGAAAATATTCAGACCCCCTTAAATTTTTCACTCTTTGTTATATTGCAGCCATTTGCTAAAATCATTTAGGTTCATTCTTCTTCCTCATGAATGTACACATAGCACCCCATACTGACAGAAAAACACAGAATTGTTGACATTGTTGCAGATTTATTAAAAAAGAAAAACTGAAATATCACATGGTCCTAAGTATTCAGACCCTTTGCTCAGTATTTAGTAGAAGCCCCCTTTTGATCTAATACAGCCAGGAGTCTTTTTGGGAAAGATGCAACAAGTCTTTCACACCTGGATTTGGGGATCCTCTGCCATTCCTCCTTGCAGATCCTCTCCAGTTCTGTCAGGTTGGATGGTAAACGTTGGTGGACAGCCATTTTTAGGTCTCTCCAGAGATGCTCAATTGGGTTTAAGTCAGGGCTCTGGCTGGGCCATTCAAGAACAGTCACGGAGTTGTTGTGAAGCCACTCCTTCGTTATTTTAGCTGTGTGCTTAGGGTCATTGTCTTGTTGGAAGGTAAACCTTCGGCCCAGTCTGAGGTCCAGAGCACTCTGGAGAAGGTTTTTGTCCAGGATATCCCTGTACTTGGCCGCATTCATCTTTCCCTCGATTGCAACCAGTCGTCCGGTCCCTGCAGCTGAAAATCACCCCCACAGCATGATGCTGCCACCACCATGCTTCACTGTTGGGACTGTATTGGACAGGTGATGAGCAGTGCCTGGTTTTCTCCACACATACCCCTTAGAATTAAGGCCAAAAAGTTCTATTTTGGTCTCATCAGACCAGAGAATCTTATTTCTCACCATCTTGGAGTGCTTCAGGTGTTTTTTAGCAAGCTCCATGCGAGCTTTCATGTGTCTTACACTGAGGAGAGGCTTCCGTCGGGCCACTCTGCCATAAAGCACGACTGGTGGAGGGCTGCCGTGATGCTTGACTTTCTACAACTTTCTCCCATCTCCTGACTGCATCTCTGGAGCTCAGCCACAGTGATCTTTGGGTTCTTCTTTACCTCTCTCACCAAGGCTCTTCTCCCCCGATAGCTCAGTTTGGTCGGACGGCCAGCTCTAGGAAGGGTTCTGGTCGTCCCAAACGTCTTCCATTTGAGGATTATGGAGGCCACTGTGCTCTTAGGAACCTTAAGTGCAGCAGAAATCTTTTTGTAACCTTGGCCAGATCTGTGCCTTGCCACAATTCTGTCTCTGAGCTCTTCAGGCAGTTCCTTTGACCTCATGATTCTCATTTGCTCAGACATGCATTGTGATCTGGAAGGTCTTATATAGACAGGTGTGTGGCTTTCCTAATCAAGTCCAATCAGTATAATCAAACACAGCTGGACTCAAATGAAGGTGTAGAACCATCTCAAGGATGATCAGAAGAAATGGAAAGCACCTGAGTTAAATATGAGTGTCACAGCAAAGGGTCTGAATACTTAGGACCATGTGATATTTCAGTTTTTCTTTTTTAACCACTTTACCACCGGAGGATTTTGCTGTCTTGCGTCCAGGCCACTTTTTGCGTTTCGGCGCTGTGCGACTTTAACTGACAATTGCGCGGTCGTGCGACGCCGTACCCAAACAAAATTGACGTCCTTTTTTTCCCACAAACAGAGCTTTTGGTGGTATTTGATCACCAGTGCGATTTTTTTTTTTACTTTTTTTACATAGTTACATAGTTACATAGTTAGTAAGGTTGAAAAAAGACATCAGTCCATTCAGTTCAACCTATGATGCGTGTGTGTGTTTGCTTTTAACCGTACATTGTATACCCATGTATGTTGTGGTCTTTAAGGTGTCCATCTACTAGTTTTTTGAAACCATCGATGCTCCCTGCTGATACGACTGCTTGTGGAAGAGAATTCCACATCCTTACTGCTCTTACAGTGAAGAACCCCTTACGCACTTTAAGGTTAAACCGCCTTTCCTCTAGTTTTAGTGAGTGGCCACGTGTCTTATTGTATCTCCTTTCTCTGAATAGTTTGTTTCTTATGCTCGGGTCACCAGTACAGTATTTGTACATTGATATCATATCCCCCCTCAATCGTCTTTTCTCCAGAGAGAATAGGTTCAGTGCTTGTAGTCTTTCCTCATAGCTGATGTCCTCCATTCCCCTAATTATTTTTGTTGCCCTTCTCTGGACTTTCTCCAATTCCAGCACATCCTTCCTGAGGACCGGTGCCCAGAACTGGACAGCATACTCCAGATGTGGCCGGACCAGAGAATGAACTTTTTGCGCTATAAACAAAAAAAGAGCGTTTATTTTGAAAAAATAACAATATTTTTAACATTTTTTTTATATGAAATTACCCCCAAAAAATATGTAAAAATCTAATTTTTTTTTAAATTTTTGGCCAATTTGTTTTCTGCTACCTATGTTTGGTAAAAAAAAATCATGATAAGCGTATTTTGATTGGTTTGCGCAAAAGTTATTGCGTTTACTAACTAAGGGAAAGATTTCTGTCATTTTTGGTGTTTTTTTTTTAAATGTGTAATGGCGGCGATCTGCGATTTTTTTTTTTTTTTTTTTTTTTTTTTTTTGCGGGACTGCGACATTGCGGCGGACAGATCGGACCCTTGACTGACATTTTTGACACTTTTGGGGGTACCAGTGACATTACTGCAGTAATCAGGGCTAAAAATATGCACTGTTACTGTAAAAATGACACTGGGAGGGAAGGGGTTAATTTTATTGGAGAGGGAGGGGTTAATGTATGCCTGGTGCTTACTAATGTGTGGGGGGGGGGGAGGTGACTGTGTGACACAAGGACAGATCAGATGTTCAGCTATGCTGAACACTCCGATCTGTCCCTGCCTGTCACTTAGGAGATCCGCCCACTCTGTTTACACAGGCGGGCGGATCTCCACACTTGATTCCCCGACGATCGGGGCAGAGCAGCGGCGATCGCCGCCACTCCTCCCCTGGCCCGACTCCCGCTGTGAATGAAAACAGCGGGAGCGCGCCTCCGGCGGCGCACGCGCGAGCGCCGCCTACAGGGGGAGGAGTCCAGCGACGTAGGTCTACGTCGCTGGACGGGATCGTGCCACATTGCTGCAGTAGCAGCAATGTGAGCAGGGCTAAAGTGGTTGATAAATCTGCAACAATGTCAACAGTTCTGTGTTTTTCCGTCAATATGGGGAGCTGTGTGTACATTCATGAGGAAGAAGAATGAACCTAAATGATTTTAGCAAATGGCTGCAATATAACAAAGAGTGAAAAATTTAAGGAATACTTTCTGTACCCACTGTACATTAAGCAAACTGAAGCCAAACTCCAGTTAACACTTTAGAAGCAGTTACAGCAAATGTATTTTTTTTTTCCTTTTGGGTAAAAGGCTATACATTGTGCCCTGCCACAGGATAAAAAGAGGTTATGATTTAAGATGCTCATTCAGGCAGGTTGAGGGGCTTCTGGGGGTTCGCTTATTTCAGGGGAAACTGTTTTTTTCAGTTTCCTCATTAGTTGGTATAACCCGGTTTGGGACCTGGAGCTCAGGATTTTGTAAAGATTTGGGAGGGATGAAATCTCCAGTCCTGGATTTCAGGTTTTGTGAACAATCGGCACACTGATTTGTTAAGGTGTCTGCAGGGCTCTTTTTGTAGAGCCCTAACTGGGGTTCTGGGCTCCACCCTGGCACAGAGGAGGTCTCTGTCCAGGGGTACAAATGTGAGCCAGAGCAGCAATGGGCTTACAAATGTATAGATCAAGCTTTTGGGAGAGATGCTGAATGGTACTGTGTCATGGTCTGTGGGACCAGACCAAGGCCAGACTAAAAGCAGACATAAAAAAGGATCACTCCCAAGGAGCCGCTGTACTAGCCATGCAATATTAGTACAGTGATCTCCCCTGCTGTGTTATAGTGTTCTGACGGGGGGGGCAGACCCCCTCACCAGAACATTCCAGTCAGTGCTCTCAGCCATTGGCTGAGAGCGCTGATCGAGAACCAATTGGCAGACCTTGTTCAGTCATGCCCCATCGACAGAGTAAGGTCCATAAAGACATGGATGAGTGAGTTTGGGGTGGAGGAACTTGACTGGCCCACACAGAGTCCTGACCTTAACCCGATAGAACACCTTTCAGGTGAGTAAGTGCAGAGACTGCGAGCCAGGCCTTCTCGTTCAACATCAGTGCCCGACCTCACAAATGCGCTTCTGGAAGAATGGTCAAACATTCCCATAGACACCCTTTCTAAGGGCTCTTTCACACAGGCGGACTGTTCAGATCCGCCTGTCCATTTTTTTGGCGTATCTGAACGGTCCCCCCATACATCCCTATGGGGCATCGGATGTCAGCGGAGACATGTCCACTGACATCCCATCCGATCCGTCAAATCTGGATGGATGGAAACCCTATTTTCCATCCGTCCATCGGATCGGATGGGATCGGATAAGAACGGACCGACGGTCCGTTCCCATCTGATTCCCCCATAGAGATGTACGGGGAACTGACAGCACATAGCACGGAGAACAGCTGTCATTCTCCTGCTCAGCGGGGGATCGGTGGATTGATCCGCCGCTGAGATAAACTGAGTCCGTTCGATGGACGGACTGTGTGAAAGGGGCCTTAACCTTGTAGGCAGCCTTCCTAGAAGAGTTGAAGCTGTTATAGCTGCAAAGGGTGGGCCAACTCAATACTGAACCCTACGGACTAAGACTGGGATGCCATTAAAGTTCATGTGCATGTAACGGCATGGGTCCCAATTTTGGTAATATAGTGTAGAAGGTGCTTTTTTGGAGTAAGATCTCACATAGGTGACATGGGTAATCGGACCATCCATTGTTCTCTATGGAGCGGCAGATGTCACCTGACATTTGTCCGCTATCACCCACCTGCATCCTATCCGATCCTGTCCGCCAAAAACAGATGGATTGGGGGGGTCTGTTTCTTTCTGACAGCCCTATAGAGAGCAGTGGGGCTGTGTCCATGTCTGCTCTGCATAGCAGAGAAGACACAAACCTGTCATCCACCTGCTCAGCAGGGTTTAGTGAAGAGATCCCCTGCTGAATAGGTAATTGTGCTTTGCAGAGTTCACCCTGTTCAGTTCAGTAACGTTTCTTTTAAAGGCCCGTACACACGTACCGATCGTCGGCATACAAACGTCGGTGGACGAAGGATCTGCCGATTGTACGCGTGTTAGTATGGTGCCTCCGACAGATGTCTGCGCACAATCCGCGGACAAAAGTCTTTCGTGCAAACATGAAAATATTTGTATGCCGACACCAGAACGGACGATTGTTCGCCTGTCAGTACACAATTCGGCCGACAGACCGCAGATTTGCAAGACTGGGCATGCTCAGAAAATAGAAAACACAGGGAAAGTTAACCATTACATGACATCACTTCTGCAGTCGGCGGACAAAATTCTTGTGCTGTCCTTGTGCTGTCTTTGCACTTTTCAGCAGACACCGACATCCCGGGGAGAAAAGAGGAACATTTGTAAGCCGACCATCGGTACGTGTGTACGGGGCTTTAAGAAAAAAACAGATGAAGTTTGCATCAGTTTTTTTTTGTTTTTTTCATCCACTACCAATGCAAAAACTGATGCAAAAACAGACAGTTTGTCCATTTACATCAGTTTTATGTCCGTACTGTTTTAATAACGGAACAAAAATAGGGCTTTGATCTGTTTCAGACTCCATTCACACTGCCGCGACCAGAAAGTCGCCTCATAAGGGGCAACTTTCAGCGCGACTTTGCGTTCAGCGCGACTTGTATGATAGACGACTTTGTACGACTTTGTATTTGGCCAATCCGAATATGATGGTTCTGGGTCATGCCCCAGGGACTATTAATCACACAAAAAAAAGTTCTTAAAAATTGTCGTTTTTGATAGAGAGGCAATTATTGAAAAAATTTTTGAAAAAAAAAAAAGAGATTTCTTTTGGATTTAGTGTCTGGGGGGTCTAAAAAGTGTACCTGTGAAGTTTCAGCTCTGTAGCATGTCCAGAACCAGAAAAAAAAAAAAGATAATTTTTCTTTGAATTTTTAGTAGCACAGGGATGGGGTTCCGCTCCTTTCACACCTATATGTGTGTGTGTGTATATATACCCCTATACAGAAGTTCAGATGTTATGCCTGCCTCCAAAGATGCTCAAAAAAATGCCCAATAAACGCCTGCAACAAAAACGCCCAGGTGTGAAAGGAGCGGAGCCCCATCCCTGCGCTACTGCAATTCTAACAAACTGGTTCTGGAGTCCAGTGGGGAATGCCTGGCTAATTTTCCTCCTTCTTCATGGAAAGTCGGATCACAAGTCGCTTCAAATAAGATAACGATCCGACTTGGAGGCGACTCCCATTGAAGTCTATTGGGACAAGTCGGATACAAGTTGCCTCAAAGTAGTACAGGACCCTTTTCTGAAGTCGGAGCGACTTCAGTAGTGCCAATTAAGACGGCTCTCATTGATTTACGTTTCTTTTGTTATGTCAAGCGACTTGGGGAGACTTGAGGGCACACAAGTCGCGGCAGTGTGAATGGAGTCTTAAACAGATGTTGACGGATTTGGATGTAAACTGATGTAAATCGATGATCATTTGTTTACATCCGTTTCTCCATAGTGATACATTGATGTCCGTTTTTTCATCTGTCAACGGATGGATGAAAAACAAAACGGTCTGTATGTGGCTCTTTCACACAGGCGGACTGTTCAGATCTGCCTGTACATTTTTTAGCGGATCTGAACGGTCCCCTCATGCATCTCTATGGGGCATCGGATATCAGCGGAGACATGTCCGCTAAAATCCGATTCATCAAATCTGGACGGATGGAAACCCTATTTTCCATCCGTCCAGCATATCAGATGAGAACGGACCGACGATCCGTTTCCATCCGATTCCCCCATAGAGAAGTATGGGGTATCTCTGCACACAGCGCGGAGAACAGCTGTCATTCTCCTGCTCAGTGGGGGATCGGCGGATCGATCCCCCGCTGTGATAAACGGAGTCCGTCCAACGGACGGATAGCGTGAAAGGGGCCTTACTCATGGCTTAGTAAAAATATGGGGGAGATTTACTAAAATGTGGTGCAGCTGTGCATTGTAGCCAATCAGCTTCTAACCTCCAGCTTGTTCAATTAGAGCTTGGGCAAAAAAAAAACCCTAGTAGTTGATTGGTTTCAATGCAGAAGTGAGCCTGATTTTGCACTATGAAGTTTTTAATAAATAAACCCCATAGATTTAGAAAGTGTTCTCTGACATCTGTCTTGTGTAACTTCTGTGTGCATTATAGAGGAAAAGGAAGAAAAAATGCCTCTTGATTCCTATGAAATATAAAGGCTATTTTGGAGAAGGAGGGAATCTCGAGATATCATATACCAATCTTATGTTTGAACATTGAAAAAATAAAAAAAGGGTTGGATTTCCTGACTCTGCAAGACTTTAGTAATTACGAGAAGATGGTCAAATGTTTTATTGTTGTGTCTTAATGTGAGTCCCTTTGTGTACAGGGGACACATGTAATCGCTGAATAAATCCATTGTCTGCATAGGCAAAGCAAATTAACCAGATGAACAATCCTCCAGCATCTGAGGCTGGTGGAATGAAGGATGCAATAAACATTCCAAGAAAGGCTACTTTGTAACAGAATGCATAGACATATGTTAACTGTGCCAATCATTTAACAGTTATGTTGCTAGGAGACAAGGTGCCTACCATATCATTCATAATTGGCAGAATGTATGATTTAGTTAGGTTTTCTTCTGTATTAGTATTAATTAATTAGTAAAAAAAACAAAAAAGGACAAGGGAAGCAGAATATGGGATTTAAAGGAATTTTTTCTAGATGAATAAAAAAATATTGGCTTAAAGTGATTGTAAAGTCTCGTGTGTGTGTGTGTGTTTTTTTTGTTAAAAATGGCAAACGTGTTTATACTTACCTGCTCTGTGCAGTTGGTTTTGCACAGAGCAGCCTAGATCCTCCTCTCCTCAGGTTCCTCTTTGGCTCTCCTGGCCCCTCCCTCCTGCTGAGTGCCCCCACAGCATGCAGCTTGCTATGGGGGCACCTGAGCCGAGTCATAGCTCCCTGTGTCCATTCAGACACGAAGTGCGACCTGCCCATTCCCCTCTCTCTCCTCATTGGCTCACTGAATTTGATTGACAGCAATGGGAATCAATGGTGCCACGCTGCTATCTCAGTCAATGAGAAGGGGGAGTCTCAGGCAGCCAAGACAATCCTGCAACATCACTGGATAGAGATGGGCTCATATAAGTATGGAGGGGGGCTGCTCTACAAAGGCTTTAAGATAAAAAAAATCTTCTGACTTTACAACCACTTTAATGCTGCCAGTCTTATCAATATGTGTTGATCTTAAAATGGGGAAAAAAAACATATTTTTATGTGTAATTTGTGTTTTTCGTGAAAGAAAATCCCAAGTTAGTGTTGTCACCTGAACAGGACACTATTCCAATGGGGACTGGTGACTGATGAAAACCAGAGGCTCCCTCACTTTGGTGGGATTTCCTCTCACTTCTTCATGTTGTGCTATGGAACAGTTAGTAAAAGGTAATTCCCCCTATGGCCCAGAGATGGAAAAACCTGACAGGGGTTACTCTATCCAAATCTTATTTTTCACCTGGTGATCTGGCCAGTAGATATGTTATCTTTCAACTTGTCCAGCAAAAGTTAAGGGTCATACAAACTGTAAGAAAATCGGGTGAGCATTTCCGTCCAAACAACTTTTGTACGATTTTTGTATAGTGTGTACACCACTTTCGACAACCGATTATGACTTTGTACGAACATTCCCAAAGGGACAAACTCCAAAATTGTTCTTGTATGGGAACAGAACAAGAGGTTTTCGTTTTAATAAGTACCGTTTCCGTACGATTTTCGTACAAGAAAAATCAGAAAAAGACTGCGCATGATCAGAAACCCTAAACAACAACAACAACAACAAAAAAAAAGTATTTTTTGTACAAATTTTTGTTCATTCATCAGTTTCAATTTGCTGTGAAACACCAAGGAAAATTGGACGGTCGTTTCCCCAATTTTCTTAGTGTGTACCCCACTTTAAAGAGTTGAAACAAACAATTTTAACACTGTCAGGGATGCTTACAGTGAGCAGCTTTTATTCATTTATGTAAAACCTTTTATCCCAAAAGGGGAAAAAAAAGAAATTTTAATATAAATGCTTAAAGTGGTTGTTGCCGCTTTATAAACTACACACAATCCCTTCTGTTGTGAAGCTTCCTATGCTGCAGTGTACGTTCTTTGTAAAAAAAAAAGATGCCTATTTCTACCTGAATTCACAGCGCTGATTAGCGGTCATGTCACTCCTCAATGCTCCCTCTCCCGATCTGATAGCTAGATTCCCCCGCTGACGTCAGTCGGAAGGAGAGGAGAGAGCGGAGACCTCACCCGGGGAGGAGGAGAGCCTCAAGGTGTCACGTGACTGCCGATCGGCACTGTGAATTCAAGTAGAAATAGGCATCTTTTTTACAAAGAACATACCCTGCAACATAGGAGGCTTTATAACAGAGGGTATTTTGTGTAGTTTATAAGGATATTTCAGCAGCAGGAAAAGGGGGGCGGGATTGGTAAGAGCTGGCAGGCAAGGGAAGGTAGGGGGGAAGAGGACACAGGATACAGAGAACAGAGCTGCGGATGACGGAGGCACGTAACCTCACCACGGTGTCAGAACACAGGAGCCATTATACACCGTGGTCAGTTTACCGGGGGGAGGGTATAGCTGGGCAGGATCAGCTGGGTTTTTCAGGTAATACGGGCGCACTGTGCTGTATAACCTGCTTTAAAGGAGCAGGATCCATATATATATATATATATATATATATATATATATATATATATATATATATATATATTTTTTTTTTTTTCTTTTCCAATTTTTACATATTTTACATTATCTGCCCAGTGTGATAATTTCACACTGGACACCTTATTCTTCCTGGTTTTCGTTGTGGGCTGCTTTGGGATGGGGGTGGATGATGTCTGTCCCAGGAGCTGCGATGTATGAAGAGGGAGGTCCCTCCTCCCTTGCTGCCCCCGCCCTTCAGACACGTCGGGCGGGGCCACCTATACATCGGCGCCACGCGTGGGTTCCGGCACCTCCCCGACGTCGCCACGCTTTTGCGTGCTAGTACATCTGGGGGGTCGCGGTCTGCGTCCCTCTCCCCCATTTGGTCACGGTCGCTTTATGCTTCTGCCAGACCCCTTCATACCTTTTCTCACTCATCAGAGGTGTTCACTTATTTCACCTTTTCAACTTAGCTCACATTCTCATTTTCACTATTCCGTTCATCAGCACATGCCTGGCACTAGTTTCCAAACAACTTACATATTCACCCCCTTGTCTCATTTTTCCTTCCAATTTTACTCTTATCAATACATCATAATGATCATTTACTGACTATACAATTATATTGACTATATAATTTATATCATATATTATACTATTTAATTTATAGTTCTATGACAGATCTGCAAGGTTACCCTACTCCTTATAGTTTACTCACATTCCTGCCCCCCACTAATTGTTTACCAACATATGTCTGACACCTATTCCTATGCACTGAGCATATCCACTCTTCTGTCTCACCATTCTTTCTATCTTTCATCTTTATTACTACCTTCCTACTGACCATATCCATATCACATGCCCTTCCTATATCTTACATAATACTTGATCACCTATATATGTGATAATTATACCCAGTATTATATATTATGTACTATACTACTTTATTTAAAGGTTTATGACAGATTTGAAAGGTACAATCCCCTCCTACTATACTCATCCGTCATCCATCCAGCATGGGCTCCCCTGTTGGCTTGGTCCGGTTGGACCCTTCAGCTCCCGGGTCAGGCATTCCCCACCGCCGCCTCAGTCAACCCATTACGATTCCAGACACATCGGCCTGTAAGTATATGGCGCTCCTCCCGAGTCCCTCATATTTACAGAATACTTTTTCATATATATTTTTCATTGATTTTTGCTACTCTTTTGTTTTTGTTGTTTCTCCAATATATGCATGTCTCTCTCTTTTTAGACCTAATTCTTATGCATTTACTCTGAATAAGCGAGCGTACAGCTCGCGAAACGCGTCAGTTCAAGATGCACTATACTCATTTACTTTGATATATGTATTTGTGACTATATTGGTGAGACTGTGATATACTGTACCATTATGATGTATACATTATGTGATTTACTATCAGATATTTTATGCACTTCTAATTTACTGCAATAAAAGCTACTCTTTTATTTTATTTAATTTGTTTTTTTTTATTTTTTACTTCCAGCCATAGCTACACACCTCATTTAAAGTCCCATGGGCCATTTCCCCTTTTCTATGTATGTATCGGGATGGAGGTGTGTTACCGATGTTAGCAGACCATATACCCCCTTTTTTTCTATAATTTTTTTTTAGGTTAACAAATGCTTTAAAGCGGAACTTAACTTTCTTGATCAACACAATGTTTAATTCTTGTTGCTAGCATTAGTAAATAGATAGGAAAGTACAGTACTGAGCAAAAGTTTGAGGCAGGTATGAAAAAATTCTGTAAATTAAAGTGGTTGTAAAGGTAAAGTCAGAAGGTTTTTTTTTTTTAATCTTAATGCATTCTATACATTACGATAAAAAACCTTCTGTGTGCAGCAGCCTCGCCAGCACCCCCTAATATGTATAGGTCCATCTGGTTCCAGCACGAGACACTTGGTTGTCTGGGACCCTCCCTCCTAAATAGCTGAGACAGCTACATGGCACAGTTACATGGCGCTATTAGCTCTCACTGCTGTCAATCAAAGTCAGTGAGCCAATGAGGAGAGAAAGGGAGCGGGACCGGGCTGTGGCTTTGTGTCTGAATGGATTCATGGAGCTGCGGCATGGCTCGGGTGCCCCCAAACCAAACTGCTTGCTCGGGGGCACTCAACAGCAGGGAGAGGCCAGGAGCACCGAAGGGGGGCCCGAGAAGAGGAGCATCTGTGCTGCTCTGTGCAAAACTACTACACTGAGCAGGTAAGTATGACATGTTTGTTACTTTAACGAAAAAAAAAACGAGACTTTAGTATCACTTAAAAGAGGAGCTTCAGCCCACCCACCAAAAAAATTAAGTCAGCAGTTAAAAATACCTTAGCTACTGACTTTTAATATTAGGACACTTACCTGTCCAGAGATCCTGCAATGTCGGCACCCCAATTTTTCAATCCGCTCTTGGGTGCTGTCCCAGCCATTCCTTGTAAGGGAAACTGGCAGTGAAGTCTTGTGGCTTCACAGCTGGTTCCCAACTACGCATGCGTGAAAAGCGCTATGCTTTTTGCATGGCCCGGCTGTGGGGGAAGGAGGAGAGAGACCTCGAACCGAACTTTCGGGGACCTCACTGCGGCAAAAACAGGTACCTGCTGCCCCCGAAAGGTGCCAAATGTGGCAGCGGAGGGGGGGGGGGAGCAAACAGGCGGAGCTTCCCCGTTTGGGTGGTGCTCTGCTTTATGAAAGCTTTCAGAAATTAGAATTAGAAGTGTTGTTAATTTTCATCAATTAAAAAAAAAAAAGTGAATGAAAAGAGAAATCAATATTTGGTGTGACTACCCCTTGCCTTCAAAACCGCATCAGTTCTAGATACACTTGCACTCAGTCTTTGAATGAACTCAGCATGTAGATTGTGTCAAACAGCTTGAAGAACTAACCACCGATCTCTTGTGGATGTAGACTGCCTCGGATACTTTTCTTTCTTCATGTAATCCCAGACAGACTCAAAGATGTTTGGATACAGGGTCTATGGGGCCAAATGACCACTTCCAGGACTCCTCATTCTTTACACTGATAATAGTTCTTAGTGACATTGGCTACATGTTTGGGGTCATTGTCCTGCTGCAGAATTAATTTGGGGCCAATCACACACCTCCCTGATGGTATGATGGATAAATATCTGCCTGACCAAATCTCCAACTCCATTTGCAGAAATGTAGCCCCACACTTACAGAGAACCTCCACCATGCTTCGCCTTGTGGTTTGCAATAGATTTTCTCAAGGATTCCATTCAACAGGTGTCTCGCTTTGCTCTTCTCTCAGTACACATGCGCAGAGTCCTGTGGCTGAAGGATTGGTCGGCAGATTGCCAAATAAGAAGTTACTGACGGGATTCCCATTCCATGGGAAATGTCTATTTGGTGAGGATCTCGATAAATATATCCAAAAGATTTCAGGTGGGAAGAGTGCACTGTTGCCTGTTAAAAGAAGGAATAAGCATGCATCTTTTAAGGTCCCCAGTGTTCCTGTGCTTCCTAATATGTCATCATCCAAACAATTTCGATGGCATCAGCCGTCAGGGTTTAGGAGACGTCAGGGTCAGAAAGAACCCTGGATCCAGTGGCATGCCAAGACAGGCTCCATGTCTGCCTTATAAAGGGGTGCCCCACTCACATGGGGGGGGGGGGGGCTTCTACAGTTCTCAGAGGCTTGGGAAAAGATAGTACAAGACAGGTGGGTCATGTCCACAGTGGCGCAGGGCTACAAGATAGAGTTTTTGGGAGTTCCTCCTCGGTTTCTAGGTATAAATGTTCCTACAAGTCCACTGAAAAGGAAACCCTTGTTCCAGGCCCTAGAAAGCTTGTGGGTACAGGGCGTGATTGTGGAGGTTCCGACCAGTGAAAGGTTCACGGGTTTTTACTCCAATCTATTAACGGTGCCAAAACCAAACGGTGAAGTGAGACCCATTCTGGATCTCAAAGCTCTGAACCAGTTCTTGATCGTTCGGTCTTTCTGCATGGAGTCAATTAGTTCAGTGGTAGCTTCTATGAAGGAAGGAGAATTTTTGGCATCCGTAGATACCTGCACATGCGAATTTTCGGGCCCCTTGAAAAGTTCCTGCGTTTCGCAGTGAGGCAGTGTCATTTTCAGTTTGTGGCCTTGCCATTCGGCCTAGCCACAGCTCCCTGGGTATTTACATAGGTCTTCGCCCCGATGTTTGCATTCTTTAGGGTCTCAAGGGATCTCCGTAGTGGGATATCTAGACGATCTGCTGCTCAAGAATCGATCAGGCCCAGGGCTAACACGTAATGTGACTCTGACAGTCCAGTTCTTAGAAGACCTGGGTTGGATTATAAACAGAGATAAATCAGCATTTCGGCAGTTCAGGTTCTAGAATATCTGGGTCTGATTCTGGACACAGCTCAGGAAAAAGTGTTTTTGCCTCCAGCAAAAATCTTGGTCATAAGGGGTCTGGTCAGGTTCATAAGAGGGAAGAAATATCCCTCTATACGGCTGAACATGAGGTTGCTGGGTAAGATGATCTCCTCATTCGAGGCAACCCCTTATGCGCATTTTCTTTCCAGGTTGTTCTAGAACAGCATTCTGTCCGCTTGGAACAAGAAGCTCCAAGCGTTAGATTATCCATTGGTTCCTATCCCCAAAGGAAAGGCAGGATCTCATGTGATAGTTGATACCCAAAAAATTAGGGGTGGCGGGGGGGGGGGGAGATTTTTTGCCCATATTCTGGAAGGTAGTGACCACGGATGCCAGGCTATTGGGCTGGAGGGCTAGTTTGGAGAAGGCATCTGTCCAAGTAAGGTGGTCTTAGGTGGAAAAGCTCTTACCCATCAACATATTGGAGACCCGGGCAACTTGGTTTGCATTTGTATTTTGGACGGCCAGGCTGCAGGATTGTCCTGTCAGGATTCAGTATTCCAACAATGCCACGGTTGTGGTTTAAATAAACCACCAGGGGAGCACCAGGTGCCAGGCAGCCCAGAAAGAGGTAAACTAATTTCTAGCATGGGCAGAGAAACGCATACAATTTTTGTCGGCAGGATTCATCCGTGGGTGGACAACTGACAGGCGGTCTTTCTAAGTCTCCAGCAGTTGTTTCCTGGGAGAATGGTCCCTACATCCTGAGGTTTTTCAAATAATATGCCAACGTTTGGGTACCCCAAAGGTAGATCTATTGGCGTCCAGGTTCAACAACAAGCTGGACAAGTTTGTATCCAGAATCAAGGATCCGATCGCTATTGGAATAGATGCGCAAGTGATCCCTTGGTATCGGTTCTCCCTGATCTATGCTTTTCCTCTGGTCCAACTTGTGCCACAGCTGCTGAGCAGAATACGGGTCGAGGGAAAACTGGTGATCCTGGTGGCTCCATCTCGGCCAAGGAGACCTTGGTACTCAGAAATTGTGAAATTTGGCAGTAGAGGAGCCATGGTCACTTCCATACCGTCCAGACCTACTTTCCCAGGGTCCCATATTCCATCATGCTTTACGATCGCTAAATTTGACAGTCTGGCTATTGAGACCAGAATCTTGAAGGATCGAGGGATTTTGGGTCCGGCTCTAGCTATGTTGATAAATGCTAGGAAGCCCGTCTCTAGAAAAATTTACTATAGAGTCTGGAAATCTTACATCTCTTGGTGTGAGTCCAAAAGATGGCATCCTCGCAAGTATGTGATTGGGAAAGTTCTTGCCTTTCTACAATTAGGAGTGGAATTGAAGTTAGCATTAGGAACTATTAAGGGGCAGATCTCGGCCTTATCTACTTATCTATTTTCTTTCAGAGACCAATAGCGACTCACTCGTTGATGCGAGCATTTCTGCAAGGTGTGATTCGCATGGTTCCGCCAGTTAAGCCACCCTTATGCCCCTGGGACCTAAATCTTGTGCTTTCTGTGATACAGAAGCAACTGTTTGAACCTATCAGGCATATTCCTTTGGTTCTCTTGATAAGGGAATTGGTTTTTGTGGTTGCTGTAACCTCGGCCAGGAGGGTGTCAGATCAAACGATCCTTTCTTGCAAGGAGCCATTTTTGGTCCTGCATCAAGACAGAGTGGTCTTGCGTCCCCATCAAGCTTTTTTGCCCAAAGTGGTTTCAAGCTTCCATCTAAACCAGGATATCACTCTGCCTTCCTTTTTTCCGAATCCTCGGACCACAGAAGAAAGATTATTGCATTCTCTCAACCAAGTACGGGCAGTCAAGGTCTATTTGAAAAGGTCCGCACTAATTCAGAGTACTGATGCTTTTTTTGTCCTGCCGGAAGGGCATAAGAATGGCCAGGCAGCGACAAGTTTGACTATTTCTAAATGGATTTGCCAGGCCATTGTTCAGGCGTATGATTTAAAGGATAGGGTCCCATCCTTTAGTTTAAAGGCGCACTCTACCAGAGGGTGGTAAGGGCCTCATGGGCGGTGCATCATCAAGTGTCTCTGTGGCTCAGATTTGGAAGGCTGCTACCTGGTCTTCTGTACATACAATCACTAGGTTCTACCAGGTGGATGCTAGAGAATTTGGAAGTAGCGTGCTACAAGCAGCAGTATAAGATCTTTCTTGTCTGAGGGTGATCTTGGGATTACTGTGTTCCCTCCCCTCAAGGGCATTGCTTTAGGACATCCCAGATAATCATGATTTGTAGCCTGCTCTGTGTCCTGTGACGTAAGATAAAGAAAATTTATTTTTCCTACAACTTACCTGTAAAATCCTTTTCTTGGAGTACATCACAGGACACAGAGGTAACTCTCCTCTTTTCTAGGATCTTCATTGCTTGCTACAAAAACTGAGGTTCTTCCTGTGTGGGAGCCTCCTGTCTATTGGTTTGCCAGTGTCCATTCATTATTATAGCCTGCTCTGTGTCCCATGATGTATTCCAAGAAAAAGATTTTACAGGAAGCTGGAAGGAAAAATCCAATTTTCTGTTACAAGGGATGTTTACATAGGGACAGTGTAAAAAAAAAAATGAATATTAAAAATGAAAAATAAGATATAAAAAATTAAATTTGCACCTATCCCTCCGTGCTCGCGCGCAGAAGCGAACGTATGCGTAAGTCACACACACATATGTAAACAGTGTTCGCACCACACGTGAGGTATCGCCACAAAGGTTTGAGTGAGAGCAATAATTCTAGTACTAGACCTCCTCTGTAACCGCTAAATTGGTAACCTGTAATGACGTTAAACACTTCGCCTATAGAGATTTTTAAGTACCATAGTTTGTCGACATTCCACGAGCGTGCGCAATTTTAAAGTGTGACATGTTAGGCATCTGTTTACTTGGCATAACATCAACTTTCAGATTTTACAAAAAATTGTGGTATGTATTTTTTTTTTTTTTTTTTTATCCCCCTACAATTTATATTTTCCAAAAAAGTTGTGTTTTACGACTTAAGGACCAGGCCTATTTGTGATACATGTTTATACGTTAAAATCAGTAATTTTTGCTAGAAAATTACTTGTAACCCCCAAATATTATATATTTTATTTTAGCAGAGACCCTAGAGAATAAAATGGAGGCCATTGCAATACTTTGTCACACCATGTTTGCGCATCGGTCTTTCAAATGCAATTTTATTGCTATTACAAGGAATGTAAAAATCCCTTGTAACAAAAATAAGCAGGACATGTCCTCTTTAATGTGAGATCTGGGGTCAAAAAGACCTCAGATCTCACATCTACCCTTAACCACTTCCATACCGCGTCATTGTAAAATGATAGGGGCAGGAAGCTTTTGTCGATCCGGGCCGACGTCCTATGACGGCGGCCCACTCTCGCCGCTACTGCGCTCCCCCGGGGGCGCACAGCACAGCGATCAGAGATGAGGCTCGTCCCTCGGACATAGCCCATCCCCGATCAAGGTAAACAGCCAATGAAAATTGGCTGTTTACCACGTGATCGGCTGTGTCAATCACAGCCGATCACATGAACGGCTTCAGCACGAGCCGCTCGTTCTCTCTGCAATGCGCGCCCCCGGGGACGCACAGCGCGGCCATCAGGGACGAGGCTCGTCCCTCGGACAGAGCCCATCCCCGATCTAGGTAAAGAGCCAATGAAATTGGGTTTTTACCACGTAACTGGCTGTCATTCACAGCCGGTCACAGAATGTCAACAGAGAACACGGTAACTAGCTGTCACCGTGTTCTCCTCCTCACACACTGATCCTGTGTGAGGAGAAAATAAGGTAACAGCTAGTTACCGATTACAGTGCACCCCAAAACACACTGATTGTACCCCCCAATAAAGAGGACCTGTCACCAGCCCATAAAAGTACCTGTCACCAGCCCATCAGAGTACCCAGGTTCCGGTCACCAGCCCATCAGGTACTCTGATGACAGGTACTCTGGTACTCTGATGGGCTGGTGACAGGTACTTGGGTACTCTGATGGGCTGGTGACAGGTATTCGGCTACTCTGATGACAGGTATTTGGGTACTCTGATGACGGGTACTTGGGTACTCTGATGACGGGTACTCTGCTAACAGGTACTCGGGTGCTCTGATGACAGGTACTCAAAGTACCAGAGTGCCTGTCACCAGCCCATCAGAGTACTCGAGTACCTGTCATCGGAGTACCCGTTGAGAGGAAGCGAAGTATGATGTTGCTCTGGTCCTCCAAGGCCATAGAGTCGAGTGGGTGTCGTCTAGCCCTCGCTCAACTTCCTGCCTGGGACATGGACGGACCGGATCATTTCCCATGCTACCGACTGCTCCTGTAAGCGGTGAAAACGACCAGAAAAAGGCGGGAGTGGGGGCGGGGGGTTACCTCTCCCGCCACCCATAAAACTGATCCTGTGGCGAATCTGCTGCCTGGACCACTTTTATGTGAAAGAAGACTGCCTGTCCTGTAAGAAAATACCGGGGTTATAACACCGGTATTCAACGCCAAAGTGCTGACGTAAAACTGCGGCACTGTGCAAATATTGCGTGACATAAAAAATTCCAACGATTTTCCATTTTATACCCTAGGATCTCTGCTAAAAAAAATATATCATGTTTGGGGGGGGGGGGGGGGGTAGACTGAATCAAACAGCCTTTTTATAGAGGATTAACACTTTAGGATTCACAGTAAGTATAACGAGCATGCTATACTACATATACAGATCAATTTTACTGTTGTGGGTTTAGTAACACTTTAAATCAACCTCAATGTTCCTAGTAAGTTGAGGACTTTAAGTCCCGGTTCACACTGCCACGACTTATCAGGTGACTTGGTCGCCTGACAAGTCAGGCTCCATTCTGTGCAATAGAACCGTTCTAATCAGAGTGACTCAATTTGCTCTGACTTGGAAAAAGGTTCCTGCACTACTTGGGGGCGACTTCGGAGCGGCTTGCATTGACTTCTATTCGAGAAGTAGTTTGCAAGCCACGATGAAGTCGTGCTGCATGGGGCGGCTTCAAAGTCGGGGCGACTTTGAGTCGCCCCAGTGTGAACTGGCTCTTAGATGTGCTGGAGTGTTGGATTTCTGAGAATTTCTCATTCTTTATCATGCTTTACTTTATGCAGCTATCCAGAAATCTAGGTGGGGAGGGAGTGGGATCTAGGGCAAAGTGGATCTGTGAGTTTAAACAAGGAACGTTGGTTATAAATATACTTCAGATGCTTTGTATATATCAAACAATATATGTGCTTAAATACATCACTCCTTCTAAGCAAATACTTCAAGTACACACAGAATCATTCCAAATACGTACATCATTTTAGCAAACAGAATTTAAATGTGTGACCTAAAGCAAGTAAAGATAAACACTAGTACATTAATAAAATTGAAGCTAATGTAAATGAACCAAATGAGATTTAGTTTGCCAAAGCGCTGTGTATCATAAACCGTTGCCATAATAATGTATATTTGTTTTCACTTTTCACTGTTGCATCTCATTGCTATTGATCTCTTGTAATCTCTTTGCAAGAGGCTTCCTGTTAATATACATGCATTACAGTGACTGTTGCGTGGCATTTCTCAAGATGGATTTTCTGATGGGTGACAACAGTGGCAGATGCTTGCATTGTGCGTTGAAACAGACACTTTTAGCTCTTGTGACAATGCAGGAGCCCAGTTGGGAGATGGGGATAGGGCAGCCTTTTTCAACCGGGGTGCCGTGGCACCCTGGTGTGCCTCCTAGGTTCTTCAAGGGTGCCTTGGCAAAATGCCTAAAAATTGCAACAAATTGCCACAAGTTTTTACTTTGCAGCATTACAACCCTGGGCACCGTGCAGGTCAAGCCACTGCACCCTGACAACCTATTACATTACTGGTTGATAAGGAGAATGACGCATGGCATCCTTGTTTACTCTTCCCCTCTCCATCAGCACTGGGGTCACATTGGCAATTAGAAGAAGAGAAACTGAAGGAGAAGAGAAACGTTAGAATACTATTCAGTACCAGTTTGCAATTGTGGAGGAAAAAAAATCCCTTCTAATGTTGGATGGCCCATGTTTTGGAGGTTGCCGATTTTATATTTAAAACTATTTATTTTATTTAAAAACTTTTTTTTTTTTACATTGTAGAATGGGGTGCCTCGAGATTGCGCAGAATTTTAAA
Organism: Pelophylax lessonae; assembly: GCF_965119305.1. NCBI lineage: Eukaryota > Metazoa > Chordata > Amphibia > Anura > Ranidae > Pelophylax > Pelophylax lessonae. The sequence continues at coordinate 543,293,788 of NC_138770.1, read as the reverse complement.
GGGTGTTGAGAAACACTGGGATAGCGCACCATGACTTTCTTTGTAAAGCAGAAATAACCTGCTCTGTGCCTAAGTTAAAATTAACTTTTCCTTCGATAATATGTGGTCTGTCATTGATGACCTCCTACTGAAAATGCCAGTTGCTTGGCTATTATGCGGACCCTCTGGCTTGAATAATCTCAGCGATTTGACTGCAACAGGTAGGGGAAAAAAAAGAATGTCAGTTCTTTTCTGCATACTTGTATTGGGTCAGTTACCCCAAGTATTGTTACAGGAGGTTTAAATGAGAGTCTGGGAGTTAGCAATTTAAAGTGATACTAATCACACACTTTTTAACATAATTTACATTGTATCTTCAATTTCTGTATATGGATGATTGCACTGTAATTATTTTAATTAAAAAAAAAAAAAAAAGACATCCACGTTCCCTTTTCCTAGTCAATATACAGCTGTCACATGACCCAGATCTTGTATACATGGATACATAATCAGGAGGAGCTTCTAGTCCTCTGCGGCTGGCCCCATATTAAAAATTAAAAAAAAATAAATAAACCCTTTGGCATACAGAGCAAAAAATATATAATATCAATAAACTGTTTTTAAATTGGCATACAAATATATATTTAAAATCACATTTTTATTATTTTGTGGAAATAACATGGCATGGGTGGATTTCTGCCAGTCACAGGCTGTGTCACGCCCTTCAAACCTGTGTCTTAGGCCAGCCATAGACTGTTGATTGATCAATCTACTTGGGTACAACCAGCCTGCCGGATTCTTCTTGCGATTATTGCTAGCAGCTGCTATAGCTGCTAGCAATAATCACTGTCTTCTCCTGGCAGGGAGGGCTTCCCCCCGCTTTGAGAAGACAATATCTTGGCAGTGTCAGCACTGTCTGTGTTGATGGGGGAATAGTGTTCATGTATACTACCAATAAATAATAATCCAAAAAAAATAGTTGAGTCCCTTTCACACTTGTGCACACTTGGCACTGCAAAGTCGCAGGACAAGTCATACTCTGTGATTTCTAATGACTACCGTTCATATCTGTGCGACTTCAAAGTAGTGACTGCACTACTTTGGTCCAACTTTGATGCATTTTGAGGTCCAATGACCTCAAGATTACACAGGCATTGCTTCAAGTCCCAGTCAAAATTGTGGCAAAATCGCGCAAATTTTTGGTCGCACAAGTGTGAAAAGGGCCTTATAGGTCACAAGGAGACATTCCAAATGCAAGGTTACCAGATTTAACAATGATGCCAGTGACATATGCAGACACCCTCAGAAAAAAAAAAAAAAATATATACTAAGCCATGTTCATTATTCCTAAGAAGATTATTGGGCGAGAAGAATTAACACATACGCAGAAAGCTCCTGAAGAGTATGTTGCCTTATGAGTTATATAATGTATACCCTCCATTCCTTCCTTCCCTTTTCAGATACCCAAACTAAATAAACAGTGTGTGTATATACAGTGCCTTGCAAAAGTATTCGGCCCCCTTGAACTTTTCGACCTTTTGCCACATTTCAGGCTTCAAACATAAAGATATAAAACTAAATTTTTGTGAAGAATCAACAACAAGTGGGACACAATCCTGAAGTGGAACGAAATGTATTGGATATTTCAAACTTCTTTAACAAATAAACTTAAAAATTGGGCGTGCAAAATTATTCAGCCCCCTTAAGTTAATACTTTGTAGCGCCACCTTTTGCTGAGATTACAGCTGTAAGTCGCTTGGGGTATGTCTCTATCAGTTTTGCACATAGAGAGACTGAAATTTTTGCCCATTCCTCCTTGCAAAACAGCTCGAGCTCAGTGAGGTTGGATGGAGAGCGTTTGCGAACAGCAGTTTTCAGTTCTTTCCACAGATTCTCGTTTGGATTCAGGTCTGGACTTTGACCTGGCCCTTCTAACACCTGGATATGTTTATTTGTGAACCATTCCATTGTAGATTTTGCTTTGTTTTGGATCATTGTCTTGTTGGAAGACAAATCTCCATCCCAGTCTCAGGTCTTTTGCAGACTCCATCAGGTTTTCTTCCAGAATGGTCCTATATTTGGCTCCATCCATCTTCCCATCAATTTTAACCATCTTCCCTGTCCCTGCTGAAGAAAAGCAGGCCCAAACCATGATGCTGCCACCACCATGTTTGACAGTGGGGATGGTGTGTTCAGGGTGATGAGCTGTGTTGCTTTTACGCCAAACATAACGTTTTGCATTGTTGCCAAAAAGTTTGATTTTGGTTTCATCTGACCAGAGCACCTTCTTCCACATGATTGGTGTGTCTCCCAGGTGGCTTGTGGCAAACTTTAAATGACACTTTTCATGGATATCTTTAAGAAATTGCTTTCTTTTTGCCACTCTTCCATAAAGGCCAGATTTGTGCAGTAAACGACTGATTGTTGTCCTATGGACAGAGTCTCCCACCTCAGCTGTAGATCTCTGCAGTTCATCCAGAGTGATCATGGGACTCTTGGCTGCATCTCTGATCAGTCTTCTTGTATGAGCTGAAAGTTTAGAGGGACAGCCAGGTCTTCATAGATTTGCAGTGGTCTGATACTCCTTCCATTTCAATATTATCGCTTGCACAGTGCTCCTTGGGATGTTTAAAGCTTGGGAAATCTTTTTGTATCCAAATCCGGCTTTAAACTTCTCCACAACAGTATCTCGGACCTGCCTGGTGTGTTCCTTGTTCTTCATGATGCTCTCTGCGCTTTAAACGGACCTCTGAGACTATCACAGTGCAGGTGCATTTATACAGAGACTTGATTACACACAGGTGGATTCTATTTATCATCATTAGTCATTTAGGTCACCATTGGATCATTCAGAGATCCTCACTGAACTTCTGGAGAGAGTTTGCTGCACTGAAAGTAAAGGGGCTGAATAATTTTGCACGCCCAATTTTTCAGTTTTTTATTTGTTATCAAAGTTGGAAATATCCAATAAATTTCGTTCCACTTCATGATTGTGTCCCACTTGTTGTTAATTCTTCACAAAAAATTACAGTTTTATATCTTTATGTTTGAAGCCTGAAATGTGGAAAAAGGTCGCAAAGTTCAAGGGGGCCGAATATTTTCGCAAGGCACTGTGTGTGTGTGTATGTATGTATGTGTGTGTGTGTGTGTGTATATATATATATATATATATGTATAAAACCTTTTAATATATTGGGTGCTATTGACAGACCGGTATATTTTTGCCATTCATAGGCATTCCAGAGAAATCGCAGCTGCGGTTTGCGTTTTTTTTTTTTTTTAGGATAGTGAATAGTGGACCATCATTGGTGTCAGTGGCAGGAACTGTTTCCCATCATTGTCAGTGGGCAGAATAGTGGACCATCGTTGGTGTCAGTGGGCAAAATAGTGGACCATTATAGGTATCAGTGGGAGAAATCGTGGACCTTCAATACACAGGCAATTGTAAAAGAAAAAAAAAAGAAAAAACACATTTTTAAAATTAATTTTCTTTCTGTTTTTGAGAGAATGATTCCCATCTTGGATGTATTTCCAGAGCTATCTCCATCCATCCCTTTTTCTTCTGGACTGGTCCTTTATAGGCTGGGTCTGTGGTATTGTAAAGGTAACTTTCTGGCCTCACCAGCCTGATAAGTTCCTGTCTACCTTGCTACTTGCATGAATCAACTTTCTGGTTTTCTGGGCAGCCTGGGAAGTCTGTTGTAAGGGGAGGTTTTGGCATACAGGTTAAAAACAGGAAACTGTGGAAACGTGTCAAAAATGCAGTACTTGCGTTTCTGGCACATTTTCATTGAAGTCTATGGAACCAAAAACGCAAACTGCTGCAGGTAAAAAAGTCCCTGACGCTTTCCAAAAAATAGACCAGTTGAAAACGTGGAGGTGTGAGCCTGACCCATTGCAAATAATGTTAAATAAACTGTAGTGCGTTTCTGCAAAACGTACCACAAATTGCTTAGGTGTGAACGTAGCCTTAGTGTAGAAATACGCCAGTTACTGCTGTAGTGTGAGCGGGCCCTTACATGCCACTGACTTCTGCACTGTGCCTTTTGTACTACTAACCTCGGCATTTCTCTGACCCCCGCACCGTGTTTTTAGTTGCCTTTGAACTCTGAGTTAAAAACTACTAATCTCTGAACTCAGCATTATTGACTCCTGACCCCTTAGCTCTAGGTTACACACTACCGAACTTTGCACTGTTCACTGCTGACCCTTGTGCTCTGCATTACTTACTCCTAAGCTACATACCACACATCCCTGCACTTTGTGTTACTTATGAATGACCCCTAAACTGTGCATTATATACCGCTGACCTCTGCACTGTGCATTATATACCACTGACCTCTGCACTGTGCATTATATACCACTAACCTTTGCACTGTGCATTATATACCGCTGACCTCTGCACTGTGCATTATATACCGCTGACCTCTGTACTGTGCATTCTATACCACTGACCTTTGCACTGTGCGTTATGTACCACTGATCTCTTAATTACGCAGTACTTCAAGCTGCTGGCCCCAAACTTTTTAAACCTTTATTTTTAATGGGTTTAAATGTCTTTAAAAAAAATAAAGTGTGCTGCACGCTGGTGACCTTTGATCTCTTCCATGTTGTTCAAGTAGATCACCACCTATCCAAGATTGCCTACCCCTGCTCTAGAACATAAGCAATTAACTCTTTCAGTGTGGGCACAGTTCCGCTGCAAGGGACAATTTTATTTTTATTTGCCCAGAGTTGTGCTTTAACAAGAGGCAAAGGTCAAAGACAAATTGCAAAGTCTGAACAACGATGGCAATAACGGGAAATTATTGTGAACAACTGCGGTGACCTTTTTAGAGAAGAGGTACCTAGAGTCAGGTAATTGTATAAATGTATGCTAACACTTTTGTTTGATCCAGAACACAAAGGATCCCTGGTCATGCTTCAAAGGATGGGATCAACAGAACAGTATAGGCACCTCCTGCCCCAGCTGCCTGTTTTAAATAATGTGCTGGCATTGCACTTTGATATCCATCCATCCATAGACCGGTCCTAGCAGTTTGCACAACCACTTGGGTTTGTGGTCAGCTGAGGTCCAAAGCTAAGACTTTCGATACTGTTCCTATTCCACATTGCATACTTTGGCAATACCACACCTTCCTTGGCATCTGTAGGATTTCCAATGCGCTGAAAGCAACCACGTTTGACCTATCTGCCTCCTTTCTAACAGCAACAGAATACTGCTATTGTGATCTATTGCTTTTTTAAAACAGCGAGAAGATCACTAGTTTAGAAGTGCTGCAGAGATGAATGGGGGTTGGATTAGGCTCCTCTCACCTGATACAGACTTCTGAACAAAGCAAAATTACACAGTAAAATTAGACAATTCAATAAGATGCACCTTCCTGTTAATATCCGAGTCCTGCAGAACGCATTAGTCGCTGAATGACAATTAGGTTTATTGTGTGAGTGTCATTCAGCACACTTGTGCAAATAGCTCCTGTGTACCAATTCCGTCCTACTAAGATGTGACTCATTCTTACTTTGGTGCTGTGCTAATAATTTATGCAAACAGATTCTTTTGACTTTTGTGCCACCATGTAATATCAAAGGGGAAAAATCCCCTAAAATTTAAAGTTTCAATTTTAGAGTTTACCATATAAAAATCACCTTGAGGTCCTATTAAAAAAAAAAAAAGACGTGGTATTGGTGTATTCAGAGAGCTTTGCCAATTATATTTTCGCTTTTTTGTAAATGCTGCATTGTAAAAAAAAAAATCCCTGACCAAGCACGACAGCAATTTCTAGTATGGATTTAAACCCCCTGTGTGTTTAAACAGCTGAGGGAAGCATTTAGGGCCAGGTTTAAAAACTGCAAAAATAAAGTGCTTTTACTAGTCGTGTTCCTATAACTGACACCAAAGCCAAAAATAGCTACTGAAAAATAAAATGCCCATGCTTGTACATGTGGCTGGTATTTTGTATGCTTGTCTGTTTTGTTTAATTATTACCGTCCTAAATTCATTGTATCATGGATCATTTTTAATTTTGCCTTTATAACATCTTTCCAACTGAATGTATTGCTGAGTTGACTTGAAAACACAAGCATAACACAAACGTAAAAACCTAAACTTTAACAATTTCACACATTTGCTGAAATAAAACCGAAGCAAGGTTGCCTTCACTGAAAGCTAAAAACAGATTATTTTTTTTTAATTTCTTTTTATTAGGTCAGCATAAATCATGAAAAATGCACAAAACTGTGGGTACATACAGTGGCACATAAGTAATCTCAGGACACTTGCATACACTGCATTTACAAAATGCCATTGACAAAAAAAGAAAACTTTAATTTAAAGAGGAAGTAAACCCTCTGCAAAAAAATGAGAAAAAAAAAACCTGTAAAGACAAAGGCATAATGAGCTAGTATGCATCGCATACTAGCTCATTATGAAGTACTTACCTTAAAACGAAGCCCCCGCAGTGCCGCCTGCTCAGCGACAGGACAGCTCATATGTTCTGCCATCCTGCTTCCTTGTTCGCGTCCTCCGGCCATCTGATTGGCCGGAGGCGCGATTACATCACTCCCGCGCATGCGTGCGGGAGCCGCCGTTCACGGCACAGGGCTCTGAAGGAACGGCATGGGTGGCTGTTGCTTCAGAGCGCATGCGCTGATGATGTCATCGGCTGCATGCACTGTAAATATCTCCTAAACGGTGCATGTTTAGGAGATATTTATAGCACCTATAGGTAAGCCTTAATATAGGATTACCTGTAGGTAAAAGTATTTAAAGTGGGTTTACAACAACTTTAACAAATTGCCTCGCAGGGCCTAGGGTTAAGCGCAGGAACAATAAAAAAAAAAAAATTTCCTCAGCAGGCTCAAGAAGATGCTGTGTGGTGCCATGAGATAAGACAAAGGAGGAAAATTCCCCAATTATCAATACGGTAATACAAAAACAAGGGCATACAAACTGCCCCAACCCCCCCCCCCCCCCATTCCAGGGTAAACCAATCCAGCTGTGAACAGATATCCAGAGACTTTAAAATTAATCAGTGTGTAAGTACCTGAATTTTCCCTGGTTTAAGCCTCTTGAAGTCCCTGTAGAGTAGGACTGGAGTGTGGGAGGAAGAAGCCGCACCAGGGACCAATCAACTAATGTGCCAAAAAGAAGCATGTTGATGGGAGGAGTGATAGTGACAAACTTATGAGATGTGAGATTGAAGGTGAATATAGCTGCAAAAGCTGGTTTTGCTATTTTAGTCTATTTAGCCATTTCTATGGCCTGTACACACGATCAGAAAATTGTGTGAAAAATAGCGCTTTCAAAGTGATCGTATGATAATCTGATTGTTGGTACACAGCGTACGATCGTACAGTTTTCCTTTAATCAGTAAAGTTGTCCGAAAATACAATACAAATACACTACAACATATTACATGACTTCCAAATATTTATTCTGTCGTATGAGAATTTTTTTTCACTTTAGTAAATTCTTTATTTTCGATATGGAGACTAGCATACAACACCGAAAAAAATAAATAATAATTTGTCCGATAATTTCATCGTGTGTACTAGAGCTGCATGATTAATCATGAAAAAAAACGCGATCTAGATTCACCCCCCCCCCCCCCCCCCACCATCTTAAAATGGCATGTTCTAGATTCTTAGGCTAAATTCACATGTAGGCGTTTTGGGGCGTTTTTAGGTGCGTTTTTCTGCTCTAGGATCAGCTCAAAAATGCCCAACAAGACAAATCCTATTTCTTTCAGTGGCCCCTGTTCACATCTGAGCGTTTTGACGTTTTAAGCAAAATGCCCAATGCTCAAAAAAGTACATGAGCTTCTTTTTGGGAAGATTACAGGCGTTTTTTTTTTCCATTGGTCACTTGTCAACCTAAAAATGCCTGCACAAAAATGCGTGTAAAAACGCCCATAAAAATGCCTGTAAATAGCAACGCCAAGATGTGAACATAGCCTCACAGAGCCGTTCTCTGCTCACTCACATGTCAGAAAAGAAAAAAAAAGGAACCTTGGCAAATGTTTCTCAACATTGTTAGGGCTCTTTCACATGGTCCGCCTCCGTAGGCAGATCCGTGCTGCTCAGCGGGGATCGATCCGCCGATCCCCGCTGAGCCGGCGGATGGCAGCTCCGTCTCCGCTTGCAGTGCAGAGAGGGAGGTGTCAGAGCCCCCGCTGCTCTCTATGGGGAATCGGATGAGAGCGGACCGCCTGTCCGCTCTCATCTGATCCGATCCCCAGGCCGGATGGAAAATAGGTTTTCCATCCGTCTGGATTTCACGGACAGGATCGGATGCGGATGTCAGCGGACATGTCACCGCTGACATCCGCTGCTCCATAGGGCTGAATGGGGCATCCGATCAGATCCGCCTAAAAAACTGACAGGCGGATCTGATCGGAACGCCCATGTAAAAGGGCCCTTAAGGCTGCTAGATAACTATAAACACAATGTTTTACAATGTATAATTTCCTTTTAGATCAATGGAATGAACTTCCGTCTGCAAGTGAGGGCAGTTTAACCTCTTTAAGACTAATGTGCCATACACACTATAAGATTTTCTGAAGACTTTTTCCTTTAGACTTACCAAAACCATATAATATGAGGTCAAACCTAAACACTTTCAATTTGTATGCAATCTGGCAGGCCCTTGCACTACATTGAAAAGGTAAATCTGAAGGAAATCTACCAACAAAAGTTGGTCAGTGTGTATCCAGCTTAAGCCTTTTTCTGACACGTGTTGCTTACAATTACTTTCATACAAGACGCAGCTTATGGTCATCCTCTAGGCCCCTCCGGGGAACAGGTATAGAATTCTGCCTTCTTACTATCCCCCCCTCCCCCGTAGGCTGCCCTGCTCCTCCATATAGACTGGTGGAGAATTTCTTTACCTTATCTGGTGAGCGCTGTCTTGTCACTTGAAATATTATCAGTTTTATGTTTGTTATTGCTTTTTCTTGCAATGAAAAATTTCAATAAAAATATGATTTAAAAAAAAATCTGTATTTTTTGCTAGAAAATTCCTTAGAACCCCCAAACTTTTATATATATATATATATATATATATATATATATATATATATATATATATATATATATATATATATATATATATATTTCACTATTCCTTTTAATTTAAATGAAAAAACTGGGGAAATCTGCCAAAAGAACTGATTTTGTCTAACTTTAATTCAATTTTAATTAGGTCTATGTATACCTTCTACTGTGTGTTTATGAAAAACTTTAATCCATGTCCCCGGCATTAGCTTGTGTGTTTTGGCTCTAACAGAGGCAGAAATGGCTGCACTGGCAGGCAGGGCCACTGTACATTATTGCAGCTGCTTGGCGCTTTCTTTACCTGGAAAAATTCTAGGTGATGGCACTATTATTAAATGAGATGTGTGGGAAAAGGAAAAAAAAATACCACTCTGTGCTGTGCCCTTCCAGCGCTCACTGGAGCACCAGGCTGTGGAGGAGGCGTGAGGGTCTGGCTCAGCCCCTCAGCAGTGCACTGAGAGGCTGGTCCAGCTATCTGGGCATATCCTGACATTATAATGGTGTCAGTAGACCAGGGATCCTCAAACTACGGCCCTCCTGCTGTTGCAGAACTACACATCCCATGAGGCATTGTAAAATTCTGACATTCACAGACATGACATGATGGGATAATGTAGTTCCTGAACAACTGGAGGGCCAAAGTTTGAAGACCCCTGCAGGAGAAGACATTGCATCCTCTGGGTTCTCATCAGAAAAATGGCGGAGAACCCAAAATCTTCCAAAAGGACACTACAATACAGTACAGTTCAGTAGCACCTTTTCTGCTCGTTTTACCTAAGGAATGATGAATAAAGTGATATATTTGCCCTATTCCTTGCTCTAGCAGGCTTCCTCTATTTCATGTGCCCAGTCCCCCAAAGTTTTTACTGTTCACTGACCTGCCTGTAACCGTTTTCTAAGTTCATCCTGTACATTGTGGACCAGTCCTGCATTATATAGGATAGAGAGCATCAGACCGTAGAAGAGAACACCATGATCGGTGATCGGCTCATATCGGATCGGTAATGATTGGCTCATATATTGTTGCTGCAGTTTGTAGTGCCATAATTGATTGATTCCCCTATGTTCATACAATAATCCGCCTAGCTTGTCCCTGTTCATTAAATGGACAGGCATGTTCTTGTTCCGGGTTGCAATCCAAGCCTCACCATCACAAATGTGGGAGTATTAATGTGATAAAAGGCTGCATGGTGAGTTCTGTGTTAATTACTCTGCCTGCTTGTCTGATTTAATAATTTAGCTCTCACCTGAAGAGCACTAGACGGAGAGACCTGTGGATTGTGAAATATATAGTTTCTGAATAGGAAGTGTCAGGTCTCACACTACAGACAGATAACATGCAGAGGACCTGCCATGATGCATGCCTTATGTTTTAACACTGAAAATGCTGACTCAGGCATGTGAAGATTTTACTCTACTATAGGCTGTGCGTACAAGACAACAGATGACACCATGAGGGGAAAGACCCCTTTTACACATACGGTTCATATCCGCCTGTCAGTTTTTCAGGCGGATCTGAACGGATGCCCCATGCATCTCTATGGGGCAGCGGATATCCCCATAGCGGACGGAACCCTATTTTCCATCCGTGTGGCGGTACGGATTGGATGAGACCGGACAGGCGGTCCGTTCTCATCCGATTCCCCAATAGATAACAGCGCCGATCTGACACCTCCGTCTCCGCACACAGAGCGGAGACGGAGCTGTCATCCGCCTGCTCAGCGGGGATCGGCGGATCGATCTCCCGCTGAGCAGAACGGCTCCGTTGACGGAACGGAGCCGCGTGAAAGAGGCCTAAGACTGGAGCATGCAAAATCGGGTGCAACTCTGCATAGAAATTAATCAGTTTCCATATTTTTTTGTCCAAGCTTAATTGAACAAGCTGAAGTTAGGAGCTGATTGGCTACCATGCACAGCTGCACCAGATTCTGAGAGTTTGTTGTTCTAGTAAATCTCCCTCCACAAAACTACATGATCAATGTAAATCTGGCGCAGGTTAGAAGGTTTAGAATGCCTTTATTTAGTGGCAGGTAAGTCCTGTAAGAATAAAACCTGTGCAGACTTTGGTCACAAAGTGGCTATGGCTCCTTTCACACGGGTGGTGCGTCTGACAGTCCGTTCTGCTCAGCGGGGGATCGATCTGCCGATCCTCGCTGAGGAGGCAGATGACAGCTCTGTCTCCGCTTTGTGTGCAGAGATGGAGCGGTCAGATCCCCACTGTCTTCTATGGGGAGATCGGATGAGAATGGACCGCCTGTCTGCTCTCATCCGATCCAATCCTCCAGACGGATGGAAAATAGGGTTTCCATCCGTCCGACTTTCACGGACCGGATCGGATAGCAGTGGGTGTTAGCGGAGATGTCTCCACTGACACCCGCTGCCCCATAGAGATGCATGGAGCATTCGATCAGGTCCACCCGAAAAACTGAGAGGCGGATCGGATCAGATCGCCCATGTGAAAGGGGCCTAAGTCACATAATAAATGGTGGAAGTTTTAAAAATGAAAGCGTGTATAGTAAAGTACATAAAACAAAACCATTTTGCAATAAGGCAGGAAACCATTAAATCCCAAAGTTTTAAAAAGGTTCTGTTCCTCCTGTTGTAAATAATCTGGATCCACAATAACCCAGTCTACAGTGCTTCTAAAGCCAGCCATACATGGCTCTATCTAGTTCAGCCGTTGGACTGACATTTGTGGAGTCGGGTGGTGCTTGCAGGGCTACCCACAGCTTGAATTTGTAAAAAATGTAACATATTGCAGCTTGGGAGTCATTAGATGTGGTTTTTTTTTTTTTGACTTTCCTACCCCCCCCCCCCTCCCCTCTGTTTTCACCTGTTAATCTGGCCAGTAACATACCTCCTGTATTAGAGCGCCCCCACTCTGGATGAAGGAGACCAGGGGACACCTTTGTACAGCAGCATTGTCAGTCCGGAAGGAGGGAGGGAAGTGTTTATAGGGAATTTAAATACACTAATAAATTGAAGCCAAACTCCAGCTAACCCTTTTATAAGCGGATATAGCAAACAACTTTTTTTACCTTTTTGGGATAAAGGTTTTACATGAATAAATAGAAAATTATCATTGTAAGCACCCATATCAGTGTTAAATGGTTTGTCTCATCCCTGTAACTTGATACGTCTGCAAAAGAGCTTGTTCTCTTGAAAAAACAGACTTACTGACTGGATCACCAAACAGAAAATTGGTAAGCTGCAATATAATAAATGTTTGCTTTTGGGTTTAATACTGCTTTAATGTTCTACATATCAAATGAGGTTGAGCATAAATGGACTTCATTTTCTTCTTCCATGAAGTCCTAATGTTTGTTTTTAGTCTGTTCCTGGAGTTTCTTCTGGCTTGTATGTGGTGCACTTAGTACCCATTTATAGATTGAATGAATATATCTTGAATATCTGTTTCCTTCTATCATTGTTAGTCAGCCATTTTTTCTGTGGTCTCCCTGCTCTCTCTAATCTGTCTTCAGTCAGCATCTGCATTGTGCTTTCTAAAGAAAGCAAAATGCGGGCGATGTTTCAAGTATGTTGTACCTCGAGTAAAAGTAATTTGACCTTTGACAGGTCATGTGATGACTCTCCTCCCAGCTTTACATAAACACCCCCCCGCCCATTTTTTTATTTCTGTGCCCTGTTTTTTATGTATTTAGGTTATTAAAGTGTCATTAAATTCACCTCATATCAATAAATACTGTATTGCATGCTGTTCATAGTCCCTACAAGATTCGTCTGTATTCTGCAAAAAACCTGGTTGGTCGTGCTGCTCTCTTTCTCCACCTTCTGGTCATGTTCCCAATTCAGCTAGGGATTTTTGCAGCTGTGGTGGCAACTCTGCACATGCTCAGTTTTCAGTGAGTTTCTATTAATGATGGGCTCAGGCGTGTTTGGATCATACCCGCCAGGAAGCAGTCGCTGCACTCTGCCAATCATAGGCAGCGTGTGTATGTGCAGCTGGGAGCCTGGGAAATGTCTCACTGCCTATGATTGGCAGTGTGAAGTGACGGCTTCCTGGCGGGTATGATCAGAACACGCTGAGCCCATTCCTAGTTTCTATGCTGAGCATTTCCTCCCTATCACATCTGAGCAGGCCATGTTACTATAGAGTCACACATGTGGGCATACACACAGTGTTAAATGACAGCCCACTCTCATGCTCCTCCCACCATGACCACTAACCAGCTAAACATAATGGGGGTGGGATATTACATGTAGATTAATGGAGGCTTCACCTCCCTCTTTTTTTAAAACACAGGCTGGAGGGGCGTGACACAGCTGGTTAGTGGCAGAAATTTGCCCACACCATGTTATTTCCACAAAATAATAAAGATCTAATTTCAAATATACGTTTGTATGCCAATTTAAAACAGTTTGATATTTATTTGTACTATGTATTCCAAAACCTGATTTTTTTTTTTTTGAGTTTGAACATGTGACCAGCAGCAGAGGACTAAAGGCTCCTCTTGCTTATGGTTCTCTGCAGACAGGCTGGAAAAGAGCTGGGTCATGTGACCGCTGTATATCTATTAGGAAATAGGTACTTGGATGTTTTTTTTTTTTTTTAATTAAAATCATTACAGTGCCATCATCCACATACAGAAATAGAAGAGGCAATGTCAATTAAACTGTGTTGAGTATCGCCTTAGGATTAATTGCTCTTTAAACAGCATTTATAAATACGGAGTTGTAGAGCTGAATGTTGTGGTTAGTATTAATTATTGTTGCATTCAACAATGAGCATTTTCATTTTATTTTATTTTATTGTAGGACGATTGGAATGATATTGGTTTGCTTAAAAGAAGAGACCCACACAGCATAAATGAAGAAGAGAAAACTCAAAACTTGGAGACCCTTCCACCGGGTAAAAATTTAATTTGAGATTTATGTGATTTATTCAGCATTATCCATATTAAAGTGTGATTTTCTGTTTTTTACAGTCTTTTTCATTGAAACTTTTAATTGCAATACATGTCCAAACTAACAGCCTGTTAGGAATGTATCTTTTGTGAAAAATTTGGCAATTGTCGGTCTGGGTTGTGCTGTGTATGTCCCCAAAAAAAAAAAAATCACCTAAGTCTTTTTTATTGGGCACTGTACTCCCTGCTCTGCTTCCTATCTATCAGTTCACAGGCTGCAATTACCTGCACTTTTCCACAAAATAGTAAAATAAAATGGAAAATAGGGAGCTGGACCCAGATTGTTCATGGGAACATGTATCAGCTCCATATTGTGAAAGCTGTTCCCTGTCAGCTTGGGTGTTCTGGAGAACCCCGGAGTAGTCTGAAGAGTCCAATATAAAAGAATGAAGGCGTCACAACTCAAGCATAAGTCCAATAAATATTTATTATTCACAGCGAGGTCAGAAGCTACAGGGAAGTACAGAGTGCATTTCTGGCAGATCAACAGGTATTGTTCTGTACTTGTAGCGTGTTTAAAAAGCGAAAACAGGCGTAAATGTGCATGTAATGCAGATTTGTACTGAATGGCAGAAATTGTGTTTTTAAAACCTTCAAAATGTCATATCGAAATTTTATATGGTTCTCAAAGAGTTTTTATCTGCGTACCAATAAGATTCACTGCCTATGCTGTAGCATAAAGAAAAAAGTGGCCGGGAATTCTGAGGACTACGAATAGGAGACAAAATAGTTTGAAGGTTACCTTGAGAAAACAGTCTGCTCCCCACTAAAAAGCTGTTGTACATTAAAGTGGATCTTTAGTCTCCCCCCCCCCTTTTTTTTTTTAACTTCTATTAGCAGTTGCTCCCCCTCTTTAAATACTAATGGATGGAAAAATTATTATTTTTATTTTCTAGCTCCTAAAACTTTTTTTTTTTTTATATATAGTTTCTGTGCATTTCCTGCTTCCCCTGCCTAGGCAAATTGCATCAAAACTCTACTCCTAATAGGTAAAGAGAAGGCCCCTGCTATCACGTGAGAGCCGGTTCACACTACCACGACCAGAAAGTCGCCCCGTGACTTGAAGAGACTTGTTTAGAGACTTGTTTAGAGACTTGTTTAGAGACTTGTTTAGAGACTTGTTTAGAGACTTGTTTAGAGACTTGTTTAGAGACTTGTTTAGAGACTTGTTTAGAGACTTGTTTAGAGACTTGTTTAGAGACTTGTTTAGAGACTTGTTTAGAGACTTGTTTAGAGACTTGTTTAGAGACTTGTTTAGAGACTTGTTCACTACTTTGAAGAGACAGGCGACTTTGTCTGTGGGGAATGCCTGGCTAATCTCTTTCTTCTTCCTGGAAAGCCTGATAACAAGTCGTGTCAATTAAGATAAGGAGGCGACTCCCATTGAAGTATATGGGACAGTCGGATCACAGGTCGCCTCAAAGTAGTACAGGACCCTTTTCTGAACTCGGAGCGACTTCAGTAGTGCCAATTAAGACGGCACTGATTGATTAACATTGCTTTTGTTATGTCAAGCGACCTGGGGCTACACAAGTCGCCTCACAAGTCGTGCTAGTGTGAATGGGCTCTAAAAGGTGTAGTGAGGGACAGCTGCAGCTACCTGTTCAGCCTTCCCAAAGCTGGATAAATAGAATAAAAAGATAATATAAATAAAGCTGTGCGAGGGCCCAGAGACGACTTATCACCTTTATATTTACGGCTGCAAAAATCACGATCGCAAGGTCTTGGAGGTCTCCTGTCCTGCCATTCGCATAAACTCTCTTGGATTATGGTGAATGAACGCATGTCTGCCATATTAAACGATAAAATGAAGATGTTTGATAGGGTGTGGGAGCCATAGCTCCGTTAACTAACTGCTAACCCATAAACTTGTTGCCAGCTGTCTAGGTCCTGGAAACGTGGGGCGGGGGGTCTGGTCCACTCTCTTTCTTCTTTTTCCACTTCCTTCTTTCTTCTTTTTCCACTTCCTTCTTTCTTTCTTCTTTTTCCACTTCCTTCTTTCTTTCTTCTTTTTTCACTTCCTTCTTTCTTTCTTCTTTTTTCACTTCCTTCTTTCTTCTTCTTTTTCCACTTCCTCCCAATTGCCGCTTGCATGTGCTAGCATTATCTCTCCTGGTGATGGGGTACGGCAGGAAGCAAAGCAACCTGTTTTCTTACTCAACAATGGAAGTTTGCGGCGCCTTGTAATATTTTCTCTTTATGAATAATGCAGTTAGCTTAGCGACCAAACTAATTCTAAATCTTGACTAGTACTATGTAGCTTGAATAACTCTCTTGATGCCTCAGGGAAAATGTCAAGTACGTGTTAGGAGCTTGCAAACCACAAATGTTTTCTGCTTCTTTCTTTCTTTAATAACTGATGGACAATTGGGAAAGATGTGATACTGTTTGTTGTTTCTGTGTATTTTCTATGTTCTTTGTAAAAAATTTCAATAAAAACCATTGAAAATGAAAAATGAAGCTGCGCTTATCCAAAAATTTTATTATCCAAATTTTAATTTTCAATTTTAATTCCAATTTTAATTTCAATTTTCAAAAAACTCCACTCCTGTTGACTCCTGGGATATTTTTTATCAGGAGTCTTCGGGCATTTTTATTTTTGTTTTTTATTGTAAGGAAAACTGAGGGCGCTGGCTTCACCTGCCCGAAGTTAAAATGGCCACAGCGACCTAAAATTGCGAGTTCAGTTACAGCCTGCTTTTTTACAATGAAAAATGGCAGATTTAGAAAAATTTGATGAATGATCGTATCAAATTTTACACGGTGCATGTATTTTCTTCAAAAACTTTTAAGGTGTGACTGAAGTTCCTTTTTTTATAGGCTTTTCATACAATATCTCTTGCTCGAAATTCTGAGATGACCTGATGACATTTGATTGTATTCATACAGTAATCTTTTTTCCCCCCTATATTCTCAAATATTTAGCAGTCTGTACACTTTTCATACTGCTTTGATGAATATCCCCGCTGCATAGTGGAAAGAATGACATTGTATACAGATTACAGAAGCAAACTCATCCATGCGAGTCAGTGTTTTTGCCGTGGATGGGGCTGATTTGATGCTTGCATTCACTGATCCCATTTCTAGCTTCTAAAATATCTAGTACTATCTAGAAGATTAAAAAAAAAATAGAAATAATAGGTCCATGTGTTCTATCCTGCATTCTTACTTGTAATTGCCATATTCTTTTTAGGCTAAGTGCCTTAGAAGTTCCCTAAAAATTTGAATAATGAAAAAAAAATAATATCTATACATTAGGCATGCAAATAAACTTGGTATCTTGACAACAAATTTTGTGTTTCTTTATTTATTTTATTTTTTTCTTTACGCACATTAACTTTAATGGCATACCAGTCTTAGTCTGTAGGGTTCAGTATTGAGCTGACCCACCGTTTGCTGCTATACCAGCTCCAACTCTTTTGGGAAGGCTGTCCACAAGGTTTAGGAGTGTGTCTATGGGAATGTTTAACCTGTCTCGCAGTCTGCCGCTCTAATTCATCCCAAAGGTGTTCTATCAGGTTGAGATCAGGACTCTGTGCAGGCCAGTTAAGTTCCTGTACCACAAACTCACTCATCCATGTTTTTATGGACCTTTGTGCACTGGTGTTGGAACAGGAAGGGACCATTCCCAAACTGTTCCCACAGTTGGGAGAATGAAATTGTCCAAAATGTCTTGGCATGCTAACGCCTTAAGAGTTCCCTTTACTGGAACCAAGGGCCAAGCCCAACCTTTGAAAAAAAAAAAAAAAAACCCACACCATAATCCCCCCTCCACCAAATGATTTGGACCAGTGCACAAAGCAAGGTTCATAAAGACATGGATGAGCGAGTTTGGGGAAGAGGAACTTGCCTGGCCTGCACAGAAATCTGACCTCAACCCAACACCTTTGGGATGGATTAGAGCGCAGACTGCGAGCCAGGCCTTCTCATCTACATCAGCACCTGACCTCACAAATGCGCTTCTAGAAGAATGGTCAAACAATCCCATAGACACCCTAAACCTTGTGGACAGCCTTCCCAGAAAAGGTGAAGCTGTTATAGCTGAAAAGGGTGGGCCAACTCAATATTGAACCCTTTGGTCTAAGACTGGGATGCCATTAAAGTTCATGTACGTGTAAAGGCAGGCGTCCCAATACTTTTGGCAATATAGTGTATATTGCAATGTTTGTTTTTATTTTTTCTTCTTTATTGAATGGGATTTATAAAGTAAAGTGCCATGTTAATTTTTTCTCATTCGGTTTGTTAAAAATAAACCAATAATATGGTTTTGAAATCGCAGTTCTAAGGTGTGACATATTTCTTTTAAATTGCTTTGTCTAAAATTAATAAAAAAAATTGCTTTGTCTGCCAGTTTCTCTATTACGGGAGTACAAAGAAGAGGGATGGTGATAGGCTGAGGGATCGCTAATCTAAAAAAGAGAAAAGATATATATGGCTATTTGTTGATGCTGATGCCTCTGATGTGAGATATTTGGGCTTTCGAGTAATAGAAAAAATAATTAAAATGGCACATAATGTGTGAATTGTTTTTACATCTCTTCTGATGAGAAGCATACTGGATCTTTTTTTGGGTCCTAGGTATAATGATGGCTATAAATTTAACTGTCAGTTTTAAAATCGAATCACTGGTTTTGTGTTCGTGTTGAGATTGACCCCTATATGAAGCCAAATATAGTTATATAGTGTGGTTTTGATGCTGGCTACCAATTAAGGACCTAAATAAGTAGATGGACCTTTTGATATTCTTTAGGATTTTTGATGGGGACTTCCGGTTATTGTTTTGTTGGTTATCTTAGAAAGCTGCTAGAACAGACATATGGGAGCTATCATTGCGGACTTATTTAGGAAGATGCTTCCTAATCCTTACATTATAATCAATGACACCTAGTACAAGTATAGTATCTGGTCAGTATCTTACAAAAGTGAGTACACCCCTCTCATTTTTGTAAATATTTTAATCTTTTCATGTGACAACACTGAAGAAATGACACTTTGCTACAATGTAAAGTAGTGAGTGTACAGCTTGTATAACAGTGTAAATTTGCTGTCCCCTCAAACTAACTCGGCACACAGCCATTAATGTGTAAACCAGTGGTTCTCATCCTTTTTTCAGTCAAGGCACCTTTTAAAAATTATGGACAGTCTCGAGGCACCCCGTTCTAAAATGTAAAAGCTATTCGAATAGTTTAACATAATGCAGAAACATCCACAAGTCCATGTAGGACACCCAACGTTCGAGGTGATTTATTCTTCCAAAGCAAATATACTTTTGCAAACTAGTACTGACTAGTATTCCAATGTTTCTCTCCTCTCTGTTTTTCTCCATCACTCAAGCTAATGTTACCCCACCGCTGATGGAGAGGAGCAGGGGAGGGTCAAACAAGGATGCTATGCAGACAACTGGCATCCTCATTATCAACTGATGATGCCATTGGTTGTTAGGATGCCGACAGCTAGAAGATTGTAATGGTGCACAATGAAAACCTGTGACTTAGTGTAACTAAAAGGGCATCCTTCATCCACACATCGGCTTGTATACAATTTTTGGGCACTTTTATAGGCCAAGGCACCCCTGAAGAAACCTCGAGGCACTCTGGTTGAAAAAGGCTGGTCTAAACCGCTGGCAACAAAGGTGAGTACACCCCTAAGTTGAAATGTCCAAATTGGGCCCATATAGCCATTTTTCCTCCCCCGGTGTCATACGACTCGTTAGTGTTCCAAGGTCTCAGGTGTGAATGGGGAACAGGTGTGTTAAATTTGGTGTTATCGCTCTCACTCACTCATACTGGTCACTGGAAGTTCAACATTGCACCTCATGGCAAAGAACTCTCTGATAATCTGAAAAAAAGAATTGTTGCTCTACGTAAAGATGGCTGTAAGAAGATTGCCAAGACCCTGAAACTGAGCTACAGCATGGTGGCCAAGACCATACAGCGGTTTAACAGGACAGGTTCCACTCAGAACAGGCCTCGCCATGGTCAACCAAAGAAGAGTGCACGTGCTCAGCGTCATATCCAGAGGTTGTCTTTGGGAAATAGACATATGAGTGCTGCCAGCATTGCTGCAGAGGTTGAAGGGGTGGGGGATCAGCCTGTCAGTGCTCAGACCATACGCCGTACACTGCATCAAATTGGTCTGCATGGCTGACGTCCCAGAAGGAAGCCTCTTCTAAAGATGATGCACAAGAAAGCCCGCAAACAGTTTTCTGAAGACAAGCAGACTAAGGACAGGGATTACTGGAACCGTGTCCTGTGGTCTGATGGGACCAAGATAAACTTTTTTGGGTCAGATGGTGTCAAGCGTGTGTGGCAGCAACCAGGTGAGGAGTAAAGCTCTGGTGAACTCCATGCCCAAGAGGGTTAAGGCACTGCTGGAAAATAATGGTGGCCACACAAAATATTGACACTTTTGGCCCAATTTGGACATATTCACATTAGGGGTGTACTCACTTTTTTAGGGGTGTACTCACTTTTTTAGGGGTGTACTCCCTTTTTTGTTGCCAGCGGTTTAGACATAAATGGCTGTGTGTTGAGGGGACAGTAAATTTACACTGTTATACAAGATGTACACTCACTACTTTACATTGTAGCAAAGTGTAATTTCTTCAGTGTTGTCACATGAACAAATATAATAAAATATTTACAAAAAAGTATAGATAGATAGATTTATTTTTTATATCACATTTTCTGTAGAAATAAATATTATACAGGCAGCACAGTGGCTAAGGTGTTAGTACTTCTACCTGGCAGCACTAGGATCAGCGGTTTGAAACCAAACCATGGCACTACCTGCCTGTAGCTTGCATGTTTTTCCTGTGCCTGGCTGGGATTCATCTGGGTACTCCGGTTTCCTCCCACACTCTGGCAGGTTTATTGGCTCCTGTCTGAATTGGCCCTAGTATGTGTATGTTTTTGAATGTCAGGTCTGACACATCCCTTTACCAGTAAGTCAGGCGTATAACTTTGCAATAAGCAAAGCTCATGCTCACTTCTCATTAGAGGCTCTGACTCAGCAGGGAGCACGTTGAACCTTACCAAATGAGAGCAATGGTCCCATTCTTCAGCATTCTGGCATTGGACAGGCTTTTCTACTTGAGAAGTGGCTGCTTTGGGAAAAAAAAAACTTCTTTATAAGACATTGAGCACTTTTTGTTTTAATGCAACTCTAATGTATTGAGCTGATTTTCAACTGAAGGTTTAAATGGGCTTTTACCATGCATAGTTTATGCTTTCTCAGTTAATCCACCACTATGCTTAAGTAAAAAGTTGGATATGAATTTTCACTGCCCATAACTGTTCTTTTATGTTGTTTTATTAAACCAGATAATAAACTTTTTTTCTTTTTTCCCTTTTCTTTTCCCACCTTAGGTAAGGTACGGTGGCAGGACTTCGACCAAGATGCTTATGTTGGAGTTACTGTAGTGCGACCTGGTCAGGATGCTTATGCACGTAACAAATTTAATCAAGTGGAAAGTGATAAATTACGCATGGACAGAAATGTTCCGGATACACGACATGACCAGTATGTATATAAACTGTTATGAGAAACCTGTAAAAACCTGGGTGGAATTCTGGCCTAAAGCGAACTAGTCTTCAAAGGCTCCCACCCCTCTTCTAATACCTTTACAGACTACCCTGTGGAAGAAAGATCTGTATACCTGCCTATTTTCAGGCTGCTCTGGTCTGATCACATGATTTCATATGTGTCAGCCAGCTACAGGGTAGAGAAGAGAGAGCTAGACAACGGCTGGAATGACTGAGTAGTGATGTCACCCGTAGGCTTACTATGGGCCATCCGTTGTCAGCGCTCCTTCCTCTCCCATGAAGCTACCCATGAAAGGTAATTAAATCTTTCCTAAAAGAACGGTGAGGGGTTTTTAGTTCTGCCTAATTCCCATCTAGGGAGATGCATCCAATCTGCCCTAAAGATCACTATTGCAGGCTTTAAAATGAGGGAAAATCCCACATTTTGAGTTTTCATCAGAACAGTGATGGGCGTAATCGTCCAGTGAGGACGCTTGGTCTGGTGACAACTGTAGAAGAAGGAGAAATCTCTCACAGTGGATATATTTCCTTTTACCTGTTGTGTTTGCTGAACAGGAAGGGGAGAGAAATCTCGAAAGGCCTGTACACACTTGACGGAAATCGGACAAAATATCCCCAGATTTTTCTCTCTCTTGCTCAGCGTTCATTACCGTTTTTAGTTGACAGTGCATAAATGTTCACAAAATTTCTCGTCCGATTTTTTTTTTTTTTTTGGGACATTTGTTTCCAGACTTCCGGGTTGTCAGCAACTTCAGATCATGCGCGGTCTTTTGTATCCGATTTTTCACGGACGTACTGCATACACATTAAACGAAAATTGGTCGTCTGGGGACGGACGATAAAAATTTTGGTGTTTGTCCCTCCGTTTTTTTTTTTTTTGTTGAAAATGTCGGCATCGGCTGCTGAAAGTTGTGTACACACTAGCCGAAAATCGTACGATTTTACTTCGGATGGGAATTTTCGGCAGATTTTCTACTAGTGTGTACCCCACTTTAAATGGGACACTGATAATAATACAGAACCTGACTAGGGTTTTAGCATTCCTTAACCGCTTGCCGACTGCTCACTGTATATTTACTGCGGCAGTCGGCCCCTCACAGGCAGAGTGACGTAGGTCTACGTCGCTCGCCTGTGAGGCTCTGGGGAGCGAGCGCGCGCCCCCGCTCGGTCACGGACCCCCCCGCGCGTGTGACCAGCGGACCCGATGTCCGCCGGTCACTCGGCGATCGGCGGGGGAGAGGGAGAATGTCAGGCAGCTTGTGTAAACAAGCCACCTGTCATTCTCCTCGCTGTAAAGACACTGATCACTCGGATCTAGTATGTAGATCCGTTGATCAGTGTCCTTACAGCTCAAGCCTCAGCCAATCACAGTAGAAAGCACGCCCCTAGGGACACACACAGCCCCTCCCTCCCAAATAAAGTTAACCCCTTCACTACCAGTGTATTTTTACAGTAACAGTGCATATATATAGCACTGATTACTATAGAAATGTCACTGGTAACCCCAAAAGTGTCAAAAATGTCAGTCAAGGGTCCGATCTGTCCGCCCCAATGTCGCAGTACCGCAAAAAAAATCGCAGATCGCCGCCATTACACGTTAAAAAAAAAAAAAACACCAAAAATGACAGAAATCTTTCCCTTTGTTAGTAAACGCGATAACTTTTGCGCAAACCAATCAAAATACGCTTTTTGCGATTTTTTTTTTTTTTTACCAAACATAGGTAGCATAAAACAAATTGGCCGAAAATTTTAAAAAATTTTGATTTTTACATTTTTTTTGGGGGAATTTCATATAAAAAAATGTGAAAAATATTGTTATTTTTGCAAAATGTACGCTCTTTTTTTGTTTATAGCGCAAAAAGTAAAAATCGCACAGGTGATCAAATACCACCAAAAGAAAGCTCTGTTTGTGGGGAAAAAAAGGACGCCAAATTTGTTTAGATACAGCGTCGCACGACCGCGCAATTGTCTGTTAAAGTCACGCAGTGCCGAATTGCAA
This sequence comes from Pelophylax lessonae, assembly GCF_965119305.1. Classification (NCBI taxonomy): domain Eukaryota; kingdom Metazoa; phylum Chordata; class Amphibia; order Anura; family Ranidae; genus Pelophylax; species Pelophylax lessonae. The sequence continues at coordinate 543,270,287 of NC_138770.1, read as the reverse complement.
AATACCCCCTGGTCGTTTAGCAGGAAAATCCTCCGGGGCTTAAGTGGTTAATGTGTCCAAAATGAAAAATATTTTTCAAGGGCAACTACCATGAAAGGTATTGTAGTAATTGCATACAGTTATCAGAAATTCCTATTTTATCCACTGTAAAATGCAGGTCAGACCTTCTGGCAAATATATAACATGGTTTCGGAATTTGGTACCAACTATCACAATAACATGGCTACTTACAGCAGTAACCTTTTTAATTTATATGGTTGGATTCCCCCCACCGCCCCCAAAAAAATAATAAAGGCAGCCAAAATTTGAAGTACAGAATTATTGTTACCAAATTTTATAATTATGGGTGTTAACCACATTCAGTTATCCAAATAATGGTTCATATTTTTGTGATAGTGGTGCTTTAAACTGAAATGAAGAAAATAAAATACAGCTGAGCATCACATCTTTGCGGTCACCATTCACCTGCCAGTCAATGGCAGATGACGAATGGTGGAAGCTAATGAAATGGATTATGAGAGCTTTTATCTGTCATGTATATTAGGTCTGTGAGTTACCACCTGCCATTTAATGCATGTCATTATAAATCTTAAGTAATTCATCTTGCTTTTTGTGTGTTAGAAGAACAGTGTTACAGCGCAGTTTTATTTTCTTGCATAGGGAATGTTCTATAGAATCTTCTTGTAACCCATTTTGCTAACCACATACACTGGGATTGTTTTGGGTATATGCAGACTTTCCTTGGATTGTTTTGGTCTACAGCACAACTATTTTTTTTAGAGAACTAAGCCTCTGCAGGAAAAAATGGAACTCCCGGGGGTGTGGTGCAAGTGAGTTATCATGCATGAAATCACTAAATAAAGGGGCAGCAGTGAAGTATGGATGACATGGCAGCTGAACATCGAAACAGATGGGCTTAGGTTGCTAAAAATAAGCTTGATAAATGGGGTATTCCAGTCCCTCCTTTAATTTGGAGTGGGCCTATTCTAAACTAAAGTGCACCTACCTCCATGTAAATCAAAGCATAACCTATATTATGCAATGTTAGTAAAGGAAATGCTTGCTTGCCTGAGGCCCCCCAAGAAAATATATAACAATAAATGGAAAAAAAAAAAAAACCTGAAAGTGCTACATCCAGCTTTTTGACAAAATACATGTTCTCATTATTTCTAATTTATCAGTGCTGTTATTGGATAATCGTATATTAAAGGGTTCACCTTGCCTAGAACTGAAAATACTGAACTGAAAATATTGAACTGAAAATACAGACACTGGAAGTCTGACACATGACTTTCCTCTACTGCAGTTAATACAGCTTGGTGTTATCTGTGCTTCCAACTTTCGATTGAAAAGTGAAGGAGAAGCCACATGCTGGTGGGGGTCATCTAGTTTGTCCTCCCTTCAGCATGTTCCTTGTTAACACATGACTTTGCACAACAGTAGATTAGCTCATTGTGCTGCTTGCTGATACCAAGTAAGATTCAGGTGCTTGAAGTGATTTCTGAAGCTTAAATTAAAAAAAAAAAAAGCCATTGTACTTACCTGCTCTGTGTAATGGTCTTGCACAGAGCAGCCTGGATCCTCTTTTTCTCGGGTCCTTCGCTGGTGCTTCTGGCTTCTACCCCCCCTCAGTGCCCCCATAGGAAGCTGCTTACCAGGGGGGCACTCGTGTGTGCTTAATCCTGAGCTGGGCTGTCTGCTTCTATTTAGACACGTAGCCTGGCTCCCCCTGATCTCAGCCTCAGCAATTGCTCCCACTGCTCTCAGCCAAGCCTATCGGGGCTGCAGATGTGCACAGCGCTGGACCAAAATCTGGTTCAGGTGAGTATTTAGAGGGGGGAGCCACTATTAAAAGTTTTTTTTTTTTTTACCTTAATGCAGAGAATGCATCCAGGTAGAAAACCTGTTACCTTTAGAACCACTTAAACACCAGTTGCTTTTAAAAATACAGTTCAAGTGGTTCTAAAGGCAGAAGGTTTTTTTATCCTAATGCATCTATGCATTAGGATAAAAAACCTTCAGTGTGTAGCTCACCCCTCAGCCCCCTAATTCTTACCTGAGCCCCATCTTGATCCAGCGATGTTGCATGAGAACCTCGGCTATCCGGGACAATACCTCCTGATTGGCAAAGACACAGCAGTTGGCTCCTGCTTCTGTCAATCAAACTCAGTGAGCCAATTGAGAAAGAGAGAGGGGCGGGGCCGAGTTGTGGCTCCATGTCTGAATGGACACACAGAGCAGCGGCTTGGCTCGGGTGCCCCCATAGCAAGCTGCTTGCTGTGGGCGTACTTGGCAGGAGGGAGGAGCCAGAAGTGGCGGGGAGGGACCCTGAGAAGAGGAGGATCGGGGCTGTTTGTTCTGTGCAAAACCACTACACAGAGCAAGTAAGTATAACATGTTTGTTATTTTTAAACAAAAAAAAAACTTTACTATCACTTTACTGAACTCCAGGTAAACGGCTAAATACACAGATGAAATGCATACATGGGAGCTGTTTTGCCTTCTATCAGTATTACATTTTACACCAAGTCCTGAGATTTTCACAGCTCTGGCCTTCAGCACCACCCTGTCTACTGGGGAGGAGACCTGATCTTTGTCTTCTACAGTTTCATTTTTACAAACCAGTCCCCTCCCCACCCATATTCTGTGACTTAACATGAGAAAGCAGTAAACTGATATATTAAAGTAGAAGTCCACCCCTGCGCGGGTAATGTCTGTTGAAATGTCATTAAAAATAGAATTTGAAAAAGTAGAAGTCATCACTAACACTAAAATCTCAAAATCTACCGGCATCCACAATCTAAGACTAACCCATCTAGTCCTGTAAAGAAGAAATCGCTATACATACCTTTTTTGAAGCTGTTCCTGTCTAGTATCCAGCGGCGGAATCTCTACAGAGGAGACAGCCGACATTGGCTGGGAAATGAACAGGAAGTGAAGTCACCCATAGAGTTACTATGGGGCTTCCGTTGTTGCTTGCCTCCTCTGCACCCGCGTTTACAGACAAGCCTCCGTGACAGGTCAGCGTGGGACCGGACCAGAGCAGCTTCAAAAAAGTTATGTATAGCGATTTTCTTCTTTACAGGGCTAGATAGGTTAGTCTTAGATCGTGGATGCCTGTAGATTTAGAGATTTTAGTGCAAGAAAAGTTCCAAAAACAAAACCGAGTGTACCGGTATAATAGAGTAGTTTGGTTTTAATGGAAATGGATTAAAGTTAAAAGAAATCCCAAAACAAGCCATTGAAGCTGCCAGTTAGTAGAATGGTTTCTGATTGCAGCTCTAATTAATTATATGATTAATTACTGCCAGTTAAGTTCTAGCGTTGGATCTATATTTAGCCACTTAAACTGTCTAGTGGCTGATGAAGGGGATAAGCTTCTCCGAAATGAGATCTCCAAGCAACAGAATCCTGTGATTGTGCAGCAAGCAGGAGGAAGAGGAGATTTATGAGAGGAAGAGGCAGGAGCTGGCGCAAACCCCACAAACCTGATCTCAATCCGTGCTATTGGTGGTAACACCTGAAACCGTACCTCCTTTTTAAAGCTACTGTAGGAGGATTTTCAAAAGGATGTTTACTCTGAGGGGGGGATTTGCAAGTCGGCAGCTGCCGAGCGAATCCACCTGGGCTGCCGGTCCTAGTGTTGAAGCAGACACTTAAGTTAACACTGTAGTGTAGACAAAAGAGAAAAGGGGACAGGCGCCTCTAATTGTAGTATCTCAACTACTTGCCGACCGTCCGCTGCAGATATACTGCGGCAGGCTGGCTCAGGTGCGCGAACCGCCGCATCTGTACGGGAGCGCTCCTGTGGGCGCGCACCCCCATTAGCCAAAGGGAAAGCTGATTCACAGGGCCGGCAGCCGCGATTACTTCTCGGGGAGAGAGAACAGCGGTCTGCTGTTATAAACACAGCAGACCATTCTCTCAGGAATCAGCACAGAGCACCTGTGAGCCTCCTATTTAGGATCACAGGTCTCTGTGTTGATTCCACAAGCCCATCTCCCTCACAGTTAGAAAACACCCCCTAGGCATACACTTAACCCTTTGATCGCCCCCTGAGTTAACCCCTTCCCTGCCAGTGTCATTATTATAGTAACAGTGCATATTTTTAGCACTGATTACTGTAGTAATGTACAGTCAAATAAATAGCAGCGCGCAGAGAGTGTAGATTCCAAATAGTCCCCCAGTGAGATGAAATAAATGCTGTGAGGGTAAAACACCGATATGTCCACCACCAGGAGAGCAAAAAACATGCAGCCTCTTAGCAGATGGCTCAGGTTAGACAGAAGTCAAATACAGTGGGTACGGAAAGTATTCAGACCCCCTTAAATTTTTCACTCTTTGTTTTTTTCACTCTTTGTTATATTGCAGCCATTTGCTAAAATCATTTAAGTTCATTCTTCTTCCTCATGAATGTACACATAGCACCCCATACTGACAGAAAAACACAGAATTGTTGACATTGTTGCAGATTTATTAAAAAAGAAAAACTGAAATATCACATGGTCCTAAGTATTCAGACCCTTTGCTCAGTATTTAGTAGAAGCCCCCCTTTGATCTAATACAGCCAGGAGTCTTTTTGGGAAAGATACAACAAGTCTTTCACACCTGGATTTGGGGATCCTCTGCCATTCCTCCTTGCAGATCCTCTCCAGTTCTGTCAGGTTGGATGGTAAACGTTGGTGGACAGCCATTTTTAGGTCTCTCCAGAGATGCTCAATTGGGTTTAAGTCAGGGCTCTGGCTGGGCCATTCAAGAACAGTCACGGAGTTGTTGTGAAGCCACTCCTTCGTTATTTTAGCTGTGTGCTTAGGGTCATTGTCTTGTTGGAAGGTAAACCTTCGGCCCAGTCTGAGGTCCAGAGCACTCTGGAGAAGGTTTTTGTCCAGGATATCCCTGTACTTGGCCGCATTCATCTTTCCCTCGATTGCAACCAGTCGTCCTGTCCCTGCAGCTGAAAAACACCCCCACAGCATGATGCTGCCACCACCATGGTTCACTGTTGGGACTGTATTGGACAGGTGATGAGCAGTGCCTGGTTTTCTCCACACATACCACTTAGAATTAAGGCCAAAAAGTTCTATTTTGGTCTCATCAGACCAGAGAATCTTATTTCTCACCATCTTGGAGTCCTTCAGGTGTTTTTTAGCAAACTCCATGCGGGCTTTCATGTGTCTTACACTGAGGAGAGGCTTCCGTCGGGCCACTCTGCCATAAAGCCCCGACTGGTGGAGGGCTGCCGTGATGGTTGACTTTCTACAACTTTCTCCCATCTCCTGACTGCATCTCTGGAGCTCAGCCACAGTGATCTTTGGGTTCTTCTTTACCTCTCTCACCAAGGCTCTTCTCCCCCGATAGCTCAGTTTGGCCGGACGGCCAGCTCTAGGAAGGGTTCTGGTCGTCCCAAACGTCTTCCATTTGAGGATTATGGAGGCCACTGTGCTCTTAGGAACCTTAAGTGCAGCAGAAATCTTTTTGTAACCTTGGCCAGATCTGTGCCTTGCCACAATTCTGTCTCTGAACTCTTCAGGCAGTTCCTTTTGACCTCATGATTCTCATTTGCTCTGACATGCATTGTGATCTGGAAGGTCTTATATAGACAGGTGTGTGGCTTTCCTAATCAAGTCCAATCAGTATAATCAAACAAAGCTGGACTCAAATGAAGGTGTAGAACCATCTCAAGGATGATCAGAAGAAATGGAAAGCACCTGCGTTAAATATATGAGTGTCACAGCAAAGGGTCTGAATACTTAGGACCATGTGATATTTCAGTTTTTCTTTTTTAATAAATCTGCAACAATGTCAACAATTCTGTGTTTTTCTGTCAGTATGGGGTGCTATATGTACATTCATGAGGAAGAAGAATGAACTTAAATGATTTTAGCAAATGGCTGCAATATAACAAAGAGTGAAAAATTTAAGGGGGTCTGAATACTTTCCGTACCCACTGTAAATCTCATATCAATCGCTTGGACAATTGGCGTTGCATGCTACTGGAGGTCAGCCATGTTTTTGGATTGAAACTTGCACCACTTTTTTATTGTTACGTTTGTTGCTTTGGAATTAATGTGAGCACCTTGTGTGTGCAAGCTTTTGATGTTTTAATAAAACTTCTAAAAGATACCTGCGCAATCCGCCGCTGGGACCCCCCTCCCGCCGCTTCCCGGTCACTTTCCCCACTTACCGGAGCCATCAGTAGCGGGGAAAATTATCCAGTTCTCTCAGGTGCTGTGCAGGAAGTTGAGTGAGGGCAAGATGGTCCCCACTCGACTCAATGGCCTTGGAGGACCAGAGCGACGTCATATGTCGCTTCCACCCAACGGACTTAAAGGGCCCATTTTTTTTTCTTGCTAAAAAAAAATTATTTTTTATTTTTAGGGTAGATGTGAGATCTGAGGTCTTTTTGACCCCAGATCTCACATTAAAGAGGACCTGTCCTGCTATTTGCTATTACAAGGGATGTTTACATTGTAAAAAAATAAAATAAATAAGAAAAAAATAAAAAATGTAAAGCACCCCGTCCCTCCAAGCTTGCGCGCAGAAGCTAACGCATATGCAAGTCGCGCCCACGTATGTAAACGGTGTTCAAACCACACATGTGAGGTATCACCACGATCATTGGAGAAATAATTCTAGCTTATTGGAGAAATAATTCTAGAGCGTCACCAATGGAGATTTTTAGGTACCAAAGTTTGTCGCCATTCCACGCGCTTGTGCAATTTTGAAGCATGACATGTTGGATATCTATTTACTCAGCGTAACATTGTCTTTCACATTTTAGAAAAAAATTGTTTTTTTTATGTCTTTTATTTCAGAAAAATTTTACTTTTTCCAAAAAAGTTGCGTTTGTGACATTAAGTGTTGCAAAGATCTCCATTTTATGCTCTAGGGTCTCTGCTAAATATATATATATATATATATATATATATATATATATATGTTTTCTTTTTTCTTTCCAAGTAATTTTCTAGCAAAAAAAGTTTGATTTTAAATTGTAAACAACAGGTGTCAGAAATAAGCCTGATCTTTAAGTGTTTAAAGTGTTCTTAAACCCACAACCATAAAATCAGTCTGTATATGCAGTAAACCTGCTTGTTATACTCACTGTGGAACCACAGGGGTTAATCCTCTGCATTGTGTAAAAAGGATGTTTGATCCTGCTTTCTCTGATCCTCCCGTTTCTCCACTGTCCCCAATCCATCTGCTGCTAGTACAGAGCCTTGGAGGCACTCCGTACATGCTCAGTTTGGTGTGTATTGTTAGAGAGTTTTATTTATTTTTTGTTTGGGGGGGGGGGGGGGCTTATGATCAGCACAGGGCCAATCCGCAGTATTCAGACAGAGGGTCAGGGGTCATGAAGCCTCATAGGACAGTCAGGGGAAAATTAAAACTCCTCATACAAGCTTTAACCGGTGCTCGGCCAGACACTGAAGTCACAAGACTGCTATATACTGCTGATGAGAAAAGGTATTTAGCAGTTTAGTAAAATAATTGCATTTCCATGTTTGTTCTGCGTGCAGTAGGAGACCAGATAATGTGAATGCAGGCTCCTGGGTTTAGTAACACTTATTAATTACAGTATCTGCCCACAGCTGCCTTTTTTTTTTTTTTTTTCCACCTACATAATTTGGGACTTGTTGGGGCAGTAAAATCAGGCGTTTAATCGAAGATTTTATGACCTTTCTCTCCCCAAGTCCCCAAGCTACAAAGGCAGCCAGATGGGGGTGTACACATGCTTAAATGCTTTGCAACAAAAATTATTCCTATCGAGTTCAGTGGCCGAAAGCCACATATTTAAGTGGATGGGACTCTCTGAACCAAACATTAGACTTAGTTGCAGCGTGGTATTCCCTTTCAAAACAAACCAAGCATTTAGGAGATGGCAGTGTGGCCTCCTGCATTCCTGTCAGTTGTGCCTGCACCACTCCCGTGAAAAGGATTGCTCTTCATAGAGTGACGGGTTGATTTACTAAAGCTGGAGAGGGCAGAATCTGGTGCAGCTCTGCAGAGAAACCAATCAGCTTCCAGGTTTTTTTTTTTTTTTTTGTCAAAGCTAAATTGCACAAGCTGAAGTTAGATGCTGATTGGCTACGATGGCTACATCTGCACCAGACAGTGTTTGAACTGTCCAGTTTTTTTTTTTTTTATATATATATGTATTGAGAATTGTGTAGAAAACACTCTCCAGTTTTAGTAAATCAACCCCAGAGGTGTAAACGAGCCCTTAGTTACATAGTTGGTCTGGTTGAAAAAAGACAATTCCATCCAATTCAGCCAATAGAAAGGAAAGAAAAAAAAAATCATACAATCCTATATACACAGTACCATATCCACAATTGATCCAGAGGAAGGCAAAAAAAAAAAAAAAAACAGCAAAGCATGATCAAATTTTCAAAAAAATCCTTCCTAAACCCTCCAAAGGCAATCGGATATTCCCTGTATCAACTTTACCTATAAATGTTATTATCCAGTTATGTTATGTGTAACTAGGAAAGAATCCAGGCCTTTTTTTAAAGCAATCTACTAAGCTGGCCAGAACCACCTCTGGAGGGAGTCTTTTTCCCATTTTTATAGCTCTTACTGTGAAGAAACCTTTCCGTATTTGAAGATTAAATCTCTTTCCTACCAGATGTAAAGATTGCCCCTCTGTCCTCTGTGATGACCTTTAAAGGAGTTGTAAAGGCGGAATGTTTTTTATCTTAATGCATTCTATGCAGCAGCCTCCCCAGCACCCCCTAATACTTACCTGAGCCCATCTCTATCCAGCAATGTCCACAAGTTCCTCGGTTGTCCGGAACTCTCCCTCCTGATTGGCTGAGACACAGCCGCGCCGCCTTTGGCTCCCGTGGCTGTTAATCAAAGTCAGCCAATCAGGAGAGAGCTGTGAGTGAGCAGAGAACAGCCCTGCTGTGTATAAATAGAGGAAATGCCGAATTAAGATCGTAAGGGGGAGTGAATCAAAGCAATTTTGTTAATGATTAATCATGCAGCCCTATTATCTGCTCCTCCCCGCAGTGCCTGCACCCCACTCTCTGCCAGTCTAGAGTCCTAAAGACCAGAGCAGGGTCAATAGCCTTGTACTGGATAGAGAGACTAAAGGGACAGCCCGCCACTGAATCATGGAGGAGCGCTACCTGCAGGGGGAACAGAGGAGCAAAGGGTTTCTCCTCTGCTTTAGACAAAAGGAGCTATTAACCCTTGCAGTGCAGGCACAGCCCTACTTCTAGGGATAATCTTTTATTTGCCAGAATTGAATAGCAAATGTGGCATCTCATAGCAATTGCCATTGTAGCTGTGAAGACTAAAATCTCACTACTGAAATCTTTGAAAGTTGTAAACCGTTAGGTTGTTAAATATTCCATCTTCCAGATCTTACTATGATTTCTGACCTTTTTAGTACGGAGCTCTTCTGCTTGTGCCCCTGACTTGTTGAGTTTCTTTATTTCACCAGAATCCTCTGATTTTTATTCTGTGAAGCAGCTCTGAACCCACAACAACACAGACAAAGGCAGCTGTCAGACAAGCACATTTTCTTCATTCAGCAACTGAAGCTGCAGCAGATGGTACAAAGAGCAGAACCTGAAACAGAGTATTGCTCTAGAAAGGGCATTGTCATAGCAACTGAACAATCCAAGTTATTATATTACTGATACCGCACTCTAATGTAAACTTTCAAAGGGAGATGAATATTCTGATATGTCAGAAATTACGCTTAAAAACAGTTCTGTAAGAGATCTGCTTAGGGTTTAATGAATTTATTTGACAAGCTGTGTCTACCTTATCGCTTGCTTAAGTCATTAAATTAACCACATCCTTTTATCCCTAAACCCCAGGGACCGGGGATTGATTCATTAAAACTGGAGAAATGTAGAACAGAGCAGCTAGTTAGTTTCTCACCTATAGACATTTTCTTAGTTTAGTTATGTTTTCCTATTCTCCCCTAGCTATAGTGAATCATTCCTAAAGTGTATGTATAGAAAAAACTTTTCATTTTGGCTTTGGCTAGTAGATTTCAGGGGGGGGGGGGGGGGGGTTTGCAGTGGCTGCGAGTAATTTGTTGCAATGGCTGGTGTTAGCACTTCACCAGATGCAGCGTGTCGCTTGCCACCCCGGCCTGCCACCAGATGCAGCGTGTCGCTTGCCACCCCGGCCTGCCACCAGATGCAGCGTGTCACTTGCCACCCCGGCCTGCCACCAGATGCAGCATGTCACTGTATTCTGACACCAGAAATTAGCAGATATAGCTTGTCCTACTTACTCACGGCCTCTCGTCAGAGCTACAGCATTGGAGAGAGCGGAACACCAGCACATGCGTAGTTGCTACTGTGTTCCGCCCTATCCTAGAATGAGAGGGCGAAACAGCGGTGATGCAGGGGGGACAGTGAGAGATGTCATCTCTTTGCTCGCCTGTTGCACCTTTATTAGTGCAGCCTTCGCAGCCCAGCTGCAAGCAGAGCACGGACTGGCACTGGCCCAGGGGTTGGGGACTTCCGAGTTAAAGTGGCACTAAACCCACATCATAAAAATCTATGAATAAATGCTGTATTACATGCTGGTCATACTCACTATGAGATTTGTTTTCTGTATTCTGCAAAAAAACCTGGTTGATCCTGTTGCTCTCTATCTCCACCTTCTGTTTATGTCCCCAATGCATCCAGGTGATTTTGAAGCTGTAGTGGAATTCTGCACATGCTCAGTTTTCATTTAGTTACTGTCCTGAGCATTTTCTCCCTATTAAATCTGAGCAGCCAATGTGACTATAGAGTCACACATATGGGTGTATACACAGTGGTAAATGACAGCAAAACTCCATCCCTCCTCCTCAATGCCCACTAACCAGCTTAATACAATGAGGGCGGGATAATACATGTCGATTAATGGAGGCTTCACCTCCCTCTTATTCTAAGACACAGGCTAAAGGAGCGTGACACAGCTTGTGACTGGCAGAATTCAGAGCTGCTCGACAGGTACTGTCTGTTGGTACTTGTAGTTCCCCCATTCACAGAACGTGAACTTATCCTTTAAGGGTTGACTTGTGATATTTCAAAGCTGAATCGCCAAAAAAGGTTGTGACTTGTCTAGCTGTGCAGTGCAGCAAAATCCATATTTATGATATGCTGAAGTTGACTGCTCATATTACCTTTTTTAAGAGTCTCCTGCAGCTGATTCTTTTGTGGACAATCCTATTCGAATCTCTACCAAATGTGAAAAGTATTTCAGCACTCCTCTAGATTTGGTTGGATGGACATATGTCTACAAACTGTTAGGTAGTCGTGGCCGAGTGGTTGTAAACCTCAAATATGAATTATGAATAAAACATATCCCTGTATAGTGGGTGCTTGTTTCAATCCAAAGCACTGTGTAATTTCTTTGTATTGCTTCGTTCTTCTGCTATCTGTATGAGTCCCTTCTGACGAGTTTTGCTGACACCAAGATAAAACTGGTGACAGGGGAGGGAGTTCCAGCTGAACGACAGCCTTGGCTTTGTTCCTGGGTGCTGTGTGAAGGGGGATGTGTCCCGTCTCTCCAATTAGTTCTCAGAGCTCGCCTAACTGATGGAATTTCAGCTTTCTGCCCCCTGCTTTTCAGAGCTGAGAGATTCTGGGTAAATTCTGCACTTTGAATGGATGTAGGGTTAAGACTGCTGTAGATACACAAGTACAATGTATGACGGAGGCTTGATTTTATTTCTGTGTATCACTTGAGGCCAGTCACTTCACTGGGTATATTTAAGGGTTTACAACCACTTTAAGGTGATAGACTTGGAATCCGTTGTGGTTCAAACAAATACTGCCAACTACATTCTTCTTGCTCTTGTTAGGAAAATCACAGTGTATAGTTGCATTAAGGTAAAAGACACCCCATCATATATCCTAGCTCCCCTGTTCCTAAACACCTAAAGTATGGCTAAAGCTATTGTGGCCATACTTTTCCTATAGGTAACAGGAGTGCAGTTCGTTCAGCCGACAGCCGCCTGCTGTCGGCTGAAGCTCGCTGTTGGCTGACATCAGAGCCAGTCCAGGCTCTGAAAAAAAATAGTTCATATCCACCCAGAAGCCTAGACCGGCACCTGGCTTTGCCTCTGAGCAATCCGCTGAGAGCCTGAGCCAGCCCCTCCCACTCCCTCCACATCCCAGCACTTCCAGTGAGCACTGGAGGGGAGAATTATAAGTCACTTACAGTCACAGCTCTCTGTTCAGAGGACAGAACTGAGCGATCAGAGATGTTTGATCACTCAATTCTCCACCTAGGTGAGTATAAATGTTTTTTTTTTTTTTTAATTTCTTACCTTTTTTTTTTTTTTTTTTAACCTGGCTTCATGTCACTGCTACAGCGCTGTCTTTGGCTCTGACACCCCCCATTTCCTGCTGTCACAGGAGAAACTGAGGGAAGTGATGCCATAGGCTCCTACTGCTGTCAGTCAACCTTCTGTTAGGATGCAGCATAGTTGTGGCTTACTGGCACTGTGTGTGTCTATGGATGCACACAGTCTGGCCCAGGAGTGCACATGCACAGGTGCCTCCTTATCCCCCAGCTTGCTAAGGAAGCACCTGGAATAGGGCTTAGCCGATAGTCCTGACAGGGAACTGCCAGAAGAGAGTGTTTTCTGTGCAATATGGTTGCACAAAGCAGGTAAATATAACTTTTTTTATTTAAAAAAGTAGACATTAGCATTGCTCTAAATGCTACTTACAAAACTCACAAAGCATTAGATTGAGGATGTTTTTTGTCAGAATGGTAAAAGCTGACCAAAAACAATTTGATTGTACAACCTTAACCCCTTCGTTTCGGCGGAACGCAAATATGCGGCCTCAGCTTCAAATGGTTGATGGGGTGATGCCTGCAGCTAGAGGCATGGCCCAAAAAAACCACCGGTTTTTAGAGCCGGCGGTCTGCTTTCTTGTAATACTACTGATGCGGCTGAGCAGTCGCTCGGTTATTACAAGGAGCAGGAGGGGACGGCCGGCTAGCTCAAGACCCAAACAAAGCTGGATTTGGCTTTGATCGTGTCTCCAATGTAGAAACCCGGAAGCGATGTCATGAGTTACTGAGTTACTGAGTTACTGGAGTCTTAAAGGCGCTAGATTTGATAAAAACTACTTTATTAAAAACAGCCAAACTTGGCATTTTGAATGCTTTTAAGTGCAGAGGAGGGGTAAAAAAATGAATAAATAAGAAAAAAAAATGTCCCTCCGTGCTTGTGCGCAGAAGCGAACGCATACATAAGTCACTCCCGCTTTATGTAAACTGTGTTCAAGCCACACATGTGAGGTATGTCCGCGATTGTTAGAGTGAGAGTAATAATTCTAGCACAAGACCTCTTCTTACAGTTTTTTTAAAGTGTCCCCTATGGAAATTTTGAAGTACCGTAGTTGGTCGCCATTCCAGTGTGCATCATTTTAAAGAAAGACATGTTAGGTATCTATTTACTCGGCGTAACATCATCTTTCACATCCTACAAAAAAATTGGCTAAATTTACTGGTTTTTTTTTTTCTAATTCTTGAAAGTGTATTTCCAAAAGACCGCTGTGCAAACAACGTGTGACATAAAATATTGCAACAATCGCCATTTTATTAAATATATATACAGTATATATATATATATATATATATATATATATATATATATATATATATATATATATATATATACACACAGGATCTCACAAAAGTGAGCACACCCCTTACATTTTTGTAAATATTTTATTATATCTTTTCATGATAAAATTAACACAAATAAATCACCAGGCCCAGATGGCGTACATCCGAAAGTACTCAAAGAACTTAGTAAGACTATATCTAGACCACTGTTCCTGATCTTTGCTGACAGTATTATGACAGAAAATGTACCAGGGGATTGGAGTAAAGCTAACGTGATACCGATATTCAAGAAAGGGCAGAGGCATGTCCCAGGAAATTATAGGCTGGTCAGTCTGACATTGATAGTATGTAAACTTCTGGAGGGGATGATAAGGGACTATATTGTAGAGTTTGCTAGCAACAACAATATCTTCAGCAGTAATCGGCACAGGTTTACAAATGGACGTTCTTGTCAAACCACCCTCTTGACATTCTACGAGGAGGTGAGCTAGATAGGGGGAGACCAGTGGATGTGGTGTACCTGAATTCCGCTAAGACGTTTGATACAGTTCCCCACAAGCGCTTAATTTATAAAATAAGGTCTGCAGGCATCAACCACAAGGTTTGCTCTTGGATACGGAACTGGCTAAAAGGGCGTGTCCAAAGGGTGGTAATAAATAGCGCATACTCAGACTGGTCTGGGGTGGTAAGTGGGGTCCCCCAAGGCTCAGTCCTGGGACCATCCCTGTTAAATGTATTCATAAACAGCATTGGGGACAGGATCAGTAGTTCTATATCAGTTTTTGCAGATGACACAAAATTGGGCAGGGCAATAACTGCACAGCATGAGGCAGATATGAGGCATGAGGCAGATATCCTACAGAATGACCTGAACAAAATAACAGTTTTATGTGTGGGCAACGACATGGCAAATGAGGTTTAATGTGGAGAAGTGTAAGGTTTTGCACTTGGGGACTAAAAACATAAAAGCACAATACACTTTGGGGGAATCAAAAATGGAGAAAGATCTTTGAGTCTTGGTAGAGGATAGACTAAGCAACAGCATGCAATGTCAAGCGGCAGCTGCCAAAGCCGGCAGAATATTAGCATGCATAAAGAAAGGGATGTATTCCAGAGATAAAACTATAATCCTACCACTTTATAAAACTCTGGCCTGACCGCATCTGGAGTATTCTGTCCAGTTCTGGTTGCCAGTCCTTAGGAGGGATGTGTTGGAGCTGGAGGGGGGAGTCCAGAGAAGGTCAACTAAACTAATTAGGGGATTGGAGGACCTTAATTATGAAGAGAGTCTACAATCGCTTAATTTATTCTCCCTGGAGAAAAGACGCCTGAGAGGGGACATGATAGCAATTTATAAATACCTCAATGGTGATCTCAGCATAGAAAAAAAGCTATTCAGTCACAAGGATTGCATGAGGACTCGAGGACATACAATGCGATTAGAGGAGAAGCGTTTTAAACCCAAGCATCGCAGGGGGTTCTTTACTGTTAGGGCTACAGGATTGTGGAATTCTCTACCACAAGAGGTGGTTTCTGCGGGGAGTATGGCTACTTTCAAAAGACTCTTGGACGTACATCTCAAGGATCAGAACATTAAGGGGTATGAGAGATGATTACGGCCATGCGCGCCTACACAGGTTGAACTGGATGGACTATTGTCTTTACAGCTTGTAGAACAGTGTAAATTTGCTGTCCCCTCAAAATAACTCAGCACACAGCCATTATTGTCGAAACCGCTGGCAACAAAAGTGAGTACACCCCTAAGCTAAAATGTCCAAATTGGGCCCAAAGTGTCAATATTTTGTGTGGCCACCATTTTTTTTCCAGTACTTCTTTAACCCTCTTTAGGTTTTATTTGGTTTAGGTCTGGAGCCATGCTTGGCCAGTCAGTCACCTTTACCCTCAGCTTCTATAGCAAGGCAGTGCTTGTCTTGGAGGTGTATTTTGGGTCAATATCATGTTGGAATACTGCTCTGCGGCCCAGTCTCTGATGGGGGGGGATGATGCTCTGCTTCAGTATGTCACAATACATGTTGGCATTCATGGTTCCCTCAATAAACTGCAGCTCCCCAGTGTCGGCAGCACTCATGCAGCCCCAGACCATGACACTCCCTCCGCCATGCTTGACTGTAGGCAAGACGCACTTGTCTTTGTACTCCTCACCTGGTTGCCGCCACACAAGCTTGACACCATCTTAAGCAAATAAGTTTATCTTGGTCTCATCAGACCACAAGACATGGTTCCAGTAATCCGTGTCCTTAGTCTGCTTGTCTTCAGAAAACTGTCTGCAGGCTTTCTTATGCATCATCTTTAGAAGAGGCTTCCTTCTGGGACGACAGCCATGCAGACCAATTTGATGCAGTGTGCGACGCATGGTCTGAGCACTGACAGGCCGACCCCCCCCCCCCTTTTTCAACCTCTAAAGCAATGCTGGCAGCACTCATACGTCTATTTCCCAAAGACAACCTCTGGATATGACACTGAGCACGTGCACTCGACCTCTTTGGTCGACCATGACGAGGCCTGTTCTGAGTGGAACCTGTCCTGTTAAACCGCTGTATGGTCTTGGCCACCATGCTGTAGCTCAGTTTCAGGGTCTGAGGAAAGGAGTTTGATCCCTGATACCCGATTAGTAGGTGTGGCCAACGTCCCGGGGAAACATTTGGAAGATTTTTTGGTGCCTCAGGTCAAAGGAATTGGGACTTTAAGGGCTCAGTAAAAATAGTATGTTTTATTAAACATATATTGGTTTGCGATATGCAAAAAATTATAATACAAACATAATAAGACAATAGGTGCCAATGGGTTATAGACCCATGTGAAGAAGTGAAAAAATGGAACGAAAGGTGACAAAGTGAAAATGGTGACTTTTGGAACTCTGTCTTTTAGGCTCAGGGGTATGAGCTTGTTGAGAGAGAGTGTCTTGTCGAACTTCCGACGCGTTTCGGCATATTAGTATATTGCCTTTATCAAGGAAGCGGTGGAGAGTTCACCATATCTGGAAAATATATAGTGAGTATATATTGAAATATATGATATAGCACTATTTGAAAAAATAGTGAATAGTAATGAAGTAAGCACATACATGTGACTAAGCGGTCGATTTCCAGGCTTTGGTATTCCCATTGCTTGTCCCAAACTGTTCACACAGGATTTATGGAGGAAAGGCTGTCTGTAGAATTATATGATAGAGGCAGTGATGATATTGCCAACTGAGGTATGAGTATAAAAGGAGATATATGTTGAACAGACTTACATGGCGTAGGGGATCACTCAATATGTGTGAGGAGGAAGAGAGTCCTTCTCAATGACCTGAAAGTATAGCATATGGAATCACGATAATTGTTTTGAGAATTTGTTTATTTTGTTTAGAAAGCACTAAGGTAATTGGTGCTCGTCACTTAGGCTCCATGTACACGGGACGTTGTTAAAAGTCCCTTTGAATGCTGGAATTTTTAGGACGTTTGAAACGTCCGTTCGGTCGCGTTTGTACCCGCGTTTAGCGGGCGTTTAGCAGCGTTTGCGGGCGTTTGCGTTTAGAAGCGTTCCTAGAGGTCAAAAAAATGATTCCCCTTTAAAATGGAAAAACGCGAACGCTAAACGCAGGTCATCGCGTTCAGACGCGTTCAGACGCGTTCAGACGCGTTTGTGCGTTTGAAACGCCGGGAAACACACGTTCGAACGCAAATAATTGCGTTCTAAAAACAGTCCCTGAACGCAACTGCCTGCAAATGACTGTAAACGACCTGGTGTACATGGACAGATAAGATAAAATGTAGAGGGGTTCAGGGGCTTCTGAAAAAAACGCCCAACTGCTCCTAAACGGCCATTTCCAGCGTCCCGTGTACATGGAGCCTTACAGTGAAGGTCTTGATGGTGATCCAATTGTTGGTAAGAAGGCCTGTGAAGAGTGTTTTCCTGCTTTACATTAAGCCTGTATAGTGGAGTAGATTGTAGTTTGTGTTGGTACAGTTATAGTGATTTTAGTATTGGTATGAAGTATTGTTAGGAACTTACATTGAGGGGAGTTCCAGATACCAAACAGCAGGGGGAGCCCTGGTCATGGATCCTGGTAATTCCCTGGTGAGAAAGTTAGTGCTGATCAGCCTTGGTAGAAGGCATTTTGGGCACTTGTAATGAAGGTACATCCAACAATGCAAAATAAAGCATTGGTTGGATGATAAACTTACAGTTAGTAGGGCTAGGTTGATGCAGTTTCAGGGTCTTGGCAATCTTCTTACGGCCACAATTATTTTTTTCAGATTCTCAGAGAGTTCTTTGCCATGAGGTGCCATGTTGAACTTCCAGTGACCAGTATGAGTGAGTGAGAGTGATAAAACCAAATTTAACACACCTGTTCCCCATTCACACCTGAGACCGTGTGACACTAACGAATCGCATGACATCGGGGAGGGAAAATGACTATATGGGCCTAATTTGGACATTTCAACTTAGGGGTGTACTCACTTTTGTTGCCAGCGGTTGAGACCAACCTTTTTCAACCAGGGTGCCTTGAGGTTTCTTCAGGGGTGCCTTGGCAAAATGCCTATAAAGTGCCCAAAAATTGTATACAAGCCGACGTGTGGATGAAGGATGCCCTTTTAGTTACACTAAGTCACAGGTTTTCATTGTGCACCATTACAATCTTCTAGCGGTCGGCGGCCTAACAACCAATGGCGTTATCGGTTGATAATGAGGATGCCAGTTGTCTGCATAGCGTCCTTGTTTGACCCTCCCCTGCCCCTCTCCATCAGCGTTGGGGTAACATTAGCTTGAGTGATGGAGAAAAACTGAGAGAGAAGAGAAACATTGGAATACTAGTCAGTACTAGTTTGCAAAAGTATATTTGCTTTGGAAGAATTAATCACCTCTAACGTTGGGTGTCCTACATGGACTTGTGGATGTTGCGGCATTATGTTAAACTATTAGAATAGCTTTTACATTTTAGAATGGGGTGCCTCGAGACTGTCAATAATTTTTAAAAGGTGCCTTTACTTAAAAAAAAAAAGGTTGAGAACCACTGGTTTACACATTAATGACTGTGTGTTGAGTTACTTTGAGGGGACAGCAAATTTACACTGTTATACAAGCTGTACACTCAATACTTTACATTGTAGCAAAGTGTCATTTCTTCAGTGTTGTCACATGAAAAGGTATAATAAAATATTTACAAAAATGTGAGGGGTGTACTCACTTTTGTGAGATACTGTGTTTGTGTGTGTGTGTGTGTGTGTGTGTGTGTGTGTGTATCTATCTATCTATCTATCTATCTATCTATCTATCTATCTATCTATCTATCTATCTATCTATCTATCTATCTATCTATCTATCTATCTATCTATCTATATATATATATATATGTGTGTGTGTGTATTTATATGTATGTATGTATATACAGTGCTTTGCGAAAGTATTCACCCCCCTTGAACTTTTCGACCTTTTGCCACATTTCAGGCTTCAAACATAAAGATATAAAACTGTAATTTTTTGTGAAGAATCAACAACAAGTGGGACACACTCATGAAGTGGAACAACATTTATTTGATATTTCAAACTTTTTTAACAAATAAAAAACTGAAAAATTGGGAGTGCAAAATTATTCAGCCCCCTTAAGTTAATACTTTGTAGCGCCACCTTTTGCTGCGATTACAGCTGTAAGTCGCTTGGGGTATGTCTCTATCAGTTTTGCACATCGAGAGACTGACATTTTTGCCCATTCCTCCTTGCAAAACAGCTCGAGCTCAGTGAGGTTGGATGGAGTGAACAGCAGTTTTCAGTTCTTTCCACAGATTCTTGATTGGATTCAGGCCTGGACTTTGACTTGGCCATTCTAACACCTGGATATGTTTATTTGTGAACCATTCCATTGTAGATTTTGCTTTATGTTTTGGATCATTGTCTTGTTGGAAGACAAATCTCCGTCCCAGTCTCAGGTCTTTTGCAGACTCCATCAGGTTTTCTTCCAGAATGGTCCGGTATTTGGCTCCATCCATCTTCCCATCAATTTTACCCATCTTCCCTGTCCCTGCTGAAGAAAAGCAGGCCCAAACCATGATGCTGCCACCACCATGTTTGACAGTGGGGATGGTGTGTTCAGGGTGATGAGCTGTGTTGCTTTTACGCTAAACAAAACGTTTTGCATTGTTGCCAAAAAGTTTGATTTTGGTTTCATCTGACCAGAGCACCTTCTTCCACATCTTTGGTGTGTCCCCCAGGTGACTTGTGGAAAACTTTAATCTACACTTTTTATGGATATCTTTAAGAAATGGCTTTCTTCTTGCCACTCTTCCATAAAGGCCAGATTTGTACAGTATACGACTGATTGTTGTCCTATGGACAGAGTCTCCCACCTCAGCTGTAGATCTCTGCAGTTCATCCAGAGTGATCATGGGCCTCTTGGCTGCATCTCTGATCAGTCTTCTCCTTGTATGAGCTGAAAGTTTAGAGGGACGGCCAGGTCTTCGTAGATTTGCAGTGGTCTGATACTCCTTCCATTTCAATATTATCGCTTGCACAGTGCTCCTTGGGATGTTTAAAGCTTGGGAAATCTTTTTGTATCCAAATCCGGCTTTAAACTTCTCCACAACAGTATCTCGGACCTGCCTGGTGTGTTCCTTGTTCTTCATGATGCTCTCTGCGCTTAAAACGGACCTCTGAGACCATCACAGTGCAGGTGCATTTATACGGAGACTTGATTACACACAGGTGGATTCTATTTATCATCATTAGTCATTTAGGTCAACATTGGATCATTCAGAGATCTTCACTGAACTTCTGGAGAGAGTTTGCTGCACTGAAAGTAAAGGGGCTGAATAATTTTGCATGCCCAATTTTTCAGTTTTTTATTTGTTAACAAAGTTTGAAATATCCAATAAATTTAGTTCCATTTCAGGATTGTGACCCACTTGTTGTTGATTCTTCACAAAAAAATTACAGTTTTATATCTTTGTTTGAAGCCTGAAATGTGGCAAAAGGTCGCAAAGTTCAAGGGGGCAGAATACTTTCGCAAGTCACTGATTGTGTGTATGTGTGTGTGTATATATATATATATATATATATATTGTGTGTGTGTGTATGTATATGTATGTACTGTGTTTCCCCGAAAATAAGACAGGGTCTTATATTAATTTTGGCTACAAAAATCATACTAGGGTTTATTTTCAGGGGATGTCTTATTTATTTACGGTATGTACAATGACTATCTTAAAGTGATTGTAACCCTAAAATAAATAAATATTCTGATCCTTTAAAGCATGATAGACAGCAGAGTGCTTGTGCTGTGTCATTTAGCCCTCTCTATGTTATAAAAAAACCTGTAATAAAAAAATAAAATGTTCAAGAAAAGTTCTCTCCCCCCTCTGAAGTCTCAGAAGTCCGCAATTATGACATTCTGTAATACCAAAAATAAACCTTGGATAAAGTCATTGTAAAATTAGGTAATCGATTTTGTAAAAGGATTATGTAATGTGCAGTGTGTCTCCTTTTTGTAATTTTATTGTGGAAAATACCTTATTTACAGCACTGCTGGGCAATCATGTGACCCTCCGGAGCTCTACTTTCCCTCTCCGAATACTGCAGAGGGAGGGGCTAAGATCAAGAATTTTAATAGGGCTTATTTTCAGGGTAGGGCTTATATTGCAGCCATCTCTGAAAATCATGCTAGGTCTTATTTTTAGGGTAGGGCTTATTTTCAGGGAAACAGGGTATGTATGTATGTGTGTGTGTATATGTGTATATATATGTGTGTGTGTGGATATATGATTGGGGGTTCTACGTAATTTTCGAGCAAAATATACTGATTTAAACTTCTAAGCTATACATTTTAGAAAAATTTTTAGGTATGAGGGGGTTAATATCTACTACTAGCTGCAATGGCCTACCTGATTTGACACTAAATTGATCGGATCTCTTATATGTCCTCATACTACATTTGTTCCAATGAATGGTTGACCAACATTGTTCGTTATTTTGAGTCCATGTTTACCTGGTAAATATTCTTCAGTTTCATGCACTGTTACTATATAAATATTGAAGTATACTTGATAGGTTGAGCTGCTTGTCATCTAATTGGAAATTTGGAAACCACGTCTTATAAATGCGTGCAGTATATATTGGTTGCATTTGCAGAAGGATGTAAAAGATTTAAGCAAATCTAATTATCCATCTGTACTTGGAATGCAGTATGTTGAAAGAAGATTTAGACGATTTATAGTCCTGCAGCCTGGGCATAAAGTTGATGTAAAATCTAAGGTGGCTTTTTCTCATTGTGCATGTCACTCATCAGTATGCTAAGAAACAACTTGATCTTACAAAATGTTTTGGTCATTAGTACTTTTTAAAATTCGGAATTAGGCTGTGCTGTCCTCATTAAACATGAAGAAACGAACTGCATTTTTTAGCTAACCTTCTGACAACATCCATATCCCAAATTGCATGATAATGAATATAAGATGTATATTTTTGATGCAATAAATCCCATGGCTCACATAAAAAGCAGTTTTGAAGTAAACAGAACGTAATCTCATTCGCAAATTGACTTTTTCCCAGGAAGTTACAAGCTTGGTAGATTTCTAGCAGAACCAACTAGAATGTTTTGCATTTATTGAACAGATGTAACTAAAAACTTTAATTATCTAATGGACTGAAAGTCAACAGGTAAGTGGGGCTAACTGGTGGGGTTTACATACATTTTAGGTTTCTTTGTGGTTCGCTGAATAACAGCTGAAGGCAGATGTACCTTGTACCATTCAGGCTCCATTCACACCTGAGCGTATCAATTTTCTGGCGTTTTTCAGGCTTTTTTTTTTTTTTTTTAAAGCTTCTTTTGCTGCTTTTTACAAGCTTTTTTAAAGCTTTTTTAGAAGTGTATTACAAGCATTTTACAGCTTCAGGCATTTTTGTTTAGCCAATAGAAGGCACTAGGGGATGGAGAGCTGCTATTTGAGCTTTTTATAAGTGTAAGGGTATTCCCGCGCAATGGAAAAAAGAGAGAGGGGGGGTTACTAAGTAACCCTAAGAGAGTTTGCTGCCTACCCAGAAACTTTTCACTGAAAGTGAGAAGTCAAAATGAGTATAGTATGATGGTATGGGTAAGTGGCGCTCCTCTATAAAATATATGCAAATATGGTGTATATAATGTATTCAACCCAGATACAAGTGATTATGTATACACAAATACAATACAAAAATTATGACATAAAATTAAGTGTTTACTCGTGATTAACATCCTATGAGTCAATAAAGTGACTTGTGCAACAATAAATTAAGAGCCGTTTAAACCAGTAAATAATAGTGCAATATATATGCAAAGTTTTAAAAAACGTACCACATAGTGCAGAGAAAATGAATAAATTGAATTGAATCAGATAAGTGATAAAAAAATTATAAAATTAATAAAGATAAATAAATATGGTGGTAAAAAATAGTGATGGTAAAAATATATATTGGTATAACGATATGGTGAAACCAGTCTATATACAAAGCACTATTGCACTATTATTTACTGGTTTAAACGGCTCTTAATTTACTGTTGCACAAGTCACTTTATTGACTCATAGGATTTTAATCACGAGTAAACACTTAATTTTATGTCATTTTTGTATTGTATTTGTGTATACATAATCACTTGTATCTGGGTTGAATACATTATATACACCATATTTGCATATATTTTATAGAGGAGCGCCACTTACCCATACCATCATACTATACTTATTTGAGCTTTTTACTAGCATTTTACAAGCCTTTTACAAGGGTTTGTCTGCTCAAGTAAGGCGTTTCTATTGAAGCCTATAGGGCCAAAAAAACATTTTGTAATCTGCCCAAAAGAAGCTCATGTACTTTTTTGAGCTTCAGGCGTTTTGCATCAGGTGACAGCATGCTCAGGTGTGAACAGGGGCCATTGAAATTAATGGAATTTTGCTTGATGGGCGTTTTGGAGCTTCAGAGCTGAGTGTTTTAAGAGCTGAAAATCGCTCAGGTGTGATAAGGGCCTCAGGCTCCGTTCACATCTAGGCATTTTTGGGCGATTTTCTGCTCTAATCCTCAGCTCTAAAAATGCCCAACGAGACCAATCTCATTAATTTAAAGGGCCCCTGTTCACCTCTAAACATTATGTCACCTTAAGAAAACGCCCATCGCTCAAAAAAGTACATGAGCTTCTTTGTGGCAGATTACAGGCATTTTACTGCTTTTCTTTGGTTAACTTGTCAACTCAAAATGATTGCACAAACGCTGCAAAAAAGCAGAAAAATACCTTTAAAAAATAGCAATGCCTGGATGTGAACGGAGCCTCGGGCTGCATTTACACCTGAGCGTAGTGTCTTTGAGCATTTTTATGTGCGATTTTTGCACATGTTATGCGGAACTTGTGAATTTTTAGACATCATTTTTGCGCTTTGGCGTTTTTTTATTAGCCAATAGAGAGAACTATCATCTGTTGCATCATTTGTTGCTAGGCATTTCAGTTTTTTTAGCTTTTCCATTAGCTTTTATTTCTTTTTTTATTATACATTTTTTTTTGTTGGGGTAAGAGGTTAGAGTTAAGGTTAGGTTTGGGTTAGGAGTTGGGGTTAGGGTTAAGATTAGGGGTTAGGGTTAAATATTATTTATTATTATTTTTTTTTGTTAGGGTGTTTAATACTACTACCGTATTTTCGCGACCATAAGGCGCACGGATTATAAGGCACAGTATCAGTTAACGGTAAATTTTCAAACTATTTTCATATATAAGGCGCACCGGATTATAAGGCGCACTTTTTTTTTTGCAACGTTGATCCGCGCGCAACTTTCGCAAACAAAAAAATTACTAAAGAAATCGCGGGGTTTACTGGCAGGTGCTCAATTTGAAAACATTTTTCACGGATCGGCGTAGCCTTTAAACGCAGCCTAAAAAGAATCAAAACACTAAAAAAAAATGCAGGGAAAAATCACTCACTTTTATATAACTTTTAAACAGCTCTATTTTACAGTCTGCTCTATTCATCTTCCATGGAACCTTCGAACTCTTCGTCCTCCGTATCGGAGTTCATCAATTGGGCGATGGCGACATCCAGCAAACCCGAACCCGTATCGCCCGTATCTTTATCGTCAGAGTCATCAGTTTCGATACTCTCGATGCCGTCGCTGGTCAGTCTAGGAATGATGTCTGCCTTCGCGAACCCTCGGATAACAGTTCTGGCGGATACTTTATTCCAGGCATCCACTATCCACTGGCACACAGTGGCATAACTGGCCCGGTGTTGCCTCCCAGGCTTCGTGAAGGAGTGCTCTCCTTCCATCATCCAGTTTTCCCACGTGATTTGAAGGAACCATTGACACTTATGTCCAGTGGTTGCACTTCTTTGGTCAAACCATCCAGTATTACAGCAAGCTCCGAGTTGGTCTTTTTCACCAGGGCTTTCACACTCTGTTTTGTAGGCACATGGAGTCGTACAGGTGAGGGGGACTTCCTCCATGTTGATGATGTGGTCGGCCTGTATATTTTTTTCAGAGATCATGCTTTTGCAGTAACTCCGGAAGTTGGCCAACTTTTCCTCGTCATCCGCCGGCAACTGCTGAGACACCGTCGTCCTTGTACGGATAGAGAGCTGCCGTCGTTTCATGAAACGGTAGCACCAAGAAGGCCCTCCTTTAAAGTCATTGATATCCATTTCTTTTGCCATCGCTTTGGCTTTTATCCGAATGGCGACAGTTGAGATGCTTCTGCCAGCTGCTCTTTGTACCGAAATCCATCGGTCAAGTCTGTCTTCTAGTTGCGGCCATCTTGGTTCATTGTCGCGGAAACTTTTCTTCATCTTCTTTGCAAGACGTAGGTCATCTTCTTGCTTTCTCCACTTGTGCACCATGGACTCATTAATGTTGAATTCTCTAGCTGCAGATCTATTTCCATGTTCTTTTGCATGGTTGATTGCTTTCAATGTAAAATCTGCCTCGTAAGCAAGTCTGCTTTGTGGAGCCATTTCGAAGTAACTTTGGATTTACAGGATTTCTGCTTCAAGTTTGTTGCTACGCAATGTGAAACAGAAATTGTTTTGAGATCCCTTCAATACTCAAGGTTCATATATAAGGTGCACCGGATTATAAGGCGCACTGCCGATTTTTGATAAAATTTCAGGATTTTTAGTGCGCCTTATAGTCCGAAAAATATGGTACTTATAATAATAATAATAATAATAATAATCATTGTCATAATAATAATCATAATAATAAATGAATAAATGTAAAATAAAATACACAAATAAAAATAATCATAAATAATAATAAATACATTCAATAAATGAGTACTAAGTTATAATAAATAACCCCTAACTTAAACCTCTAACCCCTAATAAAATAAAATAATAAGTCGCTAAACACCCCGACCCTAACACAAAATAAATAAATTATTATTATAGTAATTCTTTTTTTTTTTTTTTATGTTGGGTGTTTATGTATTATTACTGTTTTTATTATTAATAATAATAATTTATATATTTTTTAAGGTTTGGATTAATTATTATTTATTACATATTTTTCATTTATTTTATTTATTATTTTTTGATGATTTTTATTTCTGTGTTTTTTTTTTACATTTATTCATATATTAAAATTTTTAAATGTTTTTATTTAAGCTGAAAATCGTGCAAATACGGGTGACAAAACACGCACAAAAACATGAAAATGATGAGTTTCCATTTATTTCTGTAGGAATAAAAACGCACCAAAATGCTTAAATAGTCCGATTTGAGCCTAAAAAAAAAGCTCCAGAATTTTTTTTTGAGCTTCAGGCGTTTGGCTTCAAGCGACTTGGAGTGCAGATGTGAACCATCGTCAGAAAATAATAGATTTTTTTCTCCTCCAGCATTTTGGAGTTTAGAGCTTCAAGCTACAAAATACTGCTGTGTGAATGGAGCCTCAGAGTTCATTCACACCACCCCTTAAAGGACAGTGCTGCCTAACACAGTGCCTGAGCTTTGTTCTGTATAGGACCAGTTCATACCACTACACTGAAGTTGATTTACTAAAACTGGAAAATGCAAAATCTGGTGCAGCTGTGCATGGTAGCAAAGCTGCTTCTTACTTAATTCAATTGAGCTTTGACAAAAAAAAACAAAAAACAGAGCTGCACCAGATTTTACACTCTCCAGTTTTAGTAAATCAACTCCACTGTATATCAGACATGGACAGATGTTTTTTCTTAACAGTCTATAGTGCAGTTTCATATTTTGATGACACATAGTTCAAGCACAAACTTCTGCTTATATGTCTAATTATACTTTTGTCAGCAGATGTACGGAAGGCCTAGAATAAAAGGGTGGGGCTGTGTATGTTTTTATAGATAGTTGTAGTATTTTAAGTTGACAGCAATGTTAACATTTAATTAGTAGATTGTATTACCTTTTTTAATTATTCAAGTCTCCTGTGGACTATTTAAACCACTTTTTTTTTTTTTTTTTTTGGTACGTGCTAGCATTTGGGTCTGCAGCCCCTTATGTGTTGTGGAGTCAACCTTTTAACACCCCTATCAAAAGGGATCCATTACCACCTATTATTATTATTATTATTCAGGATTTATATAGCGCCAGCAGTTTACGCAGCGCTTTACAATATAAAAGGGAGACAATACAGTTACAATACAATAAAATACAAGAGGTTTAAGAGGGCCCTGCTCAGAAGAGTTTACAATCTAATGGGGTGGGGCAGGTGTTACAAGAGGTTTTAACAGTAGGGAATGAGCTGATGGAAGATTAGTGATAGGCTTCCCCCGAAGAGATGAGTTTTCAGGGATCGCCTGAAAGCAGCTAGAGTAGAAGATAGCCGTACAGGTTGAGGTAGAGCGTTCCAGAGGTTGGGAGAGGCCCTGGAGACGAGCATGGGAGGAGGAGACGAGGGAGCTTGAGAGCAGGAGGTCTTGAGAGGAGCGGAGAGGACGGTTTGGGTGATATTTGGAGACAAGATTGGTAATGTAGCTCAGGGCGGAGTTGTGAATGGCTTTGTATGTTGTGGTTAGTATTTTGAATTTAATTCGCTGGGCAATCAGGAGCCAGTGTAGGGATTGGCAGAGAGGGGAGGCATACGCTGAGCGATTGGTAAGGTGGATAAGCCTGGCAGCAGCGTTCATGATAGACTGAAGAGGGGATAGCCTATGAAGTGGTAGGCCTATGAGAAGGGAGTTGCAATAGTTGAGGCGAGAAATACAAGGGAGTGAATGAGTAACTTGGTGGTTTCAGTTGTTAAAAAGGGGCAAATTTTAGAGATGTTGCGGAGGTGAAGTCTACAAGCTTTTGACAATGATTGGATTTGGGGCTGAAAGGACAGGTCAGAGTCTAGGATTACACCTAGTACCCTGGCTTGAGGGGAGGGATTGATGGTTGCATAACTAATTTTAATGGAAAAGTCATGGAGGGGGGGCATAGGCAGGGGGGGAATATTACCAGCTCAGTTTTAGAGAGATTTAGTTTGAGGAAGTGGTGCGACATCCATGTTGATATGTCAGTAAGTAAAGCCCAGTACACACGCACAGATTGTTGGCCATAAATTGTTGGCCAACGTCCGATCTGCCGATTGTAGGCTTGTTAGTATGATGCTTCCGACAACCAACTGCGAATTTTCGGCCGAAAAAAATCTGGTGTGCATGCTATAAAACAGACAACAGAACGGCCGATTTTTCCTCAGTCAGTACAGATTTCGGCAGAAAAAAATCAGAGGAGCAAGACTGGGCATGCTCAGAGAAGAAAAAACACGAAAGTCAACCATCACATGACATCACTTCTGAAGTTGGTTTTTGTTGGCCAACAAAAGTCCAGTGCAATGCAAGTCTAGAGCACATTTCAACCAACAAACAACACTGGACAAAAGACGGCCGATCGGTTGGCCAACAATCTGTGCGTGTGTACGGGGCTTAAGTTAGCAATGCGAGAGGAGACTGAAGGAGTGAGGTGAGGAATAGACAGATAGATTTGAGTGTCATCTGTGTATAGATGGTATTGGAAGCCCTGGGCGGTTATCAAGTGACCAAGGGTGGCGGTGTAGATAGAGAAGAGGAGGAGTCCAAGAACAGAGCCTTGGGGAACCCCCACAGAAAGGGGCAATGGGGAGGAGGAGGTAGAGTTGTGGATAACACTGAAGGAGCGCTGTGATAGGTAGGAGAACCAAGATAAAGCAGAATCTTTGAGGCCAAGGGAACGGAGTTTATTAAGAAGGAGCGGGTGGTCAACAGTATCAAAGGCTGCAGAGAGGTCAAGTATCTATTTATTATAATTAAATATTATTTCTCTAGCGCTCATTGACAGACGTAGTCCTCGGTGATACACCACCTTCGGGTTATGTTGCCTCCACAGGAGCAGGACTAGAAAGGAAATTAAAAAGCTCTGGCCACACCCTAGGGGCAGTCCCAGAGGGTATATCCTCTCTCTCTCTGCCTCAGCAAATCAGTTATTTTCTGTCTAGTTAGGAGTAAGGACCTAGATACCTTGCTGGGATCTTAGGTCCTGGCAAGAATTTTTTCTTAAAGGATTTTTTAGACAGCTTTTTTTCTCCAGTGTTCCTGTGAGATCTTCAAGCAAGAAAGCTGAACTGGGCGACGGGCTGGATGTTGAGATCCGGTGGTCACCCCAGTTCAGCCTACGAGCGCGTGCAGGCCATAGCTCCGCGCTGGGTCGGCCGCGACAAAGTCCCATTAAAGGACTGTCCACGCGAGTTAAACGTCTCGCTGAAACGCCAAAGACCATGAGTCACGGCGTCCGTATCGGTCGACAGCCCTCCCGCCCCGGTGGAGAGGGGTACTGTCAGGAGTTGGTGCCCCCCTGGTTCCGGTATGGTGAGTAGTATGTTCCCCCTTTTCCCCTGACGGGTCTTGTGGTGAACGCGGGCCCCTCTCTGTATGGTAAGATAGAGTCCCTCTCTATCCTATAACATGACACAGATCCTCCTACTTTGAGTGTGATTTTATGTGCAAAAAGCCAGGAGGCTTGGTTTGGGAGCTAACAATCTAATTGTATACATGTTAAAAAGATGTAATCTGTGGCATTCTGGGAATCTTACGGTGTTAAGAATAAGCTACCTACCAGTCAGAAGCCACGGACATGTAGACTGCCTTCCTAATCAGATCTCCAGCTATTAGCAGGCCTCCCGAATGGCCATGCGGTCCGCCAGGGCCGGTACCGCCAACCACGCCATATCCCCATGCAGAGAGAGTGTTGTGTGCCCTGCAGCACACCGCTATTCAGTACAGGCCGCCGCCATTTTTTTTGCTGGATCGCACGAGCCGCCATTTTGGCGTAGCCTCGTGTCTCCAGCATGGGGGCGGCCATGTTTGAGGTGATCCAAACACCTCGTGGAGCTTGGGGGAGGCGCCGGAAGGCGTGCAGAGGGCGGAGCCGCCTCCTTTCTTCCTGGGCAGCCAGCCAAAAGACTTCCTGTTTGTCAAGACAGCGCTGTAACCTGTTGCAGTTAAACTCTGAGCATCAAGTGGTGAGCCTGGGGGTCTATCTCTCTCTCTCTCTCGATCGATAGGGATCCCTAGCAGGTAACACTAAGGGGCTTTTGTGGCGCTGGGGGTCTGAAAAAAAAAAAAAAAAAAAAGTTTTTTATTTTTGAATTATATTATCCAGGAAGTGACTGGAATTATCATGGACCCTGCCACACATATTCCCCCACCTGTTTCCCTCGAGGGGGCCACGGGACCCGCCGGTGCACAGAGTATAGAGTCATTTACAGCAATTTTGGAGTCTATGGTGGCTCGGGTGGAGGCGGCCTGTCAGGGACGGGGGTCAAGGAAGCGACCCCCGCCTACCCCTATACTATCTGACACCTCTGACTCTGATTCAGAGATGGTCACTGCAGTTGCAGGTTCCTCTGCAAGGGCTGTTATCCCAGGTAAAGCCCCCTCAGACAGTGAGGAGGACGCTTCTTCTCCTGCTATAATTCAGGAAGAAGCATTGGTGGACGCACTAGTTGTGGCAGTGCAGGAAACCTTAAAACTTGAGGCTTTACCGGCAGAAGCAACTGAAACAGAGATTCCTTTTGGTACTAATAAGCCCATCAAAACGGTGAAGGTTTTTCCTGTACCTAAATGTTTCGGTAATCAGATTAAAGGAGAATGGGAGCATTCTAAACGTACCTTTACTATTTCCAAGAGTATTGCTAGACGCTATCCGTTTGAGGAATCCATCATTAAGAAATGGACGGTACCACCAGTGGTGGATCCACCTATTTCCAGGCTGAATAAAGCCACGGTTATTCCAGTGGAGGACACTTCGTCCTTTAAGGATCCGGTGGATCGAAAGATGGAAGCAGAGTCCCGCACCATCTTCTCTCTGATAGGGTCAGCATTTAGACCAGTAATTGTTATTGGTCTAGTTTCCCAGACACTTACGGAATGGGCGAAAATGGTACGCCAAGATCTTAGGGGAAAAGATATTCCCCAGGAGACATCTGATTTGATGGAACAGATTATACAAGGGCTACAGTTTATCTGTGACGCAGCCTTGGACACTACTCCCTTATTAGGGCATGCATCTAAGTCAGCGGTGATCCTCAGACGTGTGCTGTGGTTAAAATGCTGGTCAGCTGACCTAGGTTCCAAAAAGACCTTGACTAATCTCCCTTTTCAGGGGAATCGTCTATTTGGGGCCAACCTAGATGAAATCATTAAGGATGCCACTGGGGGCAAGAGCACTTTTTTGCCACAGGCTGCTAAAGCTAAGGGACCTCGCAACAAGCGAGGACCTTTCTTTACCGCCCATAAAGGGCGCCCGGCTGGTACTAGCGGGAAAGGCAAGACTCCTCCAGGAGGGTTCAAGAAGGGCTGGTCGGACAAGCAAAGGACCAACCCAGCCAAACCCGAAGCAAAGGAGTACACAGCCTGAAGGTGCGCCCCCACCCGGTTTCAGGGTGGGGGGACGTTTTCACCGGTATTCAGGACATTAGATCGAGCATCAACCACTACTACCGGTGCGATTCTTCCCTTCCAACATTTAAGTACTACAGGAAGCGGTAGTTACCGTTCCCTGAATAGATCTTTTCCTTTACCTTTTCCTAAGATTAGTCCCGATACCTCACAGGAATCGGATCTGGTTGACCAGATAGGCCAAGTAGCCTCTAGTCGGGTGACTTCGGTCCCTGAGGTTCAACCAGAAAAGATCACCTTTCCTGATAACAATCAGGTATCTGATAAATGTGTGGGAACAGAAAACGACCAGACTTTCTCGGATGGTCGGGGCCAGATACCTCTAGGGACGCCTGGTTCAGATTCTATCAGCGCCAGTGGTCCTAGAAATTCTAGGCTGGCCTCCTCAAGCCGGCCTGGCCGACTTGGACATGTTAGTCGTAGACGTTCCGTGGGAACTTCGTCTCAGGGAGTTTCTGTGGTCTCAAGGACCAATTTACTATCATGCTTTACAGTCGCTGGGTTTAATGGCCTGGCCATTGAGACCCAAGTACTGAAGGACAGAGGTTTGTCTACTTCAGTCATTCCTACCCTTATTAAAGCAAGGAAAGCGACTTCCAGCAAAGTCTATTATCACACATGGAAGACTTATATTGCGTGGTGCGAATCTTTAGGATTTCCTCCACGTACCTATTCGGTGACTCGAAT
This sequence comes from Pelophylax lessonae, assembly GCF_965119305.1. Lineage (NCBI taxonomy): Eukaryota > Metazoa > Chordata > Amphibia > Anura > Ranidae > Pelophylax > Pelophylax lessonae. The sequence continues at coordinate 543,238,108 of NC_138770.1, read as the reverse complement.
ATTGGCCTTTTTGCAACAAGGGGTTGAGCAGAAGCTAGCCTTGAGCACCATCAAGGGTCAAGTTTCAGCATTAGCAATCTTCTTTCAGAAACCTTTAGCTACCAAGTCCTTGGTGCGGAATTTCATCCAGGGGGTGCGGCACCTGGCTCCTCCAGTCCGCGCGCCCTTACCGCCCTGGGATCTTAATTTGGTTTTGTCGGTTCTACAGAAACCTCCCTTTGAAAACATCAGGGAGATTCCCTTGCTTACTTTATCCCAGAAGGTGGCCTTCTTGGTGGCTATTACTTCTGCTCGCAGGGTGTCAGAACTGGCTGCATTATCATGCCAGTCCCCATACCTAGTGATTCATAGGGATAAGGTAGTACTTCATCCTAAGCCATCTTTTCTTCCTAAGGTGGTTTCAGATTTTCATCTGAATGAAGATATTGTACTACCTTCCTTGTGTCCTCAGCCCAAGCATCATCGGGAACATGCGTTGCATTCCTTAGATGTGGTTCGGGCAATCAGGGTATACCTGAAAGCTACGGAATCTTTCCGTAAGACGGATTCACTTTTTGTGATCACGGATGGCCCCAGAAAGGGTTTGCCTGCATCTGCCGCGACCATTGCCAAATGGATTAGACAAACGGTGGTACAGGCTTATTCTATTAAGGGTCAGAGTCCTCCGTTCCCTGTTAGGGCGCACTCCACTCGAGCGCTCAGTACTTCCTGGGCCTTTCGCCATCAGGCGTCAGTGGTCCAGGTATGTAAGGCGGCCACCTGGTCGTCGGTACATACCTTTACAAAATTCTATAAAATTGATGTGACGGCATCGGCGGATGCCTCATTTGGCCGCAAGGTTTTGCAGGCCGCAATTTGAGGAGACCGGTGGTCTACCTCGAGGGTTTTTTTCTGTTTGAAAAAAAAAATAAAAATTTTTTTCTCTTTTTTTGGTTGATTCTCATCATTAAGGATGAGCATTGTAAACTTCTAGTTGGCACCGGTTGGGCCTTCTAGATTGGGATTTGATTTCATTTTCCCACCCCTCAGTTGTGATACTGCTCTGGGACGTCCCGAAGGTGGTGTATCACCGAGGACTACGTCTGTCAATGAGCGCTAGAGAAAAATGGATTTTTGTAAAATCTTACCGTAAAATCCTTTTCTCTTAGCTCATTGACAGACGTAGTCCCCGCCCCTCTGTTTTTTGAGTTGGGTTAAAATCTCTAAAGACTGCTTTTTCACATAACTGATTTGCTGAGGCAGAGAGAGAGAGGATATACCCTCTGGGACTGCCCCTAGGGTGTGGCCAGAGCTTTTTAATTTCCTGTCTAGTCCTGCTCCTGTGGAGGCAACATAACCCGAAGGTGGTGTATCACCGAGGACTACGTCTGTCAATGAGCTAAGAGAAAAGGATTTTACGGTAAGATTTTACAAAAATCCATTTTTCTAATATTTTTCACATTATATGCCTTCTCTTGGCATTTGATATCCTAAAGATAGGTTCTTGAAATGTCGTAACAATGGTACTTGCATACAGTACTGATGTATGAAAATCAGATATTCCTGAACTAAAAAACCACAAGGATGGGCTGTATAGAAGCGCGTCCACAATTCTAGTTTTTCTTTAATCAACAGAGTGCGACATATACGCAGATTTTTTTTTTTCTACTGACCTATACACAGCATGCGTTTTTGTGCATGTGTGTACAAGCCCATTGAAAATAATGAGCCACATTTGGATCAGTAAAAAAAATGCCTGAAAACTTGATGTACAATATTTAGGCTTCCACGTGCAATGGCTCTACTGACTTAACAGATACGAATCTCCAAAAGTTACTCTAAAGTGTAGATATAGACTGCATTTCTTGCTGTTTTTATTGTTTTTTAATGTTTAATACTAATACAGAATACCGTATTGTTAATATTTTATAGATGCCGAAGAAAGCACTGGAAAACAGAATTACCAGCCACAAGTGTCGTCATAACATTTCACAATGAGGCCAGGTCTGCCTTACTACGCACTGTTGTCAGGTGAGAAAGTGGGCTATTTTTTATCTAGAATGACTCAGAAAACCTGATTTTCAGGTAAACCTGAGATGGTTTCCCAGAATAATAGAAACTTTTTCTTTTATTCTGTTATTATACTAGCAATCTGCACTCCCACAGTGTGCTAAGGGCTGCCTGTTTGCTTGCTCATGAATTGGTGCAGTATTAGAAATGTGTAATACAAGGAAACTATCTGTTTATGGGGACAACAATGTCAGTAGTCATTGGCCTTTCCTTAGTGCTCTTTATACATTGGATGCAGTATATTGTATTTTTTACTTGAATGATAGAAAGTAATAATGAGTCTACCCATGCAAAGTGTTTATAAGAGGAATAAAGATCCACAAGAATGTCTTTGGCTTCATTCACACCTGAGCGTGTAGTTTTCAGGCGTTTTGTTTTTTTTTTTTTTTTGGGCTTTTTTTCCAGGCTTTTTTTTTTTGGGCTTTTTTCAAGCGTTTTTTGGGCTTTTTTTCAGGCGCTTTTTTTTTTTTTTTTCCCGCTTTTTTCAGGCGTTTTTGCAGGTGTTTGGAGGCAGGCATTGACATCTAACAAAAGCTTGTAATCTGCCAAAAAAGAAGCTCATGTACTTTTTGAGATTTAGGCGTTTTGCTTCAGGCGACAAAATTCTCCTATGTGAACAGGGGCCATTGAAATGAATGGGATTTTGCTTGTTGGACATTTTGAGACTTTAGAGATGAGTGTTTTATGAGCTGAAAAATGCTCAGGTGTGAACTGGGCCTTATGCAAGGACTCTCGCTGTAGTATTGAAAAATGCACAGCTTTATTTAAACAATCAATAATCAAAATACAAAAAACATTTCCACCACTACAATTAGATTAAAATCATGACAATATTATCATAACTGGGCTAGCAGCTGCTCGCATCACAACTCAATTTGCACTCCTACACATACAGTATCTCACAAAAAAGAGTACACCCCTCACGTTTTTGAAAATATTTTATTATACCTTGTGTTGAGTTATTTGAGGGGACAGAAAATTTACACTGTTATACAAGCTGTACACTCACTACTTTACATTGTAGCAAAGTGTCATTTCTTCAGTGTTGTCACATGAAAAGATATAATAAAATATTTACAAAAATGTGAGGGGTGTACTCAGTTTGTGAGATACTTTGGGGAATAAAAGAGAAAGATCTTAGGGCTCTTTCACACGGTCCGCCTCTGTGGGTGGATCCGTGCTGCTCAGCAGGGATCGATCCGCCGATCCCCGCTGAGCCGGCGGATGGCAGCTCCGTCTCCGCTTGCAGTGCGGAGAGGGAGCTGTCACAGCTCCCTCTGCTCTCTATGGGGGATCGGATGAGAGCGGACCGTCTGTCCGCTCTCATCCGATCCCTGAACGGATGGAAAAATAGGGTTTCCATCCGTCCAGATTTCACAGACAGGATCGGATACGGATAGCAGCAGGTGTCAGCGGAGATGTCTCCGCTGACATCCGCTGCCCCATAGAGCTGCATCCGATCAGATCCGCCTAAAAAACTGACAGGCGGATCTGATCGGATCGCCCGTGTGAAAGAGCCCTAATTGTCCACTCTGTTCGGGATACTAAGTAATTGAATACAAGGCAAAGATGCCCGTAAGGCCACCTTGGTCCCTAGCAGAGCGTAGGAGATTACTCCGCTACAGTCACTTATTGCTGTATAGTATGTATTCCAGATCAAATCTTCTAAGACCAGACCATCTGGTCTTATTTACTTCAATCAACTTTAGGTCTACCAAAACTATAAAATAGGAGGACCTACCTAAAGTATCCAATCGGGCAGGCTCTTGTACTTCAAGCCTATTGAGATTGTACAATCAGATTGTAGCGTGTGGGGAGCTTTACAATTTTTCTTTTGTAAGTAGCCACAACCCGAGTCAGAACAAGAGCGCTCTCTATGCCTATCTAAGGTTTTTGCTTCAAATTCACCAACACTATTTTGCTATAACAACATAAACTATTGAATATTTTCTATAGTTACTTTCTGTATTTCTCTTTCACAGTAACTATAGGAAGGGCTTACATGGTTTATGACATTCTTTTTTTTATAAACCCTGTATAATAATAATACATTTTCTTTATTTCAGTGTATTAAAAAAAAGTCCTCCTCATCTTATAAAGGAAATTATATTAGTTGATGATTACAGTGACAGTGGTGAGTCAATGCCTTTTTTTTTTTTCCTTATGCTTTTTATGTTCTCAAATTCATGTCTATAGTCTCTAAATGTTAAAGGCAGAGCTAATAGATCTTTAAAGTGTATATTCACCTTTTCAGAAATAATGAAAAGATGAACAAATACCCTACACCCCCTCTCCCCCATTCCTCCGCTGCACTTATCCCCGTGGGTGATGAGCTGTTAATGCCCACGTAATAGTGGTCCTGGGATTTGAAATCCCACCGCTCTTCTTCCCCTTTTTTTGTAGGGCTTTGGGACAGTTAAAAACAATTCCATCTGGTCAAAGCAATCACGATCATGCACTGACCAGAATGACTCTGATCCATTCTGGAAGCTCTACAGAGAGAGGGGGAAGAAGAGTGGGGGTTTCAAATACCCGAAATGCTACTTCAGCTGCCTGGGCACTGATGGCTACCTGCCCATTGAGGCGGGAACCAGGGGATGGGTGGGGAAGGGTGTAGGGTGTTCACCTTTTCATTTTTTCTGAAAAAGTGACGTTAAAAAAAATGCTGATAGGCAATTTAGATGCTTTCCTAAATGAATGTCAGGAATAATTAATTGTTCATTATATAGGTCCGGTGTACAAGCACTCCTTTGCCAAGTTCTTTTTTTAGTCCTGGTTCACACTGTTGCGATGAGGGAAACCCTGTGATTCCAGTGCGGGTTCCAGCATCTCACATTGGTTCACACTGACATTTGTGAACCACTTGGAGTGTTAATGTAAAGTTAATGACAACCCCAAAAGAGATTGTAGATCGCAGTGAGAAGTATGCAATGGGACAGGAATCGGATCACATGGGTATGAACTCCCATGCAATATGATTCAAGTGCGGACCAAAAAAAAGGGTCCTGCACCATTTTTGTGCGAATGCGATGCAATTTCAGCCAAACAGTTTGCATGGCTGAAATCACATAGCACAGACATCGCATATGATGTGCACAGCAATGCGGTGTGAATCACATGCAACGTCTGTGATTGCACCAGTGTGAACCCAGCTATATCTTGGGGCCAATTCACACCAGTGCGTTTTAGTGCAGCTGTAAAACACAGATCAGTGGAAGGACATTCGAAAAACAATCATTTTCAGTTTGTCCTAGTTACAACATAATGTTACGTTGCACTAAAATGCAAAATGGATGTCAGCGGGCGCCAAAAGGGATGTCAATGGATGTCAACGCGCCTTAAAAGATGACTAAAATGGATGGAAATGTACATGCATTTTAGCGCAAGTCAGTGTGAATTGTAGTTCGATATGCAGTATATAAGTGTTATGCACTGCAATGATTGTAAACCAATACATTTTTAAGGATATCTTTATTATATTCACTTCCTGCCGTGTGTGCTTAAGACTTTAAACTAGCCTTTAACAGTGTGCCATTAACACATTTTTACTTTACTTTTTGTCTTCACTTTATACATTTTTTTTAACAGAAAAGGAACTTTATAGAACTTTTAAATAAGGGATTTTTTCTGTTTGTATGGACATTACCAGACCTCTTACCAGTGTTACCAACCTACCAGATTGAAATTGACTGACATGACACCCAAAATTTACTGGCACAGCCAAGTTTTTACTAGCATTTCCAAAATTACAGTTTTAAGTGCAAAGTTCAGTATTTTGGCTACAAACAAGGACAATATGCATTTATCAATGTGATTTAAGGTAGATATTAGGGCAAAGATATTATTCATTTTCGATATACTAAGTAAGTATCTCAGGGACAGGACTCCTGAGTCACAGTGACAGTCTCTCTACATGACAGGTGGTCCCTTCAGTCCAAATGGCACTGACAGTCCCACTCCTGGCTTGCCTTGCTCCTGTCCTGCAGACCCGCACATTAGGCTCTAGCCGCTCCACTCAGCTCCCTTGCACCATGACATCACATGACGCGCTCAGGCACCACCTCTGCTAGAACCTATCTCCGCCCGTATACGCTGTAGCAGGCACTCGGATGGCCTCCACCGGCTCCAGATCAGAACTGCTCATGCACAGTTCCGAGCCAAGTGTCACGGACCTATTTGTTTACTGGCAACCTTTTCCTGTTACTGGCAGTAGAAAAGTGCCCTTTTTTTACTGGCTGCCAGTTAAAATACTGATGGTTGGCAACACTGCCTCCTACCTACCCCTATTTGTGGGGGGAGTGTATCCATCCATTGGACTGCTCCCCAGAAATTATATTTCATAAATTTTTTCCAAATATTCATGTTTCTCCTCTGAGACTGTTTTGATGTTGAATGGAGTCTCTAACCGAAAAAATCAGAAGCCTTAACTCAATCTAAACCCACCTGAACAAATCCGCCAGGAAAGGGGCCAATCATAAGCAGCCATGGCATTCAATGTATACCATAGACATACTGTGTCCATGGTATACGTGTGGTGTCAGGGAATGCCCCAGCCGCAGATGATTGGTCCAGACAGGTAATGGCTTTCTCATGGGCTTGAACCCGTGGGTTCAGTTCCCACTTTGAGCACACCCAAGCTCATCACTATTCCTAACCCATACTTTTGCTAATTGTATCACGCTCCAAATCATACAAGTGAGTTGCACTGATTAAAGGTTTTGCAGGATGGAGTAATATGTGAATAAGCAGTGAGCCAGTAGTATAGGACATTACATTGCTGACCTTCTTCTGAAAATGCTAATTGCCCAGCTTGTCATGTTCACCCCTTGACTTAAATGCTTTAGTGTGTTACTGATCTGGAACAAGTATGCGGGCTGTCAGGTTAAAGGGTAGTCAGAACACTTGCTCTTTATACTTTTAATCAGTGGTTTAAAAATGACTGTAATCACTGGATCAGCCTGGCAACTAGTGTTTTCAGAAGGTTAGTTTTGCAGTGGCAGCCTTTTTTTTGAGAATAGGTTTGAGAACAGGTTTATTTTGAGTATGTACAAGACTGAAACAAACTATCTCCTTACGCACAGACGTAAATCTCTGGACACAGCATGTTTTCCAGAGGTTTATGCCCATTCAGTAGTTTGGGCGAGTACAGCGAATACCTGCATACAGCCATTCATTGCTATGGGCAACTCTATGCTGCAGCTGTGTTTCCCAGGCATGATAATATGTTCACAATTTACATTGTACGCCCACATGAAGCTTAAAGTGATTTGTAAAGTTATATTTTTTTCAAATAACAAAAATTTTATACATACCTGCTCTGTGCAATAGTTTTGCACAGAGTAGCCCGAACCTCTTCTTCTGAGGTTCCCCCGACAGCACTGTCTGCTCCTCCTCTTCAATGTCTGCCCCTAGCAAGCTGCTTGCTAGAGGGGCAGACGTTCAAGCTCAAACACATCTCAGCCCCGCCCCCTCTCCCCCTGAGTCTCGAGAGAGTGAGAGCGCAGCTATAGATTGCGATCAGGCTCAGGTAGAGCTACACGATTAATTGGTAAATTGTGATCTCGACCCCCCCCCCCTCACGATTTACAGAGCCGTTCTCTGCTCACTCACAGCTGTCAAAAAAAAAGAGCCCCGCAAAATGTTTATCCACCTTGTTAAGGCTGCTAAGATAACTAAAAACACAATGTGTTACAATGTATCTTTTCATTCTTTTAAAGAGGTTGTAAACTCATTAAAAAAATTTTTTTTTTCTTTTTCCAACCTGAAAGAGAGAGACATAATGAGCTAGTATGCATCGCATACTTGCTCATTATGAAATACTTACCTTAGAACGAACCTCCGCCGTGCCGCCCGCTTACCTGTATGACGGGCGACATGTTCAGTCACCCGTCTTCCGGGATCGTGGCATCCAGCCATCTGATTGGCCGGATCCGCGATTACGTCACTCCCACGCATGCGCGCGGGAGCGGACGGTTACGGCACGGGGCTCTGAAGGAACGGCACCAGCAGTCGTTCCTTCAGAGCGCATGTGCCAGTGATGCCACTGGCTGCATGTAAGGTAAATATCTCCTAAACGGTACATGTTTAGGAGATATTTACAGTACCTATAGGTAAGCCTTATCATAGGCTTACCTATAGGTAAAAGTTGCAGAGGAGGGTTTACTTCCTCTTTAAATCAAAGGAATGAACTTCCGTCTGTAAGTGAGGGCAGTTTAACCTCTTAAAGACTAAAGTGGGGTACACACTATAAGATAATCAGGCGGACGATTGTCTGATTTTCCTTGTTGTTTCACAGCAAATCGGAACCGATGAAAGAATTTTCTTACGAAAATTCTCGTACGACAAAGGCTTTTTTTTTGTTGTTTATTGTTTCTGATCATGCACAGTCTTTCTTTTCTGATTTTTCTTGTACAAAAATCATACGAAAACGGTACACATTAAACGAAAATCGTTGGTTTTTTTCCCGTACGAGAAAAATTTTGGAGTTTGTTCCTTTGAGAGTTTTTGTAAGAAAATTCTGAATCGTCTGTAGAAAGTTCTGTACACACTATACGAAAATTGTACCAAAATGCTTTAGACTAAAATTTTCGCCCGATTTTCTTAGTGTGTACGAGTCTTTAGCCTTTTTTATGACAATTGCTGCTTACCAGTTAAAATCAGTGTTTTTGGCTAGAAAATTACTTAGAACCCCCTACTTTTTGGAAAAAAAAATAGAGAATTACTTAGAACCCCCAAATATATATATATATATAATATCCGAGACCCTAGAGAATAAAATGGCAATCGTTGCAATCTTTTATGTCACACTGTATTTGCGCAGAAGTCTTTCAAACGCAGTTTTTGGGGAAAAAATACTCTTTAATGAATTAAAAAAAAAACTAAACAGTAAAGTTAGCCCAATTTTTTGAATAATGTAAACGAAGATGTTACGCTGAGAATCGGAATCTTTATTCTAAGCAAAACAATCGTGATTCTCATTTTAGCCAGAATTGTGCAGCTCTAGATGACCATGGAAGGTTTTTTTTTTTTTTTTTTTTTTTTTTTTTGACTTAATGCAGTGAATCCTCCAAAGTAAAAAGCTTTAAGCCTTAACAACCACTATAAGTTTACTGGACAGAAAGTCATCTGGGTTTTTGAGAACATTACTGCATTTCCCTGATTTTAGGATTACTGTATGGCTAAAAATTTATGGATACATGTACATCATAACTTTATGATTATTGAACGTGATTTACAATATAGATCATTTAAATCTTTAACGGTCCAGTAGCAATTGGCCGAGAATCAAACCATGTATGGGCAGGCTGAAAGTGCTGAAGTTGATGAACTTGGGTACAACCAGTCAGATTTTACATGTGATTATTGGGTTCTCCTGGTGGGGATGGCTCCTCCCTCTCGCCAAGGGAACACAATGGCTCCTTAGGGGGGGGGGCGGAGGATTCCCCCATCATCACTGAGAGTTTTGATGGGGAATCCAGTGATTTCCTTTCTGCAACCACAGGCCATCTAGTATAGCTCCAAAAAGCTAAATCGCTTCCCGTTGAGTATGTGTTATGTGCACAATGTCTTGTAGCCAGTGGCCTTTTTAAAAGTTTAACATTTTACTGTGTTTGTTTTAAAGCTGAAGATGGTGCTCTGCTTGGGAGGATAGAGAAAGTCCGTATCCTTAGGAATGACCGCAGAGAAGGTATGTCAGTTTTATTAAACTGTGAATGAAGTAAACCTAACAATTGATTAGAATAAATTCCTCTTGCTCTGTTGCACTTGAACATAAAAAATAGAAAGGTCTCTGAAATGCTTAAAGTAATGTAAAAATCGTTGTACTTAATACTAAAGCACCAAGTATCCTACACATATATATACTTTTAATACTGTTTTTCATCTGTTGCATTTCGACACTGCTATTTATATGATTGGGTGAAAACACATGGGAACTATCAGGAGACAGGAATAGATTGTTGTCATTTTAACAGGAATTTCCTTTTCACAAGTTTTTAAATGAAAGCTTCCGCTTTAAAAGCATTGACTTTTGAAATTCTCTTTAAAGTTGGAGATTTTAATGATTGGTTTTGTATTGATTTTAGCTGAAGCTCTCTGGAACAGGACTTGGAAAAAAGACCCGACAAACGACTTTTCTGCTTTCTGCTAGTATTGAAAATGAAAGCTTGTTTTGGACAGCTTCTTGTTCTCTAATTTTCAGGCAATATGCTGCAGTTATAGGAACCATGCATCTACAAATCCTTTTTATCTACTTTGTGTAATTTTTGCCGTGGTTCACACTGATGCAATGCGGGAAACGCAGCGCATCCTGCACCTTTCCTGCACTGTATTGCAATTGCACATCGTCCATGCGATCTGCTGCATGTGTCAATGTTAGGTTAACGACACTCCAAAACAGCAAAAACAAAACAGTGTAAACACCCATGTGAAGCGTTTCAGGTGCCAAAAAGGGTCCTGCACCATTTTGGTGCGAATTGTATGGCTCAATTCGCACAAACATTGCATGTGGTGTGATGTAATGGAATGCGGTGTGAATCACATGCAATGTCTGCTATGCAAGTGTGAACCCAGGCAAAACAAAATTCTTCTTTGCTACTGTGAAAGGGTTTGCAGTATTCATTGTTGGTGGTGCTTACGCTCACAGTCCTAAAAGAACCAGAAAGCATGATGACCATAATAGATGATAGTATGGAATTGTATTGGTTAGTTCTCACAGAACTGGTATTTCAGTTGATGGGAAAACGCTGAAGAGTTTACCCAGCAAATACTTTTTTTTTTTTTTTATTGCTTGCTGATTCTATTGGTGAGTAAAGCCCCGTACACACGCTACGAATTTCGCCGTCTGGTCGTCCGTCTTTTGTCCAGAGTGGTGTCTGTTGGTTGGAATGTGCTCTAGACTGCACACAAATTTTCCCGTACGACAGAATTCTACTTCAGAAGTGATGTCATGTGTTGGATTGCTTTCTATGTGTTCTTTCATCTCTGAGCATGCCCAGTCTTGCTCATAAGATTTTTCCCCGTCGTAATCTGTACTAATGAGACAAAAATCGGACGTGTGTTGACCGAGGACAAAAATGTTAATGCCTGCACATCAGGATTTTGTCAGCCGAAAAGTCAGAGTCGGCTGTCAAAAGCACCATACTAACAATCCGAAAATCGGCAGATCGGTCGTCGGACGAAATTTCCCTTCCGAATTTCTTATCGTCTGTACGGGGCTTAAGAATGAGCATGGTTTGGTCTGAACTTGGATTAGGCCCGAACCAGTGACTCCTGCCCACTGCCGCCCAGTCAGCAGCGGTCAGGACATTCCCCGCCCTTTAGCTGCACATACACAAATGGCCGCTAATACTTGTTACATCTTTGATCTAGATCTTTCCTTAAGTTCTTGGGTCAGCATACCTGCTATAGTCATTGAGAGAGTCTTATGCAGGCCATAGAAGGGTCGAATTCCGAACAAATTTTCTTTTGAAAATCAGAAATGTTGTGCATTATGTAATTCAATGGTGCTACTGTTGATTTCGAAGTTCAACCAACCAAGCCTTCAATTTCGTGGCCGGGAATCTTCTTTTCTTTCCTCTCTGGGATTTTTCATTTCTTTTGCTCATGCGCATTTATTTTTTGAATATATTTCTCACACGATTCTCCCATCATTGATTAGAAAATCATTCATTTTTCAAAAGATTTCCAACACGCCCGATCGCTCAAATTTGATGATCGCATGGAAATCTGCCATTGCTGCTGCCCACTAATGGTGGGAAATTCTAACGAAAATATGATTTTCGAAAGAAAATTCTTCCGAAATTCCACCCATGTATGGCCAGCCAGCTGGAACACCTAAAATTCTGGTTGGCAGGAACAGAGTTCCTATAAGACAGACAAATCTTGGGGTTGTAGTATCAAACACCTACAGAAGCGGAGTTTCAGGTTCCACCTGCTGTATACCTAAAATATCATTTTTGGGTGAATTGACCCTTTACATGTTTTTATTTTGACACAATTTCTCCTTTTGAATTAGCAATTTTATAGATATTAACTGATCTCTAAATATTTCTAAACAGGTATATGACCAATGAGCTAAAGAAAAGTGGGAACCAGTTTTTTATTTTAAGAAACCATCTTGCATTAGCCTGAGTACACAAGGCTGATATCAGGTTGCTGAGGTTTACTTAAAGCAAAGTTCCCCCCAAAAGTGGAACCTCCGCTTATCTGATTACTCCCTCCCCCCCCCCTCCGGTGCCACATTTGGCACCTTTTGGGGGAGGGAACGGGTACCTGTATTTGGCTGGTACCCTGTCTCCACTTCCGTTGGAGCTCGGCGCGTACGTCACCAGTTCGACTCCCCTCCTCCTTCCCCTGCTGCCGGGCCAGTAAGAGAGCGCAGCGTGCTTCGCGCATGCCCATGCGCAGTAGGGAACCAGCTGTGAATCCGCAAGACTTCACTGATGGGTTTCTTTACCGGCATTGGCGGCGGCAGCACCCGACAGCTGATGGAAACATTGCTATGGGGGGCGGACATCGCATAATAAAAGTCAGCAGCTACACTACAGTATGTCAGTATGTGTAGCTGCTGACTTTTCTTTTTTTTTTGGAGGGGGGGGGGGTTTGGAACTCTGCTTTAAAGTGGAACTTTAGTCAGAAAATCAAGTACTGCTAGAACCCTTCAGGCTGGCCCCTTTTGCAGGTATAGCCATGTAAAACATTAAAAATTAGTGCCTATACTGTTTACAATCCAGTAATACTCTCATCCTGCTCTGCACATGCTCAGTTGCTCTCAGGCATTTTTAGACACTACTGAGTTTGTAGAGCTTGGTCTGCTGACAGCCTTAAAGTGGAATTAAACCCTTCTATCCTTTACAGCCAAGGAAGCTGCTTCTGTTTTAACTGCAATTGCCTTAGTGCTACACATGTGATCAGTTATGACAGCAGCAATTTGATGGTTTGACAGTTTGGTTAAAGACACAAAAAAAGTGACAGTTTGCTTTTCCAACCTTCCAGGAATGTAACTGTTTTTTGAAACTGGTGAATTGATGGGTTTATTTCCACTTTGATTTACTGCTACTCAGGGGCTCTGGGCTTCAACAAAATGGCAGCCTCCAGCAAGAAGAAACAGGGGCAATACTGGATGAAATTTACAGTACACATTAATTTTGGTAGCATAATTATTAATGTGGAATGTAGGGTAACATTATTTTTTATCAAGTTGTTATGGGTAAACTTCCGCTTTAATGCCATTGCTTTCCATTCACTATTCTTGGAACTTAATGATGGAATACGTGGTTTAAAGTTTTTAATTGCAACAACTAATTTATTCTGTCATTAAACCATTTATCAACAAATGTCACCTGGAAACTTCTCACCTAGCTTTTACGAGTGACTTGGGCATGGCAATGGCTTTTTATGAGTAATGACCCATATGTAAAGGGCCAACATAGCTTCCAAGGTGATAGGACTTCATGTCAGGTGATTATAGAAATAAAGGCCAGAGTGAGCGCAATTACTTGTTGTAACCTGGTGCAGCCAAGGTAAGCATACATGTAGTGTGTGAAGCTGCAGAGATATACCTTTAAACTAGGACAACTTGGTCTAGGGCTGCTACATTTTTACGCAGTGCCAGATTTACCTAACAGTAGCTCTGGCATTTCAGCGCCCACCTCCCCACTAGCACTACCTGCAGTATACCGTAATCCCGTTCCCAATGCCTTATCTCCCTTATCAAGCTGACACCTGTCAGCTTCAGAGATATGACTTCTCTGCTATGTGAGGGATGGGCGCAGACCATGGGACTGTTTGACGCTTCCTGTTTATTAATATTGGTTTAAAATTGTTATGCTTGTGAAGTAATAGCCTGTTGTCATTTTATTGGTAATTGAATCATTAAAATAAGTCTGTTAAAAAGTAACAGAACAGATGTCTACTTTGTTGCTTAATTTTGTATCTTTCATCAACCTGTATGTCCACATGCGCACTGCAGCTGTCAAAACGCCTGTTTTACAGACATGGACGTCTTTTTTTTTTTTTTGGCCTCCTAACGCTCCTTATTTTAGGCTATGTGTCCATGCACGAATAGGTGTTTACGGGTGTTCAGAGGCAGGGACCATTAAGGGGGGAAAAAAAATCTGTACGCACCAAAATCACGCTCAGGAAAGGAGCGTTTGGTCAGCAAAAATGCCCAATGAGCCTAAACGCCAGGAGCATTTATTTAATTAACCAGGATAAATTATTTTCTGGCCAATGAAATGAATGAACGCCCAAATGCTTTCAACAACCTCTATGGCCACATGACCACTACATCTCTCAAATGCCCATTTTACAGGTGTTTGACTTTTTTTTATTTTTTTGGCCCCAAAACACCCCTCTATGTGTCTATGCACAAATAGGCGTTTAGGGGCAAGGGCCTTTTAAGGGTAAAATATCTGAACGCAGCAAAATCGCACTCAGGAAAGGAGCATTTGGACAGCAAAAACTCCCAATGTGCCTAAACGCTAGGAGCATTCATTCATTTTAATTGCCAGGATATATTCATATTCTGGCCAATGAAATGAATGAATGCCCAAATGCTTGACATGCCTGTACACATCTGAGTGTGTTTCAAAAATGTGGCTTTAGGCATGTTTTTAATGGTGCTTTTGTTGACTGTTGCAAAATAAATGCAATACTGAAACCATGGTGTATTGTCACTCTGATAATAACTTGCCAGTTGCAGAACAATGCAATTGGCAGTTTTCTGAGAAGGATTTTTTTAGATGGACATTTTGTTCCATAAGAGTAATAGTAATAATTTTACAACCAGGATATGCCTCTTCCTGCGCAGTTTGCTAGGTGTAAAGAAAGGTGTGCATACGTGGGTTAAGTCTGAACTTTGTACTTTTTATTTATACTTCTCCTACGAGCCTCTGAAAAAATCCAGTATAACCTACCCACAGAAGATAATGTTTTCAGCGATACTGTCTGCAACCTCCCGGCTCGGAGTGTATCCTCCTGTGCTCTTAAAATTTGATCCAAGGAGACTTTTTTGCTCATTCAGATTGGTGCAGAGCAGATTACCCATCTCCAAACAGAACCTGTAATATTGCTTGTTTACAGAAAGTCTAGGTTCACACGTGCCCGCAAGTGAGCGGGTGGTAGCGAGTGTGGGCAAGTGTGACCTGTTCCCACACCTTCAACCAAATCTGGCTGCTCTGCAGGGACAAGAGGGGCAGCAATTCTTCCTAATGGCACCCAGTGCATCTCTGCCTGCAGCGTGCTTGCGGGTGTGGGAACTGCAGGGAGATTGTATGGTCAAAAGCACCATGAGATTTCCCTGCGGGCTCATTTTTAAAAGCCAAAGCACACCCTAAACATGCATTTTAAAAGCTGGTGCTGCTATAAAGACCAATATACAAAAAGAACCACAGAGAATAGAGCACACATAAAAAATAAAGTTACTTTCAAATCTTACAAGGCTAACTAAAAACTCCTGATCTTAAGAAGTAAATATGGGGATTTAGTCCCACCATATGGCCATACCATGCTTAATCCCACCACTGCGTCAAAGTACCACATTTTCAGTGGGTCACTTTTCGTATAATGAAAGATACATACCACTTCTCTTAACCATAGGCGATACTTACTCCTTAGGTGGGAGAACTGTGCTTGGTGCAGATTCTACTGCTTAAACTGCACTAAAGGGACTCCTATAAATACTTACTGGTGAACACTGATGATGAAGTACTGGTGTGGGAGAGTGGGGTACTCCACCCAAGCAAGTCTAGGGGAAGCACTTAATATGTAACAAACAAAGGGTTGAGAGGTACACCCTAAATATGCATTTCTAAATCTGGTGCTGCTATAAAGATTTATATGTGATTTATCTTTTATTATATGAATAGTGTAGGACCTAAAGAAAATGTGGTACATTGACCCAGTGGTGGGCCTAAGCACAGTATGGCCATATGGTGTGACTAAATCCCTATATATATACTTATTAAGATCAGGTGTTTTTAAGTAGCCCTGTAAGATTTTAAAGTAACTTTTTTTGTATGTATGCCCTATTCTCTGTGTTTCTATGTGTATATTGGTCTTTATAACTGAAGGTGACGTTATACCTGATCAGGTAAATAAAGTTACAATCACTTGAAGAGCATCTCCAAGCCATGCTTGCATTGGGCTATGCAAAGTAGTGTTTTTTGATCAATGGCAAAGAAATTAAATGATTCTTTCCTCACATATATTGGCAGAAATGTGGTGGCCACATCACTTGTCAGATATGGTAACTCCCCATTTACACAGATGGACCAATCGGATCTGCCTGTCAGTTTTTTAGGCAGACCCAATTGTTGCCCTCTATGGAGCGGCGGATGTAAACAAACGTGTCCCTTTACACCCGCCGACATCCGATCCTATCTGCTAGAAATAAAACGACGGGGGGATCCGTTCCCCATTCATCTGGTGGTTTGGATCAGATTACAGTCAGGGGTAAACTAGCAGGCGGTCCGTTTTACATCTGACCACACATAGAGGAGAGCGGGCTGTCATCTGGCTGCTCTGTGGTAATCAGCGAAAAGATTCCCTTGCTGAGCAGACAGATCTGCTGGCGGAGTCCACCTGTGTGAAAGAGCCCCAAGGGCCCATGCATACTAGGAGCAGAGAAAATGCCAAGACCGTTGGCAGAAAAAGCGGCAGAAAAAATGCTCATAGTAGCTCATATTGCACAAGAGTTTCGGAGAGTTCATGGGCATTTGCTTTTTACAAGCATTTTTTTTTCCCCCCAAAACATTCCCTTCTGCTTATTTTTCAATTCACACTTGAAATGCAAATGCTCCTACACACCGCGTTTAGGAGCGTTAATCATTTTTTTCAGCCTGAAAGCTCATCTCAAAAATGTGATCCAGAGGAGCTTTTTTTCTGCTTTTAAACGCTTAAACTATGCCTCTAAACACCCTAATGTGCCTAATGTGCATGGACACATAGGAAAACATTGAGCTGCTTCTACAGGAGAAAAAATGTAAAACTCCTTTTTAAACCACTTTAAAAAAATGCCGCTTCTAAAAGAACCCTGTGATGTGCATGAGTTGAGTGTCTCCGGGGTCTCTCATTCCTCATTGGCTGAGACCGCAGCGGGAACCATTGGCTTTTTCTACTGTCAATCACAGCCAGCGAGCCAATGAGGAGAAATTGAGGGGCGGGGCTGACCCCCAGTTCTATGTGTCTTATGGATGCATATAGTGGGGCTCGGCAGCGTGCATGCACCAGTGCCCCCAGAGCAAGCTGCTTGCTATTGGGGGTACTGGCTGAAGAAGAGGAACTAGGAGTGCCAGCAGGGGACCCAAAAAGAGAAGGATTGGGGTTGCTCTGTACAAAACCACTGCTCATAGCAGGTAAGTATAACATGTATGGTATTAAAAAAAAAAAAAATGTGCCTTTAATACTACTTTAGACTTAGTGTGCATGGACCCTAAAAATGTAAAGCACTGACCTGTTAATGGTTCACAGTATTTCAATTCCTAATGTGAGAGACTATATGAACACTTTTTTTCAGCATTGGCCTATTTAACCCAAGGTTGGACTATTCAGAAGATATTTAGAATTTGTATTCTTCATGCTTTCACAGAAGCTAGACTTTGTACTAAATAGACACTGGAAAAGCTCCCAGTAATTAAATATTCTGGAAGCAATTCTATTTCCCAAGAGCCGCTGTGCAGCGGAACAATTATATTGCTATTCCCAAAATGCCCTCTCTTTATTTTCTACAATTATCTATTTTATTATGGTCTTGGTGAACTATTTAAGATCTAATTTCTCTTCGAGCAGTTAGTTGCTATGAGCGTACCTGGTGGCTGATATCATACAGAGAGTAGTGGTGTCTACAGTACAGTCTCCCCACCCGTTTCCCAGCATTGTCAGCACTACAACTGGGCAATTAACAACACAGATCTTCCACCTTCTGGCCATTTGTCTCCTTTGCATGTTTAAAGATCACACTTTTTACCAAACTGTGCAAATTCAAGGGCAAGTACCATCAATGTACCATCTGGTAGAAATGGAATGTAGGTGACATTGCAGCAGCAGCGACGAACAGATTAGAACATTTAAACCTAGCCGGAGATGGTCTCTGGGACCTCTTGCCTTGAACTATTTGAATATGTAGCATACAGTTTTTTATTTTATTTTTTTAATCTTCACGCAAACGCTTATATTGCCTTATAATGCATGTGTGTGCCTGTGGAATAGACTCCTGCAATGTAGCTATTAGGGGAACATATACATACAAGGAAAACACTGGGTATATGAAAAAAAAAAAACATAGGTTTTATTATAAAAAAAAAAAAAACACAAACCAAACAATAAAACATTGAATATAGGGTTCAATTATTTATTTAGATAAAATACACTCCACGTTTAGACTTAGGAGTACATTTAAACAATCTTTAAAAGATCACCCCATTCGATTGTAAGCTCTTCTGAGCAGGGCCCTCTAAATCCTCTTGTATTTTATTGTATTGTATATGTACTGTCTCCCTCTAATATTGTAAATTGCTGGTGCTATAGAAATCCTTAATAATAATAATTAACAGGTAAAGTATATGACAAGCACATTCCTATTGGAAGCACTGATGTCATTATATGAGTATATCCTTAAGATTTTGTCATACCAGCATGATGAAACCCATAATTCTTATTGTATTAAAACCATAAATTCACTGGAATCCTGCAGATGTGTGTAGTCTCTTTTCCATGACGGGGGAAGGGTAGAAGGTTCTCATAATGGTAAATGCAGAAGGTGTGGTGGTGGAATTTCTGCGCTAATAGGGATTGATTATTAAATATTAAGGAAAAGAAAAAATAAGCTGCTGCACATAAGGAATCATAGAAAAACCTAAGTACAATTGAAATCAAGAATGTGCTGCGCTAAAAATAGTGATTGTGATGTCACCAGATTATACCATTAGAATCAAATCATTAAAGATCATATAAAACTCAAAATCAAATCAAGACCATCAGTGATTGTGATATCACCAAAAATGTGCCATATGTGTTCAAACAATTCTTAAATAACATTGCATAAATCAAACAATCCGTGCAATAGGAAGTGAAGAACAGAGGATATTTAAATCCAAATAAAGTCCATAGTGATTTAGTGTAGAAATTTAAGAAAATCAGCCACAAGTCCCAGAGATCATTAAATCCACACGGCACTTTTAGGGATGAGAAGGAGACCGATGTGCAAATCTCCAAATAGTTGAATAAATTGGCTGCTTACCAGAAAGAGTTGGTCACTCAAACTAATGAGTACACCTGTATGAGCTTGTTTGTAATGCCAGGAATGGCCACAGGGTGTCACCTTACAGACTCAAACACGATATCCACATGGTAGAAACAGGGAAGAAAGTGTAGACAGGGACATAGCGTAACTCCGCATAAAAACGTTTATTGTATTAAAAGCAGGTATCACACTCACATTTATGATGAATGTCTAAGGCATGTAAAGCTGGAAGGAACTGCATCAGAAGCGAACGAACATCTCCAACGGTACAGTGTATCTTGGAAGCCGGCTGTTGGGGGCGTGGTTGCGTCACGTCTGACTCACCCGACCGGTTTCGTCATACGCTTGACGTCATCAGGGGCTCTCTGGGACTTGTGGCTGATTTTCTTAAATTTCTACACTATATCACTATGGACTTTATTTGGATTTAAATATCCTCCGTTCTTCACTTCCTATTGCACGGATTGTTTGATTTATGCGATGTTATTTAAGAATTAATTGTTTGAACATTATATGGCACATTTTTGGTGATATCACAATCACTGATGGTCTTGATTTGATTTTGAGTTTTATATGATCTTTAATGATTTGATTCTAATTGTATAATCTGGTGCCATCACAATCACTATTTTTAGCGCAGCACATTCTTGATTTCAAATGCATAAGGTGTCAGAAAGCGCTCAATGGTCATCCAAAATCTACAAACAGGAAATAAACATCATCATTTACTCGAATCAATACAAACCATAAAGAATGTAGTTCTCTGCTCTGAAACATAGATGACGGTGTGCCTTTATCTTGTAATTGATATGTCTGTCTAATTGGCTAATTATTGTGTTTCATCCATACACATCCTATAGAAATACATTCTTTACTGTTTGTATTGACTTCAGTATAGCATGATGTATATTTCTTGTTTGTAGATTTTGGATGACTATAGAGGGCGTTCAGACACCTTTTGCATATACCTTACCTTATGAGGGCCTCCTACCCTTCCCCAACACGGGAAAGAGATGACATACATCTGTAGGATTCCAGTAAATCCATGGTTTTAATACAATGAGAATTATGGGTTTCATCTAGGGATGCACCGATGCCAGGTTTTTAGGACCTAGTACCGATACTTTTTCTCAAGTACTCACCGATACAATTTACCAATACCTATTTTTAGTGTCGTGACAGGTTTTTTTTTTTTTGAGCTCGTTCACACCACACATGCATGAAAACTGATTGGAAAGCTACACAGATTTCACTTGCATAGACCTCCGTTTCACATAATTTTTCATGCGCAGTTCAATCTGTCTTTACAGACTGTTCACATATGTGCAGGCCAGCCGCAGTGCGATTTGAGGTGCAATTTCTAATCGCACGCGATACACTTTGCATTGGAATCTGAACGAAATCGCTCTGCAAACCAACCAGCACATACACGACCTGAGTCTGAGGGTCTCGGTTTTAATATCGGAGCATTTGCACGAGTACAAATACTTGTGAAAATGCTTAGCTTCGTCATGCTGGTATGAACAAATACTCTATCTTTTGGGTATGCTCATATAATGACATGAGTGCTTCCAATTAGAATTTGTTTATAATATACAGGTTTTTTCTTTTAAAGAACGTTCACATGTACTCCTGAAGAAGAGAATCCATCGAAACGCGTCAAGTCTACATGTGGAGTGTATCGGATCTAAACAAATACTTGAACCTTATTTTCTGTATTTTATTGTTTGGTTTGTGTTTTGGCTTTTATTGAGATTGGGTTCACACTGGTACGATTTGGGAAACCCTGGGAATCCTGTGCGGGTTCTTGCATAGCACCTGAATCGCAGATGGCTCACACTGACCTCTGCGAACAGCTGCGGGTGTCAATGCAAAGTTAGTGATACCCCCAGACCGGTTTGCAGATAGCAGCGCAAACTTCGAAATGGTACAGGAATCGGATCACATGGGTGATTCCAGTGCTGACCAAAAAAAGGGCCCTGTACCATTTTGGTCTGAATGCGATACAAATTCAGCCATACAAACTGTATGGCTGAATTTGCATCGCAGAGACATCGCATGTGATCTGCACAGCAATGTGGTGCAAATCACATGAGATGTCTGTGAGCGCACCAGTGTGAATCCAGCCTAAATGTTATAATAAAACGTATGGTTTATACACGTTATGTTTTCCTTGTATCTATGTATTCTAAAAGTTCTTGGCTACTACCACTGTTGTTTGTTTTTCCTAGATTTAAGTACAAAGACATATACAGTGCCTTGAAAAAGTATTCATACCCCCTGACATTTTTCACATTTTTTGTCATGTTCCAACCAAAAATGTAAATTTATTTTATTGGGATTTTATGTGATAGACCAACACACAGTGGAACATAATTGTGAAGTAGAAGGAAAATGATAAATGGTTTTCAAAATGTTTTACAAATAAGTATCTGAAAAGTGTGGTGTGCATTTGTATTCAGCCACCTTTACTCTGATATCCCGCACTAAAATCTAGTGGAACCATTTGCCTTCAGAAGTCGCCTAAGTAGTAAATGGAGTCCACCTGTGTGTGTAATTTACTCTCTTTATAAACACAGCTGTTCTGTGAAGCCCTCAGAGGTTTGTTAGAGAACATTTGTGAACAAACCGCATAATGAAGGCCAAGGAAAACACTAGACAGGTCAGGAATAAGGTTGTGGAGAAGTTTAAAGCAGGGTTAGGTTATAAAAAATATCTCAAGCTTTGAACATTTCATAGGGCACTGTTCAATCCATCATCCGAAAATGGAAAGAGTATGGCACAGCTGCAAACCTACCAAGACATGGCTGTCCACCTAAACTGAGAGGCTGGGCAAGGAGAGCATCAAACAGAGAAGCAGAAGCGGCCAAGAGGCCCATGGTAACTCTGGAGGAGCTGCAGAGATCCACAGCTCAGATGGGAGAGTCTGTCCACAGGAGAACTATTAGTCTTGCACTCCACAAATCTGGCCTTTATGGCAAGAAGAAAGCCTTTGTTTGAAGCAAGGCATAAGAAGTTCAGTTTGCAATTTACGAGAAGCCACATGAGGGACACAGCAAACATGTGGAAGAAGGTGCTCTGGTCAAATGAGATCAAAATTTAACTTTTTGGCCTAAAAGCTAAACACTATGTGTGGCAGAAAACTAACCCTGCACATCACCCTGAACACACCATGGTGGCAGCATCATGTTGTGGGGATGCATTTCTTCAGCAGGGACAGGGAAGCTGGTCAGAGTTGATGGGAAGATTGACAGAGCCAAATACAGGGCAATCTTAAAAGAAAACCTGTTAGAGTCTGCAAAAGACTTGAGACTGGGGTGGCTCACCTTCCAACAGGACAACGACCCTAAACATACAGCCAGAGCTACAATGGAATGAATTGGATCAAAGCATATCCATGTGTTAGAATTGCCCAGTCAAAGTCCAGACCTAAATCCAATTAAGAGCCTGTGGCAAGACTTAAATTTGCTGTTTACAGACGCTCTCCATTCAATCTGACTGAGCTTGAACTATTTTTCAAAGAATGGGCAAACATTTCATTCTATATGTGCAAAGCTGGTAGAGACATCCCCAAAAAGACTTGCAGCTGTAAATGCAGTGAAAGGTGGTGCTACAAAGTATTGACTCGGGGAGGTTGAATACAAATACATAACACATTTTTCAGATATTTATTTGTAAAATATTTTGAAAACCATTCATCATTTTTCTTCTACTTCACAATTATTTATCACTTTGTGTTAGTCGATTACATAAAATCCCAATAAAAATAAATGTACGCTCTTGGTTTTGGAACGTGTCATAATGTGGAAAATTTCAAGGGGTATGAACATTTCTTTCAAGGCACTGTAGCACACAGTATATTAAATAATCCACTTATACTGCTGGTAGCTACAAATATTGAGGATGATTGCTTCGTCCAGCCATTCAGAATGTCTTGAGGTGATCTCATAATTTGGGTACATTTTATGTTTTGTGCTAACATAAGTCTGATTTATTTTTATTTTTCCAAATTCATTTTAAGGTTTTCTTCGTGTGAGCAGGGCTAATGGTCTTGCTGTCTTTTTATAACAGGTCTTATGCGTTCTCGTGTTAAAGGAGCAGATGCAGCTCAGTCCAAGGTTCTCACCTTCCTTGATAGCCACTGTGAGTGTAATGAGCATTGGTTGGAACCCCTCCTCGAAAGAGTTGCTGAGGTAACTTAAAAATAGTATTTGGTAAAACTCATCACAACCCACATATTGTTAACCCTTTCAAGTCCCAGGGTAAAATAATTTTTTCTTACCAGATTGGATTTCAATATTTTGGGATGCAATGGTTTACTCAACAGCTTTTTAACTGCTTTGCATAACGAAATAAATTTCATACCATTTTTGTAAACACATATAGACCTTCAATTGGTAATTTTTTGAATCGTGTTTTTTTTTTTTTTTTTTTTTTTATATAAGAAATAGAAAAAAATGCAGTCTTAATTTGTTGTCTTTTCACAGCTGGAAAATGCTGTGAGCAGAAGAAGAGCTGCTAAAATTGTACCAAGCAGCAGTAAAGTTTGTTACCGGGCTCATTCCTAAAACATGGTGATTACATGTTCAACTGAAATTGGCTGAACCTTAATTAAAGCCCACCCCCGGGAGTCAAATGCTCTTTATGTCTAGAAGTGCATGGATGAAGAGCAAGGAATAAGGTAAAATTGCCTTATTCCTCGTTTCATCAGTGTACTTCCAGCACTGCGTCTTGACCTTCCCTCAGGCTTCCATGTAAGCTTCATCCAGCTCTGGAGCCAACCAGAGTAGAAGTGTAAGGTAAGTACTACACCATGTGCTTCAACCCCTAGACATATGGAGCATTTAACCCTTACAGTGTGTGGGGGGGCCCCCTGCAAGGTGGTAACTTTAATTAAAGCATAGTGATGACGTTCTGTGTCACCACTCTGTTACATTGGCTACAATTTGGTTAGGATGGGTCCTCCTTTCCTTTACAGCCAAGGAAGGTGCCATCTTAGCCTCTGTTGCATCTGCAGTTGCCACAGTGCTGCATATGTGATCAGTTATGACACCAGCCATTTTGATGGTTGAGATGACAGCTTCTTTGTTAAGGTGGCTTCACACTGCCTCGCTGCACTTTGGCAGCGGCACAGGTGCAGTGCAGTATACCTGCGGTTTTGATGCAGGTTAGCTGCACTTTTCCATAGACTTTTTTTGTTATGGCCAGCATTTTTGTGCCTTTTCTGAAAGCACACCAAAATTCCTGTAAGACCTTTGGTGCGCTTTCATAAAACGCACCAAAACCCCAGGGGCTCAGTGTGAAGCCACCCTATAGGATAAGAGACTTTAGTTAGGCTTTATTGGCCTCCTGGTACAGGAGGATGTTAAATTACAGTGGGGGGTTTCAGGGTTAAAGTGTTTGTAAACCTCTTAAATGAAAAATGAACAAAGCATTGTGTGTATTTGTCTCAATCCAAAGCATTGCATGTAATTTTTGTCTGCTGCCTCTTCCCTCTGTTACGTGCACGAGTCACTTCTGACAGGTAATGCCCACACCACCAAGGGTGTAAGAACCCACACAAATCTGGGGGGGGACAGCATTTTTACTCGCCAGGTATATGCTTTTTCAGTAAACTGCGAGAGAGTGTGTGTGTGTGCAATACAATTAATTCATCGAATTTGTTTATTATATCCCACATAACCCACATAGCATTAATAAAAATTAACCCACATAGCATTAATAAAAATTAACCCACCTGGCATTAATAAAAATTAACCCCCAAATTAATCCCATGGCATTAATAAAAATTAGTGCTGGTGCTGCTGCTTGGCTTGCTGGCTGGGCTGGCATATGCTTGCTGCCAGTGCCTTGCCTTGCGCTGCCGCCGGAACCTCCTCACTGTCCGGTCCCGGTCCCCGACACACAGTGGACAGACTGCTAGGTAGTCAGTCAGTACTGTCCATGTGACGCCACTCCCGCATGTGCTTTAGGTCTGGCCGCCTAGGCTGGGTGCTTGGTGCGCGCCGCGCACTCTCCCTATGCTGGTGAGACTTCTTGCATGATGCCACTACGCTGTGCACGCCCCCCTCCACACGCCTGCCAGCCTGTGTTTGTAGGACAGAACAGGACCCCCCAGGGCAAGACAGGACCCCCCAAAGACAGGAAAGGACCCCTCAGGATAAGACAGGACCCCCCAAAGGAACAGGACCCCCAAGGACAGGACAGGACCCCCCAAGGAACAGGAAAGGACCCCCCAAGGAACAGGAAAGGACCCCCCAAGGAACAGGAAAGGACCCCCCAAGGAACAGGAAAGGACCCCCAATGATTGCAGAGTGCCAGCCACAGCATTGCCCCTAATGATTGCAGAGTGCCAGCCACAGCATTGCCCCCAATGATTGCAGAGTGCCAGCCACAGCATTGCCCCCAATGATTGCAGAGTGCCAGCCACAGCATTGCCCCCAATGATTGCAGAGTGCCAGCCACAGCATTGCCCCCAATGATTGCAGAGTGCCAGCCACAGCATTGCCCCCAATGATTGCAGAGTGCCAGCCACAGCATTGCCCCCAATGATTGCAGAGTGCCAGCCACAGCATTGCCCCCAATGATTGCAGAGTGCCAGCCACAGCATTGCCCCCAATGATTGCAGAGTGCCAGCCACACATTGCCCCCAATGATTGCAGAGTGCCAGCCACACATTGCCCCCAATGATTGCAGAGTGCCAGCCACACATTGCCCCCAATTGCAGAGTGCCAGCCACACATTGCCCCCAATGATTGCAGAGTGCCAGCCACACATTGCCCCCAATGATTGCAGAGTGCCAGCCACACATTGCCCCCAATGATTGCAGAGTGCCAGAACACAGCATTGCCCCCAATGATTGCAGAGTGCCAGAACACAGCATTGCCCCCAATGATTGCAGAGTGCCAGAACACAGCATTGCCCCCAATGATTGCAGAGTGCCAGAACACAGCATTGCCCCCAATGATTGCAGAGTGCCAGCCACACATTGCCCCCAATGATTGCAGAGTGCCAGAACACAGCATTGCCCCCAATGATTGCAGAGTGCCAGAACACAGCATTGCCCCCAATGATTGCAGAGTGCCAGCCACACATTGCCCCCAATGATTGCAGAGTGCCAGAACACAGCATTGCCCCCAATGATTGCAGAGTGCCAGAACACATTGCCCCCAATGATTGCAGAGTGCCAGCCACACATTGCCCCCAATGATTGCAGAGTGCCAGCCACACATTGCCCCCAATGATTGCAGAGTGCCAGCCACACATTGCCCCCAATGATTGCAGAGTGCCAGCCACACATTGCCCCCAATGATTGCAGAGTGCCAGCCACACATTGCCCCCAATGATTGCAGAGTGCCAGCCACACATTGCCCCCAATGATTGCAGAGTGCCAGCCACACATTGCCCCCAATGATTGCAGAGTGCCAGCCACACATTGCCCCCAATGATTGCAGAGTGCCAGCCACACATTGCCCCCAATGATTGCAGAGTGCCAGCCACACATTGCCCCCAATGATTGCAGAGTGCCAGCCACACATTGCCCCCAATGATTGCAGAGTGCCAGCCACACATTGCCCCCAATGATTGCAGAGTGCCAGCCACACATTGCCCCCAATGATTGCAGAGTGCCAGCCACACATTGCCCCCAATGATTGCAGAGTGCCAGCCACACATTGCCCCCAATGATTGCAGAGTGCCAGCCACACATTGCCCCCAATGATTGCAGAGTGCCAGAACACAGCATTGCCCCCAATGATTGCAGAGTGCCAGAACACAGCATTGCCCCCAATGATTGCAGAGTGCCAGAACACAGCATTGCCCCCAATGATTGCAGAGTGCCAGAACACAGCATTGCCCCCAATGATTGCAGAGTGCCAGAACACAGCATTGCCCCCAATGATTGCAGAGTGCCAGAACACAGCATTGCCCCCAATGATTGCAGAGTGCCAGAACACAGCATTGCCCCCAATGATTGCAGAGTGCCAGAACACAGCATTGCCCCCAATGATTGCAGAGTGCCAGAACACAGCATTGCCCCCAATGATTGCAGAGTGCCAGAACACAGCATTGCCCCCAATGATTGCAGAGTGCCAGAACACAGCATTGCCCCCAATGATTGCAGAGTGCCAGAACACAGCATTGCCCCCAATGATTGCAGAGTGCCAGAACACAGCATTGCCCCCAATGATTGCAGAGTGCCAGAACACAGCATTGCCCCCAATGATTGCAGAGTGCCAGAACACAGCATTGCCCCCAATGATTGCAGAGTGCCAGAACACAGCATTGCCCCCAATGATTGCAGAGTGCCAGAACACAGCATTGCCCCCAATGATTGCAGAGTGCCAGAACACAGCATTGCCCCTAATGATTGCAGAGTGCCAGAACACAGCATTGCCCCCAATGATTGCAGAGTGCCAGCCACACATTGCCCCCAATGATTGCAGAGTGCCAGCCACACATTGCCCCCAATGATTGCAGAGTGCCAGCCACACATTGCCCCCAATGATTGCAGAGTGCCAGCCACACATTGCCCCCAATGATTGCAGAGTGCCAGCCACACATTGCCCCCAATGATTGCAGAGTGCCAGCCACACATTGCCCCCAATGATTGCAGAGTGCCAGCCACACATTGCCCCCAATGATTGCAGAGTGCCAGAACACAGCATTGCCCCCAATGATTGCAGAGTGCCAGCCACACATTGCCCCCAATGATTTCAGAGTGCCAGCCACACATTGCCCCCAATGATTTCAGAGTGCCAGCCACACATTGCCCCCAATGATTTCAGAGTGCCAGCCACACATTGCCCCCAATGATTTCAGAGTGCCAGCCACACATTGCCCCCAATGATTGCAGAGTGCCAGCCACACATTGCCCCCAATGATTGCAGAGTGCCAGCCACACATTGCCCCCAATTGCAGAGTGCCAGCGATCCCCCCGCACTTACCTCTCTCGCAACTTCTCTTCAGTCCCCGGCTCCATGCGTCTCAGAGTCTTCAGTCCTCCCGCGGCGCCGCCTCCTCGTCCAATGGCACGGTTTTTGCCTTTCGGCCAATCAGGAAGCGGGAGGACCCGCTCCCTGATTGGCCGGGAGGAGGATCCGTGTGACAATAGCGAATTCTCATTCGCTATTGTCACAGAATGGGCGGGTCGGGCGCACTGCTGCTCCCTGGCCGCCACGTCTGCGGCTGCGCGGTACATTCAATTGTACTGCGCTCGGACGCGCCACGGCTAAACTGGGGGGGATTTCAGCATACCCGTCCCCCCCGCATTATTTCCTGGGGGGGGATGTGTCCCCCCCGTCCCCCCCCGGTTCCTACGCCCATGCACACCACAGAATCCTGGGTATAAGGAGGGAAGCTTCAGCACACAGCCTGTGATTGACAGCCTCAGCTGTGCATGTTTCCCTATGTGCTGCGTAGGTCTCAGATTACACTTGACTGTCTTTTCTGTAGTGTGTGACATCAGATCCCCACCCTCTGCCTGCTAGAGCTCAAAAATTCTGTGTAAACTGTACATTTTGAAGGGATGTAATGGATAAATGGCTGCAGATAAGCAGGTACAACTTATGTAGGAGGATTTGTTTCATTGCGGTGTATCACCTGAGGCCAGTCATTTCACTGGGTATATTTCTATATTATTATTATTTCACAAATCTATAAAAATAATTGGTAAATAAAATCTGTGAATACTGTACTTAACAAAGTGAATAATGCAGAGCACTGTATAAACATATTCCATTCTAAGTAATGAGATTGTAAACAATCTAAAATAATGAGCAAATGGATGTTTAAACACTTGCCTACTGGGAACTTTTATACCCTTCCTGCCCAGGCTGTCGCACTTTGATTGACAATTGCGCGGTTATGCAGCACTTTACTTATATGAAATTTTTATCATTTATTCACACAAATAGAGTTTTCGTTTGATGGTATTTAATCACCACTGGGGCTTTATTTTTTTGCTAATTAAAGGGAAAAAAAACAAACAATTTTGGAAAAGAAAAAAAAAAGTTTTTCTTAGTTCCTTTGCAAACAGGTAATTTTTAACCTTTACTGATGTGCGCTGATGAGGCTGCACTGATGGGCACTAATAAGCGGAACTTAGACTGCAGTGATAAGCACTTATGGGCACTGATTGGCTGCACTGAGAGGCTGCACTAATGAGGCTGCACTGATGTACAGCACTAATGGGCATTAATAGCTACCACTGATGGGCAGTACTGAAGGGCACTGATTGAAATTGATAGGTGGTATGGACACAGTTAACCACCAGTGACCACAGCTATTCAGTTGTCAATATTTGGGGGACCAAAGCAGTCAGTGACAGCCCAGGACTAATCGACCTCAGAAAAAGGGCATGTTTAGATCCTAAAGACTGTAGATAGGGAGAGATAAAGTAAACCGGTCAGAAATTTTAAACATTGAAATGCCTGTCTGATTGCATCATATACAGTGCCTTGAAAAAAGTATTCATAACCCTTGAAATTTTCCACATTTTGTCATGTTACAGCCAAAAACGTAAATGTATTTTATTAAGATTTTATGTGATGGATTAACACAAAGTGGCACATAATTGTGAAGTGGAAGAAACATGATGAACGGCTTTCAATTTTTTTTTTTTACAAATTTCTCGAAAGTGTGGTGTGCCTTTTGTATTCAGCCCCCTTTACTCTGATACCCCTATCTAAAATCTAGTGGAACCAATTGCCTTCAGAAGTCACCTAATTAGTAAATAGACCATCTGTGTGTAATTTAATCTCCATATAAATACAGCTGTTCTGTGAACCCCTCAGAGGTTTGTTAGAGATCCTTAGTGAACAAACAGCATCATGAAGGCCAAGGAACACACCAGACTGGTCAGGGATACAGTTTTGGATACGTTTAAAGCAGGGATAGGTTATAAAAAAAATATCCCAAGCTTTGAACATCTCACAGAGCACTGTTCAATCCATCATCCAAAAAGGGAAAGAGCAACTGCAAACCTACAAAGACCTGGCCATCCACCTAAACTGAAAGGCCGGACAGGGAGAGCATTCATCAGAGAAGCAGCCAAAAGGCCCATGGTAACTCTGGAGGAGCTGCAGAGATCCACAGCTCAGGTGGGAGAATCTGTTCACAGGACAACTATTGTCGTGCACTGCACAAATCTGGCCTTTAGGGACAAGAAGAAAGTCATTGTTGAATGGAAGCCATAAGAAGTCCCGTTTGCAGTTTGCGAGAAGCCATGTGGGGGACACAGCAAACATGTGGAAGAAGGTGCTCTAGTCAGATGAGACCAAAATTGAACTTTTTGGCCTAAAAGAAAAACGCTATAAGTGGCGTAAAACTAACACTGCACATCACCCTGACCACACCATCCCACTTTGAAACATGATGGTGGCAGCATCTTGTTGTGGGGATGCTTTTCTTCAGCAGGGACAGGGAAGCTGGTCAGAGATTCAATGGGAAGATGGATGGAGCCCATAATAGGGCAATCTTAGAAGAAAACATGTTAGAGTCTGCAAAAGACTTCAGACTGTGGTGGAGGTTCACCTTCCAGCAGGACAACGACCCTAAACATACAGCCAGAGCTACAATTGAATGATTTAGATAAAAGCATATTCATGTGTTAGAATGGCCCAAGTCCAGACCTAAATCCAATTGAGAATCTGTGGAAAGGCCTAAAAATTGCTCTGCGTAGATGCTCTCCATCCAATCTGACAGAGCTTGAACTATTTTGCAAGGAAGAATGGGCAAAAATGTCACTCTCTAGATGTGCAAAGCTGGTAGCGACATCCCCAAAAAGACTTGCAGCTATAATTGCAGAGAAAGGTGGTTCTACAAAGTATTGACTCAGGGAGGCTGAATACAAATACTTGCCACACTTTTCCAATATTTATTTGTAAAAAAAATTTTGAAAACCATTTATCATTTTCCTTCCATGTCACAATTATGTCCCACTTTGTGTTGGTCTATCACATAAAATTCCAATACATTTATGTTTTTGGTTGTGACATTTTTTCAAGGGCTATGAATACTTTTTCAAGGAATTGTATGTAACCCTCTTTGGTGAGTCTCTTAAGTTTCATTTTTATACATCCCTAAATTCTGTACTAAGCCCTTCCATACAGCTGAGACTTGATTAGTGACCTTTTTATAGGAGCTCCTATTGGACAGGATGCAGGCAGATTGGCAGGGCTTTGCATTAAGTTCAGAAGGAAAAGTCCTTAGTACAGAATCCTGTGGCACATAGAAGAAGGGGGGGTCCTTGCTAGTAAAGAATAACAGCTGGCACCTGCGCCACCTGCTCTCTGAATTCTGGAAGGTGTGCCTTTAAAAATACATGCAGAGGGAAAGTGACAAGCCATCAGTATTGACTACGATCTCCCTGTATCTGATCTTTCCCCCATAAATGACCATGCATTATTCAGCACTGTATCTGTGTCGGTGTGGGCAGTCATTTTGGTAGAGGAAGGGCTTAGCTTCCTCATGTCAGAGCCTCCAGCAAAGAGAACAATGAGCAGCACAGTAGTGGCATTACCAGATCTCACTCTAAATTTCCTAGCAGTCAGAAGCAGCAGTGCTTTAAATTTCACTGTAGATATACAGCTATGAGGCTGAAGGCACTCTCGCATACCAGAAAGCACACTGCTCATTTTCTGGGTACTGCTCAGGCACAGTTGATATTTCTGCATGTTTCCTATAACATTGCAGATATTCACATTTTAAATTCAGTTCTAAGGCCCCTTTCACACGGGCGCACCGCCTGATGGAGTCCATACTGCTCAGCGGGGGATTGATCTGCCGATCCCCACTGAGCAGGCGGATGACAGCTCCGTCTCTGCTTTGTGTGTCAGATCCCCGCTGTCCTGGGGAGATCATGTCTATGGGGAGATCAGATGAGAACAGACCACCTGTCCGTTCTCATCCGATCCGATCCTCCAGACGGAAGGAAAATAGGGTTTCCATCTGTCCGGATTTCACAGACAGGATCAGATCAGGTAGCAGCGGGTGTCCGCTGACACCTGCTGCCTCATAGGGATGCATGGAGCATCCGATCAGGTCCGCCTGAAAAACTGACAGGCAGATCAGATCGGATCGCCCATGCGAAAGGGGCTTAAAATGTCTGACAGTTTTAACTTGCAAGTCGTACGTCTGTATAAAATTGGATTTTAAACACCCCTACAAGAAGCACAAATTCCATGACTTATTAAAAAATTATACAAACCTTTATTTTAACCAGTAAAAGCATTTATGTTAAAAACATATATTCCCTGTATACATTTATACATTCCTATCCTCGATTGTTATCCACCAAAATGGATATGGACCATGATGGTTGAGTTGAAACAGGTAAGTAAGGTTGATTTGTTTCACGGGGTTACCGCTTCCTAAGGACCTCCTGTTTCTTACATGTGCATAAGAGGATCAACAAGCTCTGAAAGCAGAAATATATACTGAGTTTACAATACATTCAGAACAAATTTGAATATACAATGACAAACCATATAAAACATTTATATAAAAGCTATACCCATATTGAAGAGGAAGGTGAGGGGGAAAAAAAATAGCAGAGAGTATACCTTTAAAGTATGACTATGCACGAGTGTGCACGTGCATTTTTAACTTTTTAAAGGCTTCCAGCTTTGATATGGTTGTGACACTGCATATAACTTTACCTTGTTGTTGGTTTGGGGTTTCTACTGCAGCCTCCGGCACCAACATTTCCATTTTACTACAGCCAAAAGCATCTCTTTAGTGGCATGCCATCGCAAACCCAAAATGTCAGTGTGGCCAATCAAAAAAACAAAAATAAAGCACATTGAATGTGGTAATGGTTTAATTAAAGTATAAAGGGACCTCTGCCATTAGAAATGTTGGGGGGCTGCCATTGCTGGCCTTCTTCTGAAAATGCTAGTTCCCTGCCTGCCATGCTGATGTAATTAGACTCTAAACCTTGCAAATTCCTACAAGTACCACTGGTGATTAGGAATGATCGAACGGTTCGGGTCGACCATCTGTTCGGCCCGAACATTGGGTGTTCGCGGTTCGGCCGAATTTAGAACTTTTTGCCCAAAAAGTTTGGAATTCGGCAACCAGAACCGACCAAAATGCAATGGTTCAGGAAATGGGCTTTAAAAGCCTGTGATTGGACCAGAACCACTAGCAAAAGCCAATTGAGGGGGCAGAAGAATGCTAGGAATGTGATTGGAGTGACTAGGGGGTCCATAGTCCAATCATTAGTGAATACGCCCCCCAGTATATAAGATAGCCCCCGCCAAATTCCTAGCATTGTTATACAGGACATGGAAGAGAGTGGAAGCAGTTCTGCTAATTTTACTTTAAAAGTGTCATTTAGCATTTATTAGTGTGAGGAAAGGGATAGCTAGTGTAGTTAGAGTGCTCCTTTACACTTTAGTTAGCTTCAAAAATTTAGTTTCTGTAGGGAAAGTGTGAAGTGTCAGGGTGACCGTAATGTAGTGTAGGGTTAACTGACTGCTATGGCAGGGTGACCGTAATGTAGTGTAGGGTGAACTGACAGTGACTGCTATGGCAGGGTGACCAAACCCTTCCATATCAGGGTGACCGCTATAGAGAAAAGCTAGTTTCTCTCAAGTCACTTTCGCTTCTGTAATATGGCTTCGCCGCCGCCAGCATTCTTTTTGGCTGCAGGCGTTGCTAGTGCTTTTTTGAGCACATGTTTGGAGTCGGACATTAAATCTGAACATGTGTATAGGGGGTATATATACACACCCATGTCTGTATATATACACCTAGACATATATAGGTGTGAAAGGAGCAGAAAAAACGACTTGCGCTAATGAAATAATTAACACCAATATAGTTACGCTCCTATCACACCTATATATGTCTAGGTGTGTATATACATATAAGTATGTGTGTATATACACCACTATACACAAGTTCAGATGTTTTGCCTGCCTCCAAAGAACCCAAAAAAATGCCCAAAAAAACACTAGCGTAAAAAAAAAAAACGCCCAGGTGTGTTGTTGCAGGCATTTTTTGGGGGTTTTTGGAGGCAGGCAAAACATCTGAACTTGTGTATAGTGGTATATATACCACTATACATAAGTTCAGATGTTTTGCCTGCCTCTAAATAACCCAAAAAAACGCCTGCTGTTAAACCGGCAAGGTGTGAAAAGCGAGAAGCCAACATCCTGTGCTGTAAGTGTTCTAATACAAATTATCTTTTTTTTATGGTTCTGGACATGCTACAGAGCTGAAACTTCACAGGTACACCTTTTAGACCCCCCAGACACAAAATCACACAAAAAAAGTTCTTAAAAATTGTCATTTTTGATAGAGAGCCAATTATTGAAAAAATTAAAAAAAAAATTTTTCTTTGGATTTAGTATCTGGGGGGTCTAAAAAGTGTATTTTTTTATTTTATTTATTTTTTATTTTTTTTAATTTTTCCAATAATTGGCTCTCTATCAAAAATGACAATTTTTAAGAACTTTTTTTTGTGTGATTAATAGTCCCTGGGGTATGACCCAGAACCCTAGGCACTTTTTAGGGACATTTATTGGGTTTTAGGGCTTCAAAATGGTGTTTTTTGATTACCGAAGTTCGGGTCCCATTGATTTCAATGGGGTTCTGAAATCCGGGCCGAACTTTCGGGTAGTTCGGATGTTCTGGCCGAACCGAACTTTTGAAAAGTTCGATCATCCCTACTGGTGATCAGGATCCAGTTATACCCATGATAGATACTTTCTGGCCTCTGAATATTATATGATGCCTACTCCCTATTATTCTTACAAAATATTACTGGGTTATCATCCTTTTTTTTTTTTTTTTTAATGCACACCAAACTAGAACATACGTGGGATTTTCTTGGTGCTGCAACAATACAATTCCTTGAAAGTTTTCTTTATTGAATAGCCATTTAAAATACATTGAAAAGATATACAGTTCTACTTTACATATACAGCAGAAGCTATTGATCTTGAGGAAAACGGTGAAGCCTTTATGGAGAAGAGAAACATTAATATTTTCTGCTGTATATGTAAAGTGAAACTGTATATCTCTTTTAAATGTGATTTTAAATGGATATTCATTAAAGACAACCTTTTAACCATTTCAATACTGGGCACTTTTACCCCCTTCCTGCCCAGGCCAATTTTCAG
This sequence comes from Pelophylax lessonae, assembly GCF_965119305.1. NCBI lineage: Eukaryota > Metazoa > Chordata > Amphibia > Anura > Ranidae > Pelophylax > Pelophylax lessonae. The sequence goes on along the minus strand of NC_138770.1, from coordinate 543,202,690 downwards.
CTTTCAGCGCTGTCGCACATTGAATCGCTCAGTCATGCAACACTGTACCCAAACTACATTTTTAAAATTTTGTTCACAAAAATAGAGCTTTCTTTTATTGGTAATTAAACACCACTGGGTTTTTATTTTTTTGTTAAATAAACTAAAAAAGACTGCAAATTGCGAAAAACCCAAATCAGTGTATACAGTATTATTTTGTCTGTAGGAAGGTTATATAGTCCACAAACTATGGTATTTATCTGAAAATTGATCACAGGCACAGCTTTTTTAAAGTTGTAATTTTTGGCATCATTTTTGGGAAAATGAAGAAATAAAAAAAAAAAAAAAACTACATGCATTCACCAGTGCAGTGTAGCACATCATCATATACCTGGTGTGGTGGGGACCAGGGACAATGACTGGCGACAGTACAGGGGAAAAAAATGTAAACATTTTTTCAAATTTTTTTTTTTTTCTAATCATTTTTTTTATGATTATTTATTTGTTTATTTTTTAACACACTTTGACCATAGCAATATAATTGTTACCATAAAAGGGTTGTAGTACTTTGGGGAAGTGATCAGTCATTTTTTTTTTTTTTTTTCACATTTTGTTTGCCTTTAGCAATGAATTTCATTGCTATAAGCAGCCATTTTACTGAATGAAATTGATTCATTAAGTTTGTTTTGCTGTGATTGGCCACAGCTGATCACATGGCACAGATGGGCTGTGATTGGCCCAGTCTGTACCATGTGATCACTGAGACCAATCACAGCAACACAATTGTATACAATGGATGGCTTGAAAGGAAGCCATCCATTGTTTACAACTGTCATGTAACCTGCTGTGATTGATTACAGCGGTCTCATGGTACCAGCAATGGGCCGGTACAGTGATCACTGCCAGTTCCTGATCGCACCACAGCGCGACCCTGCCGGCATGTGTGACCAGAGGATGTCATATGATGTCCACCTGGAAAGACGAGAGGTTCCTGTCTGTGTATTCTTGCCATAGACCAGATGGGAGCCGGTAAAGGAATGTTATTGTTTCAGCACCATGAATATCCCAAGTATGTTCTAGTTTGTGTATACTCCCTAGTATTCATTTTCCGTCATAATTTGAAAGGTTATTTGATTAATGATAGTGGAGTGTGTGGACATCTATTAGTCTAGATTTCAGTTTAAAGCCTTGTTCACATGGATATTACTTGCATGCCCTGTTCAGGGCTGTATGCTGCCAGCACAGAGATGCACAGGTGGTTGCATGCCCCTCTCTCATAGATGTCTATTGGGACACATGGCTGCACAGATACATGTCTGAATGTGATACCTGTGTGGGTGTGTGCCCCCCCCCCAACTCACCCTGGCTGCGTTTGGGTTCACGCACCTGCACGGGTGTTACATTGGAACACAATGGCTTTGTCCGTGCAGCCACTTTTCCCAATAGACATCTAAGGAATTGCCGACACAGGAATGCACATGTGTTGGCAAAACATGGCTCTACAAGGGGCATGCAAGTAATCGGAGCTTGAAAACCACTTTTTTTTTTCTCTACATTTTATGTGTGTACATAAACTAGCTTCTTTCAGCCATGCTGCAAGTATTCATTGAGTGTTAATTGTCTCTGGCAGCCAGCTGTACTAGAGAAGATTAGAAGATTTGCGCAGATGATCCTGTTACATGATTTTATTAATAGCATTACCAATCCTGGCTTATTTTTCAAATTGCCTTTGATAACTGATAAATACTACTTGGCCTCTGTGTATGACTTGTGTAGTGATAGTGTTAACGGTCACTGTGTGCTTTCAGATTGTTTGATTGGTCTGAGTCTATAAAATGTAGATTACTATAATGTGACTTGGGGTCTCTGCTGACACATTTTTAGCTTGTGTCAATGGCATCAGTTTGACATTAGTTTGAGATGCTTCTGAGATGATTTAGAATTTGACCTGCAGTTGTCCTCCTTTTGACTTCCATTTGACCTGTTTCAAGTGGGTTTTGCTGTCCCATAAGTGTGTATAGGAATGCAAAACCCGCTTAAAGCAAACAAAAGCTTGTTGACACTGGATGAAATATAACTAGATCTTCAGATCAGTCATGACGCACAGATACCATCCTCAGTATGGTAAAATTCATGCATAAAAGCTAAAACAATAATATATTGGCTGTTACATGTTTGGAAGATCTTTTTGTGATAACACTGCCTATTCAGCCTTGCTTAATGGTTACAACAGCAATTCCAAAAAAGTTGGGTCGTTTTGTAAAATCTATATAAAAACAGAATGATTTGCAATTCTCAAACCCATTTTTTTATTCACATTGGTAAATAGAAAACATAACAAATGTTGAAACCGAGGACATTTTAACCATAACCAAATTTTTACCATTTTAGGAAAAAAAAAGTAATTTTGAAATTGATGGCAGCAACCCGCTTCAAAAAAGTTTGGGCGGGGCAACAAAAAGCCGGCTAAGTACTGTGGATATAAAAAGTCTTGGCTTCTGTGATGTAAAAAAATGAGGCAAAGCAAAATCATTTCAGAATTTTTTTCACCTTTTTAATGTGACTTATAAACTGTACAACTCAATTGAAAAACAAGCTAAAATCTTTTAGGGGGGAGGGGGGAGTAAAAATAAAAAACGAAAATAATGTGGTTGCAGAAGTGTGCACACCCTCTTATATCTGGGGTTGTAGCTGTGTTCAGAATTAAGCAATCACATTCAAACTCATGTTAAATAGGAGTCAGTACACACCTGCCATCATTTAAAGTGCCTCTGATTAACCTCAAATAAAATTCAGCTGTTCTAGTAGGTCTTTCCTGACATTTTCTTAGTCGCATCCTTACAGCAAAAACCATGGTCCACAGAGAGCTTCCAAAGCATCGGAGGGGTCTCGTTGTTAAAAGGTATCAGTCAGGAGAAGGGTACAAAAGAATTTCCAAGGCATTAGATATACCATGGAACACAGTAAAGACAGTCATCATCAAGTGGAGAAAATATGGCACAACAATTACATTACCTCTGAAGAGGGCTGTGCACAGGAGATGCCCTTGCAATCTGACAGATTTGGAGTGTTTTTGCAAAGAAGAGTGGGAAAATATTTCCAAGTCAGGATGTGCCATGCTGATAGACTCATACCCAGAAAGACTGAGTGCTGTAGAAAAATCAAAAGGTGCTTCAACAAAGTATTAGTTTAAGGGTGTGCACACTTATGCAACCAAATTATTTTATTTTTACTTCCCTCCACCTAAAAGATTTCAGTGCGTTGTTCAACTGAGTTTTACAGTTTATAGGTCACATTATGGCCCCTTTCACACGACCGAACAAATCTGGTCTTCCTGTCCATTTTTCATTCGGGCCTGATTGGGCCACCCATTCTCCTCTATGGAGAGGCGGATGTCAGCTAAGATGTGTACGCTGACACCCGTCTGTTATCTGATCCCACAGATCGGCTTAAAACAGACGGATGGCGACACGTTCACCATCCATCCAGCGAGGCGGATCGGATGAAAATGGACACGCTGTCCGTTTTCACTCGATCTCCCTATAGAGCAGAGCGGGACTCTGACAGGTCCGTCTCTACACAGTGAGCATCTGCCTGCTCAGCGGGGATCAACGGAGCAATCCCCACTGAGCTAGCGGAGTCGGCCAAGTGGATCTGCCCTGTGTGAAGGGGCCTAAAGATAGAAAAAGTTCTGAAATGATTTATCTTTGTCTCTTTTTTTTTTTTTACATCACAAAAACCTGACATTTTAACAGGGGTGTTTAGACTTTTTATAGCCACTGTAAGTGGAACTAACGAGGAAGAGCTAGAAGAACATTTTGCAACAAATTATGTTAATTGGCAACAGATCAGTAACCTGATTGGGTATAAAAAGCGTATCTTATGGGCCATACACACTATAAGATTTACTGAAGACTTTTTCCTTTAGATTTTCCAAAACCAGATAATATGAGGTCAAACCTTAAACACTTTCAATTTGTATGCAATCTGGCAGGCCCTTGCACAACATAGAAAAGGTAAATCTGAAGGAAAAAGTCTTCAGAAAATCTTATAGTGTGTATGGCCCTTTAGGGAGTCAGAGTGTCTCAGAAGTAAGAAAATCCAAAATCTCTGTACGCAAGAGGCAAGGCTAAAACCTATTTTCTTTATCGCTCATTGACAGTCGTAGTCCTCGTGATTCAACACCCTCGGGTTATGCTGCCCTCTACAGGAGTAGGACTAGACAGGAAAGAAAAAGTTCTGGCCACACCCTAGGGGCAGTCCCAGAGGGTATATCCTCTCACTTCCTGCTCTAGCAAATCAGTTTTTTTCTGTCTAGTTAGGAGTAAGGACCTAGATACCTTGCTGGGATCTTCGGTCCTGGCAGGATTTTTTTCTTAGAAAAGATTTTTTAGACAGCTTTTTTTTCTCCAGTGTTCCTGTGAGATCTTCAAGCAAGAAAGCTGAACTGGGTGACGGTCTGGATGTTGAGATCCAGTGGTCACCCCAGTTCAGCCTACGAGCGCGTGCAGGCCATAGCTCCGCGCTGGGTCGGCCGCGACATAGTCCCACTGGACGGGGACTGACCCTGCGAGTTAAACGTCTCGCTGAAACGCCAAAGACCATGAGTCACGGCGTCCGTATTGGTCGACAGCCCTCCTACCTCGGTGGAGAGGGGTACTGTCAGGAGTTGGCGCCCGCCTGGTTCCGGTATGGTGAGTAGTATGTTCCCCCTTTCCCCCTGACGGGTCTTGTGGTGAACGCGGGCCCCTCTCTGTAATGGTAAGGATGGGTTCCCCTCTATCCTATAACATGTCACAGATCCCCCTAATTGAGTGTGATTTTTGTGTACAAGAAGCCAGGAGGCTTGGTTTGGGAGCTGACAATCTAATTGTAAAAATGTGAAAATGATTGTAGTCAGTGGCAGTTCTAGAACTTTACTGTGATAGTATAAGGTATCCTACCTGTCAGAAGCCACAGGGCGATGTCTATACATGTATACTGCATTCCAGATCATTCCTCCAGCTAAGCAGATGCCTCCCGACGGCCACGGACCGGATACGGCCCGCCAGGGTCCGGTACCGCTGACCACGCTGACCACCATGAGGGTGAAGGGTTGTGAGGCCGAGATCCTTCTGCAGACATGCCGCTATTCTGTGCAGGCCGCCGCCATTGTCTGGTAGATCGCACAAGGCCGCCATTTTGGTGTAGCCTCGTGTCTCCAGCATGGGGGCGGCCATGTTTGAGGTGACTCAAACACCTCATGGAGCCAGGGGGAGGCGCCGACAGGCGTGTTAAGGGGCGGAGCCGCCTCCTTTACCCAGGAAATAGGGCCAAAGACTTCCTGTCTGTAACAAGACAAGCACTGAGAAAGCTGATGAAAACTTCTGTGCATCAGGGATGAGCCTTGGGGTCTCTCTCTCTCTCTCTCTCTCTCTCTCTCTCTCTCTCTCTCTCTCTCTCTGGTCCAAAAAGGCAGGTAACACTGAGGGGCGCTGTTGCGACTGGGGGACACAAAAAAAAAAAAAAAGTTTTTTACTTTGTCATTTTTTGTCGCTGGCAAGTGTCTTGTATAATCATTGACCCTGCCGCATAGGTATCCCCACCTGATCCCCTGAAGGTGGCCACAGGACCCTCCAGTACCCCACTTGTTTTTAATGCATTATCGGCAGTTTTGGAGTCTTTGGTATCCCGGGTGGAGGTGGCCTGTCAGGGACGGGGGTCAAGAAGCGACCCCCGCCTACCCCTATTGTTTATCAGATACTTCAGGGGCTTTTGTCTCAGGTAATATCTCCTCAGCAGTGAGGAGCACGTTTCTGCCTCCGCCATAGCACAAGAGTGGTGGATGCACTAGTTGTGTCCGTCCGGGAAACCTTTAGTCTTGAGGTTACACCGGCAGAGGTAGCTGAGACTGAGATTCCTTTTTGGTACTTGTTAGCCTACCAAAAGGGCGAAGGATTTTCCTTTACCCAAATGGGGTCGTTTTGAAACGAACCCCTGTTATTTCCAAACGCATGGCTAGGTGCTATCCGTTTGAGGAATTCCTCTTTATAGGATAGACGGTACCACCTGCTGTCTTGCCACAGACTGTTAGGATAAAAGGACCTCGTAACAACGAGGACCTTCCTTTTCTGCTCATAAAGAGTTGTTCGTTCCGCGAGGGCGGGCGATAAGGCGAAACCCTCCAAAGCCCCTTAAGAGGGGTTTCAAAGGGCGCTGGTCGGGTAAACAAAAAGTCCGGCTCAGCCAAGCCTGAAGATACAGCCTGATGTGCCCCTACCCATCTCTGGGGTGGGGGGGATGTCTTCACCGGTTTCTGGAGGACACAGGATCGAGTTTCGATCACTTCCACCGGTGCGATTCTGCCCTTCTAACATTGAACGGTTTCAGGGGTTCTATTCGAACCTATTCACAATGCCCAGGAAAGAGGGCAAGGTGCGCCCAAATCTGGACTTGGGAAGAAATAGAGTCCATCCGTACAGTGGTGGCCTCCCTGCATCAGGGGGATTTCCTGGCGTCCATAGACATTTAGGAGGCCTATCTTTATATCCCCATCATCGCAGGACATCAGCGTTTTTTCGCTTTCCCAAAGATCATCCCTGGTTCCCACCAGGAGACTGAACTATCTGGGCCTAAGGTTGGATACATCCTGGGCAAGAGAGTTTCTCCTTGCGGAGAAACTCCAGAAGGTTCAGTCAACGATTCGGATGTTGCTGTCCGTCAATTGGCTGGGACTGATGGTGGCCTTCTTAGAGGCAGTACCGTATACCCAGTCTCATACCCGAATTCTCCTGAAGGAGATTCTTTTTTAATGGAATCAGAATTCCGATTCCCTGGTCAATCGGATCCGGTTGAGCGAGCGGACCAGGAAGTCTCCGATGCTCAACCAGGGGAAGTAATTTCTTCCGATAGTATCCAGATTACCAATAAGGGTATTGGAACTGAGAGCGATCAGATTTTGTCTGATTTACTGGATCGAGCAGCTCTAGAGCAGCCCGATTCGGATCCAATCGCATATGGCCTCTTCATCCAGAGGTTTTTCACTAGCTGTCCCTTCATTGGGACATCCCGGATGTGGATCTGTTGGCACCTTGGCTTAACAGGAAGGTGCGGAGGTTTGTAGCTCGCGCCGCGATCCTCTAGTGGAAGCAGCAGAAACGCTGATCGCCCCGTGGGGGCAGTATCAGCTACGGCATGCCTTCCATCCTCTCAAGTTGCTGCGGGAACTTCTTCGCAGGATAGAGGTGGAGGGAATTCCAGTTATTCTGGAAATTCCGGACTGACCTCGTCGAGCCTGGTACGCCGACTTGGTGAGGCTAGTCGCGGACGCTCCTTGGAGACTTCCTCTCAGGGAGGATTTGCGGTCTCAGGGACCGATCTTCCATCTTGCTTTACAGTCGCTGGCTTAATGGCCTGGCCATTGAGACCCAGGTACTGAAGGACAAGGGAGTGTCAGCTTTAGTTATTCCTACCTCCAGTTAAAGCAAGGAAAGCGACTTCCAGCACATGGAAGTCTTATATTGCATGGTGTGAATCTATTGGATTTCCCCCACATACCTATTCGGTGACCCGAATTTTGGTCTGTCTGCAACAAGGGGTTGAGCAGAAACTATCCTTGAGCACGATCAAGGGTCAGGTTTTCGGCGTTAGCAATCTTCTTTCAAGAAACCTTTGGCTAATCATTCCTTGGTGCGGAATTTCATCCAGGGGGTGCGACATCTGGCTCCGCCAGTGCGCGCACCCTTACCGCCTGGGATCTTAATTTAGTGTGGTCGGTTCTTCAGATACTTCTCTTTGAAGATATTAGGGAGATTCCCTTGCTTACATTATCCCAGAAGGTGGCCTTCTTGGTGGCCATTACTTCTGCACGCAGGGTGTCAGAACTGGCCGCATTATCTTGTCGTTCCCCATATCTGGTGGTTCATAGGGATAAGGTGGTTCTTCTTCCGAATCCATCCTTCCTTCCTAAAGTGGTTTTCAGAGTTTTTCATCTGAATAAAAGTATTGTGTTACCTTCCCCGTGTCCTAAGACTAGCCATCCTTGGGAGTTTGCATTACACTCCTTGGATGGGGTTCAGAAGGATACACTTGACTACTACGAACTTGTTTTCGTAAGACGGACTCACTTTTTGTGATCACGGATAGCCCTTGAAGGGGGTTGCCTGTGTCTGCCGCGACCATATCTACATGGATCAGTCAGACGGTGGTACAGGCTTGTTCTATTAAGGGTCGGAATCCTCCGTTCCCTGTTAGGGCGCACTTCACTTGAGCGCTCAGTACTTCCTGGGCCTATCGCCATCAGGCGTCAGTGGTCCAGGTATGTAAGGCGGCCACCTGGTCGTCGGTACATACCTTTACAAAATTTTATAAGATTGATGTGATGGCATTGGCGGATGCCTCATTTGGCCGCAAGGTTTTGCAGGCCGCAATTTGAGGAGACCGGTGGTCTACCTCGGGGGTTTTTTTCTGTTGAAAAATTTCTGTTGAGTCTCATCATTGAGGATGAGCATTGTAAACTTCTAGTTGGCACCGGTTGGGCCTTCTAGATTGGATTTGATTTCCATTTTCCCACCCCTCATTTGTGGTACTGCTTTGGGACGTCCCGAGGGTGTTGAATCACCGAGGACTACGTCTGTCAATGAGCGATAGAGAAAAATGGATTTTTGTAAAATCTTACCGTAAAATCCTTTTCTCTTAGCTCATTGACAGACGTAGTACCCGCCCCTCTGTTTTTGAGTTGGGTTGGGTTAAATTCTCTAAACACTGCTTTGTGACATAACTGATTTGCTAGAGCAGGAAGTGAGAGGATATACCCTCTGGGACTGCCCCTAGGGTGTGGCCAGAACGTTTTCTTTCCTGTCTAGTCCTACTCCTGTAGAGGGCAGTATAACCCGAGGGTGTTGAATCACAGAGGACTACGTCTGTCAATGAGCTAAGTGAAAAGGATTTTACGGTAAGATTTTACAAAAATCCATTTATTGGTTGCCTGTGATCTTCTGGCCCTTAGACAGCACTGCATTAAAAACAGGCATATTCTGTGATGGACATCACTGCATGGGCTCAGGAATACTTCCAAAAATCACTCTCTGTGAACACCATTTGCTGTGCCATCCAATAATGCAAGTTAAAGCTCTATTATGCGAAGAAGAAGCCATTTCTGAGCATAATTTAGAAAGCCACTGTCTTCTCTGGACCAAAGCTCATTTAAAATGATCTGTTGCAAAATGGAAAACTGTTCTGTAGTCCGCTAAATCAAAATGTGACATTCTTTTTGGCAACCATGAGCACTCCTCAGGACTAAAGGGGAGAGGGCTTGTTATCAGTACTCAGTTCAAAAGCCTGACTCTCTGATGATATGGGGGTGCATTAGTGCATATGGAATGGGCAGTCTGCACATCTGGAGAGGCAACAAGATATATCCAGTTTTCAGGGCAGCATATGCTCCTCTCCCAAAACTCCAGCAACTGGTTTCTTCAGTTCCCAGACATTACGGAGTGCTGTTAAAAGAAGAGGTACACTGTGGTAACATGGTCCTGTCCCAACATTTTTGGAAATGGGGTTGTACTTTGTCAGCTTTGGGTTACCCTGTCCCAACTTTTTTGAGACATGTTGCTGCGATCAATTTCAAAATGACCTTATTTTATTTCTTAAAATGGTACATTTTCTCACTTTAACCACTTGCTGACTATGCTATAGCCGAATGATGGATTCAGTACAGACTGCCATTTCTAGGAGGATGTCATATGACAGCCTCCCGTGATCGCACCTGTTGCGGCGCGTGGGCAGCACGCTTTGTGATCACAGTGTCCTCCGGACACTGCTGATCACAGATTGAGCAAAAGAGACAGCCAGTGGCTATTTACCACTTGATCAGCTGTGTCCAAACACCGCTGATCACGATGTTAACAGAAGCTGGTTATTTGCTTTTCCTCACTCTGACAGCGTTAGGAAAAGAGAGCCAATAACCGGCTTCTGTAAAAGGGACATGTACACTGATAATCAGGGCTCTGATTATCAGTGCAGTCCCAACAGTGCCCACCAGTGCTGCCCATCATTGCCGCCTATCAGTGCCCATCAGTGCAACCTCATTAGTGCCTTCTCTTTAGTGCCTATCAGTGCAGCCTGTCAGCGCAGCCTCTGTAGAGCACATCCCTGAAGGAGAAAAATTACTGGTTTTGTAACAAACTGTGAAAACTTTTTTGTTTTTTCAAAATTTTCGGGGGTTTTTTAGTTTAGCAAAACCGAGAAAAAAAAAAACAGTGGTGATTAAATACCACCAAAAGAAAGCTCTGTTTGTGTGAAATTGACAAAAATGTAATTTGGGTACAGCGTTGCAATTGTCGACAGCGCTGAAAGCTGAAAATTAGCCTGGGCAGGAAGGGGGTAAAAGTGCCCAGTAGGCAGTGTTTGAAAGGTGATATATTTTTCTATTTACTATTGTGAAACAAAATATAGGAATTATGAGATTTGCAAATCATTGCATTCTATTTGTATGTAGGTTTTACACCGCATCCCAACTTCTTTTATTGGTATTGCGGTTGTAACAACTAAACAAAGTTGAATAGGCAGTGTTATCGCACAAAGATCTTCCAAATGTTTAATAGCTACCTGCACTCACTCCTCCCTATCCTCTTCTCTTGTTTTCTGGTTCTCTCTAGTTTCATATGACACTTGCAAAACCCCCACTGAATCTTAAGATGCTCGTAACTCCCACTGATTATCCTTTGTGATTTTATAGCTAGTACATTACACTACAACCCACCTTACAGTCCTGTGCAATTTTTCTTATGCTTTATTAACAATTGTCATGTACTTTTGCTGTGTTCTTTCTATATTTGCCTCTGTCAACCTTTCTCAAAAATGCAATAAAAATGTATTGAACAAGAAAAAAAGTTTGTGTGCAGCTGAGACTAATAGTGTCTGGATAGCAGATAAAATGTGGACCTATAAATGGAGGCTTTATCCCACCCACAACTCTACAAAGCAGACGGGTTTCTAGGACCCACATCTTAAAGTGTTACTAAACCCACAACAGTAAAACCAGTCTGTATATGCAGTAATAATAATTGCATCTCCATGTTCTGTGTACTGTGGGAGATCAGATATGGTGAATGCAGGTTCTGGGTTTAGTAACACTTTAAAGTGATTGAAAGGCTGTTTTTTTTTTCTCAAACATGTTATACTTTCCTGCTCTGTGTGATGGTTTTGCACCGAGCATCCCTGATCCTCCTCTTCTCATGTCCCCCGCCAGGGCTCCTGGCTCCTTCCCCATGCTGAGTGCCCCCACAACAAGCTGTTTGCTAGGCCGTACTCATGTGTGCTCATTCCCGAGCCCTGTTCTGTGTGTCCATAACACATACAGTGCCTTGCGAAAGTATTTAGCCCCCTTGAACTTTGCGACCTTTTGCCACATTTCAGGCTTCAAACATAAAGATATAAAACTATTTTTTTGTGAAGAATCGACAACAAGTGGGACACAATCATGAAGTGGAACTAAATTTATTGGATATTACAAACTTTAACAAATAAAAAACTGAAAAAAATTGGGCGTGCAAAATTATTCAGCCCCTTTACTTTCAGTGCAACAAACTCTCTCCAGAAGTTCAGTGAGGATCTCTGAATGATCCAATGTTGACCTAAATGACTAATGATGATAAATAGAATTCACCTGTGTGTAATCAAGTCTCCGTATATATGCACCTGCACTGTGATAGTCTCAGAGGTCCGTTTAAAGCGCAGAGAGCATCATGAAGAACAAGGAACACACCAGGCAGGTCCGAGATACTGTTGTGGAGAAGTTTAAAGCCGGATTTGGATACAAAAAGATTTCCCAAGCTTTAAACATCCCAAGGAGCACTGTGCAAGCGATAATATTGAAATGGAAGGAGTATCAGACCACTGCAAATCTACGAAGACCTGGCCGTCCCTCTAAACTTTCAGCTCATACAAGGAGAAGACTGATCAGAAATGCAGCCAAGAGGCCCTGATCACTCTGGATGAACTGCAGAGATCTACAGCGGAGTTGGGAGACTCTGTCCATAGGACAACAATCAGTCGTATACTGCACAAATCTGGCCTTTATGGAAGAGTGGCAAGAAGAAAGCCATTTCTTGAAGATATCCATAAAAAGTTTTGTTTAAAGTTTGCCACAAGCCACCTGGGAGACACACCAAACATGTGGAAGAAGGTGCTCTGGTCAGATGAAACCAAAATCGAACTTTTTGGCAACAATGCAAAACGTTATGTTTGGCGTAAAAGCAACACAGCTCATCACCCTGAACACACCATCCCCACTGTCAAACATGGTGGTGGCAGCATCATGGTTTGGGCCTGCTTTTCTTCAGCAGGGACAGGGAAGATGGTTAAAATTGATGGGAAGATGGATGGAGCCAAATACAGGACCATTCTGGAAGAAAACCTGATGGAGTCTGCAAAAGAGCTGAGACTGTGACGGAGATTTGTCTTCCAACAAGACAATGATCCAAAACCTAAAGCAAAATCTACAATGGAATGGTTCACAAATAAACATATCCAGGTGTTAGAATGGCCAAGTCAAAGTCCAGACCTGAATCCAATCGAGAATTTGTGGAAAGAACTGAAAACTGCTGTTCACAAACGCTCTCCATCCAACCTCACTGAGCTCGAGCTGTTTTGCAAGGAGGAATGGGCAAAAATTTCAGTCTCTCAATGTGCAAAACTGATAGAGACATACACCAAGCGACTTACAGCTGTAATCGCAGCAAAAGGTGGCGCTATAAATTATTAACTTAACCGCTTGCCGCCCTCCCGCCGTCATATGACGGCGGAGCGACCATTATCCTGGGCCGCCGTCATATGACGGCGGCACTTTAAGCAGGGCAGGCGCGCGATCGCGTGCGCGCCGCCCTGCACTGCTGGTGTCGGGGTGTCCCCGGGACACCCCCCGTCACCGGCAGGGGGGAAACAGCCAATGGGCGTGGCTGTTTCCCACGTGATCGGCTGTGTTCCAATGACACAGCCGATCACAATGAAGGCGCCCACAAGATGACCGCGCATGCGCGATCGGGAGCGCGCAGCGCGGTCATGTCGGTGGCACTGTGTTCCGTAGGAACACAGCTGTCACCGGCGGTAGTAAACAGTCACTGACAGTGACTGTTTACTATGTGATCGGCTGTGAATCCATTCACAGCCGATCACAAAATGTAAACAAAGAGCAGTAACTCACTGTTACTAGCTCTTCTCCTCTCATACAGTTTCCAGTATGAGGAGAGCAGAGCTAGAAATAGTGAGTTACTGCTCTGTACACATGTCACAAAGTAAAAGCACAGAAATAAATGTCCCCACACAGTCCTTAGCCCCCCCCCCCCCAATGTAACCTGTCACCCAACAGTCACCTCATCAGTGCCCAGAAATTGACACCCATAACGTTCACATGTGAGCGCAGCAATCGCGGGCAGAATCACTGCGATTCTGCCCGCGATCCGGAAATCATTGCAAATCGCGGGGCGCCTGTGCGTTGCCCGTGATTTGCAATAGCACCTCAAACGCTGTGCGATGTTGCTGCGATTTCCGCCTGCCGAATCGCGGTAACATCGCGCAAACCACGCATGACGCCCAAAAAAGGTACAAGAGTTTCTTTGGGGCGTCATGCGTTGTTTGCGCGATGTCACCCCGTCAGTGATTGTCATCTGTCACCCCATCAATCATCGTCACCTGCCACCCCATCAGTCATCGTCACCTGTCACCCCATCAGTCATCGTCACCTGTCACCCCATCAGTCATCGTCACCTGTCACCCCATCAGTCATCGTCACCTGTTTGCCATATACATGCAATCACTTACTGACCGCCTAACGACTATATGCGTCGGCCATTAAAAGCTAAATACTGGGGTTATGGCAGCAGATAGCCCCCATTATCCCGGTATTTTTTGAAACGGCGGGCGGTCGGCTTTCAGATAAGGGTGGTCCCAGTGGCGGATTCGCCGCGGAATTACCCTTACGGTGCAGGGGAAGAGGTGCCCCCCCCCCCCTCCTGCCGCGTCCCAGACGTTTTCCCAGCTTACCGGACCCGCCGGCAGTGGGGAAAACTATCCGGTCCCGGATCCTCAGATACAGGAAGTCGAGTGAGGGCAAGATGGCCGTCACTCGACTCTATGGTCTTGGAGGACCGGTGCTACGTCAAAAGACGTTGCCTAGCAACCGGTTTAAAGGGCCGCTTTTTTTTTTGCTTTTTTTTTTTTCCTCTTTCAACAATTTTTTTTTTTTTTTCTTTTTTAGTGTAGTTGTGAGGTGTGAGGTCTTTTTGACCCCAGATCTCACAATAAAGAGGACCTGTCATGCCTATTTCTATTACAAGGGATGTTTACATTCCTTGTAATAGGAATAAAAATGATCAAAACAATTTTTTTTTTAAAAATAATAATAAATAAAATAAACAGGAAAAAAAAAAATTAAAGCGCCCTGTCCCCGTTAGCTCGCGCGCAGAAGCAAACGCAAACGCAAGTCCCGCCCACATATGTAAATGGTGTTCAAACCATACATGTGAGGTATCGCCGCGATCGTTAGAGCGAGAGCAATAATTTGTGCCCTAGACCTCCTCTGTAACTCTAAGCTAGTAACCTGCAGAAATTTTTAAAATGTTGCCTATGGGGATTTTTAAGTACCAATGTTTGGCGCCATTCTGTGAGCATGCACAATTTTGAAGCATGACATGTTGGGTATTTAATTACTCGGCGTAACATTATCTTTCACATTATGGAAAATTGGGCTAAATTTACTGTTTTCTTATTTTTTAGTTCAAAAAAGTGAATTTTTTTCAAAAAAATCGCATTTGGAAGACTGCTGCGCAAATATGGTGTGATAAAAAATATTGCAACGATCTCCATTTTATTCTCTAGGGTCCCTGCTAAAAAAAAATATATAATGTTTGGGGGTTCCAAGTAGTTTTCTAGCAAAAAAAATGATTTTAGCTTGTAAACACCAAGTGTCAGAAATAGGCCCAGTCTTAAAGTGGATAAATGGACAACTTTGTGAAAAGGGCTACTTGGATGTTAGGCCTATGTATGTGGCCAGGCTGTGAAAAAGTGTTACACATGTGGTATCGCCATACTCAGGAGGAATAGCAGAATGTATTTTGGGGTGCAATTTTTGCTATGTACATGCTATGCGTTAGAAATATTGCATAAATGGACAGCTTTGTGTAAAAAAAATGTGTTTTCATTTTCTTTCCACATTTTCCAAAAACTTGTGGAAAAAAATGACATATTCAAAAGACTCATTATGCCTCAAAAATTATACATTGGGCTGTTTGCTTTCCAAAATGGGGTCATTTTATGGGGGTTTCCATTGTCCTGGTGCTCCAGGGCCTTCAAAAGTGCTATAGGTTGTCAGGAAATTATATGTGTAATTTGTGCTCCTAGAATGCTGGACGCTGCTACTTGGATGTTAGGCCTCTGTATGTGGCCAGGCTGTGAAAAAGTCTCACACATGTGGTATCGCCATACTCAGGAGGAGTAGTAGAATGTGTTTTGGGGTGTAGTTGCAAGTATACATATGCTGTGTGAGAGAAATAACCTGTTAATACGTCAATTTGTAAAAAAAAAAAAAAAAATCTTCATTTTGCAAAGCATTGTGGGAAAAAATTACAACTTCAAAAAACTCACCATGGCCCTTATTAAATACCTTGGGATGTCTACTTTGCAAAAGGGGGTCATTTGGGGGGTATTTGTACTTTCCTGACTTTTTAGTGTCTCAAGAAATGAGATAGGCCTTCAGTACATCAGGTGTGATCAAGTGTGATCACTTTTCAATGATTCGCACCATAGCTTGTGGACTCTATAACTTTCACAAAGACCAAATAATATACACTTACTTGGGTTATTTTTACCAAAGATAAGTAGCAGTATAAATTTTGGCCAAAATTTGTGAAGAAAAATGACTAATTTGCAAAATTTTATGACAGAAACAAAGAAAAATGCGTTTTTTCACGATATTTTCAGTCTTTTTTTATTTATAGCACAAAAAATAAAAAACCCAGTATTGATCAAATACCATCAAAAGAAAGCTCTATTTGTGTGAATAAAAGGACACAATTTTTGTATGGGTACAGTGTTGCATGACTGAGTAATTCTCAGTCAAAGTGTGAGAGCGCTGAAAGCTGAAAATCGGTCTGGGCAGGAAGGGGGTGAAAGTGCACTGTAGGCAAGTGGTTAAGGGGGCTGAATAATTTTGCACGCCCAATTTTTAAATTTTTTATTTGTTAAAAAAGTTTGAAATATCCAATAAATTTTGTTCCACTTCATGATTGTGTCCCACTTGTTGTTGATTCTTCACAAAAAATTACAGTTTTATATCTTTATGATTGAAGCCTGAAATGCGGCAAAAGGTCGCAAAGTTCAAGGGGGCCGAATACTTTCGCAAGGCACTGTACATACACCCCTGCCCTTATTCCCCGCGTTACTGGCTGTGATTGATAGCAGCAGGAGCCAGTGGCTCCTGCTGCTGTATCTGAGCCAATGAAGAGGGGAGGAGCCAAGCGAGCCTCTGCCCTCATGCACATCGCTGCATCGAGAACGGGCTCAGGTATGTATTTAGGGGGGCTGTGCAGGGAGCTGCATTTAGAAGGTTTTTTACCCTACTGCATGGCAAGGTATGAAAGTAAAAAAACCTTCTGCCTTTACCACAACTTTAATATCTGAGAAAACAAAAAAGTTTGTTTTCTCCATAACAGACACAATTCATGATGCCCCTTACCCTTACCATGTGTAGGTGGGAGAGCTAAGTGACACTCTATTTCTATTACTTTGTGACGATTGTGTATACACTGCAAGAATGTTGAACATTTATTAATGTAGAACTTATGTTGCAGAGATGATTTTCCTCCTTTAGGCTCTGTGCACACGTTTTTCAGCTTGTAAAAAGCTCATCTCCGAAAGTCTTAAAATACCCAACAAGCAAAATCCCATTCATTTCAATGGCCTCTGTTCACATATGAGCGTTTTGTCACCTGAAGCAAAACGCCTGAAGCTCAGAAAAGTACATGAGCTTCTTTTTTGGCAGATTACAGGAGTTTTGTTAGATGTCAATGCTTGCCTCCAAACACCTGCAAATAAAACCCCTGAAAAAACACATGAAAAACGCCTGAAAACGATACGCTCAGGTGTGAGTAGAGCGCCTTAGCGTAATGATTGTTTTAAGCCAATTTTAGTAGACTATTGACTTCAGACAACCCCAAGAAAAAGGTTGAGTTGTGTTAGGTCTGGAGACTTAGGTCCAGTCAAATGGCTTTCTATCTACTCATTTGGAAAAGTTTGATTTAAAAAAAAAAAAAAAAGAAAAGAAGAAAAAATTCTCACAGTAAGAGTAAAATGTAATGGGTCACGGTCTCGCTGAAACTACATTTTGTGTTGCTGCAACAAAGGAATGCCTCTTATTGAGAGATCGGAAAAGATTGCAGCATACAGAGGAACATTTTCCCTGTTACAGTACTGACCAAAGTGACGGCCCAATTAATCTGTTAGCAAGTATCCCTGTCCACAGCATAATACGTGGATCAGTTTGAAAATGGCCTTTAGTCATTTAGTTTGGGTTGTTTTTAGACTAGTAGCTTGTATTGTGGCAGTTGACACTACCATTAAGATGAAATGAGGCTTTATCTCTGTAGAACATAATTAATTCCCATTGTTGTATGAACCACTCACAATATTTCATGCGGCCGTCTGTGTCATTGCCTGCAGTTCCTTGATCAGCTGCATTTTATAGTGATGGAAATAATGGTTCCTATCAGTTTGATGTCTTTGGTTCCAGACTTTTGGGACACCTTTTATATTCCTATGAGATTAACGTTTTTATTCCCTTGGGAGTTTTGAGTTATTATGATGTACATGCAAAAGATTTTCTTCTATTAGTCATTAAGGAACAGAGCATGGGGGGAGGGGCAGCAGCGCTATCCCACGGTACATAGTCTACAATGTAACTCAGGCAGACTTGATGGAAAACCTTGAAAGGTTTATTTATAAAAAATATATAGTGATGATTAAAACATAATAGAATGTGTTCCAAACCAGATCTGTAGCGTTGCTAGGGGTCACAGGATGACCGAGCTGCTGGGTGAGCCGGAACTGTGTAGATGATCACAACAGGGAACCAGGCAGGAGGGAGAAGGATCTAATGTGCCAAAAGCAGACCGGACCAGCCGGTAGGGTGGCGTGGCTTCCTTCCACCCGATAGTGTGGCTGCTTGCACCGGAGCAGTGTAGACGAGCCGCCACCCGGAGGTATCCACAGCGGAGGCCGCTACCCGGAAGTGACGCCGGGACCCGGCCTGGAAAGCACAGCAGTGTGAAACATGTCATCACGGCAACCCTGATGCTTTCCAGGCCGGGTCCCGACGCTTCCTGACGTCACTTCCAGGTAGCGGCCTCCACTGTGGATACCACCGGGTGGCGGCTCTGCGGCACGTCTATACTGCTCCGGTGCGAGCAGCCACACTATCTGGTGGGAGGAAGCCACGCCACCCTACCGGCTGGTCCGGTCTTCTTTTGGCACATAAGATCCTTCTCCCTCCTGCCTGGTTCCCTTTTGTGATCATCTACACAGTTCCGGCTCACCCAGTGGCTCGGTCATCCTGTAACCCCCAGCAACGCCACAGATCTGGTTTAGAACACATTCTATTAGGTTTTAATGATCACTATATATTTTTTATAAATAAACTTTTCAAGGTTTTCCATAAAGTCTGCCTGAGTTACATTGTAGACTATGTACCGTGGGATAGCACCACTGCCCCTCCCCCCATGCATTGACTTATGCTGAATCAGCATTAATTAGCAGCAGCACCACACGGTAATTTGACTTTATTAATTCCTGAGAGTGAGAGATATCACAGTTAGCGCTGGACGTCCCTTTGTTGTTCGATTAAGGAACAGTGCCCTGTCCTAGGTCCAATTTGTGGACAGTCATTTTCAGACCGTACAGGGATAAAAAAAAGTACTAGTTGATATATATTCAATCCAACTAATATATAATCCACGGCGTATATTTGTGGTGCTACTTACGCCGCACTTGAGAACGCCAAGTATGATTTATGGTAACATACCAAACAGGAGGCTTAAAGGGTAACTCCACTTTCGTGGGGGAAGAAATAATATAGCATATACACTTGTCTTACACCACCCGCTAGTAACCAAAAACATGGCCGCCTCCAAGACGGCGACAACTACCAGGCGGAGTAAGAATCTGCACTAATTATACCATGTACTCGGGTGTATAGGCTGCCGGTGTTGTGTGAAAACACCAAGTGCCCGAAATCTCCAATTATTCCCAGTGTACACTCACAACAGGGAACCAGGCAGGTTGTGAAATAACGTGGTTGGAGATTTCGGCAGGTTGGAGTTTTCGGCAGTACACCGACACCCACTGAGCGAATGACAAAAGAGAGCTCTGTGTAGGTAAGCAACACTGAGCCCTCTTCTGTCAGCAGTGATGTGTCCTTTTTTTTTTTTTCTCCCTGCAAACGAGGGAGTAAAAACCTGCACATAATTTAGCGAAAACATTACACTGCACACACAGTAAACATTGTTAGGCACACAGTTAATCCTTTGATTGCCTTTATATGTTAACCCCTTCGCAGCCAGTGTCATTAGTACAGTTACAGTGCATATTTTTAGCACTGATCACTGTGTTAGTGTCACTGATGATGTCATTGGCAGTCCATCCCCCCAGCGTCAGTTAGTGTTAGATTGCTCACCGCAATATCGCCGCCATTAATAGCATAAATTTAAAAAAATTCCAGTGTATGTATGTGTGTGTGTGTGTGTATATATATATATATATATATATATATATATATATATATATCCTTAATAGATGCTATAACTTTCACTTAAAACAGTCAATATACACTTCTTGGGATTTTGTTTTATCAAAGACTTGTAGCAGCATACATTTTGCCCAAAATGTATGACGAAATTTGATTTTTACATTTTTTTTTAATTGGTTATGTTTTATATCCGAAAGTAAAAATATTTGGGTGTTTTTTTTCAAAATTTTCTTTTGAAATTTTTTTGATCAAACACTACCAAAATTAAATTGTTTGTATGGAAAAATGACTTAATTTCATTTGTGCACAGTGTTGCATGACCACGCAATAGCCAGTTAAAGTAGTGCAGTAGTAGTAGTAGCAAAACATGGCCTGGCCATGTAAAACCTTCCAGAACTTGGGTGGTACATTTTTGCACAATATTCCTAGCCTGATAAAAAAGAAGTAATGAAGCCAGCACAATTGAGGTCTGGTAAATTGCAATATATTACTTTTTTTTTTTTTTCCTCGGGTTTAGATATAGAATGAGGCAATGCAGGTTCTTAAAATATATCAGTTACAGACAGGGCTGCTGTTAGGCTGTACGAGGCCCCCTGATTTCTATCTGACAGGGCCCCCCTCTGAAAATATCAAATTATATTTTTGCTAAAATCCTACAGCCGCAATGCTATACTTTGCAGCCATGGCTGAAATTTTACCCCCATCGAACAAGAAACATTCAGGTGAATTACACTGCTGTGCAAGTGCCCCGCAACTGCATACAATAACTGCAGAATTAAAGCAGCTAGTGGGGAGGCAATGTGCATCCTCTCCACCTGTCAAATGCTCTCTGAAAAGCAATCCAAATGCTGACTGCTCTTTGAACAAGTATTAAAATATTGTGATCCCTGCGCTATGTAGTGTTTGGAATACGCTTACAAGACTTATGCTGGGGTATAAGGTGTATATTCCTCGCAAGTATTTTGATGTGTGTACCCCGCTCTGTCTAACCATAAGTGCTTGATAAATATCCCTATTCATTGTTTGTACTAAAACAAAGTATTTAAACTACAATACATATTAATTATTGAAAATTAAAGGATAAAGTGCAATCAGTGGAAAAAATGTGCATAAACAATAAGTCCTTTAACCCCTAAGCCTTTTTTTTTGACAGATGTTGCTTACAAGTTAAAATCAATATATTTTGCTAGAAAATTACTTGGAACCCCCAAACATATCTTTTTTTTAACAGAGACCCTAGAGAATAAAATGGCGATCGTTGCAATATTTTATGTTACACAGTTTTTGCGCAGCAGTCTTTTAAATGCAAATTTTTTTTGGAAAGAAATACACCTTCATGACTTTAAAAAAAAAAAAAAAAAGTTAAAGTTAGCCAAATATTTTTGTATAATGTGAGAGATGACGTTACACCGCGTAAATAAATACCCAACATGTGATAGTGTAATTCCGCTTTTATTATTAAAAAACATATATAAGCCGTTTGGGCACTTACCGTACAAAACTCTTCTCTTGCATGTGAGCATGTAGTAATGCAGTTCTGGAACTCAAAAGTCGTGGTTTGCGTTCCAAAGAACTTGACCTAACCGGAAGTATCCACACACTTAATGCACTTCACTCCGCCCAGGAGAGACGCTTCCTTAGCGGAGCGAAATGCATTAGGCGGTTTGATACTTTTAGTTCCGTTATGTCCGCTCTTTGGAATGCGAACCGCGACTATTAACTTCCAGAACGGCGTTACTACATGCTCACATGCAAGAAGAGAGTTTTGTAAATTCCCATTAGGCTTTTAATAATAAAAACTGAAATACACTATATATTTCTCCTGGTTCTATATCTCTACATTCATATGAGGTTATTTGACCTTACAGTACCTGCCGGATTAACAAAATGGAAAAAAAAACAAAACATTCTTTACCATTGGAGGATTGCTTTTGAAACACAGGCGCTTAAACCCTTACTAGTCAGCGAGTGAGGGCCTATCAGGAGGGGAGGACAACGGTACTTTTTGGAATATACTGCCACTGGAAGAATAGGATAACCAGAATTGTTTATACACATTTTGTGCAGTGATTGCACTTAAGCCCCCGTTCACACTGGGGCGACCTGTGAGGCGACCTGGTCGCCTCACAGGTCGCCGCAGGTCGCCTCCCATAGGGAAGCTGCGGACCCGTTCTGATAGGAGCGACACAAGTCGCTCCGACTCAGAAAAAGGGTCCGGAGCTTCTTTGGGGCGACCAGGAGGCGACCGCCATAGACTTCAATGTTATGAAGTCCGTGGCGGCCGCTCCGAGGTCGCGGCGCGCTGCTCGCACCGCGACCTCGGAGGTCGCGGTGCGAAGTAGCGTCGCCCCAGTGTGAACGGGGGCTTATCTTTTAATTTTCTATTATTATTATGTATTGTGGTTTAAATACTATGTTTTTGTACAAACAATGAATGTGGATATATATCAAGCACTTAAGTGTCGGTTCACACTATGGCGACACGAGTTTGGGGCGACTTAATGAAGTCGCCGTGCACCGCGACTTCGGCGCGACTTGCACCGACTTCACATAATGGAAGTCAATGCAAGTAGCTCCGACTTTGTCCAAAAGTAGTGCAGGAAGCTTTTTCTAAGTCGGAGCGACTTGAGTCGCTCCTATTAGAACGGTTCCAATTGCACAGCACGATCCGCGACTTGTCAGGCGACCAAGTCGTCTGACAAGTCGGAACAGTGTGAACCTGCACTTATGGTTAGACAGGACTGGGTACACACACCTAAACATTTAAACAAGTCCCTATTTTTTTTTTTCAAATTTATTTTTTTTTTGTTTTGTTTTTTACATTTGTTTATACTGCCCTGTTGGGTGGCTTTTTGAGGGGTCTAAACAGCTCCCTGATGTCTCACATGTGAGACAGAGAAAGGCACTGCGGACAGAGGTTCCTCAGTCCCTTTTTCTGCTGTCTCAGCTGCACTGGACATTGAATGAATGTAAAGTGCTCTGGGCTAAGTGGCCTCCTGTTCATTCACAAACTTAAGCTTAGTAAACACAATTTACTATGTTTTAGGGATGACTGAACAAAGGAGGAATTGGTACCATCACTCACTGTGTTCATTTAAAAAGGGAGGGGGCCGTAAATAGGACATATTTATCGCCGCCCCCCCTCTTATTCTTATACAAATCCCCTGTGTTCCTGCAGCAGCTTATGGCTTCAGAGGAGAGGAGGGAGGCCGGCAGCGATATGGAAGAGAGGGTAAACAGGGGCCTAGACAGCAAGTGGTGGGGGAGCAGATACTGATCCCCCTGCAGTGCAGCTGGGGGGAGAAAACAAAGAAGCTGGCAGTGCTGCCGGGGAAGGCAACAAGGCAGTACAGCTAGCCCTTCTGCTTAGCAGGTGCCTGGGTCTCCCTTTGAACTTAAAGGGCCTGGTATAGGAGGGCCAACTGGTACTGCCTTAAAAGCGGCCCTGGTTACAGAGGTTATCCATCAGATAATAGAATTTACTTTTTTTTTTTTTTTATCAAATTGTTCTCTGGTAGATGAAGCCGTTTATTGACCTAAATTCCCATCAGGGAAAAAAGCCATCTCATTTAAAAGATAAAGTTATCCGTATTCCTAATGCACCTAATGTGAAGGACATAAGTGATCTTCACAGCTGTTTTATGATTCTCTTTTCCCAGTATAACAATTCAAACTGTCTGAATATTCCCAATGCATCTTTATAGTTTACAGCTCCTTACCAGTTACCTGGGTGTGTTTTTCCTGCATTTTGCTGCGTCTCATAGTGCAGGAGTATGCATTGTGCATAATATTTCAATGCCTTGCCCTCCATAGCTGTGTTGTGTTGACAAAATCTGGCTAATGTCTATTTTGCTAAAATTCTTTTTGGTCAGAGATGTTTGGTTTTTGTTTTTTTACTTAAAATTGTATTAAACCCAAAAGCAAATATTTTATTATTGCAGCTTACTAAATCTTAGACGTCATGGCTGCATTTGTTTAGGTTTTTTTTTCCTTTATTTTTACTTGATGATCCTGTCAGTAAGTCTGCTGTTTTTCAGCAGAATAAGCTGACCTGCAGATATAGCAGTAAGAGTTAAGACAAACCATTTAACATTGACAGGAGTGCTTTTATGGTCCGCTTTTATTACTTTATGTAAAACTTTTATCCCAAAAGGAACACAATTATTTGCTGTAGCTTTCGTAAAAAGTATTAAGCACCATTCACACTTGTAAACAAGAGAAGAGAGAAAGAGGGTATGGCCACCCTAGTGTAGTACTGTTTATTGGAGCACATATTAAATACTTTTCATAGGTTGCTCATATGAAGGCATGAAGTACACATGTTCTCCGCTCCTGGATGGTCACTGTAAGAAGAGTCGATGGATGAAGGACATCCAACCTCCACAAAGCCGGGTGGCAGCTTACAAGCCGCCCAACATTACCTCCGGCGTCTACTGCAGACCACGCGTGCGCCTGGACCGGCTGGCTTTGCGCTGTAATTAGACCCGCTGCAGGGGGAAAGCTGATGGACACAGAGACCAGTACGGCAGCCCCTGGGGTTGCTATGATGACGTGTTTATAGGCATGGGCTCCTTTATCAAGTCCGGAGGCGGATTATAAGCTGCCATCCGGCTTTGGGGACGTTGGATGTCCTTCGTTCATCGACTCTTCTTACAGTGACCACCAGGGAGAGGGGAACGTGTGTACTTCATGCCTTCATATGTGCTTCAAAACGTGAGTGCAACTTTATGGAAAGTTTTTATTATGTACTCCAACGTACAGTATTACACTAGGGCGGCCGTGCGCTCTTTCTCTCCTCTCCTGCTTGCATAGATCCATCTTCACTACCCAATGGATTAACAAGAGTGCTGCAGCACCTTAAGTGAGAGAAGATTTGTTTCTTTTAACCAAGAGTACCAGCTGGACTTGGGAGTTTTTTTGACCAGCGCATGAACTGGTGAATTGTTTGTTTTCCATTCACACTTGTGGCACTTGTCATGCAATTTTAGACACTAAAGTCGAATGGCAAGACACACCCCCTGTTTTTCATTGACAACCATTCAAATATGTGCGACTTAAAGTCTCAGCAACTAAAGGTTCCTGAACTACTTTGGTCCATATTTCATGTGACTTGAGGGCCACAGACTACAATGTAAACCCTCCAAAGTTGCATGAAAGTCACACCTGAATGTTATATGTGTGACAGATGTCCATTATCATTGGTCAAAGTCACATCCAGGTTGCATCCATCCAAAGTTGCATCAAAGTCGCGAACAGAGCCTAAGCCGGAGTTTGGCTTCAATAAATTTAGCATATCTAAATCTGCTAGTCCATCTACACTACCCTCCCCCTTAGACTACAATGCTGTTGTCCAAAGGTGTCTCTGTTGGGGGCACTCTAATACAAGGGGTGTGTTACTGGCCAGATCACCAGGTGAAAACAGAGGGGAAAAAAGCCTAAAAAAGAAAACAAACACATCCACCACATCTAAGAATTGGTAAGCCGCAATACAAAAAAAACATGCATCTAGTCTTTTTAGATGTGTTGTATACATTTTCGTACAAATTCTAGCATAACATACATGTAAAAAATTATAGTTTATATTGGGCGTGGGAGTCTGAAGAACCACCACCTTGTGTCCATAGTTCTGACTTTCTTTACAACAATGACTGTGGTATGTGAACACAGCTTTATTGAAGAGGTACTTGTGTGGGCTGGAGTTTTTCTGTACATTGCACTTCAGGCTTGTGACATTTTTCTTCTATTGAGTGATGGTGTGGAAAAAATCCTTTTGTGTTCTGTTTAGAAACTAGTATAGATAGAATATATTGTTTGGTTCAATTTATCACTATATTAATTGCCAACGTCTTTTCCTAGAATTAAATGCAGTGCCTTGAAAAAGTATTCATCCCCTTGAAATTTTCGACATTTTGTCATGTTTCAACCAAAAACGTGAATGTATGTTATTGGGATTTTATGTGATCGACCGACACAAAGTGGCACATAATTGTAAAGTGAAAGGAAAATAATAAACGGTTTTCCAAATTTTTTTGCAAATATCTGAAAAAGTGTGGCGTGCTTTTGTATACCCTTTACTCTGAAATCTCGAACTAAAAATCTAGTGGCACCAATTGCCTTCAAAAATCACTTAATTGGTAAATGGAGTCCACCTGTGTGTAATTTAATCCAAAGTATAAATACAGCTGTTCTGTGAAGCCTTTTTAGAGAACCTTCGTGAACAAACAGCATCATGAAGGCCAAGGAACACACCAGGCAGGTCAGGGATAAAGTTTTGGAGAAGTTTAAAGCAGAGTTGAGTTATAAAAAAATATCCCAAGCTTTGAACATCTCACGGAGCACTGTTCAATCCATCATCGGAAAATGGAAAGCGTATGGCACAACTGCAAACCTACCAAGACATGGTCATCCATCTAGACAGGCTGGGCAATGAGAGCATTAATCAGAGAAGCAGCGAAGAGGCCCATGGTAACTCTGGAGAAGCTGCAGAGATCCACAGCTTGGATAGGAAAATCTGTCCACAGGACTATTTTTTTTTAAAGGTTAACTTTATTGTACACATTAAAAAAATGTACACAGCATTTATGTAAATTTAACATAAAAAGTCAATACAAACCAAAAAAAAAAGGGGATTGAGCTAACCGCGCTCAAATATCACAGCACACAAGGGTGAAAAATGTCCAGTCATTACATGTGGAACATGAATTGAGTTGAGGGATTAGACATATCACATAGATATTTCTACAGGTGTCAAGTAAATATCATCTGTAGAATAACACATATTAATACAACTGTCTAGCAAAAAAAAAAAAAGATTAAATAACAGTACTTTCATCCATAAGCACTGCTCTAGCTATTAGATGCAGCGATTAGTGCAATCAAAATTCACCCATACATCCCAGACTTTATGAAAATTACAAGGACAGCCTCTGGCTTCATACGTCAATTTGTATAATGGAAGCACTTGATTAATAAGAGTAAGCCTAACAGCTATAGTAGAAGGGGCTGAGGACTTCCATTGCATAGGGATAGATTTCTTAGCATAATATAGAATATAATAATATAGAATAATCTAATCCTAGAAATAGCTGGGTGTTTTTAGAGAGGGAATCATCATCATTATATCAAAGGAGGCACCTTAAGGGATTACAAACATTAGGTATTAAAGAAATGGAGCTGATATAAGAAGTGACTTACGACCAAAATGCTCTGATTGGCGGGGACTCCCGCACCACATGATAAAACGTTCCATCCGCTAAGGAGCACCTGGATCACAGTAAGAAACCAAATCCTGGTCAGCTTGAAAAAACTGAGTTAGAAACCTCCAGCAATAGAAAGAGTATAGGCCACAAATGGTGTAATAAACACAGGCAGAGCAACATTTTCAAACATGCTTAAATAACAGATCTCAGCAGCTATAGGTAGAAGAAATCATTGCCAACCCTCAGCAAGGAGGTGTATGACGGCTTGAGTGGGATGATGCAGGTAACCCCAGGGTGTCCACCCATTGTACTGCTTCTCGCGGATCAGTGAAGAAGTGTGCCTTGCTCTTGGTATATGACACGTAGCTAGGAGGGGAGAGGAGCCTTGAAACGCGGCCGGCATTCCCGATTTTGACCACCTCCCAGCAGGCACACCAAAAGCAGGAAGGCTGAACTGGCAAAACGGGGGATTTTTCAATCACTTGGTCAGCAGGATTTTTGCACAATACAGGCGGGTAGATTGGAGCTCCAGAGAACCGCTCCCTACATCCAGGAAGTTGGCCAAGCCCCCCAAAGGACAACTATTAGTTGTGCACTCCACAAGTCTGGCCTTTATGGAAGAATGGCAAGAAGAAAGCCATTGTTGAAAGAAAAGCCATAAGAAGTTCTGTTTGTGAAAAGCCATGTGGGGGACACAGCAAACATGTGAAAGAAGGTGCTCTGGTCAAATGAGACCAAAATTGAACTTTTTGGCCTTAAAGCAAAACACTATGTTTTGCGTAACACTGCACATTACCCTGAACACACCATCCCCACTGTGAAACATGGTGGTGGCAGTATCATGTTGTTGGGATGCTTTTCTTCAGCTGGGGCAATCCTAGAAGAAAACCTGTTAGTCTGCCAAAGACATGAGACTGGGGCGGAGGTTCACCTTCCAGCAGGACAACGGCCCTAAACATATAGCCAGAGCTGCAATGAAATGGTTTAGATCAAAGCATATTAATGTGTTACAATGGCCCAGTCAAAGTCCAGACCTAAATCCAATTGAGAATCTGTGGCAAGACTTAAAAACTGCTGTTCACAGACGCTCTCCAACCAATCTGACAGAGCTTGAGCTATTTTGCAAAGAAGAATACGCAAAAATTTCACTCTCTAGATGTGCAAAGCTGGTAGAGACATCCCTAAAACGACTTGCAGCCCTAATTGCAGTGAAAAGAGGTTCTACAAAGTATTGATGAGGGGAAAATGCATTCAGATAGCAGCAATCTGAGCATATACAAATTATACTGGTGATGCCAAATCCTTAAAAAAATTGTTATAGTGAAGGTGGCGGTTCCCCATCCGGGGAGGGTCTTGTGGTTATCGTTTAGGAAGATTTAGGAAGTATCTATCAGATGGGTCTCCATTTTGGACTCAAACTACAATAAATTAGTAGTGATGGGGCTGTTGACGCCAGCCAGGCATTTGCCAATCCTTGGTCGTTAAAATTCCAAGGTTTCCTACTTTCTACTAACTACATGAGCTTCCTGCAATCCACAATACCCTCCTCGTTATTTACAATTGATTTTGATGCACATGTCTAGTTCTATAACACTATACAGAGTATCCCAATAAAAATGCTCCAGATGAAGCTTTGAAAACAGCGAAACATGTTGAACAATGTTGAATCTGTACATATGTATGTCTGAATACAGCATCAGCTGGTCTGGTTGGATGGCAGTCCGTGTTCTCTGGCATCCGTCGGCAAGATTCTTCTAATGTCAAGTATTTGCCTATACAAAAGTCTGCAAATATTCTATGTATATTCTGTATGGAATTAATATTCAAACAAACTGCTACATAATTTGTATATAATTCTCGGGCCTTCTATTAGGTCACTTTTATATCTAGTGGTTTCCCCGGTTTTTATATATATTCACAAATAAAAATTGAATTTTATTAATTTTGTTGTGCCAAAAAATCCTTGTCTCCCAATCCTTCCTTCTCTTCTACAAAGTATTGACTCAGGGGGTAATACAAATGCGCGCCACATTTTCAAATATTTATTTGTAAAAAAAATTCCTTCCACTTCGCAATTATGCGCCACTTAGTGTTGGTCCATCATATAAAATCCCAATAAAATACATTTATGTTTTTGGTTGTAACCTGACAAAATGTGGAAGATTCCAAGGGGTAGGAATACTTTTTCAAGGCACTGTAGCTGTTCCCCCTTGCAGATCTATTCCACTCCATTCATCCCACTTTGTCCTTTTTAGCTTCAAGCAGTCAGAGCACTTTTCACAGGTGTTTAACATCAGATGAGGAGTCGATATGTCGCAACCTCACTGCCTGTTTTAACCCCTAAAGGCCGCACTACCATACCTCAATAGCGGGCATTAGCCGGGTGGATGCAGCATAGCCTCATGCCATGGCAATGCGTACACCCGTGGTTGGGAGGACAGTGAATACTTGGCTCAACCGTGTGGTTTTAATCCCCCCCCCCCTCCCATCCCCAAACCACTAGTGTAAACATACTCTTAGTCCCCTTTAGATGGGCAATGGATGGTCCGATCAGGTCCGCCTTAAAAACTGACAAGTGGACCCGATTGGGTCTGCCCATATGCAAGGGGCCTTAATGCTAATTTTTTTTTTTTTGTATTGTTAATAAATAAATATACAGTATATATATATATGTATATATATATATATATTATGTGTGTGTATGTATATGTATATATATATATATATATATATACATACACACAGTGCCTTGCGAAAGTATTCGGCCCCTTGAACTTTTCAACCTTTTGCCACATTTCAGGCTTCAAACATAAAGATATAAAACTGTAATTTTTTGTGAAGAATCAACAACAAGTGGGACACAATCATGAAGTGGAATGAAATTTATTAGATATTTCAAACTTTTTTAACAAATAAAAAACTGAAAAATTGGGCGTGCAAAATTATTCAGCCCCCTTAAGTTAATACTTTGTAGCGCCACCTTTTGCTGCGATTACAGCTGTAAGTCACTTGGGGTATGTCTCTATCAGTTTTTCACTTCGAGAGACTGAAATTTTTGCCCATTCCTCCTTGCAAAACAGCTCGAGCTCAGTGAGGTTGGATGGAGAGCGTTTGTGAACAGCAGTTTTCAGTTCTTTCCACAGATTCTCGATTTGGATTCAGGTCTGGACTTTGACTTGGCCATTCTAACACCTGTATATATGTTTATTTGTGAACCATTCTATTGTATATTTTGCTTTATGTTTTGGATCATTGTCTTGTTGGAAGACAAATCTCCATCCCAGTCTCAGGTCTTTTGCAGACTACATTAGGTTTTCTTCCAGAATGGTCCTGTATTTGGCTTCATCCATCTTCCCATCAATTTTAACCATCTTCCCTGTCCCTGCTGAAGAAAAGCAGGCCCAAACCATGATGCTGCAACCACCATGTTTGACAGTGGGTATGGTGTGTTCAGGGTGATGAGCTGTGTTGCTTTTACGCCAAACATAACCTTTTGCATTGTTGCCAAAAAGTTTGATTTTGGTTTCATCTGACCAGAGCACCTTCTTCCACATGTTTGGTGTGTCTCCCAGGTGGCTTGTGGCAAACTTTAAACGACACTTTTTTTATGGATATCTTTAAGAAATGGCTTTCTTCTTGCCACTCTTCCATAAAGGCCAGATTTGTGCAGTATACGACTGATTTAGAGGGACGGCCAGGTCTTCGTAGATTTGCAGTGGTCTGATACTTCTTCCATTTCAATATTATCGCTTGCACAGTGCTCCTTGGGATGTTTAAAGCTTGGGAAATCTTTTTCTATCCAAATCAGGCTTTAAACTTCTCCACAACAGTATCTCGGACCTGCCTGGTGTGTTCCTTTTTCTTCATGATGCTCTCTGCCCTTTAAAGGACCTCTGAGACTATAACAGTGCAGGTGCATTTATACGGAGACTTGATTACACACAGGTGGATTCTATTTATCATTAGTCATTTATGTCAACATTGGATCATTCAGAGATCCTCACTGAACTTCTGGAGAGAGTTTGCTGCACTGAAAGTAAAGGGGCTGAATAATTTTGCACGCCCAATTTTTCAGTTTTTTATTTGTTAACAAAGCTTGAAATATCCAATAAATTTCGTTCCACTTCATGATTGTGTCCCACTTGTTGATTCCTCACAAAAAATTACAGTTTTATATCTTTGTTTGAAGCCTGAAATGTGGCAAAAGGTCATAGTTCAAGAGGGCCGAATACTTTCGCAAGGCACTGTATATATTAGTTTTTCTTCTACAATTTTTCAGTATGAAAATTTTCTAGTCTGTACTAATTGTTTGTTTTTTTTTGTTTTTTTTCTCTTACATCTTTTAGGACAAAACTAGAGTTGTATCTCCAATTATTGATGTGATTAATATGGACAACTTCCAGTATGTTGGGGCATCGGCAGATTTAAAAGGAGGTATGTAGCATATTAAATATTGGAGAATTCAAATTCGTTTTTTATAAATATTTGCATTTGCAGTTTTTAATAACGCCAAGCATGAAAGTTTCCCATCCTGCATTCTCTACATTGGTACAACTGAGAATTGAACGCTGAGAGTAATAACTTTGAAAATGATCAGCTTATTGACCCCTATTAGCTATTAGAAAATTGAATGAATGTTCCAAAATCCAACTTTCTACTTACGAAATTCTGCTTGTTTATGGCCACCCGATCTATGAAATTGGTGCGGTCCCTGCAAACGATCTATGAAACTGGTGCAGTAGGAAGTCACTTGCAGAGTTCCTTAACTTCTTGACCTCCAGGAAGATTTACCCCCCCCCCCTTTTATGACCAGGCCATTTTTTTGCGAATACAGCACTGGGTTTCTTAAACCAGTGTAGCCCCAAGCCTATTTTTGACACTTTTTGTTTACAAGTTAAAATCAGTATTTTTTGCTCGAAAACTACTTAAAACCCCCAAACAGTATATATATATTTTTAGCAAAGACTTTGGAGAATAAAATGGCGATAATTGCAATATTATTTGTCATGCGGTATTTGCGCAGCAGTCTTTCAAACGCGTTTTTTTTTTTTTTTTTGAAAAATTACCAAAAATCACATTTCACTGCATTTAAAAAAACTAAACAGTAAAGTTAGCCAATTTTTTTTGTATATTGTGAAAGATGATGTCGAGCCGAGTAAATAGATGCCCAACGTGTTATAGTTTAAAATTGCGCACACCCGCAGAATGGGGACAAACTATGGTCAATAAAAATCTCCGTAGGCGACGTTTTAAAATTTTTTTAACGGTTACCAGTTTAGAGTTAGTGTAGCTCTTTTTTTTGAACAGTGTGGTTTGACAGACATCGCATGTGATTCAGGACGCACTGCTCAGAAAATCACATGCGATGTCTGTGCGATGCGAATTCAGCCATACAGAATGTATGGCTGAATTCGTATCGCATTCGGAAACAACTCCCACAGGACCCTTTTTTGGGTGTTCACACCCGTGCGATCCAATTTATGTTTGAACTGACAGTTCGCACTGCGTTATGCAAAGGGGTTTCGTTAACTTTGTATTGACCAAACCCCCCCCCCCCCCCCCCGAAAATTTGCATAAGGCAGTGTGAACTGCCTGCGAGTTGAATGCAATGTGGGAACCCGCAGTGGATACGTAGGGTTCCCGCATCGCATATATGTGAACCTGCACAAAACGCTATATTTTCTAAAAGCACATGACTAGTACAATAAAAAGAAGATGCTACTGATTTCTAGGGCCCCAACAGTTTTGCACCAATGTTTTTCAAAATAATATTTTGTTAAAATTACACTACAATCATTAGCAGATACAAACATAGCAAATTTTACAAAAAATCCTGCTAAATTCTTACTAAACATAAAAGCTTAAAATGTATTGAGTTAATACATAAATATTTGTAAATTTTTAATTGTGCCTTTTTAGGAAATGGTGAAAATCAAATGTACACACAACTGTAGATAACCAAATTTCTCAGAAAATCTGAAGGTTTTAATTTTTCACTTACAGCTTTCAGTGTTTGTAAAAGATCCTCCAAAGGGCCATGTTTTTGCTTCCAGGGCACATAAACAGGGCCCTTCTGCATGCTGAATGGGCTTCTGCTCCCATATGAATGAGCCCATAATGTGTTTAAATGCAATTAGTGTAGATACTTGCATCTGTGCTGAAAAAAGAATCCCATGCTAAATATTTTTTTGGACAATTTGCTGAAACCAAAGTAGTGGAACACAGAAAAGTGAGTAAAGTTCCGCTAGAAGTACACCTTTATGATTTGCATTCAATAATGTAATTTCCAGTCAATCCAGCATTTTTAATAAATGTTGAAAACAAATATCCTTGTGTTGCTTATCCTTCCTTAGTCATTTTTTTTTTTTTTGTAATCCAGTTTGGGTATACCTCAGCGGCCTTTCTAAAAGGGGAATGTGAAAAGGATGTCCAGATGAGATTGTGATTTGTAAATAAGATTATAAAGGGTCTGAAAGGCTTATCCATTGAGTCAGACAGTAGGATTCTCTCCAGGGAGTAAGCTAGTTCTTAACAAAGAGTGTCAAATTGGACCTAAATATGTATGAAAAATAAAGCTAATAGCTGTGGGAGCTAAAGGTGTTTTAAGCTATTTGGCCGTATGAAGTGGCAATTTATGCAGCTCAGATGAAGTGATTCTAAAGGTTCTAATTTTTTTTTTTTTAATGTTTTACTTACCTGCTTTGTGCAGTGGTTCTGCAGCAGAGCAGCTCGAATGCTCCTCTTTCGGGTCCCCTGTTGGTGCTCCTGGCCCCTCCTTCTTGCCAAGTACCCCCAGAGCACTCGTGTGTGCTCGCTCCCGAGCCGCCTCTGTGTGTTTATGGGTCCTGCCTCCTGCTCCCTCCTCTCTGGCTGTGATTGACAGCAGTGGGAGCTGCACACTGAAGGTTTTTTACCTTCTTGCATAGAAGGTAAAAAGTATTGTCTAAGCCCTTGTTCACACTGTCACGTGCAATTCACACAGGAATCGCACCTCATCATTTTGTATGGCTCGAACCACACCGCATCCACTCGAAAAAGGTGCTAGAAAATAAATAAAGGTAGATGTGGTCTGAACTGCTGTGTAGATTATCACTACCTCTACAGAACCCCCCCTACATGCAGCGGTCTACTCCAGGAGACAATAAAACAAGCCTGCTCTGATCTTGCCAGGTTAAAGGAACCATACATGAGAAAGTATCTGTAAGTTAATTCAAAGTGACCTGTAAACTAGAGAAATGTCTGAATATCCACAAGTTTCAAAATGTGACTCCGACAATCTAATTAAAGGATTGTATTATCTACATACAAGGAGATTTTCTGAGTTAGTGAGTTAACACCATAATCTCCACTTCCTGGAAACGTCAGTTTTTCAGTTGTAACGGCATTGTAAGTAATTGTCTCTGCACAGCTTTATCATAAAATAGATGCCCTTATTGAGGTCACATCACTGTGTTTTTTTTTTGCTGTTTGCCAATGCGCTGAAGTGCACAGGAATGGAAATCTTGTTATTATCTATATAGTGACTGTTCAATGCCACATGCTGCAGTGCAATTTTTGTTGGGGTGCAAGTGCTTCTTTGGTGCAGCACAGTAAATGTTTGGCCCCATAGACTTCGATGAGTGAGCATGATATGTACATGCATTTTTGGTGTATTTTTGGTCTTCTGCTAAAAAAAAAAAAAAATAAAGCATATAAAATGCAAAAAGTGCAAAAACATGCTATAAAAAGGTCTAAAAACATATTGTTCTGCTCCTTTGACTCCATTTTCATGTCATTGTGGCCCCTACAAAATAATGCACAGTTTCTTTGCAGCAAAATTCAGGCTGCCTTTCACATGTGGTCCTTTCATATTAATAAATGCCTTGAAAAAGTATTCATACCCCTTAAAATGTTCCATATTTTGTCTAGTTACAACCAAAAACGTAAATGTATTTTATTGGGATTTTATGTGATCGACCAACACAAAGTGGCACATAATTGTGAAGTGGAAGGTAAATGATAAATGGTTTTCAAAATGTTTACAAATATCTGAAAAGTGTGGTGTGCGTTTGTATTCAGCCCCCCTGAGTCAATACTTTGATTAAACACCTTTCACTGCAATTACAGCTGCAAGTCTTTTTTTGGTATGTCTCTACCAGCTTTGCACATCTAGAGAGTGAAATTTTTGCGTATTCTTCTATGCAAAATAGCTCAAGCTGTGTCAGATTGGATGGAAAGCATCTGTGAACAGCAATTTTCAAGTCTTGCCACAGATTTTCAATTGGATTTAGGCCATTCTATAACATGAATAGCTTTGATCTAAACCAGGGGTCCTCAAACTTTTTAAACGGGGCCAGTTCACGGCCCCTCAGACACTGTTTGGGGCCAGACTATAGTTTGGAAAAAATATAAACGAATTCCAATGCGCATATTTTTTATTGTTTTATTTATATAGTGGCGGCTGGTGCTCATTTTTGGGGGGGCGCAAACAGAAAAATGTATTTTGCTTTGCGGCAAAAAAACGCTGTAAAAAATTGCATGACTTTGAGGTCACAAAAGTGTCAAAGGGACCTTTAGTAATCAAGGTATAGTGTGCCCCCATCAATGCAGAGTGACCACCGTGCCCCCTTTTCAATGCAAAGTGACCAGCATGTCCCCTTTCAATGCAGAGTGACCAGCGTGTCCCCTTTCAATGCAGAGTGACCAGCGTGTCCCCTTTCAATGCAGAGTGACCAGCGTGTCCCCTTTCAATGCAGAGTGACCAGCGTGTCCCCTTTCAATGCAGAGTGACCAGCGTGTCCCCTTTCAATGCAGAGTGACCAGCGTGTCCCCTTTCAATGCAGAGTGACCAGCGTGTCCCCTTTCAATGCAGAGTGACCAGCGTGCCCCCTTTCAATGCAGAGTGACCAGCGTGCCCCCTTTCAATGCAGAGAGACCAGCGTGCCCCCTTTCAATGCAGAGACCAGTGTGCCCCCTTTCAATGCAGAGAGAACAGGCAGTGCACTTACCTGCAGCGGCGGCTTCTGCTCAGTCCCCCGGCGTCTCCTCGAGTCCTCCCGCCTCCTCCTCGGCCAATGGTATGAGCCTGCCTTTCGGCCAATCAGAGCCTCAGAGCCTCATTAGAGCCTCTGGCTCTAATTAGGTGAATCACGAAAAAAAAAAAAAAAAAACATGAATGATACATCCCGGCCGGCGGGCCAGGTTCAGGACCCTGGTGGGCTGTAGTTTGAGGACACCTGATCTAAACCATTCTATTTCAGCTCTGGCTGTATGTTTAGGTTGGTTGTCCTGCTGAAAGGTGAACCTCTGCCCCAGTCTCAAGTCTTTTGCAGACTCTAACAGGTTTTCTTCTAAGATTGCCCTGTATTTGGCTCCATCCATCTTCCCATCAACTCTTATCAGCTTCCCTGTCCTTGCTCAAGAAAAGCATCCCCACAACATGATGCTACCACCACCATGTTTCGCAGTGGGGATGATTTGTTCAGGGTAATGTGCAATGTTCGTTTTCCGCCACACACAGCGTCTTGCTTTTAGGCCAAAAAGTTAAATTTTGGTCTAATCTGACCAGAGCACCTTCTTCCAAATGTTTGCGGTGTCCCCCACGCGGCTTCTCGCAAACTGCAAATGGGACTTTTTATGGCTTTCAATCAACAATGGATTTCTTCTTGCCACTCTTTCATAAAGGCCAGATTTGTGGAGTGCATGACTAAAAGTTGTCTTGTGCACAGGCTCTCCCACCAGAGTTTCCGTTGGCTTCTTGGCTGCGTCTCTGATTAATGCTCTCCTTGCCTAGCCTGTGAGTTTAGGTGGATGGCCATGTCATGGTAGGTTTGCAGTTGGGCAGTACTCTTTCCATTTTCGGATGATGGCTTGAGCAATGCTCCATGAGATGTTCAAAGCTTGGAATATTTTTTTTAAACTCAACCCTGCTTTAAACTTCTCCACAACTTTATCCCTGTATTTTTTTGTGTATTGCATTTAGACTATTCCAGGTTTTGAAGATTTGTTCACTAGACATTATACCTAGAAATGGCCTGATTTTAACAGCACCCTGTACCAGAGAATACCTCTTGTTTTGCATTGAAGCGTACGTATTTTTCATGTTATAGCTCCTGTTGAAAACTGTAATTTCAGATAACTATACCAAATGGTCCTTAACACTTCTGGATTCATGTAGATCTTTATCAGCAGGCATGTAGTAGAGGAGCCTGGAGTCTGTACCTTCTCTTTTTCTTGAATTCCCTCAATGAATCTTTCAGGACTCTCTAACCCACATGTGTCAAACCCGAGGCCCATGGGCTGAATCCAGCCCACCAGGCCATTTCGTGTGGCCCACTGCACTGAACAGAACTTCTCCAGAACCTGCACCTCTCTGTGCAGCAGCAGAACCTCCTAGTCTCTGCCTCCCCTGTTCTCAGCATTCAGAAGATTCTGGCTGCTGACTTTAGCTCTCTTCCGGTCCCCCTCCAGACCCTGCACTTTCTGCTTCCCATCCTCGCCCCCAGCTTCTTCCTGGCAGCAGCACACTGTAAGGGGGTGCACTGTAATGAAAGGGAGAGTGGGGGACTCTTGACCCCTGATGGTGGTTGTTGGCGTGCTCTGGATATCTAGTCCGATATAACTGGCCCTTTGACCATAATGCTGAGGCAGCCCACAATGATATTGAGTTTGACACCCCTGCGCTAAGCCTTAAAGCTTTGAAAAAGTACCTTCACAATCCACTTCAGACAAACCTACAATTTTGGCTAAATGTTTTTTTTAGTCCCTGGGCATTCACTGCATTCTCATCAGACACAATAAGGTTGATTTACTAAAGGCAACTAAGCTCTTCATGCTGCACGTTAAGTTGCATTTTGCAAAGGAATTTACCCCAGAGCTTAGTGAATGAGGCAAAACTCTTCTGAGTTCCATAATCCAAGTATAAATTATGTGCAAGCAAAAATGCTGTTGTGTTTTTTTTTTTTCTCCCCCTGCACGTAATTGGGTATTCTTTGCAAAGGGAAATTTCACTACATTGACTAAGCTCTTTGGCAATTTCTTGCAAAGTGCAAATTCTTTTGCAAAGCGAACAGCTTGTTTGCCTTCAGTAAATCTCCCCCATTGTCACATCATGTATAGATCACTTGCTACTCTTCAAGCATACCTAAACAGAATTATAAAATTGTAATGTATTGCAGATTATCAGCCCTGGCTTGAAAAAAGAAAACAAATGCAGCCACCACATCTAAGTACATTTTCTGAATGTAGAGATTCCAGGTTAGTGCACAGGAAATTACAAGGACGCTGAATGCTAGAAATTCCGCATCCTTGTAATTTCCTGTGCACTGACCTGGAATCTCAAAAAAATGTTTTGAGCATTAAATGAGCAAAAGTAAAGTCTGGAGCCAGTAAAATCAGCTAAAATGTATAGTCCTTTTTTAAATGCAGCAACAGACAGGCAGAAAAAAAAAAAAAACACATTTCAGCCCTCAGGCCTTAATCATGGTTGCCTTGATTAAAGCGGAGTTCCACTCTGAAAAAATTTTTTAGATAAAAATAACCCTGGGACAGTCAGGGCTAGTGCATTTCAGCAATGGTGGTCTCTGAACTGTCCCCTGTTTCACTTACCTTTTAGAAGAAATACTTACTTGTCCAGCGCTGCCATCTCAGGTGTGGGCAGCTGAAGCCGGAGCGTCCTCTTCGGTGACGTTGGAGTCCCAGAATGCCCTGCACCAGCCCTGCTCATTATTTCCGGTGCAGGCGCATCAT
This sequence comes from Pelophylax lessonae, assembly GCF_965119305.1. Classification (NCBI taxonomy): domain Eukaryota; kingdom Metazoa; phylum Chordata; class Amphibia; order Anura; family Ranidae; genus Pelophylax; species Pelophylax lessonae. The sequence goes on along the minus strand of NC_138770.1, from coordinate 543,164,011 downwards.
TCCTGCACAGCTTCTGGGCATGCCCAGAAGCTGTTTAGCAGGGAATGACGCGCCTGCATCGGAAGTGACGAGCAGCGCCGGTGCAAGCGCATTGACTCCTGGGAGCCAATGCAAGCAGGAAGAGACGGCGTGGGCCGCGGCCGCAGAGGGAAGAAGAGGAAGGAAGGTAAGTATATTTTCTTTAAAAACAAGGTAAGTAAATAAAAAAAAATGTAATTATCCAATTCTTTTTCAGGTAAAAAAAAGCAAGCGAATGGTGAAAAGTTGTTTTTGAGGCCGGAACTCCACTTTAAGGCCTGAGGGCTAAAACGCATTGGATTTATTGGCTATTTATCACCACTTTTAATAAAGGACTATACATTTTATCTGATTTCCACTTGCTCCAGCCTTTACTTTTTGCTCATTTGAAGATTGGAGGTTTTCAGAGACCATTGAGGCTGGGAGCCTTGGCTTGGAAGTGGAGTATGATTCACAGGAGGTGGTAGCTCTATACAACTTTTCCAATGTTTTGAACTTTCCCCCGGTTATCTTCTGTAATGTGGTGTTTATAGTCTATTCAGATAAGCAGCCTAGGGTGACAATGCTGCTCCTCCAAAGATACGGTATATGAATGAGTGTTGTCACCCTAGGACAGGGGTCTTCAAACTATATCCCTCCAGTTTCAGGAACTACAATTCCCATCATGCCTAGTCATGTCTGTGAGTGCCAAAGTTTTACAATGCCTCATGGGATGTGTAGTTCCGCCACAGCTGGAGGACCGCAGTTTGAGGATCCCTGCCCTAGGACATGAAGTGGATTATTGGCAGCATCACCAAGAGAAAAAAAAGGGGGGGTGCCTGAAAACAGAAAACGAATTTAGCCGGGACTGGCAATCTGTAACATGTTTGATTTTTTGGATGAAGATTAGCTTTTCCTTTTGTTTGCTTCCCCTCACCTCCTTGTACAGGTAAGGCCCCCTAAATATTCAGATATTTTGCTAAACTGTGTTTACCAGTCTTTAGAACATTGTATGTATTATGTTACCTGTACTACCCTTCTTGATTATATCAGTTACTCTTTATAGTGGCACACAAGATCCTATCTCCAATATAAATAAATAAATAGTAAGCTGGCAAGAGACGTGAATTAACACTGTTACTTTTCATGCCTGCTGGGACACAGTACCCTACTTTATCTCCTGTTACCAAGTAAGGGAGTTGCTGAGGTCACTAGAAAACTTTCCTGAATGTAGAAAGCAGTCATGAATGGAGAATGACAGCAATTTGACCATCTCACCAAGGCTCGTGTGCTTCAGTCTTTCCCACTTTACAAACACTTTAGGTTAAGATGTATAATTAGTTATTTCTGTGAATTTATTAGACATGTACAACTGGTTCCAGAGATGTGATGACATCCAGATTCTTAATGCATAACCAGGGATAATGGAAACCTGTAGCGTAGGAGGCTGTTATTGCTGACTTCTGCTGCATGGCTATGGTGGTAAACTAATAATGTCAATTATTTCTAAGTCACTGACTCAGAACAAGCATGTCCATCATGCCAGGAATTCTAATTTTACTTGTTTCTTGCTTGTTCTGGGTCAGAGACTCCAGAGGCAGCCGGGCAATTAACAGTTTCAGATGTAGGCCAGAAATGTCAGCCTACATAGTTATTTCAGAACAGGTTTCATTCTATACATATATTAATAGCAGATAAAGGTCTTTAATCTTAATCATCATTAAATCATAATGTTGATTTGAATTGTGCTGCCGTTTTTATATCCATGTTAATTTGTGCTAGGTATTGTTTTACATTTGCTTATGAATTTAAAAAAGAAGTGCTGGATTGAAAAAGAATAAACAAACTCACCTATGTGGATGCAGCATCTGTTCGATGCTGCAGTCGTCCCCTGCTAACTCTAAGACCAAAAACCGAGCGATCATATGACACGGTGAGGTTGAGCGAGCTGCCCGTCAAGCATCTGGGTGGATCTCGACAATATGGTTGAGGACCTTCTAGAGCAGCCCACTGTTGGCTAAATCTCAGACACAGGAGTGCAGAACTAAGGCCTGCCATACAAGATTTGAATTGTTAATGGGCAGGCTGAAAGTGCCAAGTTGATCGATCGATTAACTTGGGCACAACCAGCCTGCCGGATTCTCTTATGAATATTGCTCTGCAGGAGGGATTTCCCTGTCAACACTATCTGTGTTGATGGGGGAACTGTGCAAATTTCTTTCCTGCAACCCATACAGGAAAGAAATTTGCAGCGAGTATGGTCTGTCTAAGTGCACTCCTTTGACCCACATGAGAAGTATGGCCATACTTCTCCTTAAAGTGGTAATGAACTCAAGAAAAAAAAATTGGTGTAGTCCTTAGACGGTTGCATTTGTTTTCTTTTTTTTTTTCAGGCCTTCCTTTGTTTCACACAGTTATCCAGTCAGTAACATAGTTCATGTTCTAGGGTGAATGCTCACTTACTGTACTGTATCTGTGGAGGAACAGTTTATACAAAGAATTTAGCATTTGTTGAAAGAACTTATAAACACTATACTTTTTTATTTTTTGCTAGGATTTGATTGGAACCTGGTTTTCAAGTGGGACTATATGACACCAGAACAAAGGCGAGCAAGACAAGGAAATCCAGTAGCCCCCATTAAGTAAGCATTTTTTTTTTTTTTGTGTCATCTCTAAACTAGTTTCTGAAGAACTATAGAAATAGAATGTCATATACACAGACTGTGGGACGTTTACAAAGCATTGCATACAGATTGTGTATGTAAAAAATATTTGCAATTTCCTAAATACTTTTGGCAATGGTAAAGGCTCAATTCATGACATGGTCACATGTATAAGTATCTTTGATTTTAGCCATGCAACTTTAAATTTCAAAACTCGTTTGGACTCTGCTAAAATAACTGTAAATTTTTTGGAAAATAAAATATCCAAAAATATTACAAATAAATATCTGAAAAGTGTGGCAACCACCTTTTGCTGCGATTACAGTTACAAGTCTTTTTGGGTAAGTCTTTATCAGCTTTGCACATCCAGAGAGTGAAATTTTTTGCCCATTCTGCTTTTCAAAATATCTCGAGCTCTGTCAGATTGGATAGAGAGCATCTGTGAACAGCAATTTTCAAGTCTTGTCACAGATTCTCAATTGGATTTAGGTCTGGATTTTGACTGGGCCATTCTAACACATTAATATGCTTTGATTCAAACCATTTAATTCTAGCTCTGGCTGTATGTTTAGGGTCGTTGTCCTGCTTGAAGGTGAACCCAGTCTCAAGTCTTTTGCAGACTCTAACAGGTTTTCTCTAAGATTGCCCTGTATTTGGCTCCATCCATCTTCCCATCAACTCTGACCAGCTTTCCTGTCCCTGCTGAAGAAAAGCATCCCCACAGCATGCTGCCACCACCATGTTTCATGGTGGGGATGGTGTGTTCAGGGTGATGTGCAGTATTCGTTTTCTGCCACATATAACGTTTTGCCTTTAGGCCAAAAAGTTCAATTTTGGTCCCACCTGACCAGAGCACCTTCTTCCACATGTTTGCTGTATCCCCCACATGGCTTCTCACAAACGGGACTTATGGCTCTTCCATAAAGGCCAGATCTGTAGAGTGCATAACTGTGGACAGATTCTCCCAACTGAGCTGTGGATCTCTCCAGGCCCTCCAGAGTTACGATGGGCCTCTTGGCTGCTTCTCTGATTAATGCTCCCCTTGCCTGGCCTGTCAGTTTAGGTGGATGGTCATGTCTTGGTAGGTTTGCAGTTGTGTCATACTCTTTCCATTTTCAGATGATGAATTGAACAGTGCTCAGTGAGATGTTTAAAGCTTGGGATATTTTTTTTATAGCCCAACCCTGCTTTAAACTTCTCTACAACTTTAGCCCTGACCTGTCTGGGTTGTTCCTTGGCCTTCATGGTGCTGTTTGTTCACTAAGGTTCTCTAACAAACTTCTGAGGGCTTCACAGAACAGCTGTATTTACACTGAGAATAAATTACATACAGGTGGACTCAATTTACTAATTAGCTGACTTCTGAAGGCATTTGGTTCCACTAGATTTTATTTAGGGGTATCAGAGTAAAGAAGGCTGAATACAAATGTAAGTTCCATTTTTTAGATACTTATTTGTAAAAAAAATTGAAAACCATTTATCATTTCCTTCCACTTCACAATTATGTGCCACTTTGTGTTCTATCACAGTGATTGTGAACCTTGGCACCCCATATGTTTTGGAACCACATTTCCCATGATGCCCACCTACACTGCAGAGTGCATGAGCATCATGGGAAATGTAGCTCCAAAACATCTGGGGTGCCAACGTTTGCCATCACTGGTCTATCACATTAAATCCCAATAAAATACATTTACGTTTTTGGTTGTAACATGACAAAATGTGGAAAATTTCAAGGAGTATGAATACTTTTTCAAGGCACTGTACTATAAACCATTTGAGCAAAGCAGAGCCCATATATCACAGAGAACATTGTTGATAATGGTATCAACTAACTGACCCTCAACACATACAACCACACATTCCAACGCCACCTCCCCATGGGTATCCGCATGGGGGGCAAGTGCCCCCCCCCTGGAATCTCAACTCCCCCTTTAAAGTATTTGTTAAGCCACTTAATACTATCCTGTATGGTCTGTTTAATAATCCTGTGTATCCGTGGCCCTGTGTCTGTGTTTTAAAAAAATAAGCCGTTCTTTATCGGTTTTCATAGCGCCGATCGCCGCTCACGTGACCTGTCAGCTCTCTCCTCTCCCTGTCTGACAGCTGCCTGCAGCTGGTGGGGCCAGGGATACCCTGGTGACGTCAGTCGGGAGGGGAGGAGGTGAGAGGCGGTGGGTCACGTGAGCGGCGATCAACGCTCTGAAAACTGGTAAAGCGCGGCTTATTTTTCCCCTTTAAAAATAAATATTCGCAAGTCGTGGCTTGCGCGGTGACTGACATCAGAAGCCGCACGGACCACTGTCCTCTGCCCCAGGCCCCGGTGCTATCATTCCAGGAAAGGGGAAGCCCAGGACAAGAAAATTGAGTAGATTTGTGGCCCCGTGCACATGGCATGTGACCTCACAGCTCGTACTGAAGTCACATTTTTTTTATTTGTCAAAATAAAATGACCTTTTAGCCCCCGTTCACATCGGGCTGTTTTGACAAGTCAAATCACATGCCAAATCTGAGCCTATTGCCCGCAACAGCACTGTGCCCAAACGGTGTGGCGCCGTACCAATTCCAAAAAGTAGTTTCTGCACTACTTTTGCCAACTTTGGGGGAAATTTCAAAATACATCTGTGCAGGAACTCGCACAGATGTCTGCCAAAGCGCCCCCGAACTCGCAGTCACACGCGGGTTTGAAATTGTGCGAGTTCACCATGATTTAAACCCGTTCTCACTGGGAACGAGGGCTTTAAAGCAGTGATAAACCTACCTAATTATTTGTTTCCCAAAGCAGTTACATTCAAGGCGTGCCTTAAAGCAGAACTACACTCACCTCCACTCCAGCATTTTGCTGTCCTGGATCTCCCTCACTGGCTGCTGACCTCTTCAGCTGGTCTTCTTCCAGGTTCTAATCTTCTCGCCATTTTGATTGCCTGGGGTGGGATGACGCCACTCCCATGCATGTGCGGGAGTTGATTCACCTTTGCTGATACATGCTGAGCACAGTGTACATAGTATTTCTCTTCTGCATTAAAAAAACAGCTTTTTCACAATTGTTTTTTTATAAGTTCCACTGTAAATTATAACGGTTAAAGTTACTAGCGTGCTTCTGTCAGCTCTCAACTGAACCGTCAAGCCATCAAATGACTGCGGACATAGCTCATCATAAGTTCAGCACCATGGCAACTCTAGATCAAACAGAGGCTAAGATAACTGCTTCCTTGGCTGTAAAAAATAGGAGGGTTTGGTTCCTCTTTAGGAATGTCTGGAGGCTTTGGGTGGCCTCCATTCCTGGTCCACATCTTACCTGGAACGCAGCCCTCATTATTAGTCTCAGCTGTGCACAGGTCTTCATACAGTATATAAAAGGGAACAGAAAAAAAAAGCGCCTCTAAGTTTTAACTAAGGTCCCTTTAAGCGCCGGTTCACACTGCAGCGACTCTACTTCGCACCGCGACCTCCGAGGTCGCGGTGCGAGCAGCGCGCCGCTACCTCGGAGCGGCCGCCACGGACTTCATAACATTGAAGTCTATGGCGGTCGCCTCCGGGTCGCCCCAAAGAAGCTCTGGACCCTTTTTCTAGGTCGGAGCGACTTGTGTCGCTCCTATTAGAACGGGTCCGCAGTTTCCCTATGGGAGGCGACCTGTGAGGCGACCAGGTCGCCTCACAGGTCGCCCTAGTGTGAACCGGCACTAATTCTAAATGGTTAACAGTTACAATCAAAGATAGATTGACTATTTTATATACGATAAGGTATATATTGTTTGATGAGCATGTTCTAGAATGGTTTAAGTTCCCGTTCTAATAGGAGCGACTCAAGACCCTTCCGACTTAGAAAAAGGTTCCTGCACCTTTTTTTTTGCAAAGTCGGAGCGACTTGCATTGACTTCCATTATGTGAAGTCGTTGCAAGCCGTGCCGAAGTCGCGGTGCACGGAAGACGGCTTTAGTCGCCCGAAGTCGGGTCGGATCAGTGTGAACCGACACTATACCTCTATATCATCGTTTAACCCGAAGACCACTTTTGCTTTTGGGATATGGTATCTTTATTTTTATTTTTTTGTATATTATTCATTAAGGTTTGGTTCACACTGCTGCTATTTGCTGATTTTGATCCGACTTTCAGGGGTGTTATGTAGTGCTTCTTGGATGTAGTCTTCATATTCTATAGGGCCAAATTCATGATAGATTTGTACCAAAGTAGCACAGGAATGTTTTCCAAAAACGCTCCATGCTGAGTCGCATTGATGTAAACTGACACCATTGAAATGTGATTTTCATTGTCATGCGATTCTGTGCGACTGAAGGCGCATCTGAAATCACACTAGTGTGAACCAGGCCTTAAGGTTTTCAATAAAGTATTGACATATCGCACCTGAGGAAGATTATCATAATCGCATACATCAAGTGTGTCTTATGAACATGTTATCACCTGACAGTGGCATTAAAAGCACCATACACAACAAAGTCAAACATGTCTATTGGTCTTGAGTATAGTAGAAAATTTATAGTAATAAAACAAATAATCAGTATTAAAAAACAATGTAACTGCATTGGTGTGGTTATTATTCCTCTTCTTCTAACCAGCTATTGCATTGGTTTTTGCAATAACATAGATAAGAGATGTATCAAAATAGCTTGTGAAAATTAGGCATATAAAAAGTAGTAAAAAAAAAAAAAAACTATCCAAATCAAAGATACATAAATTTAGGTCATAGATAAAGTACATAGAAATGTGTTTATTGTTTATCTGGTATTTGGCTATTTATTTTCACACTGATATTTATTGAAAAAATAAAAAGTGTACCGCGCTATGGATGGATATAAAGTGCTATACCTAAATGCAGCTGTTCAAAAAATAAGGTAGTGACCAAATTTTCTACAAGGTAGTGACCAAATTTATTAAAGCACTAACTAATATCTCCCAGCACCTAAACCTACTTGGTTATGAGTAAAAACAACATAAAGACAATCTGTTTTATTTTTATTAAACCATTTTCTGTCCTGTGAATTCTTACTGTACATTTTATTTTTTTATTTTCAGAACACCAATGATTGCTGGTGGGCTGTTTGTAATGGACAAGTTCTACTTTGAAGAGCTGGGGAAGTATGATATGATGATGGATGTTTGGGGAGGTGAAAATTTAGGTATGTATTTTATGTACCAGGACGTATGTACTGAACGATTTGGCAACCAATGAGTAGGGGGCTGTGTTGACAGGCTTTGGATAATGTTAATGGCATCAGTTTGAGATGATTCTGAGATCATTTAAAATGACCGGTGCATTTGACCAGCAGTTGACCACCTCCTGACCAACTTCAAGCAGGTTTTGCATCTCCATAGACTTGTATGAGAAAGGAAATCCTGTTTGAAGTGAATTAAAGCCAGTCACAAAGGCCCTAACAAGCCAGACAATCACTAGGTAATGCAACTGTACAATTATTCCTACAGTCTTGGGACTTTTTTTTACTCTAGGGGAATTTTGTAACGCATGCAAACTTCATATTATTGAATCCATTCTGTCAGCCCAAGTCTTACCGGAGCAATATGAAACTGTAGTTATTGAAAATAAAAGACAAACTGCAGTACAGATTGGGTATATTGACCCCACAGTTATTCATCAAGTTAATCTGATTGAGACCTTCGAAATCTCATAGGGCTTTTTAACCACTTCAATACCAGGTACTTTTACCCTCTTCCTGCAGAGTCCAATTTTCTGGTTTCATGGCTGTCACACTTTTAGGCACGGTTCACACACTGTTCACTGCTCTGAAAATCACATGCGATGCCTGTGCGATACGAATTCAGCCCTACAGATAGTATGGCTGGATTCGCATCTGATTCTGCACAAACACGCACAGGACCCTTTTTTGGGGCCGCAGCAGAATCGGATCGCATAGTGGTTCACACTTATGCGATCCGATTCATGTCCGAATGTCAGTTCGCACTGCGATATGTGAACTGATCTGGGGGTGTCGTTAACTTTGAATTGACACCCCCAGCGATTTGCATATGGCAGTATGAACTGCCTGCGCTGGGAATGCGATGTGGGGACCCGCAGTAGATTTGCAGGGTTCCCGCATCGCATAAGTGTGAACCTGGACGTAATGAAAATTTTGCGGTCATGCAACTCTGTAGCCATATGCCATTTATATCCTTTTTTTTTTTTTTTTTTCTTGCTACGTAAACAAAAAAGGCACAGGTTTTTTTTTTTTTAAAGACTTGTACTTTTACAAACATTTTAAAGCAGTTTTGCATTGATTAATGTGGCAATTTGCTGGCAAAAATGTTAACATTAATCTTTCGATCAGCTTTGTGACCGAAGTGCCAGTTTTAGTTTTGCATGACCGTGATGCCTGTTACTCTTTTCTCTGTTCTGCTGCAATTGCAAGCACTTATTTAGTGATGAAATTAACCAGTATTTTGGATGGGTTAAGGAGAACTTTTTAAAAACACGCAGTTATGTTCATTTTCATTGCTGCTAATTTATTATGCAAAATGCCTATAGAAATTAAATCTGTCCCTAACTAGCATTAGGAGCAAAAGAAGTGCCTGATCAGCTATAACAATTCAGTGAGACAGTTTCGATAAATGTCCCCAATGTGTATTACACTGCATGCATCATTTTGTCCGTGTTGCATTTGTTACACATTGGTTTTTTTCTCATGCTTATCATTGCATGTTTTTATTTGGTAGAAAGCATTGAAGAACTTGGGAACATGTGGGTATTATGATTCTTGCAGTTTACTGTGATATTCTCTGACCTATATTCCCTTACAGCTCAGCTTGGTTTTTGTCTGCAGCACCTAGGCAAAGGACAGAGAGACCCAGGTAATGCCGGGGATCTGAACACTCACAAGAAGATGCTCTAGCATTGTGCAGGAGCTTCTTGTGTGGTCTTGGGTCTCACCAGAAGGCTTGTTATGTCACTTTTGCTCAGGAGCTGCAGATGGATGCCAGGGTGTAGATAATTTTATTAAAAATTTCTCCTTAGGTTTTTTTTTTTTTTTTTTTTATACAAGAATTTAGCATTTTTCCTTATGGTGGCATAGGATCTAATAGGGGAGTGGACTGTATATTGATGCAGGACCTGCTGTAAAGCACCCGTTTCTTTTTAGCTTGCTATTGGTGCCTTCAAAACCCTACCAACTTTCCCCCGCCTGTCCACAGAGAGAGTGCTACTAGCATCTGAGGCAGTCTCATTGGACAGTAGAATGGCAGTAAACCCATGAAGTCACAGAAAGTCACGCCTGAAAAAAAATTGAAAGAGACTTTGTCCTCATGCCCATGCTGAAACATTCTTCAGAAGAACTTTGAATTTTTAAAGTTAAAAATGGAATACAGGCTTGCTTTAAATTGGACTTGATCATTCTGTTTATCATGATCTAGAAAATGTATCAATGTGTCATTCCTGGCGCATTGCTTTGCTTCCTTTTTTTTTTTTGCACAGAACTTTATTAAAATGTCCTGCTGCGGTGGCATTGCGATGCTGTCGTTCATATCACAACGTAGTGCACTGAAGAAAAGTCCTGCATGCGGTACTTTTTTCAGCGCAAAACCGCAACGCCATGGCGTAAACTTGCACTCTTAAAAATAATGCCTTGTCTTTTGCCTTGTTTTTGCATTAGGGCTGTGATGAAAATCGCTTCCAGCTCAGCCCAGCCACATCTGGCGTGAACAGGCCCTTACGAAAAACAATTACATCTGTGCTTGCAATGGATTAAATTGTGTATGAGATCCTATTTATCAACTAATTGGTTTATCAATAACTTAGTATAACAATAATAAGGTTGAATAAACTTTCTTTTTCTAAAGATGACAGAATATATACAGTATACAGTGTATTATACAGTATTTACTGTATATTGATGAATAATTTAGATAAATTTAAAGGTTTTTCGGTCCAGAATATATTCCTATAGTAAACTCCGCAGAGGGCAGTTAACATGTTTCTTCTCATTCCAGCCAGGGGTGTAGAGTTCTCATTGATTGAGTTCTTCCTAAATCTGTGTTTCTCTTTTGACTATCAATTAGAGATTTCATTCCGGGTATGGCAGTGTGGTGGAAGTCTGGAAATAATTCCTTGCAGTAGAGTGGGACATGTATTTCGCAAACAGCATCCGTATACATTTCCAGGAGGAAGTGGAACAGTGTTTGCCAGGTAAGGCTAGTTTTGGCAATTCTTTGTTGCTTATAAGGAACTGTCATTACTAACTTTTAGACGTTTAAGCTCTAGGGCTATTATTTTTATCCTGGTTTTACTGCATTAAAAGTAACTGACCTGGAAGGTCTGAAATGTCCTGCATAATTGTAAAAATAAATCGCTTTACTAGGTAGCGAAGCCAAATGACTTTAAATTTTTAAATAATGTTTCTTGTAATTACACTGGAAAAATCTCAGAATGCTTACAAACTAACTACAGGTGTGTCTCAAAAAATTGTAATATCATTAGAAAGTTAACTTATTTTAGTAATTAAAGTCAAAACATTAAACTCATATATGATATAGATTCATTACACACACAGTGATATATTTCAAGCATTTCTTTCTTTTAATTTTGATGATTATGGCTTACAGCGAATGAAAACCCAAAATTCAGTATCTCAGAAAATTTAGAACAATCCATAAGACCAATAAGAGAGGACTTTTAATACAAAAGAGTTGACCTACTGAAAAGTTTATCCATGTACAGTATAGTATGCACTCAATACTTGGTCAGGGCGCCATTTGCATGAATTACTGCATTAATATGGCACGGCATGGGGGCGATCAGCCTGTGGCACTGCTGAGGTGTTACGGAAGCCCAGGTTGCTTAGATAGCCTTCAGCTCATCTGCATTGTTGGGTCTGGTGTCTCTCATCTTCTTCTTGACAATGAGGTTTAGGTTCCAGTGAGTTTGCTGGCCAATCAAGCACAGTGATACAATGACCATTAAACCAGGTATTGGTACATTTGGCAGTGTGGGGCAGTTGCCAAGTCCTGCTGAAAAATTAAATCAGCATCTCCATAAAGCTGGTCAGCAGATGGAAGCATGAAATGCTCTAGAATTTCCTGGTAGAGGGCTGCGCTGACTTTGGACTTGATAAAACACAGTGGACCAACACCAGCAGATGACATGGCTCCCCAAATCATCACTGACAGTGAAAAAAAAGAAAATGTCAGAGCCAATCCTCTCAACACCACATCCCAAAAGATATGTCAAAAAAACAATAGAAAGGGGAACCAGGACTTTTTAGGTGTTGAACTTCCCTGTCAGGTACTAATATATCACAACTGTATAAAACGTATCTATTTTATTGAATGCAAGTTAAAAAAATCCTCCAATTAATGAAGATACCGAATGGAATATAAGAACAACACTTAACATAAAATCACATTGAATAACCCATAATACAGCTCCCCTCAGTGAAATTGGAAAGGGGAAGCTTGGGGGTACCGCTCCAATGACCATCAGACAAGGAAACCCAGATAGCCAAACTCAAAGGAACGGGACTCCACCCGATGCGTTTCAAATTATGGCTTCTTTAAGGTTGTTTGCATATGGGCTTCAAATGGGTTACTACGAATATAAGAAAAGAACATCATCAGCTAGTTTCTAACATATATTTCACATACTAAATAGTATTTGATATAGCAATATAATACACAGGAAAAAATTTACAAATGCATAAATAATGTTGCAGTCAGCCATAGAGAGATCAGTGGAAGGGAACAAGTGTAGCCAGTTCAAATGACTGAGACAGAAGGAGGTCCCAGGACACAGAGGAACGAAAGGCCACCTCCCAGATGCCCAAAAACAAGATGGAAGATGAAGAGGAAATAAAGGAACAGAGCGCACACCGCCCTAGTGTAACACCATTTATTTGAAGTTAATAGAAGCCATAAAAACAGGTACTCACAAACAGATAGGAAGTCATGCATGGAAATAAATATCCCCCGATGATGTTTACAGGGCTCTCTCCTCCTAGCCTCGGCGGCTCAGCTGTTCGTCCTGCACTGATCAGTGAGTATCGTACGGCTAAGCCAACCGCCTCGGATAACTCAAGGAGACTCGATATGATGCGCCTGCGCACGGCCCAGCCGCCGCCGCACACTTTCCAGGAGCCGGATGCTGTAGCCACTCAGAGAAACTGACAATGCGGTTAAGCAGAGGGAGACTCCCCGATCGGGACCCAGAGCATGACTTTCATGGGGTTGCTAAGGACAACGTTTCGGAGGCGTAGCCTCCTTCTTCAGGTCTGAAGAACCTGAAGATAATATACAGTTTGTGTATGTGTATAAAATCTGGTGATCTGGGGTAGCTCTGGAATAACCGTCAACCAGGTTGGTAAAAGCAAAACCATTCATTCATTTGAATCCTGAATAAACAAAAAGACAGCTATCTTCAGTCAAAGTCAATAAACAGTCCAAATCCTGGTATCCCAAAACTAAACAGCAGGCTTACTGTCAATCTTTGGTCCCATACAGAGGTTAGGCTCCTCCATAGTAAGGGTGCCACACAGGGGGTTAGCAGCACACGTCTCAGCTTGTTTGAGAGCTCCCACTTGCCACACAGCTTGTGGGTCTCTCTCCCCCCCCCCCTCCCTTTCGTGACACAGGTGCTGATTTCCCTCTGCTGACTTTCAAGCCTCCCTTACTGGGGACTTAACCCCATCAAGACCTTGTCCTGGTAGTCAGGGTTTGGAGTCTCTTCCTACCCAAATCTCTTTGACTGTCTGAAATACCAGGTCCCTAATACAAATTTAGCATATCCAGAGAGTACTGAAAATCAGTCCTCTCCAGCCAAACTTCAATTTCTCTACAACTGCCCCCCTTAATATCAGGGAAATGTACCTGCCATCCAGGACACATTCCCATTGTCCTGTACAATATATATCAATCTATATATACAGTATCTCACAAAAGGGAGTACATCCCTCACATTTTTTGTAAATATTTTATTATATCTTTTCATGTGACAACACTGAAGAAATGACACTTTGCTACAATGTAAAGTAGTGAGTGTACAGCTTGTATAACAGTGTAAATTTGCTGTCCCCTCATAATAACTCAACACACAACCAATAATGTCTAAACCGCTGGCAACAAAAGTGAGTACACCCCTAAATGAAAATGTCCAAATTGGGCCCAAAGTGTCAATATTTTGTTAAGTCTTAACCCTCTTGGGCAATTAATTCACCAGAGCTTCACAGTTTGACACTGGAGTCCTCTTTTACTCCTCCATGATGACATCATGGAGCTGGTGGATGTTAGAGACCTTGCGCTCCTCCAACTTCCGTTTTAAGGATGCCCCACAGATGCTCAATAGGGTTTAAGTCTGGAGATATGCTTGGCCAGTCCATCACCTTTACCCTCAGCTTCTTTAGCGAGGCAGTGGTCGTATTGGAGGTGTGTTTGGGGTCGTTATCATGTTGGAATACTGCCCTGCGACCCAGTCTCCGAAGGGAGGGGATCATGCTCTGCTTCAGTATGTCACAGTACATGTTGGCATTTATAGGTTCCCTCAATGAACTGTAGTTTCCTAGTGCCGGCAGCACTCATGCAGCCCCAGACCATGACACTTCCACCACCATGCTTGACTATAGGCAAGACACACACACTTGACACCATCTGAACTAAGTTTATCTTAGTCTGCTTGTCTTCAGCAAATTGTTTACGGACATTCTTGTGCACCATCTTTAGACGAGGCTTCCTTCTGGGAGGACAGCCATGCAGACCAATTTGATGCAGTGTGCAGCGTATGGTTTGAGCACTGACAGGCTGACCCCCCCCCCAACTCTTCAACCTCTGCAGCAATGCTCGCAGCACTCATGTGTCTATTTATCAAAGACAACCTCTGCATAGGAGGCTTTGGTCGACCATGGCGAGGCCTGTTCTGAGTGAAATAAATATATAGTGTTGCGCAAATAAAAAAAATATTAAATAAATTAATTAATTTGTGCTTAAATTATTAAAAACCCAAAATATTTATATGTGACATAATATTAAAGTGCTAATAGTGCAAAGTGCAAAAAGCCAACTATTAGCACTATTACCACTCTATATATTTTCACTGGACTTTTATATCTATATATTTTCTCTTTTCTATGAGTATTCTATTATATTTACCACTTTATTAGCACTATTAGCACTTTAATATTATGTCACATATAAATATTTTGGGTTTTTAATAATTTAAGCACAAATTAATTAATTTAATAATTTTTTATTTGTGCAACACTATATATTTATTTCAATTAAGCACACTATTATGAGAAGTGGAGTGTCTGCGGCAAAAAACTGATCGATTAGAGCCTCAGGGTCGCTCGCAGGACTTATTCCTTATACTGTTCTGAGTGGAACCTTTCCTGTTAAACTGCTGTATGGTCTTGGCCACCATGCTGCTGCTCAGTTTCATGGTCTTGGCAATCTTGTTATAGCCTAGGTCATCTTTATGTAGAGCAACAATTCTTTTTTTCAGATCCTCTGAGAATTCTTTGCCATGAGGTGCCATATTGAACTTCCAGTGACCAGTATGAGAGAGTAAGAGTGATAACACCAAATTTAGCACACCTTCTCCCCATTCACACCTGAGGCCTTGCAACATTAACGAGTCACATGACACCGAGGAGGGGAAATGGCTAATTGGGCCCAATTTGGACATTTCCACTTTTTTTTGCCAGCGGTTTAGATGACATGGCTGTGTGTTGAGTTATTTTGAGGGGGACATCAAATTTACACAGTTATACAAGCTGTACACTCCCTACTCTACTTTGTAGCAAAGTGTAATTTCTTCAGTGTTGTCGCATGAAAAGTTAAAATATTTAAAAAAGTGTGAGGGGTGTACTCACTTTTGTGAGATACTAACA
The DNA here is from genome assembly GCF_965119305.1 of Pelophylax lessonae. NCBI lineage: Eukaryota > Metazoa > Chordata > Amphibia > Anura > Ranidae > Pelophylax > Pelophylax lessonae. The sequence continues at coordinate 543,148,512 of NC_138770.1, read as the reverse complement.
TTTATGTCCGATCTATAGAAGCACCTAGGTGGCTTTTATGCATGCAGTAATGTATATTATACCCTAGAACATTCCTTTCATAACTTAATAGTTAAAAACTTTTGAAATACGTTTCCCTATAATATACATGTTATTACCAGTGACTAACCCTGGAGGGGTTTCTAATTGGCTGACTAAACCCTTTTGATCTTGTTGTTAAACACAATGAAAAAACCTACCTGCAGTTAATGAAAATAACAATTGAGACCAATATAGTATTTACAAACCTTTTTTCTTGCTATAGTAAACAATTAACAATTACCAATTAGAATAGAATTAGAATATTCTATTCTACCAGTCCTGAAGATCTTCCTTTTAATATATAAAAGGACGTCTACCTGTCTATCCATGTACATCCAGAAAAATACACATATATGTATGTATTATACATACAATATACAAATGCCTGCATTGAGCTCTTAGTAAACTTGTTTTAAACCGAAATACCCACCTGTCATGAGTGCAGCCTGCTGTGTCAAGTACTTACTTTCCTCCCCGTTCATTACTGTTTGGCCTTGCCCAAGGCTGCACAGCCTTTCTAGAGTAAGTTTCGCCATTGCCATTGCTGTGTGGCGCTGGGTAGGCCCCCCACATTGAAGGTAACTGGAATATGGAAGTAGGTAAGTATTCGACCAAGCATGCTGCAATTAGGACTGGTTCACATAGATGCAGATCAGTGCCTTTTTATTCTGCATCAGAAATGCATAGACAGTGTTTAACATGGATTCCATTTGAGAGCATTGCATTTTTTCTGTATGGAAAGCATCTAGAACACATCAAAAACACACCGGAGTGCACATGTCTTCAATTGAGATGAAGTAAAAATAAGGGGAAAAAATGCACTGGAACGCATCAAAAAAGTGCTTGCAGAAATGCGTCCGGAATGCAGAAATTGTGGTGCAGAAATTGTGGTGTGACCTGGCCCTTAGGACTGGTGGACACTTAAGTACAGTACAAGTTCAGAAAAGGCAAACTTGTACTTTAAAGTGGTTTTATGAATGAAGTTAAAAAATGTTAAGTGTTCAGCCCCCCCCCCCCCCCCCGATGCTTACCAAAGCCCAATCTCCATCCAGCAATGTGCACGGGAGCAACGGCTCTCCCAGGTGTCTCCCTCCTCCTCATTGGTTGAGATGCAGCAGTAGGAGCCATTGGCTCCCACTACTGTCAATAACATCCAATAAGTAGTGAGCTCAAGTACGAGCATGTACAAGTGCCTCTATAGCAGGCGGCTTGCTATGGGAGCATTCGACAAAGGGGGAGGGGCCAGAGTGCCAGCAGGGAACCCGAGAAGAGGAGGATCGGGGCTGCTCTGTGCAAAACCACGGCACAGAGCAGGTAAGTATAGCATGTTTGGTATTTTCAAAAACAATTCCTTTTACAAACACTTTAATTAGTATGGCATGTATTCTGTGATTTGGCGAAAACAGTTCTAGGGATTTTGTTACATGCTGACAAGATTGCATCACTCCAGCACATTTGTCACATTCATGCTGTGAACCTCCTGTTCTAACCCGAGCGAGATCCTGTGTACTTGTTTCCATCAATATGTCACAGCAGAAATGTGATTTGTCAGCCCATGCAATGTTTTTCCAGTTATCCAGTTTTAGTGGTTCTATGGCTAATGCAGACTCCATTTTCCTTTTGTTGGCTTGGCTGTGAAATTCAGCATGATCTTCTGCTGCTATAGCCAGCCAACCTCTTCAAGATTTGTTCAGATGTACGCTTGGTATGAGTTGGTATTTTGAGCAGCTGTGAACCATTTGCCTAAAGTTTATGTTAACCCTAAATCTATTTTTTAGTATGTTTGGCATTGTGCCTTCCTACATGATGTTTTTCAGGCAAATAATTTGTGGATCTGTTGCAATGTTTCTTACCTAGCGAACCTGCCAGTAACTGATTTTCTGTTGCAGGCTGTCCCCACTAGGGGCCCTTTCACTCTATGTTCAGTTATCTGCCATTTTCCTCATGGATAAATGCAAGTAACTGCAGTGACACACAGAATGCCATAGTTTTGACACCAGAACATGGTGCTTCTATGCGATCCAGAGCTGTGCAACATTATGCAGCATGTTTGTATAACCTTATACCTCTCTGGAAGGCCTTGCAGGTCGCCATGCTTCTGTGCAGTAACAAAAATGAAGTGTGCACTTTACGTAAAGTTCAAACAAAAATAATATAAAAAGGAGCTGTATGATGCGATAAAACGCATATCATACTGCCCCTGTCACACGGCTCTGGAGCCCTAAATGGCTACGGCCTTCACACTAAACTGCTGCAGTTTAACCCCTTCCCACCGGCACCTCCCAACCCTCTAAGAGCTTCTAGAAGCTGGGAGGCAGACATTTAGGTCATTTGACCGCTGTAGTTGGCTGTCACAGTGGTCACATAATCAGAAATCTCCCAATAGCAAGCATGTATCAGGATCTTTCCGAACCCCACCGGCAACTGTGCTTGGAGCACGCTCTCAGCACAGAAATGTTTACATTAAGGCCGCATAAATGTGGAAAATAAAAAATAAGAGGCTGCATATATGCGTTCAGCCAGGGGAAAGAAGTTAACGTGCAGGCTAATTTGTACGAGCCCTAGACCACTACCTCTAAAGCCGCTGCAGCTTTGTCAGTCTGTTGTGCAAGTCTTCAGTTGGCCATCTCTAATTGAGAAGAGTAGAGCTTCACCTGCTGGCTGTATGAAAGGGCTCTTTCACACGGTCCGCCTCTGTAGGCGGATCCGTGCTGCTCAGCGGGGATCGATCCGCGATCCCCGCTGAGCCGGCGGATGACAGCTCAGTCTCTGCTTGCAGTGCGGAGAGGGAGGTGTCACAGCCCCCGCTGCCCTCTATGGGGGATCGGATGAGAGCGGACCGCCTGTCCGCTCTCATCCGATCCGATACCTGAACGGATGGAAAAATAGGGTTTCCATCCGTCCAGATTTCACGGACAGGATCTGATACACGATGGCAGCGGGTGTCAGCGGAGGTGTCTCCGCTGACATCCGCTGCCCCATAGAGCTGCATGGAGGATCCAATCAGATCCGCCTAAAAAACTGACAGGCGGATCTGATCGGACCGCCCGTGTGAAAGAGCCCAAAGTCTAATTTATTGTGCTTTTTTTTTTTAATTTTTTTTTTTATTTAATCCTAACCATAATAAAGAAAATTTATACAAAATGGCATTCTATTTAAACCTGTCATTTTGGCTAACTATATAGACAAATTTTTATAAATATGTGTGTAAATGTAAAATGTTGTTTGAGGTTTGTAAACTGTCTTTAACATTATTATCTTATTGATCTGTAAGGATTTAGACTTTTTTCACAAGTGTATATGTACAGTGTAGCAATGTTTCCAGGCCTTGAGCCTGATGTGGGTCTGGCATTGTTACCGATGACCCCTCCAACACATTTAAGTTGTGAACCCAAGTGTGAGAATTAAGACCACTCCGGCATCTTTGGTTGGTTTTGTTTATTGTATTTTTGGGATAAGAGAAGGGAATGAGAGGGATACTCCTCTGGCTCAACTAGGTTAACGGGGACTTTATACAAAAATGCCGTTGGCGCTGTCTTGACGCTAGCTGAATGCCAAACAGCGCTTCCTGAGGCTTGAAAATACTGCATTGCTGAACTAGTGCTGGAACCTCGACTTTAACTTGTTTGTTAAGATCCAGGACTGTAAAACTCTTGACTCCTGACACTCGATTTAGCTCAAAAGTCTCTGAACAGCTCCCTCCAACCCTTCACTGGCTGAGGTAGCGGCTTGTCACCGCTTGTGCTGCTGAAACACTTAACTCTGTACACTGACTCTTCAGGGCCCAACCACTGGTACCCCCTTTACACTTCAGGGTCCTCTGACTAGGTACCCCCTCTAACACTTCAGGGTCCTCTGACTAGGCACCCCCTTTAAAGCTAGCTGACTCCTGGATCCCCGGAACCTTCTCTGGAGTGGTCCCCTCTACACTTGGCAGACCCCTAAGGGCAGTTCACAGTACTCACGACCTTGGAAGTCTTTCCTGGAACTGAACCCCTCTTCCTCCACTGGTCCTCGGCACACGGATCCCCTCTGCAGCTCAACTCCGCTCACTCTGCGACTCTCAGGCAACCACCCGAGCCTCCCGATCCTTCTGACCGGAGGAGAGACAGCCGTACTCTCCCTCCTGGGACTCTGCTTCCAACCAAAGACGCTGCATCATGCGTTCCCTCAAAACTTATACCCACTCCCAGAATCCTCTGCGGCAGAATCTGCCTTCTGGGGTAAATACAGGCCTGAATGTGTCTCTGATTGGGTTTCCTTCAGTGCCCAATGAGAATCCTCTCATGGAGCCAGTGGGGAGACTCCCCTCTCAGAAGACTCACCTGGGAGACATGACGGCCAGCTGGAATCATGGCCCTGCTGTCAGGCAGCCAGGGCCCACTATACTTTTACCTAGCACCTACCTGTAGGGTGCTACATACAGTAATGTTTTTTTTTTTTTTTTAACCTTTTGATGTAAGCTTATGGAGTTATGGCTGTAACATTCAAGTGGGCCTGTTTCTACAGGGTGAAGATGGAAATAATTTGTAAAAGAAGATTTTCTATACTTACCTTTTGGGGTCCATTGTTTTGAAACACTGTGGTGATGCTACTCCACTACTGCTCCATGTTCTCCTCACTTTCTGATGTATAGAGTACTTGCTCCCCCTCTGCACACTCTGGTTCCTCCTGCCAGCTAATAGATCACTAAAGTACATATGACCTCCCTGGAGGAACCATGGCATGCGGCAGGGGAAGCAGGTTTTCGACCCATCCGAAGGAGGAGCAGCATCACGGCAGTGATTCAACTCAAAGTAAGCCTTGTCTTTTACAGGTAATTCTTCTTTCAGGTTTGATCCTATAGCAACCGGGTTACTTTGATGTTAAACAGCTCTTCATTCAAGTACATATTGTAATATATGTGTTTTCCAATTTCAGGAATACACGCAGGGCAGCAGAGGTTTGGATGGATGAATACAAGAATTTTTACTATGCAGCTGTGCCCTCTGCTAGAAATGTACCTTATGGAAAGTAAGTATTAGCTTTGACTCATTTTATTTAATAAAGATGAACCTGTTAGTAACTTTACAAATGTGTGACTACATTCTTAAAATTTCACAATATGCAGTACAAGTAAACTTTTTTTTCATAACGTGCTGTACTTTTTGTAAAAATGCATTTTTTTTTTTTTTTTTTGTTTCGTTCAAGTGACTCTGTCTAGGCTAGGATCATGTCATCAATCTGCTGCAGGCAGGAGAAAGCATTTTCTTTGTCTGCTCTCCTCCAGTAATTAGAGGTACCTGCAGAGGTACCTGTAAGAACAGATTTACTTTTAGGCAAAGTCTTTTGTTTATAGGTGGCATATTACACCTGTGTTAAAGCTGCACTCCAGGCACAAAAAATGAATATACTTACCTGCTCTGTTGCATTGGATTTGCACAGAGAAGCCCGAATCCTCCTCTTCTCAGGTCCCTCTTCTGTAATCCTGGTTCCTCCCTCCTGTTCAGTGCCCCCGCAGCAAGCAGCTTGCTATGGTGCACCCGAGCTGAGTCACAGCTACCTGTGTCCATGTGACACAGAGCCTCGACCTGGTCCCACCCACTTTCTCCCCTGATTGGCTAACTGGCTTTGATTGACAGCAGCGGGAGCTGCTGTGTCTCAGCCAATCAGGGAAGAGAATTTCAGTTGGCTTTGACACTCGTGGACATCGCTAGACAGAGGGGGACCTCAGGTAAGTGTTGGGGGGGGGGGTGTTTGCTGCGCACAGAAGGCTTTTTATCTTAATGCATAGAATGCATTAAGATAAAAAAAATTCTGCTTTTACGACTCCTTTAAGCTTAACTTATTAAGCTGAAGATAGAAGCTGATCTTATTTTTATGTTTGACAAATGTATTCAACATGAGCTTACTGTTTGCGATCGTGTAGGGAAGACTTTAAATTCATTCAATTTTATGTGCTTTCTTTGACTTTATTGGGGAGATTTTGTCTCACTTCCTGTCCCCGTGACACTTGTTCCAGAAAAAAAAAAAGAATATGGTTGTCACGAAGACAAGAATGCTCAGACCGCAATAAATAAACCTTTTCATAAGAAATCCTTTCCAACTCAACTAAAAATTTAGCTATTTCTGTCTGGAAAAAAGTTCCATCACTTCCTATACTGATAGGAAGTGAGGGGGGATTTTCCCAGTTGGGATACAGCAGCAAAAAAATACTTGAGAGGCTGTAACCTATTCAAAATGAAATCTGTTTTGTCTGTATTTGGACTTTAGCAAATTCAATTTTAACATATTATGTATTCAATTATAGTATTCAGAGCCGCACAGAGCTGAAGAAAAAACTGGGCTGCAAACCTTTCAAGTGGTATTTGGAGAATGTATACCCAGAACTCAGGTAAGATTTGTGTTCCTGTGAGGTTGTCATTTCTTCTGAATGTGGGAATTAAATCTGAATTTTATTCTGGATGCAAAATACAATTTCTATAAATTTCTAAATTATTATGGGAGCAGCTACCATTACTTTTTTTTTTTATAAGTGGGGACGTTCCAGGACTGGCAACATTTTTCATGCTTTAGTGGTTTTCTAAATTCCTAAAGCATTTTCCCTGCTGATAGTACAGCCAAATTAAAGTCACATAAATAGATATTTCGTTTGATGGACTTACCAACAACCATTTTCATAGTCTTACTGCTTCTCTTATTTTGATTATCTTACCACCACATTCCTGTTGCAGGGTTTTGTAGAATGTCTAGATAGGACTTTATCAATCAGTTGGCACTAGACTGTATGGGTGCTCAACCTGTGGCCCTCCAGCTGTTGCGGAACTAGAAGTCCCATAATGCCTCTGCCTTTGGGAATTGTGCTCATAACTGTCCTTGCAATGCCTCATGGGATTTGTAGTTTTGCAGCAGCTGGAGGGCCACAGGTTGAGCACCCATGCACTAGAGTTTGATTTAGTGCTCTGAGCACTCAGTAACAGCGCTGAACTGATGCAACCCCTCAGTACAAGCTTGTGTGAGGAGACGTGATGAGGGTTGGGGCAGTTATTCAGCCCTGCCAACACTGAGCACTGGAGTGTGAGGGCAGCAACCAGTATTTTTACGAAGTGAAAAGATAAAGTTGTGCTTTAAGTGGATATTAACTGTTGAGAATCTAGCCAGAAAGCTTCTTAAAGCAGAGTTGGCACCTTTCAGCTGGGAGGGGTGCGGTTACCTATTCTCTTGTGTTTATGAGGTTTAATGAGACTTGATCAATAAAATATGTATATATTTTAGAAATAGCGTATTGATATCCATAACTCAAAAGTCTTGTTCCAATCAATTTTGTCATATGAATGTGTACATTCTGTCCCAACATTTGCACACTTTAGGCTGTGAGCAGAGGGGGGCTGTTGAACTGTACTAGTACTCCGCCTTCTCTACAAGAAGGCACAGACAGCAATAATACTCTTGTTCCATTCAATTTTGTCATATGGATGTGTACAATCCATCCCTACATTTGCACACTTAAGCAGTGAGCAGTGTCTCTAGTCACATGAGTCAGTGAGTCCTGATCTGCATAAAACTGCTCTGGCCCGATCTCTAATTAAAGTTGGTTGTAAAAAGTCCAGTTTTTTTTTTTACCTTTATGCATTTTATGCATGAAGGTAGGAAACCTTTTGTGTGCAGCAGCCACCCCCCCCCCCCCCCGAATACTTACCTGAGCCCGATCTCGATCCAGCGATGTGCACAAGAGCAGCGGCTCTCCTGGGTCTCTTCCGCCTCATTTGCTAAAACAGTGGGAGCCATTGGCTCCCGCTACTGTAAATCACAGCCAGTGAGCAAATGAGGATAGAGCAGGGGCGGGGCCGAGTTGCGCTGTGTGTGTGAATGGGCAAGCTTCTTGCAATAGGGGCAATCTCGGCAGGAAGGGCTGCTTGTTATGGGGGCATTCGGCAGGGGGGAGGTGCCAGCGGGGGACCCAAGAAAAGGAGGATCGGGGCTGCTCTTTGCAAAACCACTGCACAGAGCAGGTAAGTATGACATGTTTGTTATTGATTAAAAATAAAAACAAATCTGCAACCCTAGCTCCCGTTTTTCTATCTTGATAGGGATTGCTTAGGGTTTAAAATGCAGATTGGGGTTATTGGAGTAAAGCCATTTGGTTGCATTTTCAGACTGCATAATACAGTGGACAAGTCAAGTGTACAAAAACCTAGAGACTCCAAGATTAATTTAAAGCAGATCCTTGCAAAATAATTGGTATATTTAAATTTTGCTGGAGGGTATGATGCATCCTGATGTTTGGTAAAACTTCAATAAAAACTATGTAGGAAGACTTGTGCAGCTTAATGATGGGGTGCTATGTAGGGAACGACCGATTATCGGCAACACCGATATATCGGGGGCCGATATGCACTTTCCCCGATATATATATCGGAATCAGCCCCTGAGGTCACCGATATTGCTGACATTTAGGGAGAGTGTTTGTACCGTGGTGATGCCTGCAGCTAGAGGCATCACCCCAGTACCAGTGTCCATAGCCAACGATCAGCTGACTTGTAATGACAACCGTTGCGGCTGAGAAGCTGCTCGGCTGTCATTACAAGGAGCAGGAGGGGACGTCCCCCCCCCCCCCTCCTGCCGCCTTCTGCGGCTCACCCGGGTCTCCCGTCCCACCGGGAAAGACCCGGGCATCCTACCTCCGGGTCTCCATGTAATAAAAAACAGAAGTGATATCCGAAGTGGGTACTCGGCACCGAATTAAAATAACTGACAGCATTCAAAACAGCCAAACTTGGACAATAGACAAACGGGTTCCAAGGAATACTAATTATTAAAGTATTTGAAGCTACCATATATAATGTGCACAGATTTATAATATTTTCATTGATTTGTTTCAATTTATTTCTAGAGTTCCTGACCATCAGGACATTGCATTCGGAGCCTTACAACAAGGAACCAACTGTCTTGACACATTGGGCCATTTTGCAGATGGAGTTGTGGGTGTCTACGAATGTCATAATGCAGGGGGTAACCAAGTACGTATTTGACCTGCAAACAAAGAAACATAGTATTTGACCTGACCTACAAACATAGAAACAACTGATGGCATTATTTTAATCTGTTCTGTTTAGTTCTGATTTATATAAAATATCTATGATCTCCAAAACACCAGTAGAAGTTATTAATCAATATGTCAAATGAAGTGCCTTTCGTTAACCTTTTAACAACCGGAGTGCCTTTCAGTAAGTTGTTGAAATTAGAAAGCGGTGACAAAGAAAGGGGAGTGACTTCAAATTTGCAGTGTCTGCGCTTTTTTTTTTTTTGTTTGCAGATTTACATCTGTGGGCTCTTGTTCATTTGTAGCGAGTCAGTCACTCAAGCAGTTAAAAAAAAAATATGTAAAAACTGTTGTCATTTTTTTCTTTTTCTTTATTTTCTTTTTTTTTTTTATTGCGAGTGAAATGGGTTCTTAGCTTGCTGCTAGTATAGATAATTGGAATGAGTGGGCACAATTACGAAGAATTCCCTCTTCCAGAAGTTCTTTTCTGCGGTTGGCGCAGAAGCAAGTGGGTGTATATTTGGTTAGATTTAGCAATTCACTGTTCATACGCATTTACATTGGCCAAGGCAGTGGCTTTTTGTTGACAGGCAAGGTAGAGGCAGATATTTAGCAGGAACAAAGCTGATAGCATGCCCACTCCCTACGTCTTCATGCATCGCTACAGTAGCAAAAACATTGGCACCCTGAAAAAGGTGAGTCAGGAATCAACTGGCGGTGTCCGTTAAAATATCTTTTTTGAAATCAAGACCTGCTATAGTAATGCTTTGCATTGACTACAGATGTTTTGAGCTTCGACTTTAGTCCTACTTTTCAGTGTTGTATCCCTGTAAATGGAGGCCTTGTGAGTGTCGGATCCTCTGCTACATTGTTACCACCTTAAATACCAGGTAACCTCAAACTGGTAGAGATTTATTAAAAAAAATAATCTTTTATTAGAAATACAGGCTTCACACCAAATGCTTGGAAGGGATCTACATGCAGATTTTCCACTTTTTAAAAAAAAATCTTGAGCAGGTGGAAAAAGTAAAATAACATTTTTTCCAACACTGTGTGTGTATGATTAACCACTTGGAGCCCGCACTATAGCTGCAAGACGGCTACAGCAAAGGCCGGGAGGGCATACATGAATGTCTTCCCATTCTGACGCTGCCTGCGTGCCCCAGGGGCGCCCTCTGTGATTGCCCAGTCCTTGGGGCTCGGCTGACCACATATTGGGGTGAAGGGCCAATCACGGCGGGCCCTTTACCAAGTTATCCGCTGTCAGCAAAGACAGCTGATCATGGAAATAAACAAAAGCCGGTAATCTGCTTTTTTTCCCCTCATGCTGTTAGCGTAAAGAAATGAATAAAGCCGTTAACAGGCTTCTGTTAGAGGGACATCAGTCCCCTTAGTTCCTATCAGTGTTGCTAATCAGTGCCCTCCAGTGCTGCTTATCAGTGCCACCTATCAGTGCCCATCAGTGCAGCCCTAAAGGGTTTTTTATAGCCATAAGACAAAAAGTCTGACATCTTTAAAAGTTCATTCACAATTTACATGGTCCAGATCAGTTTTCTTTGATTACTGTCATTTTCTACGTATAAATGAGATTTCTGTATGTTTTATTCCTTTAACGTTTCAGGTCTTCTCTCATAGAAGGCACAGCCCTGCAAAACATCCTGAAACATTTACTGTGTAAAGTAATGCAAAGTATACACAGGGGTTGGACAACATTTTGGAAACAAGTATGGTAAAAGAACAAAATTGTTACCTAATACGGTGTTGGGACTGCCTTTAGCATCCAAGACGGCCTGAATACTCCTGGGAATTGACAAATATAAGTCTTGGATGATGGATAATGGAATCAGATACCACTCTTTATGCAAAAATCTGGGTCACAATCCTGCGCAATGTCCTTTTTGTCTTTTGGTCAGTTGATCATGTCAACTGGGCATATGTTTATCAGATTACATTTTTCTGGAAACTGTATATGCCGACATAACCTTTTGATACTCTACCTCGTGACACCGCAAAGAAATTGGCAACTTCAGTCACCAACGCACCAGCTAAGCTGGCACCAACAATTTGCCTTCTTTAAAACTCCATAAACTCTGACATGACTCTGTATTACTTGCAGCGCATGCAGTGAATGACAAAAGTGAGGCTTCCCACCTGTTAGCTTGGTGTCTCATCACAGAGCGAAAGCAATGTAGTCCCTTTCACACCTGCAAATCATGTAGTGTTTCCATATGTTTTTCCAACCCCTGTACATTGCTGCCTAGGAACCTAGCTTTTATCTACTGTCAAAGTCCTACATGATACTGTTGTCTGATCCACAATACAGACTGTCCGATTTATTTTTTCTTTTTACATGCAGAGATGCTGACAGTTATCCTGTTTGAATTTTTTTTTTTTAATAGAAAGTCATTTTTACTGTCAAATCAATGCAGAGTTTTCAGAGTTTTTGGTCTGAGGACTCTCTTGGGAATGGAGGAAAGACCCCCATTTTAGACTGGGTTGCCTCAAGGTTTGACATACTTTTAAAGAGTGGTGTTACTAACAAAAGGTTGCGAAGCACTGTGTAAACTCACGTCACCTAATGTGTGGATCCTTTTTTGGTTGCTAGTATAGTTAAAGTGATATACCAAAGTCTCATTTTCTTTTAGTTTAAAATAACAAACATGCTATACTTACCTGCCCTGTGTAATGGTTTTGCACAGAGGAGCCCAGATTCTCTTCTTCTCAGGTCCCTCTTCAGTGCTTCTGGCCCCTGCCTCCTGATGAGTGCCCCCACAGCACGCAGCTTGGGGGGCACCCAAGCCAAGCCACGCCACAGCTCCCTGTGTCCATTCAGACACGGAGCCATTCCCCTTGCTGTTCTCATTGGCTTTTGGATTGGATTTTGACTGACAGCAAGAGGAAGCCACTGGAGCTGCTGTCTCAGCCAATGAGGAGGGGAGTCCAGCACAGCCGAGACACTCCTGCAACATCGCTGGATCTAGATGGACCGAAGGTAAGTATTAGAGGGGCTGATCCACACAGAATGCTTTTTATCTTAATTGTGGACAAAAATTACCTAAAACATGGATATCATTTTTATAATTTTTCTTCTTCAACGTTAAACCTGCATTCCCACTTGTGTAGTCCATGAGTACGTTCAAAGATGTGCAATTTTTCACATGTTCACGAAACACGTAAAAAATTGCATGTCACACTTGTGTTACCATTCATTATTAATGAATGCACCAAGCAAGAGCCACAGTTTTGCTTGAGCAAGAAAGTGTGGTTAAAAACACATTAACCTAAAACAGCATGATTTTTTTCCTGTGTCATCTGTAGGGCAGCTCATTGAAATGAATGGGCAGCCCTTTGTGCAAATCAATGCACTACAGTGTTAATGCTACATAAATTCTATTAAAGTCTTATTCAAACATACCTACATTGCTTTATGCATTGTTTTCATGTAAATTCTGCCTACTGGAACATGCATATACTGGTCAAGGCATGCCATTGGTGATAACTTCTCACAGTTGTCAATGTGCTTATGTCAGCTCTTACTAATCATTCAAGTCCTCAATAGCTGCTGATATAGCTGATCACATGTGTAGCACCATGGGAACTGCAGATCTACTGTAAATAGAGGATAAGATAGCAGATTGGAATATACTGTATGAGGGTTTATTTTGGATTTTGCAGGCTTGTGTTTGGTGATAATAGAAGATACTCTAATGTTTCACTGCTATTCAATATGAAAATAATTTTAATTATATGTTAGCTGCAGAGCTAAAGACCTAAAAAGTGATTTGTATGTGAGAAATTAAAAGTAAGAAAAGATTTTCTTGATTGTATTCTTTTTACTTCAGGAATGGGCTCTTACGAAAGATAAATCGGTTAAACACATGGATCTTTGTCTTACTGTTGTGGACAGAGCACCGGGATCCCTTATAAAACTTCAAGGCTGCAGAGAAAACGACAGTAGACAAGTAAGGACTGTACCCATGGTTCAGATGTAATGGATTTGCGGTATAATACCACGCTAAATTCATATAAATTCCCTGTAGCTGCCAGCACTACAGTAGACAATGTACACCCCTCACATTTTTGTAAATATTTTATTATACCTTTTCATATGACAACACTGAAGAAATGACACTTTGCTACAATGTAAAGTGTACAGCTTGTATAACAGTGTATAACAGTGTAGGTTTGCTGTCCCCTCAAAATAACTCAACACACAGCAATTAATGTCTAAATCCCTGGCGTGAGTACACCCCTAAGTGAACATGACCAAATTGGGCCCAAAGTGTCAATATTTTGGATGGCCTCCATTATTTTCCAGCACTGCCTTAACCCTCTTGGGCATGGAGTTCACCAGAGTTTCACAGGTTGCCACTAGAGTCCTCTTCCACTCCATAACAACATCACTGAGCTAGTGGATGTTAGAGACCTTGTGCTCCTCCACCTTAGGTTTGAGGATGCCCCACAGATGCTCAATAGGGTTTAGGTCTTGGGACATGCTTGGCCAGTCCATCACCTTTACCCTCAGCTTCTTTAACAAGTCAGTGGTTGTCTTAGAGGGTTGTTTGGGGTCCTTATCATGTTGGAATACTGCCCTGCGGCCCGGAGGGAGGGGATCATGCTCTGCTTTGGTATGTCACAATACATGTTGGCATTCATGGTTCCTTCAATAAACTGTAGCTCCCCAGTGCTGGCAGCACTCATGTAGCCCCCAGATCATGACACTACCACCACCATGCTTGACTGTAGGCAAGACACACTTGTCTTTGTACTACTCGCCTCGTTGCCGCCACACACACTTGACACCATCTGAACCAAATAAGTTTATCTTCCAGTAATCCATGTCCGTAGTCTGCTTGTCTTCAGCAAACTGTTTGCGGGCTTTTATGTGCATCATCCTTAGAAGAGGCTTCTTTCTGGGGTGACAGCCATGCAGACCAATTTGATGCAGTGTGAGGCATATGGTCTGAGCACTGACAGGCTGACCCCCTCCCCCACCCCTTCAACCTCTGCAGCAATGCTGGCAGCAGCACTCCTACATCTATTTCCCAAAGACAACCTCTGGATATTTATTTTTTTTCAGATCCTCAGACTTTTTTGCCATGAGGTGCCATGTTGAACTTCCAGTGACCAGTATGAGAGAGTGAGCGTGATAACGCCAAATTAAACACCTGCTCCCCATTCACACCTGAGACCTTGTAACACTAACGAGTCACATGACACCGGGGAAGGGAAATGGCTAATTGGGCCCAATTTGGACATTTTCATTTAGGGGTGTACTCACTTTTGTTGCCAACGGTTTAGACATTATTGGCGGTGTGTTGAGTTATTTTGAGGTACGCAAATGTACACAAACAAGCTGTACACTCACTACTTTACAAGATATAATAAAAGATTTACAAAATTGTGAGGAGTGTACTCAATTGTATATGAACTATACAATTGCCTTCATTTTTTATTTCCTTTTTTGGCATTTTTTGCACTGTGCACTTTGTATCCATATGCTATATGGTCTTGTAAGATTACTATTCACTTATTTATTGAGTCTTTGTACTATGCACTTTATACCCATATGTTATATGGTTTTGTGAGATTATTATTCATTTATTACAATTTAAGTGCTGCACTTTTTATGTATAGTTCAGATGTAATACCTCTCCAATGTCCTTTAAAACATTTTAGCTTAAAGCAAAAGATGTATTTCAAAATATATTAAAATCAGGGCTTGACAAATTTGCCTGAAATCTAGGAGCCAGCTAAAAAAGTTAGGAGCCAATTTTTTTTTCTTTTTTTTAAACTAACAACCAAGCTTTATTTAAAAAAAAATGGATACTAAATTTTACACATAAATATGACTAGAACCCCGCTCTCCTCTATAGGGCAATCGGATGGAAACAGACCGTCTGTCTGTTTCCATCCAATGCCAACTGATCCGATCCACGGGATGGATAGAAAATAGAACCGCCATCCGTCTGTTTTTGGCGGACAGGATCAGATGGCGGCAGATTACCGCTCCATAGAGGAGACTGAAAGTTCTGATCAGGTCTGCCTGAGAAACTGACAGGCGGACCTGATCAGACAGCCTGTGTGAAAGGGGCCTTCGGCTGTGTGGCTGTGGCATGGCAGGGAGATGATAAATATATATATATATATATATATATATATATATATATATATATATATATATATATTTTTCATTAATTGAAAAAAAAAAGAAATTATTATTATTATTATTTTTTTAAATAATTTAAAAAATAAATAATAATAACCACATTCCCTGTCCACTTACCTTTAAGCAAAGGTAAGTGGAAAGGGAGATGAAGCCTGCAAAATTTTCATCTCATCTCCTCTTGGGAAGGAGATGGGCAGGCATTGAGAACAGGCAGTGGAAACAGTCATTAGTGACTGCTTGTGAAACTCCTGGCCACCACAAGAGGGCGCCAGTTCCCCGTTGGAAGCCTCTCTCATCTCACAGAAGAAGGCCGAAAAGCCTGGCCTCAAATTTCAGACGGAGCGGTAGTCCGTGCACTCGGGGAGGAGGTGGGGGGGTGCAAAAGGGACAGGACACCTCCTGCAGGGCACCCTAGGCGCCAGGTCGCTAATTCTAGTCGCCAATGGCGCCCGGGGTTTGTCGAGCCCTGTATTAAATGGTAGAACTATTTTATTATTGAATAGAGTCATGAATAGTTAAAACTCATGTCAACTTTTCTTTTCCTTCTCATCCATTGCAGGACTTAGGAAGTCTTTACTTTTGGGTATTATTGCTGCCTACAGTATTATAAACTAAAAAAAACAAAATAGGCAAGCCGAGGAGAAATCCTCCCAGTGTGCCTCAGTTTGTGTTTGTTTTTTTTTCAATTTTTTTTGATGCTGGCACTTTGTCCCTTTTTGATTGCAACTTTTTGACATTGCCATCCTCAGCCAGGCTTTTGGAGTACTGTGTCTGGATTCTACTGCACTGCACATGCAGGGATATCCTGGAAGTGACCTTGAGGCATTGGACACTTTCCAGATTCTGTTCTTATAAAAATTGGCTAAAGACTCACTTGGGGTATAGGCCAGTCAGGCTGAGCGCAGTGAGGTACCTCAAATATTTGGGTCATTGGACACCTTAAATCCTTGTTCCTGACAGTTTTGCGGTGAAAGGGGTTGATGCTGTGGGACTAAGCACTGACATAATCTGCTGGGGGCAGTGAAGCGCACGCATGTTTCATGCTTTTTCCACTGCAGCTTCTGCTTGCAAAGAGCCACATGGAAACTTGATCTTCAGTCTGTTTTTGTGGCCAACCGACATTGGTCACCTCCAACCATCCGATCATTATTTGCTGCCAGCTGTGCAATCTTCAGGAGTACCTGAGGCCTGGCCTCTTAGGCTGGCCATACATGGTTCAAATCGTTAATGAGCAGGCTGAATGTACCAAGTTAATTGATCCATTATCTTGGGTACAATCAACCTGCTGGATTCTCTTGTGATCCTTGCTACCAGCTGCTGTAGCCGCATAGCATGCTATAGCGATAATCACGGTCTTCTCACGGTGGGGATGGCTTCCCCTGCCCCCACCTGCAGCAGGAGAAGACAATTGGTGATTCCATTGTCAGCAGTACTTGTGTGGATGGTGGTTGCAGGAAAGAAATTTGCACCATGTATGGCTGGCCTTAGCCTGAACTTCTATGTTTCTTTACTCTCACGTGGTCGCATCATGGTTAAATTTAGACACCAGGGAGGAGGGGTGGTGGGGTCCTAAACTTGAGTGTTACCTGCTCGGGTTCTACTAGTTCTGGAGCTGCCTGACCGTGCCGACATCCGCAGCCTGGAATCATGCTATTCTCTTTGATTATATGGTATTTGGCTGCATCAGGTGTGGCAGAGCCCTATTCTCTCTTTGCTGAGGTTTTTGGCATGGTTATGCAATATTTTATGACCGAAGGACCCGGATTAACCAGTTATTTTTGACTCTGATAACAGAGGCCACAAGCACGCTCCCACAGCCAACCCTGCAGATTCTGTATCTGATTTCTCTACAGGCTCAGCAGTTTCCAAGCCATCAGCTGCAGAGACTCTAATTCTATGTTGCTCCAGTCCTTCACTGATTGGCTTGTCCCTGAGAAGTTGCAGTCTCCTGCTTTCATTCCCAAATTAAACTGCACTGTTTAAGCTCATGTTGATGCAGTGTGCACCACTCTGAAACTAGAGGATCAGCCTGTAGCTTTTATCAGCGCTGTTTCCAGTTTTGGGTCATTTAAGACTCTTAAGCCCTCAAAGGCTTTCCCTTTGCACTTGCTTTTCTAATTTTTTCTCTATGGAGATTGTAGTCATCCTGACAAGTTGTCTTTCTCTCCCTCAAATATTTATTAGCCTTTTATCTGTTTAGTATAGGTATTGTGCAAAAGTGTATATCCCCACTGTGAGACTAGCAGTATCCCGCCTAAAAAGGGGGGCTTACTATTTAAGTATAGGACACACCTGTCTTTAGGGACCCAACTTATAAGCCACTGGAAGCCCTTTCTAGAGCTCTGCTGTCACTGGTGGTTCCTGCTGTTCATTTAATTCTGGTTGTTACCCTAATTGCCAAACCATGTCTGACTGGTTAAAATGATCTAATTTCTTGACTCTTTGCTTACAGAATGCATGTAGCAGATGGCTGTTTCATTATATTTCAGCTGTGATGGTTTGCTATAAGCCTCCTGCCTCAGTTGTTACATATATCCATTCACATGCCTCAGTATGCTTTGGCTAAAGTGCTGGACTGTGGAGTCCTTGTGTAAAAAGTATTTGATCCGCATGGCGGACAAGGGACAGCATCTTTTTAGGCCAGTTCTTCAGGATGCTGCTGGTGGCAAGAGCACCTATCTTTCTCAGCATAAGAGGCCCACGGTACAGAATAAAAAAGCCTTCTCCCCCTTATCTGTAAAGAAACTTCCCTTTTTTTTTCCTCCACCTTCTTGACCCCACTTAGCTAACTCAGTTTGTCAAATCCTCAGACACGCTTTCCTCTGCTTGTTGGGGCACCTCCATTTTTTTAAATTGCGGAAGACGCTTGTTAACCTATGCAGGCACTTGGTTAGCTTGTGTCTTAGATATTTGGGTGTGGGAGGTAATCTCCCAGGACTACAAAATGGAGTTTTGCTCCCTAAACCCCTCCTCGGTTTATGCCCTCCAAGCCTTCTGTGTCACTGTCCAGATTAGCAGATCACCATCAAAACCTCTGAGTTCTTCGTACTAGTGTGGCAGAATGGTTCCAGGGGTTTTACGCCAACCTGTTCTGTTTCCAAGACTAAAGTGGATATTCATTCTATTCTGGAACTCAAAGTTTTGAATGTCTTTATTTGCATCCCAAAATTCTGCATGGAATCTACCAAATCAGCCATCGCCTCCCTTCACAAGGGAAACTTTCTGGTTTTTCTGGACATCAAAGATTTGTAATCACATGTCCCAATCATTCCAGCTCATGTGCAGTTTGCCCATTTTGCCTACACTTTCAGTAGATGACCCTGCTTTTTGAGCTGTTGTCTGCACCTCGGTTTATTGCTGAGGTGCTGGCCCCTATTATACTCTTAAACACTAATATATACAGCGATACCAAATCCAAAGGATAACATCCCACTCAGTCAGCTGCCTGTTACAAAATTATTCAATATGCTCTCTGGGAAAATGTTGCAAAAGTATTTGCAATTAAAACAAAAATGTATCGGAATTGTTTCAACAGGTCCATACACTCTTCAAAGTCCATACATACGTCATGTCCAAACAGAATCTCATGATTTATGTCTCTTTTGTTAATGTAATCCACAATCCTATCTTTCACCATTTATTTGCTGAAAACATCCCCCATGCTGCAAAACTCTTCTAATTCACAGTAGAAGAGGGACTAATACACACAGCAGATCTTTCTGTATGCACTGGCTAGACCCACACAAAGACACCTCTAGAGTTCTGTGTGCTCAGAAACTTCTGTCCCACTTGTAACCTGAATAGTCTGGGTAGATTCGCTCCACACTGCACAAGTGATTGTGGCTGTCACACTGTCTCCAGTTTCCACCCTCTCACGCTCTTCTGCCATCCAAGCCTCACTGTCAGTGCTCTCCTTGTCTGAGCTGCATACCTCATGCTGTGGAATGCCATTCAGCACCCCTCCTGCACAGCTCCACCTGAGTTTCTACAAATCACAGGGATCCAATCCTCAGGTTGTCAATTGGATAACTTGAAAACAAGAATAATGTTCTTGCTTGTTATGTTTTAAAATATTAAAACGATATTCACAAGCCACTAAAATGATGGCGCAAATCAGAGCCACTGTCCCCAAGTGCACCGCAAGAGCCTGACGCTCTCTCCGCAGTTATGAATGGTTACTGGCTCTTCAATTGGTATACATGGCACTTGATCACATCCAACTACGGATGCAACTAATGATTATTTTCATAATCGATTAGTTGGCTGATTATTATTTCAATAAATCGACTAATCAGATAATAACCTTAAAAAAAAAAAAAAAATTGTGGTGTATAATTTAGTTAACCACTTAAGCCTCTGAAGATTTTACCCCCTTCCTGACCAGGGGGTATTTTGCGATTCGGCACTGCGTGACTTTAACGGACAATTGCGCGGTCGTGCGACGCTGTACCTAAACGAATTTGACGTCCTTTTTTTCCCACAAATAGAGCTTTCTTTTGGTGGTATTTGATCACCTGTGCGATTTTTTTTGATCATGCGCTATAATCCAAAAAAAGTGACAATTTTGCAAAAATAACAATATTTTTCACATTTTTTTATATGAAATTCCCCCCAAAAAAATGTAAAAATCAAATTTTTTAAAAATTTTTGGCCAATTTGTTTTCTGCTACCTATGTTTGGTAAAAAAAATCACAATAAGCCTATTTTGATTGGTTTGCGCAAAAGTTATTGCGTTTACTAACTAAGGGAAAGATTTTTGTCATTTTTGTTGTTTTTTTTTTTTTTTAACGAGTAATGGCGGCGATTCTTGGTCCTTTGACCAAGAATAGAAAACTTCTTCTTGGTCAAAGGACTTTTCAGACAGTGAATGTGGTTTTCGTTCGGAAATTGCATTCGTTTTAAAACTGAATGTTAAAAGTAAGTTACATTTTCAAACGACATTCTTTTATTCAGCGAATGTATAAATATTTTTCGTATGAATATTCTCGTCCGAAAATCGATACGTGTGTAGCCAGCATTAGGCTCGGTTTACACCTATGCAGCTTGCTTTTTATCTGTCTCTGCAGTGCTTTTTGCTGTGCGTTTTGCGTACGCGATTTTGCTGCAATTTGCGTTTTGCATTTTTTATGCTTTTGGTTTTGGCCAATTTGTTGGGCATAATAAAAAACTCAATGTTATACTTACCTGCTCTGTATAATGGTTTTGCACAGAGGAGTCCTGATTCTCATTTTATGGGGTCCCCCTGACGCTTCTGGCTCCTCCTGCCTTCAGAGTGCCCCAATAGCAAGCTGTAAAGTATAGTATAGTGTGCCCCTATAGCAAGGTAAAAAAAAAAAAACACCTGCCTTTAAAACCACTTACTTCCTGCTCGGGACTGCATGTCCCATGAGGCATTGCTCCTCACACATTCACAAGTTCTCAGACACTGACATGTATGGATGGTGTACTGAGCTGTACACTGTCTGCTGATATGTACCAAATAATGCATCCTGTATGCAGGCCAACCAATCGACTGACAAACTAATCGATTATGAAAATAGTTGAAAATATTTTTATAATCGATTAGTTGACGATTAACCGATTAGTTGTTTCGGCCCTACAGCCAACGCGTTTCGATGGTTTACAGCCTTCATCATGGGTGGAGGGCTGAGTGATATTACTTCCTTTTAACTACTTCAAAGATTAACCCCATTTTAGCCATTAACTAATTCATTGTCCTTTTTAACCACTTTACAACCGGAGGATTTTGCTGTCTTCCGTCCAGGCCACTTTTTGCGATTCGGCGCTGTGCGACTTCAACTGACAATTGCGCGGTCGTGCGACGCCGTACCCAAACGAAATTTACGTCCTTTTTCTCCCACAAACAGAGCTTTCTTTTGGTGGTATTTGATCACCTGTGCGATTTTTACTTTTTGCGCTATAAACAAAAAAAGAGCGTTTATTTTGAAAAAATAACAATATTTTTCACATTTTTTTATATGAAATTCCCCCCAAAAAAGATGTAAAAACCAATTTTTTTAAAAGTTTTTGGCCAATTTGTTTTATGCTACATATGTTTGGTAAAAAAAATCGCAATAAGCGTATTTTGATTGGTTTGCGCAAAAGTTATTGCGTTTACTAACAAAGGGAAAGATTTCTGTCATTTTTGGTGTTTTTTTTTTAACGCGTAATGGCGGCGATCTGCGATTTTTTTTTTGCGGGACTGCGACATTGCGGCGGACAGACCGGACCCCTGACTGACATTTTTGACACTTTTGGGGGTACCAGTGACATTACTGCAGTAATCAGTGCTATATATATGCACTGTTACTGTAAAAATGACACTGGCAGGGAAGGGGTTAATTTTATTGGAGAGGGAGGGGTTAATGTATGCCTGGTGCTTACTGACGTGTAGGGGGGGAGGTGACTGTGTGATTCATGGACAGATCGGATGTCCAGCTATGCTGAACAGTCCGATCTGTCACTCCCTGTCACTATGGAGATCCCCGACGATCGGGTAAGAGCAGCGGCGATCGCCGCTGCTCCTCCCCTGGCCCGACTCCCGCTGTGAATGAAAACAGCGGGAGCGAGCCTCCGGCGGCGCGCAAGCGCCGCCCAGAAGGGGAGGAGTCCAGTCACGTTAATACTACGTGACTGGACGGGAACGAGCCACTCTGCCGCAGTAGTATTACCGTGAGCGGTAGTAGAGTGGTTAAATATAGATATAATTTAAAAAAAATGCATAAAATGACTTTGGCAGAATATATGACACCCTTATCTTTAATACCATACTTTAAAGGATTTCATAAAAAAAACAATTCAAATTGAAATCCATATTTAACAATTCATATGCAATGTTCCCAAGGTATATGTCCTTTCCCATTAAAGTGAAATTACAGTCTAAAATAAAAAAATATGAGCAGGCTTTTCATTTCAGAACTGACGAGCAATGGCTCATCAACAATAAAAAAGCATACAGGTACCTGCCTTATAGCCATCTTTTCGGCATGGTGCCTGTGTGCTGAGATGAATAAACTCCTGCGCATTGGTCAGTCAAGATGCTGGCGAGGGAGTTCATGAACATTCGGCCATTGGAGAGTTGGCGACTATTGCAGACTAGCTCTACTTTAAGGTGCACTGGCTTCTTGTTTCACTATGTCTAGGTGGTTAAGGCAGACCATCTTCCAAGCTTATGATCTCAAGGGTTCTATGTTTTTCTGTTGAGGTGCATTCTACTAGATATGCAAGCTTTTTTTGTTTATTTTGTTGGCATCAAACAACTGGTTCCCAGGTTTGTAAGGCTGCCACGTGATCTTCTGTTCACATATTTTTCAAGTTCTACCAGTTGACATTGTGGCTTCAACTAATGCCAGTTTTGAGCATATTCTTCAGGCATCTCTTTGAGCAGCAGGCAGTCCCCAATTCTCTGTTGTTTTCTTGGGCCTGTTAGCAGTTGTTTACTATGTTTCCCAGCCCTCAGTTGGACAGCTTTTGGACATCCTGAAGTTGGAAGACTTCATATGTCTCTAACTGGGTGAGGAAAAAAACATGATTTTTGCACTAACTGTAAAATCCTTTACTGGGAGTCCATTGAGAGTCCCATCCCTCTGTGTTATTATCCTGCTAAAGGTACTGCTTTGCTTCAAATTGAGTCATGCTGGTAATGGTAGTCTCTATCCTGGGTTAGCCCACGTTTTTTGTTTGCCAGTGTCCAATCCTGTTGGCGGCTGTTTAACCACAACTTTAAAGACTTCCTATGTTCCTAAATGGACTGCATGAAGAGGATTTTACGGCGAGTACAAAAATCCTATTGATTGTGGTCTGTGTCCATAGGCAAAATTTTCTCTAACTTCCTGTCTTGAAGTTAAGCGTGCCCATTGAAACTATTTTTTTCTATTCTTGCTCCGATGACCCCTTAAAATTTAGGTTTTTTTTCTTGCAAATCTATTGCAATAAAACTTGAACAAATCGAGAGGGTGAATTTCGACAGGGGGGGAAAAGACAGCAGCTAAAATCTGGCGAGTTATCTAGCTTCTTCCTGCTTTATCCAAAATGGAGAAAATAATATGTTTGGCTTTAGATATCCTTTAATTGAAAATCCAGTTTTACTATGAAAAAAAAAAGTTCTCCACAACTCGGCTATATACGCTTCAGATCCTTCCCTGCTTCTGTAATGTGCATCGTTTATTGCTCATTCTAAAAATCGCTTAGTAGTAGAATCACCCCTTGCTATAATCGCATGATCTTACCCAGCATTATACAGCGAAATCCCTATGGCACTAAGCCTAAAGCTGGCAATATGTGATAAGATCCCTGCTGCCACAAGGGAGATTAGCTGTGTACTCATCTTTGCCAGAAGGGATTGCAGCTCCCAGAGGTTGCCTGGCCCAAATACATAAAAAAAAAAATCCAAAAACTGTGCCCACGATGTGTACATCTAAAGGAGATTCTCTTACCAACTATGTAGTCCTATCTGACTAGATACAAATTTGAATTGATTGTTCAGGTTTGTCTTATTAGATAGATTTGGTGCATCTAAAGTTAATTGTACAGACAATTCACACTCTGTTTTATATGTTGTATTGCCAGCTTAAGAAATCATGTTGCAATGTCCCATTCCATTCAAAAGGTGCCTGTAGTTGAACCTTAACTAAAGTTCTGCTGCAAAAAACAGCAAGCAGGCAGGCTTTTATTGCCGAAGAGACATGCAAAGTTTCTTCTGCAATAAAATGCCTCTATCTGACATTGTTGTGTGAACAGGGCAGAGAACCATTCTGTTCTTTAAACCCTTGCAGAACACGTGCAGAAAAACTGACGTCTCTGCACCATGGTGTAAACGAGGCCTTAAGTAGAATGAAAGACCATACAATAAGGCCTACTCGATTAGGTACAAAATGTTGTTTCTGATTTTTACTTTCTGATATTTACTGTATAACTCTGTGATAATACACACACACTTAAAATGTATTTTTTTACCTAGTAAAACAATGCTGCTTTTTAATTAATAGAAATGTTTTGATACCGTTAAGTATTAGGACTAGGTTCACACTTATGGTGGAGCATGTGTAAATCGCACACATCCCTGCACCCACAGGCAAAACCTGCTGTTCCTTAGCAGATGCGCTGGGGTGCCATTAATTCTTTAATTGCACCCCTGCTATTAATCCTTAATGGCACCCACATGCATCCGAAAATGCAGCGTGTTTTCGGGTGTGGGAAACCGCATGCTGCTGCATCCTGGGACTGCCCTGTGGATGTGTTTTAGGAAAAGGGTCAGGGACTTTTTCACTGCATTTCCTGCAGGTACAGCAGCCCATTCACATTCAAGGCAAAGCAATCATGTCTGTGTAATGCTCCCCCTGACCCACTCATACTTCTCCAGCATTTATCAAATTGGCTGGTGTAAGCGTGTAAAAGAGTGGGGACTTCTCCGTCTACCTCATGAGGCAATACTTGATCCCAGTAATTGACCGCCAGCTCCAAGCATTAAATTATTGAAGGTTACATGCTCCGCCTTACTTGGCAGCATCAAGCATTTTGTCCTGGCTTTGACACAGGAAAGAGCATCGTTGGATTGCTAGAAAAGGTGGTCTTCATTGGGTGGGGGGGGCTTTACATAGATAGTATCCCTTTGCCATGACTCTTTAAAAACACAAGTAGGGTAATTAATGATCTACATTTGTTTTCTCTAACCTTAACTTTTTTTTTTTTTTTTCAAACTTTCCTTTTAATTTAGAAATGGGAACAAATTGAAAATAACTCCAAGCTGAGGCATGTTGGAAGCAACTTTTGCCTAGACAGTCGGAATGCCAAAAACGGTGGTCTAACAGTAGAAGCATGCAGTCCTTCTTTATCGCAGCAATGGAAATTTTCACTCAACCTGCAACAGTAGGAAGTCTCAACAGCTAGGAAAAGTTGGGGGAAATAAGCATCATTTCATGGACATTGATTCCGAACGCATTGCAGATGTATTTGTTGAACGTTCTTCGGAATTTATATACCTCAGTATTCCATCTTGACATTGGAATGTGGGATGTAGGCTGGGAGAAGAATTACAAGACCAGGGCCTTCTTCTGCTCTATGTTGTCATTGGTTAACAGTATTGTATCACTGTACGTGGGCCCTTGAGGAAAATCAACAAAATAAACTATGTTACTGCAAGAGGGGAGGTATAGATACACGCTTGAAAAGAAGTGGTAAATCATATCTGGCATTTCTGTGGACATAGTTTTTTTTATATATATCTATCTATCTAAAAACATTTTCTTTATTGGGAAAAGTGGTCCAGATCCCTTGATCTGAACATATTGCAAAGTATGTTTGCAGCTTCTCAGAAGACTGAATAAATGCAATACTTCCTTGGTTGGAGGTGACGCCTGAGAAATCAGGACAGTAGAACCATTTTTGTGTTGTATAAAGAGTTTTTAAATTTGCTAGTCCTCATCAAATTACTGATAGAAGATCATGTTTGCTCAGTCCAGTTGCTGCCAGAAGTTTTGTATTTTCTCACTTGAGCTTTGAGTGAAAATGTGTGCATTTTGATTGTGTCAGAATGATTTTATCCTTTTTTTTTTTTTTTTTTATTGATCAGAATACAGTGATATTGTTTCATTTGAAACCACCTTTCTGAATCAGTGAACTCTAAAAATTCCAATCACAATAGAACACTATCCTTTTGCTTGGCATTGTTAAAATGATTATTTTCTTTTTTAATTTCTCTTTGCCAAGGAGCAGTCTTTTTAAAAATGAAAGCAAACACTTTTTAACTGTACACCTGTATAGTGTTTAAAATTAAAGAGATTTAACCATCCCAAACAGAAAGTTCAAAAACTGTGCTCTTTTGATAGACTCGTAAACTCAGTTTTATTAAACCTTAGCCTAAACCTCATAAATAATTTATGTCACTAGGGGGGAGATTTACTAAAACTGGAGCACTCATAATTTGGGTCAGCTATGCATGGTAGCCAATTAGCTTCTAACTTCACCTTGTTCAATTAAACTTTGATAATAAAACCTGAAAGCTGATTAGTTTCTATGCAGAGCTGCACAAGATTTTGCACTCTCCAATTTTAGTAAATCAACCCCTATGTGTGCTGTTGCTTTCTATCAAAAATCTAGTCTTTGGTTGTATATTACCTGACAGTTGTCCCTTCCTCAGAGCAGCCACATTATTGCGGTAGATTTCTGTATTGCCACTCTGCCCCTACATGCTCCAAATTCATTGTGAGGAAGCCTTGCACTTCCTCTTTCCTCCCCAACTATACACCTGACCCTCCTACACATCATGGGAGGTCAATGACCGTGATTGAAAGTGAAGCACTTCCCTCTTTTCCCCTGTCATTCTTGCTGCCCAAGTGGCCATCGTAAATATGCACTTCAATAAAACTAAAACTCCACTCGAACATTGCATATATTTTTTATTCATTTATTCCAATTTAGAACTTTTTTTTTTTAAATATACATTCTGCGTGCGTACCCTGCAGAGTTCATATGTGGTCATGTGGCAAAACGTTCAAACCAAACTCTTAATGAGAATACAAAAAATAGCAGCAATGCTTGGTTTTATTGGAGGTCAAGGTCATGTAGAAATGAAGGACAGGGAAGCAAATAGGAAGTGCTTTGCTGTCAATCACGTTCACTGAGACGTCTTGCAGGAGTGTTAGGTGAGGTTATATTTCGTTTTCGTTCATTGACAGACACAGCTCCTGATATTCATAACCGTTGGGTTATACTGACCCCCTACAGGAGTAAGACACTAGGCAGAAAAGAATTCTGACTACACCCATGGGCAGTCCCAGGGGGTATACTCCCTCTCTCTGCTATAGCCACTCATTTTTTTTTAATGCCTAGTCAGAAGTAAAGCCCTTTTTCTTGGCTGGGATCTTTGGTGCTGCAATATTTTTTAGATAGAAAATGTTTTTCCTTCTGGATTTTTTCCTGTGCGATCTACAATCAATTGGCGGACTGAGCAACGGGCTAGATAATCTAGATCCAGTGGTCACCCCTGTCTGGCCAGCGAGCGCGCACAGACCTCTGCTCCTTGCTAGGTCGGCCGCAACATAGCCCCACTGGACGGGGGCTGGCCTGCGAGTTAAACGCTTCACGGGGTCGCATACGACCGAGTCTCGGCTCGAGTCGCAGTGTTCCCCCGATGGACATGAGTTCCCTTCCTTCCCACAGGCATCCCCCCTTACCAAGTCCCTCATCCTGCCCCCCCCCCCCTCACGCTGGGGCAGTATTGGTGGTCTGGCAACTTTCCTGGAATGGGGGCAGGGCGCTAACTGCCCCTCCTCATCCCCCGGTGCTGACTGACATTTCCCCAACTGATCCCTACTCTGAGGCTGCGGGGCCCTCTGGGTCTCAACCATCCATCCGTGCACTGGCGGCAGTCCGGGAGTAAGACACTAGGCAGAAAAGAATTCTGACTACACCCATGGGCAGTCCCAGGGGGTATACTCCCTCTCTCTGCTATAGCCACTCATTTTTTTTTTAATGCCTAGTCAGAAGTAAAGCCCTTTTTCTTGGCTGGGATCTTTGGTGCTGCAATATTTTTTAGATAGAAAATGTTTTTCCTTCTGGATTTTTTCCTGTGCGATCTACAATCAATTGGCGGACTGAGCAACGGGCTAGATAATCTAGATCCAGTGGTCACCCCTGTCTGGCCAGCGAGCGCGCACAGACCTCTGCTCCTTGCTAGGTCGGCCGCAACATAGCCCCACTGGACGGGGGCTGGCCTGCGAGTTAAACGCTTCACGGGGTCGCATACGACCGAGTCTCGGCTCGAGTCGCAGTGTTCCCCCGATGGACATGGGCCGGAGTGTTCCGGTGGACATGGGCCCCTCCTTGGGACGGTCGGACCCTAGAGTTCCCTTCCTTCCCACAGGCATCCCCCCTTACCAAGTCCCTCATCCTGCCCCCCCCCCCTCACGCTGGGGCAGTATTGGTGGTCTGGCAACTTTCCTGGAATGGGGGCAGGGCGCTAACTGCCCCTCCTCATCCCCCGGTGCTGACTGACATTTCCCCAACTGATCCCTACTCTGAGGCTGCGGGGCCTTCTGGGTCTCAACCATCCATCCGTGCACTGGCGGCAGTCCGGGAGTCCCTTGTGTCCTGGGTGTAGGTGGCTTTTGGGTGACAGGCTAACAAAAAGCGCCCCTGTCTCATCAGTTTCCGAATCTGATTCGGCCGCCGCAGATGTGGGTCACCCTGCTGGGTCTGCAACCACGCACCTGGAATCCTCTGATTCCTCCATGTCTGTGACCAAGTACGAAAAGGTGCTGGTGGATGCACTGATTGTATCTGTGTGTAAGGCCCTGAAGATGGAGGACGCAGCTGAAGCTGCAACGGAGGCGCAAGTGCCCTTTGGCACTCACAAGCCATCCAAAGCGGCAAAGGTGTTTCATTTCCCTACCTATTTTGACAGAATTGTCGCTAAAGAGTGGGGACGACCAAAGAATCCCTGTGGGTTCCCTAAGCGCTTTGCTAGGCGTTACCCTTATGAGGAGTCTCTTCTTAAGTGGAATGTTCCACCGGTGGTGGACCCTCCAGTTTCAAGGTAAATAAGGCAACCATGATTCCCTGGCCTTTAAGGATCCAGCTGACCAGAAGGCGGAGGCTGTGGCCCGCACTTTTTACACTCTGGCTGGTTCAGCAATGAGGCTGGTATTCACCATCGCCTGCACCGTGACCTGGAGGGGGAATAGCTTCCCCCCCGCCTTTGATGAGCTGGAGGACCAGCTGGTCCGGGGGCTGCAGTTTATCTGTGATGCCTCTTTGGATGCAGCTTCCCTGATGGCTTGCCTCTCTGTTTTGGCAGTGGTCCTTCGGCTTGTCTTTTGGCTCAAGTGCTGGTCTGCAGATCAGACTTCAAAAAAGGCCTCGACTGATCTTCCTTTTCAAGAAGATCGCCTATTTGGAGCCACCCTGGATGACATCATTAAAGGTCTCAAAAGGGGAAAGAGTACTTTTCTTCTGCAGGCTACTAAGGGTAAGGAACCTCATCGTAGACATGGGCCTTCCTTCTCAGCTCATATGTTTTTTTCATCCCTCAGGGTCGACTGACAAGGGCTTGAAGCCTTTCAGGGCCTCTTCTGGAGGATCCAAATGAACCTGATCTGGCAAGCCAAGATTGGGATTCTCCAGATCTGTGGACAAGGCTCCTTCTGCATGAAGGTACGCCTTCACCTGTACCTGGGGTGGGGGGATGTCTTTGCTGGTTTCCAGACCCCTGAACTTCCCAGGTGCAAGACAAGTGGGTCCACAAAGTCATTCAGTCCGGCTACAAGAGATTCACTCTTGTCCCCCGGCAAGGTTTTTTCCTTCCAACTTGCGCCTGTCCCCAGTCTGCTTACAGGGCCTGTTTGGGGCGGTACAGGACTTGTTCCTTCAAGGGGAGATTGTCCGGTTCCAACCTCTGAACATTTTGAGGGGTTTTAGTCAAACATTTTCACAGTTTCCAGGAAGGAAGGCAAAGTGCGTCCAGTCATGGCCCTCAATGCGCTAAACTGCCTTGTGTGAGTACAAAAGTTCAGAATGGAGTTCATTAGAGCGGTGGTGGCATCCCTTCCTCAGTGGGATTTCCTCGCCTCTATCGATATCAAGGATGCCTACCTTGACATTCCATTATGTGCCAATCACCAGCGTTTTCTCCGATTTGCTGTGGGAGATGAGCGTTATCAGTTTGTGTCTTTACTCTTTAGTCTCGCATCTGCTCCTCGGGTCTTCACAAAAGTATTAGCCCTGGTGCTATCTTTGCTACACCAACGGAGGATCGCTGTACTGGGCTACTTGGACGATCTCCTTCTGCAAGTGGAGTCACCCTCTGCTCTAGTGGAGAACCTGGAGATCACAATACGAATTCTGCGGGAGTTGGGCTTGATTCTGAATTTTCAGAAGTCTGCTCTTGTTCCATCCACAATGCGGACTATCTGGGCCTTACTCTGGACTCAGCCTTTGCCAAAGTGCTCTTCCTCTGGACAAACTCCAGAATTTGCCTCCTGCTGTCCAACAGATGGTCATCCTGCGGGACTTGCATGCGGGTGCTGGGCCTGATGGTATCTGCCTTCGAGGCTTTTTCATTTGTGCAGTTCCATACGAGGTCCCTGCAAAGGGAGATTCTGACCAAATGGGACAACATTTTGCAGTCTCTGGACAATCAGATCCGGCTGAGTCTGGGAACAAAGGAGTGTCCGATATGGTGGCTTTGTCCTCTGCACTTCGGCTGGGAAAATCCTTCTTTCCTTTGTATTGGACAGTGGTCAATACGGATGCCAGCCTATCCAGCTGGGGAGGCGCCCTCGGCAAGCATTCTGCTCAGGGGATCTGGACGCTGGAAGAGTCCAGACTCCCGATCAATGTCTTGGAACTTTGAGCGATCAAACTATGTCTGGATCATTGGATGGATCGTCTTCAGGGTTGTCCAGTGCGTATTCAATCGGACAATGCCATGGCTTATGTCAATCACCAAGGGGGCACAAGAAGTATCCTGGCGGCTTTGGAGGTAGCCAGCATTCTAAGGTGGGCAGAACAGTTTGTTCCAGCCTTCTCTGCTGTACACATTCCCAGGGTGGAAAATTGGCAGATGGATTACCTCAGTCGGCAGGTGTTGGACCAGGGGGAGTGGTCCCTTCATCCGGAGGTGTTTCATCAGCAGTGTCTCTGGTGGAGCACCCCCGTGGTGAATCTTGTTGCATCTCATCTCGACAGAGAGGTGGAGAGGTTTGTGGTTCAGTCAAAGGATCCTCTGACAGACGCCACAGTATCCTCTGATTTAAGCCTTTCCTCCTCTCAGACTTCTGCCCAGACATTTCTTCGCAGGATCGAAGCAGAAGGGATTTCGATCATCTTAGTGGCCTCGGACTGGCCTCGCCAGGCTTGGTACGCCGATCTGGTGTGACTGGTTGCCGACGTTCCTTGGCAGCTTCCTCTCAGGGAGGATCTGCTGTCCCAAGGACCGATCTTCCATCCTGCCTTACAGTCGCTGGCTTTGATGGCTTGGCTGTTGAACGCCAGGTGCTGAAGGATAGGGGTTTATCTGAGTCAGTGATTTCTACACTGTTGAAAGCTAGGAGTGCGAGTCTCTTGGGGTTCTTTCTCGCTCCTTCTCGGTGGCTCAGATCTTGACATTCTTTAAAGGGGAGGGGGGTTGAACAGAAATTGGCCTTGAGTACCATCAAGGCCTAGGTGTCGGCTTTGGCAGTCTTCTTCCAATGACCTTTGGCCACACACTCCCTTGTGCGTTCCTTTCTTCAGGGTATCTGACATTTGTTTCCTCCAGTGCGGGCTCCGTTGCCGCCTTGGGATCTTACTTTGGAGCTTTCAGCTCTACAGCAGCCTCCCTTTGAAAATATTTGGGAGATTCCTCTGCTTACACTGTCCCAGAAGGTGGCCTTTTTAGTGGCTATCACCTCTGTGTGCAGGGTGTCGGAACTGGCGGCCTTATCCTGTCGTTCACTTTACCTGGTGATTCACAGGGATAAGGTGGTTCTTCGCCCCTGTCCGTCGTTTCTTCCAAAGGTTGTCCCTGATTTTCATTTAGATGAAGATATTGTGTTGCCTTCCCTGTGTCCCAGGCCTAAACGTCCAAAGGAAATTGCCTTGAATGCCTTGGATGTGGTTTGGGCAATTAGGGTGTACCTGGCAGCTACGGAGTCTTTCTGGAATTCAGACTTTCTTTTTGTGCTCACGGATGGACCTCATAAAGGGTTGTCCGCTTCCTCTGCGACCATTTCCTGATGGATCAGAAAGACGGTTGTTCAGGCCTATTCCATCAGGGGGCCAGGTTCCTCCTTTTCCTGTCAAGGCGCACTCTACTAAGGCACTTAGTGCCTCCTGGGCTTTCCGTCATCAGTCAGTGACACAGGTTTGCAAGGCAGCCACTTGGTCGTCAGTGCACACTTTTACAAAGTTTTATAAAGTGGTTGTGTTAGCATCTGTGGATGCTTATTTTGGCTGCAAGGTTTTGCAGGCTGCTGTTTAAGAGGACCTGATCCTCTTTGAGGTCGTGTTGGTTTTTTAAGGTGGGCTCCAGTTGTTTGGTTGCCTGATTGGCTAATGTTTAGCCTAGGGAATTTTTTTAGTTTTTCCCACCCCTCATGTTTAACACTTCTTTGGGACGTCCCAATGGTTATGAATATCAGGAGCTGTGTCTGTCAATGAACATCAGAGAAATGGATTTTACAGTAAGTCAAAAATCCCATTATATATATATATATTTGTCCATGAATTAAACGTGCACTCCTTTCATGGGTTCTTTGTCACTTGCTTACTCTGGGATTTTTAAAATGTATTTATTTATTTACAATCCGTTTCGTGACCACCAAAGCACCAATTGTGGTAGCGTGTGGTCTGCGTGGACAAGGGCAAATAACGCATCATAATGCAGTGACGTGCATAAAACATCACATGCTTAAAATGTGCTCCGTACACATATTTCTTATCGATTTACTGAAGAACTTACATATCAACTTACAAAAGATCTAAAATAAGGTATTTACTACCATTCTAAAATGGCAATATATGGACAATTATTTTACAAATACCATAAACCTCCCATACATTAAAGCATGTGCATGCATGGGTTTACAAAAACATTAAAGGGGTTGTAAAGTCAGAATAGGATAAAAAGCCTTCTGTGCGCAGCAGCCCCCCTAACACTTACCTGAGGTCCCTCTCTGTCCAGCGATGTCCATGCGTGTCTCAGTCGTGCGAAATTCTCCCTCCTGATTAGCTGAGACACGGCAACGGCGCCATTGGCTGCAGTTGCTGTCAATCACAGTCAGCTAGCCAATCAGGAGAGAGAGGGGGGCGGGCCAGTGTTCCGTGAAAAAACCATACCCGTGAGAAAACCATACCCTCGCCACTTCCGGTGCACCTACGGAGGGTATGGATTTATCAAAGTAGTGTGTGTAATGTTACACTTGCCGCCGTTACATTAAAACAGCTCCTATGCAACATGAGTCATCTCCGCTCCTATCCCTGTCACTTCCCTGATCTCGGCTAATAAATATAAAAGCGGATCACGGAGCCGACATCTCTGTCATTTACATTTCATAGACCCGCCGCCGCTTTTATATTTAGTAGACGACATCAGGGAAGTGACAGGGATAGGAGCGGAGATGACCCATGTTGCAGCCGAACTGTTTTAATGTAACCGCCGCAAGTATAACATTACACACACAACCGTGATAATTTCATACCCTCCGAGCATGCGCACTTGTCAACTTCTCTGCTGTTCAATGATGTATCCGGGGCTCTGAGCATGCGCACTGCTACGCTGCTCAGCTGTTTCTGACAGGAAGTGACGAGGGTATGGAATTCTAACGAGGTATGGTTTTCTAACGTTACACCGGGTCTCTTTGTTTGAATGGACACGGAGCTGTGACTCGGCTCAGTGCCCCCATAGCAAGCTGCTTTCTGTGGGGTCACTGAACAGGAAGGAGGGACTAGGAGAGCAGAAGAGGGACCCAAGAAGATGAGGACCCAGGCTGCTTTGTGCAAATCCACTGCAACAGAGCAGGTAAGTATAACTTCATTTTTATAGGGAAAAAACGAGACTTTACAATCACTTTAAATTACAACTTGGTTTACATAGATGTCTAACACCATTTATAAATGCATATACAGTATATAGATTAAAATGTTTAAAGTCTCTTTAAAAAAAAACAAAAAAAAAAAAAAAAAATGTTATGCTCTGTGCAGTAGTTTTGCACTGAGCAGCCTGGATCCTCCTTTTTTTAGGTCCCACACCGGCGCTCCTGGCTCCTTCCGGGTACCCCCACAGCAAGCAGCACACACAAGCAGGCGCGCTCCCTAGCCGCGGCTCTGTATTGTCCATTCACAGCCCTGCTCCCCTTTTCTCCTGATTGGCTCAGTGGCGGTCATTGACAGCATTGGGAGCCAATGGCTCTATCTGCTGTCTCTACCAATGAGGAGGTAGAGTCCCTGGAGAGCCAAGGCACATTGCTGGATCAAAATGGGGCTCGGGTAAGTTTTCTGGGGGGTGCTGCACACAGATGTTTTTTTCCTTCATGCATAGAATGCATGAAGGTAAAAAAAAACCTTGAGCCTTTAGAACCACTTTAGAAAGCCTTTAAATTTACAGGTAAATCCATTTCACAACATGATTGAGCATCAGAAATATAAATGCAACTTGGGATGGCTACAGATCAGCTTTAACGAGTCAAAATCTAATTTTGCACCCATAAGGGAGACTATAGTTAATGCACAGAATTAGTAGCTCTTTTTAGTACTTTAAGTTAACTCGTTTTTTTAAGTAAAAATTAATTGGGGCACAGTACTTTATGTTCTGTACTTTTGGAGTGTGTTTGCAGGAAATATGGAAGCCGAAACCTAATCACACCAGACTACTGAAAGGCGTTCCACTTCCATATGTATTCCACCATGATTGTTTGGTTATTCATGCTCTGTTATTTTATCATAGACTTTATTGAGCATTGTTTGTGGTATAATTTTATTCAATTCAGCTTGAAGCAACCGTGGGGAAGGTACCAGTCCCCTGTTAAAATGTACCATAATTACATCATTTTCTCAATTTTGTTTCTTCAAATATGGTACCTAGGAGGTAGAAAATTAAGCTAGCTATTGCTGTTTACTGTTAGGCAGATTTCGAAAAAAAAAAAAAAAATTGTGTATCTATGTAATTGCAGCAGCCACTTAAGCCAAGATAAGATCAGCCAAGAATACGAGGTTTAAATTTTGGGCAGTCATTTTGCCAATAGGCACACATTGTCAATTCTGTATGTTGTCATTGTTGGACATGCCTTCCGAACTGCCAGAGGATTCCTTAACAAAGTGTAGCACAATAGCCACCTTTGTGTGCTATTATACCATTGGATTTTCCATCCCGGCTGAATAGTAATGATTTGGCAGGAATGGTCAGGGGCAACATATATACACACCAGCTATTGGCAATATAGGCCTAAAAGTAACCTTTGTTTACTGCTAAGTGACTTGCATATGGGTACCTTCACAACTGTTGCACACTAAACTGGTCAAATAGAAGAGAACTTTGTGAAATACATATTTTTTTGTCTCTCTCGTGTTCAAGTGTATCAAATTTCA
Organism: Pelophylax lessonae; assembly: GCF_965119305.1. NCBI lineage: Eukaryota > Metazoa > Chordata > Amphibia > Anura > Ranidae > Pelophylax > Pelophylax lessonae. Next base: position 543,113,200 of record NC_138770.1, on the reverse strand, counting down.
GTCATTGTTATTGAATTGCTGAAAACTGAGGAGAGGCAACGCACACACAAGATGGGTGGTTAAATGTATATTCTCAAAAGCTTACTCTGAAATCTGTCCAGTTTGTGCACCCCATTAATTGCCTTTATATACTGTATAGAAAAAATTGTAGGGTTACTTTTGCCCATTGCACTCTAGATATATAGTAATTGTCGGTAATGAGGTATCCCAGATGCTTTGCCAGATTTTCATTGCTGCCTGTGCTCCAATTGAGTAGAGTTTCCTTCTCTTATTCCAGTCACCACTGGACACCAAAAACAATGGGTGTCTATCTTTCGAGTGGGGAAACGGTAACAGCATTTCTGTAAGGTGGGGAATGGTTACAACTACTGGTTTTGATCGTTGCCTCACTACTGTCAAGGTGGTTAGGAGGAAAAGGCAATTTCTGTAGCAGGATCACAAAGAACAGTAAGAACAATAATAGCAGTTCTAAACCCCCCCCCCCCCTCTATTTAATGCTAAAACAGCTCACCTTAGAGTGTAACTGTGGACAGGCCATGGACTTTGAAAGACAACTTGTCCCTGCAGGGAAAAGTTGAAGTGTCTCTGCAAAGGACTCCCCTGACAACCACCCCCCTCCCCCTTAGACCCTGGTTACACCTGAGCGTTTTTCAGCTCCTAAAATGCTCATCTCTGAAGTCTCAAAACTCCCAACTAGCAAAATCCCATTAATTTCAATGGCCCCTGTTCACACATAAGCGTTTTGTCGCCTGAAGCAAAACGCCTGAAGCTCAAAAAAGCACATGAGCTTCTTTTTTGGCAGATTACAAGCGTTTTTGTTAGCTGCCAATGCCTGCTTCCAAACACCTGCAAAAAACGCCTGAGAAACCACCTAAAAACGATACGCTCAGGTGTGAAGGGAGCCTTAAGGCTCGTACACACAATAAGAAAATCTGAAGGGAAATTTCTTCTGATGACCGATCTGCCGATTTTCGGATTGTTAGTATTGTGCTTTCGACAGCTGACTCCGACTTTTCGGCCGACCAAATCCTGATGTGCAGGCTATATAATTTTTGTCGTCCGTCAAAACAACATCTGATTTTCGTCTCATTAGTACAGATTTAGACGGAAAAAAATCTTAAGAGCAAGACTAGGCATGCTCAGAGACAAAAGAACACATAGAAAGCAATCCAACACATGACATCACTTCTGAAGTAGAATTCTGTCGTACGGGAAAATTCGTATGAAAATAACCTCTTCACTTTCCATATCAGACTAGCATCCCACAAAAAACGGACGACAGATCGTTCGATAATCTGATCGTGTATACGGGGCTTTAGTTAGCCATAGATTGATCGGAATTTGGCTGGTGCAGCAGGAAGCCTCCTGACTGTCAGAATACAATAACTCCCCGGTGGGGACTCCCTCATCCAAATTGAAGGTGTAGATGGGGGAAATCGCTTCATTTTCTTTCGTTCAACCAGCTGAAAAAGATTATATAGAAAGTACTAAAATCCTTTTTTAATCAGTAAATTAACTTTAAAACAAGCCTTCTCTGACCGCTCTAGCTGGAGGCACTGTTGAATAATTAATCTTAAAGTTCACAGCAGAAGCATTGAGGTCCTAATGTAATCCAGCTCCCCTTCCAACAGTGGCTTCGCAGCCTTCCAGCTTTCTAAACACTAATGTAAACGCAAAGCATGTTCTCAAAATGGGCAACTGGTTTAATAAGACTTTAATGCTGAGGATAAATTACTCCACAATGCCTGCAGCTGTGAAGGTAAGGAAGGGCTTGTTTGATATAGTTTACTGCTTAAGTATATATAAATGTATAAATGTCCATAGCCTGGCTGTAGTTCGCATTACATGCTGTTGCCCTCCTGTATTACACTAATACTGTTATAATGCTTGCAGGATTGTGCATCACCTTTTTATACTCTGTTCAGTGTGATTGGCGTTAGAATGGTGTGTAAAGCAAATCTCCATCTTGCTACACTTAACCACTAAACTCACTCTAGAGTAGTAGGACAGTATTTTTTTTTTATGAATCAAATTTCCATTATGCGGAGTCTAGCAGTTTTATTTATAGGGTGTGTTTTCAGAAGTCATTCAGCTGGCAGCTGTAAAAATACAAAAGCTCCATTCACCGCCTGTGGGATCTATTGCCTCTTTTTCATGAATGAAAAAAAATTGTAATTTCACAGAAATTGCTTTATTTTGCTGTATCCTGTACTGGCAGGTTGTTTTGCAAATTAACCGTTTAAAAAAAAAAAAAAAAAAAGTTGGTGTAAATGTATTTACCATGCTTTTAACTTTTCAGTCCTTTTTAATGCTGCATTCTCATTGTGACATACAGTACCTTGCAAAAGGAAGAGATTTGCTTTTGATATTTAGGTATGTTTACATGACATGGTGTGCCAAAGTCATTTGCTGTAAATTATATTTAAGCGTTTTATCCCCAGCCTAATGAAGAAAGAGAAAAGAGGAACACTTTTTTTTTTTTTTTTTCCTAAAAGACCCTTTCTACCGTGAGTAGGCAGCGCAAGGGGGTCAGAATTGCATTTTCATTGTTATGAAAATAATGCTGATGTAATAACCTTATTTTTTTTATTGAAAGGTATAGTTTGGTAACTGTTATTTTAATTTGGTTACAATACTACAATGGTGTCTGCTGTACAGGGCCTGTTTAACTTAAAAGAAAATAAATACTTTATAGATAAAAATCATCTTCTTTTTTTTTTTTTTTGCTCATTTCACTGTAATCTGCTAAAGTGCATTTCTCTTGGGGCGGGGCATGTTATACTGGTCAATTTTAAAAAAAAATATTTGACACTTAAAATATTAAAGATGATACCAGGCAGATATCAAGACACAAATAAATACAGCTTTGTCTTAATTTATAAATCATTACATGCATTTTTATATGAAACCAATGTACGGACCAACATTTGATTTTGCTTCAGCCCCTTACAATACAGCAGCTCTCAGACTGGGAGTGGGAGGGGCAAGACTGAGAGCCAGTCCGGTTTCATGCAAATGGCGGGCATACTCTGGCAGCAGATCTACCTACTCAGCGGGTAATGAGTCCGCAGATCCCCCCGCTAAGCAGGCAGATGACACAGCTTGCTTTCCTCTGTGGGCATATGGATAGAAAAGGACCACCTGTCCATTTTCATCCAATCGTCAGATCCGCCAGATGGTTGGGGAACAGATGCCATCCGCCTGTTTTTAGCAGACCGGATTGGATCAGATGTTGGCGGGTGTCCGTTGACATCTGTCACAACATAGAGAGCAATGGAGGGTCCAATCTGGTCTGCCTGAAAAACTTGACAGGTGGACCCAATCGGCCTGTCCATGTGAAAGGGGTCAAATGGCATGTAAATCGGGGAAATTGCCGGCAAGGGCACTGTCCGAATTGGTGCGGTGCTGCGCCGATTCCCAAAAGAAGTTTCTGTACTATTGAAGATTTTCATAGACATCTGTGGAGGAACCAGCACAGATGTCTGTGAAATCGCATCTGAAGTCGGACTGAAATGCCGGCCTGGAATCAGCTGAACTTGCACGATTTCAAAACGGCGCCTGTGTGAACATGGGCTAAGGCCCCTTTCACACTTGTGTGACATGTCCTGGGACTGCAAAGTCGCATGACAAGTCGTACCCTATGATTTCCAACAAGTACTATTCATATCTGTGCAACTCTAAAGTAGTCCCTGCACTACTTTGGTCCGACTTTGATGCGACTTGAGGTTCATAGACCTGAATATTACACAGGCATTGCTTCAAGTCCAGTCAAAATCATGTCACTTTTAGGTTGCACAAGTGTGCAAGACACCTTAGTCTGCTGCTGCTCTTTCAGTGTCAAGCCAAAAACTTGAGGTGGAGTGAGGACATTACTGTATACCTTCACCATAACTTTTGTTATCCACCTGGTTGTGTACAGTATATCTCAGGACTGGATTGGCAAAAATCTAAATCCTTTGGCAGGTAAGCAGCTCCCTTTCGCTGTTTGCCTGGAGTTTAGCATTAGGCTCGGTTCACACTGCTGTGACATGGGATCCGACTTGTGAGACCCCCAAGTCGCATGACATGTCAAATTCAGTGTTTACCTATGAGAGCCATCTTAACTGATGCCACACAAGTGGCTCTGACTTTAGAAAAGGTTCCTGCACTACTTTGGTCTGACTTGGGTGCGATTTCAGCCCTTGTACAGGCTTCTAAATAGCATCCAAGTTGGAACGACGTTGCAGGCAAAGTCGTACAACTTTGTCATTGCAGAAGTGTCAACCGAGTCTTAAGAGAAGTAAATGACAACCTAAATCCAGGGTACTTTGGGGCCGATTCACTAAGAGTATAAATAACGGCAAATAAAATGCAGTAAATCTGTTGTAAAAGTTCAGTTTTTCGATTATGCAGTAATTACTGCATTTTCTCATGCGGTAATTTATTGCACGTGTTGGTAGTTAAGGGTTGTTTTAAGGTAATTTCCTGTGGGTGGAGCCAGGCATTGCATAACTTCCTCCGCATTGTCAGGCGTGAGCTAGAGATGGGAGAAGTCAAACATGGTGGATCCGGTGGAGCGCATGGTAAGTTGCTATCTACACCATCACTGCCTATTCCAGTACGCTCTCTGCAAGTTCTGCATGACGCTGTACACCATCACTGCCTACTCCAGTATGCTCTCTGCTTGCAAGCTCTGCATGACACGTTTGTACAACATCACTACTCCTGCATAAAACATCCACATTTAACTCCATAATTTCCATGTGCAGTAATACAGCATCCATCTTGAATTTTACCACTCTCTGCATGCATGCACCATTGCAGCATTACTGCATCCACCATGCACCTTGCCACCAGCAAACTCTGCATGCACCATTGCAATGCACTTCACCGCTAGCTTTGTTTTGAGTGCAGAGTACATACTAGCAGAAGTAAAATTTGTCATTTGCAGTGGAAGATATTGAAAGCAAAAACACATTTTAATATGACAAGTTACTAAAGTATCCAAATGCTGACCACCCACAGTATACAGTATGTACGTCATTACTTTGACATTTATGACCGAGGTTATGGCAGCACCTAGCTGGTGGTCCCCACCGGGCTCTATGCCCTTAGAGGACCGACGTCACTTCTGGATCTCGGGCTTAACAATTTTGTTTTTTTTCCATTTGCTTTCAAAGGTACATTAGAGATCTGGGGTCTTTTTGACCCCGGATCTCTCAATAAAGAGGAACTGTCATGCTTATTTCTATTACAAGGGATGTATCCTATTACAGGTGATTAAAAAAAAAAAATTAAAAATAAAGGGACAGTGTAAAAATAAATAAGAAAAAATAATGTAAAGGGCCCCATTGCTCCATGCTCCTGTGCAGAAGTGAATGCATTCGTAAGTCGCTCCCGCATATATAAACAGTGTTCAAACCACACGTAAGGCATCACCGCGATCGAATAAGAACAATAATTCAAGCACTAGAACTCTTCTGTAACTCTATAAACAGGTAACCTGTAAAAAAATGTAAAGCCTCGCCATTGGAGATTATTAAGTAGCGTAGTTTGTCGCCATTCCACAAGCGCATGCAATTTGAAAGCATGACATGTTGGTGTCTACTCGGCGTAACATCATCTTTCACATTATACAAATAACAACATTTAGGCCTCATGCTCACTGGACATTATTAAAGCTGCTGTTTTTGGTGTCAGACATTTTTTTCTGCAGTCAGTGAACTCCCCAGCATGTTATCCTATGTGTCCATGCACACATAGGCTCTTATCAGCAGTTTTTGGTAGGGGCGTTTTCTGTCTGGAAAAAAAAAACAACCAGAGGGTTTTGAGAGTAGTTTTTTCAGCTGTAAAGACGCTCTAACTCTGATAAAAGCTTAAAATGCTGGAAAAACGCCCAAAAAAATGCTGCTTTTCTGCATTTATCTGTGTTTTTGAGCCATAAGCTTCTGTGGAAGTATAGTTTTGCTAAAAGGACTACAGCTGAAAAACTCCTTCTACAGCTTTCTACAGACGTTTTGATAACGTCCAGTGTACATGAGGCCTTACAATCAACACAGTACTCTGTATTGAGGGAACAATCTTGCAGGGAGAAGAAACATCAAGATCTTTAGTAAAAAGCAGCATGCGTTACACAAATTACCACTTGTTGGGAACACATTTAACCCCTTGATTACCCGAGAGATTAACCTCTTTCCAGACAGTGTCATTAGTACAGTTAAGGTATATAGCATTATCACTGATCACTGTATTGTTGTCACTGGCGATGTTGGTGTCAGTTCCCACCCAGTGTTAGTGTCGGATTTCGTGCTGCACTATTGCAATCCCATTATAAGTCGCTGATTATTACTAGTATAGAAAAAATAAAATTAAAATTCCAGTTTATATATACCATAGTTACAGGTGCTATAACTTTCATGCAAACTAAATATTTTGGCCAAAATTTATAAATAAATTTGATTGTTTTTGGATATATTTTATAGTAGAAAGTAAAAAATATATTTTTTTTTCAAAATTTTCTGTTTTATTGTTTATGTAATAAAAAAAAAAAACAAGTAGTTATCTAAAACCACCAAAAGAATTCTCTATTTGTGTGAAAAAATGATAAAAACTAGTATTTAGGTACAGCGATGTATGACTGCGCTATCACCAGGTAAAGTAACGCAGAGCTGAATGTCAAAAAAATCCCCTGCTGATGACGGGGGTAAAATCTTCTGGAGCCGAGGTGGTTAAGCAAGTTTTGCAGAACCATGCTAATGTTTGTTTTTTTTATCTTTCTACTGATGAATGAACCCCAAGAAGAAAACTTGTTAATAATGCTGTTTGTGATAAACTGAATGCACTTATTAATTATAAAATTTATATTTCATGGTGTGTGATCTGTGCAGATGTTAGAAGTGTATTGGGTGCGACGGTCACTCCAAAAATGAAGCAGGTGACCAATAGTCTGGTAGGGAAGAAGAGGTGGTCTGTTAGACGTGAGGGAGCACGTGGTGGGTGGCCATGCTGCAATTTGAATCTCTGCACACCAAACAAGTGTTGACTTTTGTAGTTGTACAAATACCAATAAGGCAACAGCGGGGCATACGGGTAATTGTAGTTTTCAAGCGATAGAGGAGAAATGTATTTGTACGCAGACAGAGGAGACATTAATAAGTCAGTACATACATGTGATATTAGAAGGTATCCCCTTCCACAATACACATATTGACTTCCAGCAAGTACCCTATGTTGAAAGTGGGCACACTTACCTCCAGGATCAGGCTTCTAATAGAAGTCCTTAAAAGGGTCAGGAATCCAGCCTGCCGTGACTCCCGCACTCTGCAATGCTGTGAGTTTTAACAATGGTACGGACAGGAGAGGAGTCCACTAAGGCTGCTAAGTGGTGTGGCCGTGGTCGGGACAGGACTGTCAGATACAATCTGACAGGAAGACTCAATGAACTACCACAGCGCTTCACAGTGCCCTGGTAGTTCATTGAAAACTACAAACCGACAGCCGCAAAGGCTGTTGGCACTTGTAGTTTTCCTTTCACAGAGGACTGTGAATAAATAAAAGGGCTGGGCAGGGCAGGTGGAGTCCCGCTTTGCCTTTTTTTGTTTGTAAATTGTGACAGCCAGAAGGGGGGAAAAGATCCCGCTAGCTGTCAGGGCAGAGTATTGGGCGAGGGGGGGGGTCTGTTGGTAACATGTTATATGTTACACCCTGAATATTAGTGGAACATGTTACAAAAGGTGAACTTATCCTTTAATTTTTAATTTGGCATGCAAGAAGAATACAAATAATGCCCAGTACTATATATGAATCCACAGTGACATCTAATGGCAATTTTTCAAACTGCAGGCTTTAAAACCTGGTATTTTCACCAATACGTTTGACTAAGAAATTTTACTTAATCCTACCGAAAGGTCCTTTCCCATGGGTGTTCTGATTAGTTGCCCTGTCAGTTTTTTAAGCGGATCTAAATGGAAGCTCCATATTCTAAGAGTGGGTGGATATAAAATGAATGTACCCATTTACATCCAAGGATCTCCATAATTTAAGTTCAATTAGAAAAAAGTTTGCATCTTTTCTGTTTTTTCAGATCTAAGCCTCATGGATCAGAAGTAAGAGGATGCACATCCATTTACATCCGCCTCCCCATAGACCTAACATTGGTCTGTTTAGCTTGGCATAAAAAAAAAAAAAAAAAACATTGAATTCAGCAGGGGATCTATTCACAGTTATTTTTTGCCAACTATGTCCCATTGGGAAGATTTGCCTTTACTTCCTGTTCTAGAGATGCAAATAAATAAATAAATAAAACATCTCACCAAAGTGAGGGGAATTTCTGCTATTACACAGACAAATAGAGGGGTAAATCTTCCCAACAGGAACCCAGACAGCGCTAAAAACTTGAGTTGTCTAAACCTTCCCTACACTATCCAAAACTTAGGTCAGCCATAGATGGTTTAAGAGTCGGTTCACACTAGGGCGACACGACTCCTTACTACTTCAGGGGCGACTTGTGCATTCCCATGCACCACGACTTCGGAGCGACTTGCAGGGACTTTACATAATGGAAGTCTATGCAAGTCGCCCCGAAGTAGTACAGGACCCTTTTTCTAAGTCGGAGCGACTTGTGTCGCTCCTATTAGAACGGGTCCTGTAGCGGTCAATAGACCGCGAGGGAGCGCGACTTGTCAGTGTGGACCGGCTCTAAATCAGCTTGAACTGACCAAGATTCGAACCGTGTATGGGCAGGCTAAATGTACCAAGTTGATCGATCGATTGATCAACTTGGGTATAATCAACCTGGCGGATCTTCCATGCAATTATTGCTAGCGGCCAGCAATAGTTTTTTTTCTTCCGACAGGGATGGCTTTCCTCGCTTCCCTGTCAGGAGAATACAATGACTCAGCAGAAGGGATTCCCCCATTACTAAGTCTGTAGGACAGTATATAGAATGACAAACTCCAAAAAAACTCTTGAAAAAGAATTAGTTAAATTAGTAAAAAGGTCAGGCCTGAGCATGTCGGCCTGTTACAAAATAATCTAAAGTGGGTGACTGGGGAGGTTCAAGCTTATTGATACCTACAAAGTAGATGTCCCTGGGGTTTCGATTATGAACCTCTCTGAAGTGGACAGAGAGGCTATGATGTTTAAAGGCCTGTTTGATGTTATAAATATGTTCTCTGAGACAGTCCCTAAGGTGCATCCTAGTCCTACCTACATATTGTTTCCCACACGTACTTTGAAGGAGATAAACAACATAGGTAGAATTACAAGAGATAAACATATCCAGATTGTAAGTCTTTGCCAGGGTTAATAGAAGAAAAATGATCCAATTTTTCCATCTACTTTTCATCTCGTATATCACAATTTTGTTACAGGAGTGAAACCCATCAATGTTGGAGAGTTTTTTTTTTTGAGGCCATAGACCGTTCGAATCTTGGCCAGTTTAGCAGAGACCATGCATGTGCAGCCTCATTGTTTGCTCAATCAACTTGGGTACAACCAGCCTGTGGGATTTTTTTATGTGATTTATTGCCAGTGGCTATAGCCACTAGAATAAATTACTGTGTTCTCCCGGGAGGGACAGCTTTCTCCGCCCCCCCCCCCACCAAGAGAACACCATAGCTTTACCAGAGGGATTCCCCCATCAACACAGTCAGTGCCATTGCTCTCTGCAACCACTCTGTCTATCTGTCTATGGCCGGCTTTACTTGCAGCATTACCTGTTGAAAATAAATGAGAAAACAAATCTGAAAAGAAAACAAATGGAGTCATCACATCCAAGGAGTGTTAAGCTGTTTAGCGTTCACCCCTGCAAGAGCTGCTCATTTGTGTCCCTGGATTCTTCACCCACTAGTGATGCTGCAGCCAGGCAAACAGCAACGTTCACACCTCTGTTTCAGTAAACAGTCTAGGGGTTGCCTTTTTAAAAAAATAATAAAAATTATTGCAGATTAACTTGGATGGGTCTTTGGGAAACTGTGGGATACTCCAAACACAAGTGTCAAGACATTCTTCCATTTGCAGCTACAGAACAGTCCTTTCAGCAGCAGGACAAAAAGTGGACAGCATTGGGACACCATCAGCAATGTTCTGGGCCAGGCAAGCCATAATATTATTTCCCGCAGCAACAGTCAATAAGATCCTTCTCTCAGGTCTGTACTCACATTGTGTCTCTAGGACGTGGGTGTCCCCCTTAGACTCAGGCAAACAGCCTCATCAGTGACCCCCCCCCCCCCCTCATCAGTGTAAGCCCCCCCAGCTATGCACAGCTGGGACCTCCATGACACTAGAAAAATGTTCAGCTGGACTGCCAGGTAACCTCTCCTCCTGAGAAAGAACCCTGCTTTTACAGGCTCTAAACTATCAATGCCCCTTCCCAGCCACCATCTGGGCAACTTTCCCCAGGGATTGGCTGCAGCTGCGTAAATATTCAGACTGCTAGTTTGATTCTCCCACCCACTACATTCAGGGGGGGAAGCAATCAAAGGTTCAGTCTGCAGAGCCTAGAACAGGTCAAAGCAATCACATGCTGCTCTACTGATTACAGCAGAGCCATAAAACTAAATGTGCCTAACTAAACTACCAGCTTATCTGGGAGGGTGCTACATCTGCAATAAATTACATTTTTGATTTTGGGCTTAGATAAAATTTAAACATGCCTGGGATAAACATAGGTCATCCATTAGCACAGGGGTCGGTAACCTATGGCTCGTGAGCCAGACGTGGCTCTTTTGATGGCTGCATCTGGCTCGCAGACAGAAGACAAACATAGAACAGTGCACAAACAGGCTGGCGGAGGGGGGGGGGGGGCGTGCACAGCGTCATGACGTCACGCCAGCAGAGGGAGCGTGCGCGCATCTGCGCACCAAGAACCACCAGCCCGTCCCAGGCCCAGCCCAGGCCTAGAGCGTGCGTGGATGGGACAGGCGTGAGCGTGGACTGACTGGATAGAGTCAGTGAGAGTGTCGGTTGGTGAGGCGGCGAGGCAAGGCAGCATATGCCAGCCCAGCGAACAGCAGCAGTCAGAGGAGCCTTTACCAGGACATGAGGAGCAAAAGGGGGGGCGGGGCATCAGTTTTAGAAGTGGCAGCCTGCCTGGGAGTCACTGGAGCAGTGAGTCCACTCACTTCACATTTGCATCTCATACCACCCTCACACCGCTGAAAATGACAATGTGGCTGACATGCTGACAGAATTTTACAGCTGAACTGCTCCACTTACCTGCCACCTCTAAAATCGAGGCTCCCTGGCCTGCTCCTTGTGTGCTGGCTGTGTCTGGTTCCTTTACTGCGTGCTGCTGCCTCGCCTTACCGGTGACTCCACTGATGCTGTCTGCACACACTCTGGGCCTTCAGTCCTGTCCCAAGCCCCTCCCTATGGTGGGTGTTTGGAAATGCAGGCAGAGGTTAGGGATATTATGATTCTATTATACAATCCAGATTTTTCATGTAATGTGGATACAGTTCTCATCCTATATGATCTCTTGTCCAGCCTATCCACTTAAGGGCCAGGTCTATTCTGTTTTCTTTTGCTAGAAAATTACTTGGAACCCCTAAACATTACATATACAGTATATATATATATATATATATATATATATATATATATATGTAGCAAGGTTTCCAGGCCTATGGCCTGATGTGGGTCTGCCATTAAGTGTTTCGCGAACCTCAATCAGGTTCAAAATAGATTTCTTGCTGCTGGATCTGATAAGATAGGTAATCAGAGTGCATGCACGAGGATATCATAGACTGACACACATGTTCAGGTAAATTATACTTCCTGTTTATTTCTAATGGACAGTCTATTATATAGTTAGTAGGCGGTGTCATATGTTAGTACGTCATAAGCATAATATTAGCATAATACTGATTATTTGCAGCTTTCTGATTAGTCAGGTCCGTTATAAGGTGGTCCCCTTCGAGTTCATGAATGTTATCTTCTTTTGAAGGCACTGTGCCAAGGCTCCATCTTTCTTCTCACATTCCATCTCGGTGGCCGGGGGGAGTAGCTATCCAGTAACGGCCATTTTGAGTAAGGAAGACAGGAAAAATATATGTACATGTATAAAAAAATACACATAGAAAAATAGACATTTTGCTTAATTCACAAGTGTTCATCACATTCCTTCACACCATTAGTACCGGTAATCTCTCCAGCCCATGTGAGCTGTGACCCTGGGTGTGACAACTGAAGCAGCGACAACTCCGGCATCTTTGTTTGTGGTTTTTATTGGAATTAGGGAATGGGAGAAGGGAATGAGTGGGATATTCCTTGAGGCTTAACTAATTGCAATTGGGACTTTACTCCTGAAATGCCCGTTGGCGCTTCCTTGACGCCAGACGGCGCCAGCCAACGCTCACTGACACTGAGAACACTCTGTAGAACAGAAGAAGTGCTGAATCCTCGACTTATAGTCCAGAAGATCCAAGACTAAGAACTGTAGAACTCCTGACACTGTTGTACTGTGAAAGTCACTGAATACTTTCCCCCGCCTGGCACAGCTTGAGGTAGTATAAAGTAGAACTCTGTATAGCTGTTACTTTAGACTGAGTCCTCTTTGTTGAAGTGAAACACAGCGCCCTCTGCTGTCCCTTTGAACACTTCAGTGAGGAACAGGGCAGGTCACAGTCTCTCATGACCCACAGTCCTGCTGAGTCAGGGAAACATCACAGGGGTCCAGTAGGGCACCCCACACCAAAGCTCTTGTCCGCTCAAGAACTTTGCAGCAATTTCTTCTTCTGTACAGACTGTGGATGAAGTCTCACACAGCCATTTGTAATCCACAAAAGATCCTGGCCCGATGGCCCAAAGGATCCAGAACACAAAATTTAGCTTTCAAAAGACCCGGACCCTGATGATCCCAAAAGGTCTAACAACACAACACTTGACTTTTCCAAAGACCCTGGCCCGATGGCCCAAGGGGTCTATTTCCCTTTAGCAGATGCAACTTGAATCCAGCACTATATTAGTTCATGAACAAAAGATTTCCTTGGTCAATTGTGATAGCTGGCCACACAAATTTTTTTAAGTTTTTCCTTCCTCCTCTTGCCACTGATGAATACTGACAAATGTTTCCCTTTCAAATATAGTACTCTGGATGAGGTACTTGAACATATTCTCCATTTTCATTTTTGACCCTGATGGGCCAAGCTTGTCTTGAGCCATCTGGGCGGCAGACCTCTACCCTATCTATGTAGATAGAGCACCAATAATACCGCTGAACCTTGACCTTGTGGAATTTCTCTTTTAATCCTTCCTCTGGAGAGTCTCAGTACAGCTTGGGGACACAGAGGTAGTCCCAGATAAGTTCATCGCACCACCAGTGCCTGAACTTCTCCACTAACAGCATGACCTAGCTCCCTTGAAGCATAGGGGTAGTCATAATCGTACTCCAAGGCAACCTTTTTCTGCATCCACCACGGCATTCTTGACAGTCTGGGGAGGGTTCTCTGGTTACCTCTCCCTGGTGGAGAAAATGGGGTATGTACCCTTTGGATCATCTCCTCATAGGCAATGTTCTGATCCCTGGCCATATTTCCCGATGGGGTGAGGTCTGGGACCCTTGTAACATAGGCCTCACAGAACCCCAATTTCTGAGCCAGTTCCCCCTCTTTCAATAGCCTCCTTGGCTTCCTTGTCTAGGGGTGTAGCAACTTCGGGACCTGCGGAGCTACTTCGTCTCTGATCCCCATTCCCATTCAGTCTCCCCAATGGATCCCCAGTCATTCATACCTTCTTCCACAGAGCCATGCTTCAGGTAGAAGGATGGGGAATCCACCCGAACGGGCCAATTTTCACCCTCACTGCTGACGGTGGAGAAAGACAACTGGGCAGCTTCTATCTGGACAGGCTGGGGAATACTTATAGGGGCGGATTCCATGATGGTATTGACCGACGATGCTTCTAGCCAGGTCCCTACTGTTTGGGTGGACACGGATCCCCTCCCTAGGGAGCTCTGCGACCGAACCCCCTTCCCGCAGACTGTGAGCCCACCAACTGCAGGCAGGGCCTCCATCTGCATTATCAGCCTGAAGATGCCTCTTCCTGCTCCGCGGAGGAACTTTGATTCGTTCCCGTCATCTCCTGAGTGAGGCCTGTCTCCCACATAACTGCAAGCTTCTTGGGATGGCCCTCACTCGTCTCTGCCCTGAGCAGCAAATCACCGCATTGCCCACGTTGAACCCACGCCTGCACCCTCAGAGTAATAGTGGCACTTTGGGGACATACCACTCCCAGGAACTCCCGACCTCCTCCGGTGCACAACATGAGTTCGCCATCCGGCACCATCCGGATACCGGTATCCCAAACCAGCGGGGGATCGGGCGGGTAGATCTGCCCTCGGCTCTCCGCAGGGTTTTCGGCCACAGTGGTAGTTATAGCGGGAACACTCTTCGCTCCTCTGGTGATCGACATGCCTCCTTCTCCTACACGTGTCTCTCGCACGGCCGCGCCCAGAGGAGGGGATGTTAATAGGGTCCCCTGGGTCGCTCCTGATTGGCCAGAAGTTCCCGCTATCTCCACCCAGTCACCATTTTGGACGGTGGCTCCTCCTTTGGCGCGCTTTCCTGCGTTGTACTGTAACTCTTCCCCTGCCATGCTGCTGCACTGCAAACACTTAGGAAGTAGCTGCAAAGCGGAGTATGTCACTTGCTAGACATACATCCGCCCACCTTAATTGCACTAGGGCCTCCACTCTGCAAGAATAGCATCCTGCCATTGACTGCACAGTCGATACTCCTCTTCCTTGCCACACACGTGCAATTAACATCTTCCATATTGGCTCCGGGACTAGCTCCACGGCCCTCCTCGGTGTGGCCGACTACAATTCCCACAGTATGTGTGCACCATCCATAAAGAATAAATGTCCTGCTTTCAGATGCACGGTCAACATTGTTCCACATAGCGTGCACCACCACCCGACCCCCGGCACCACTCTTCCCATGCCCCTGGCCTCCATTTTCACTGTCCACACTAGGACCTCCGGCGGCCACTTCTATGTCCTTCCCTGGACCCTTGATGCCATTTTCACTGTCCACACTAGGACTCCTTGCTATCAGGCAGTTGCTGCATTCCCGCATTCCTGGCATACTTGTCTCCTGCTTTCCACTTCCTGACAGCAGAATACAACTCATAATCCATATGAAGAGTCTTGGTCACTTTACAGTCTTTCTTGGAGCATTTGTGTTGCCACAAACATCCCTCTCTGTGGGCCTCAATCCACTCTCCCTGCCTCCCGTAGTTGCAGTCTCACACCCGGCCTGATGCTGAGGTAGCAGTTCCGGACACAAAAGTGGATTTTTTGGACTTTTTCTTGTGCCATTGCCAGAGCAACTGGCCCAGTAGCTAATGGCAAAATACTGGAGGAGCCCCGAAATGTAGCAAGGTTTGCAGGCCTATGGCCTGATGTGGGTCTGCCATTAGTACCGGTAATCTCTCCAGCCCATGTGAGCTGTGACCCTGGGTGTGACAACTGAAGCAGCGACAACTCCGGCATCTTTGTTTGTGTTTTTATTGAAATTAGAGGATGGGAAAAAGGGAATGAGTGGGATACTCCTTGAGGCTTAATTAATTACAATTGGGACTTTACTCCTGAAATGCCCGTTGGCGCTTCCTTGATGCCAGCCGGCGCCAGCCAACGCTCACTGACACTGAGAACACTCTGTAGAACAGAAGTGCTGAATCCTCGACTTATAGTCCAGAAGATCCAAGACTGAGAACTGTAGAACTCCTGACACTGTTGTACTGTGAAAGTCACTGAATACTTTCCCCCGCTTGGCACAGCTTGATTTAGTATATAGTAGAACTCTGTATAGCTGTTACTTTAACTGGCACACTCTGTGCAATTCAGGGCCCAAACTGCAGGTGCCCCCTTTGGCCTTGAACTCTTCAGGGTCCACTGACTATGTACCCCCTCTGTAGCTTCAGGGTCCTCAACCTAGGTACCCCCTTTGCAGCTAGCTGACACTGGATCCCAGAACCTCTTCCGGAGTGGTCCCCTCTAACTTCAGGCAGACACCCAGGGGCAATCCTCAGTACTCACGACCTGTGTAGGCTTTCCTGGGACTGGACCCCTTTCTCTCTCCACAGGCCCTCGACACACCGGATCCCCTCAGCTCAACTCAGCACTCTCGACCGGGCAACACCCTGAGACATCCACCTTCCTCAGACAAGAGGAGAGACAGCCGCACTCTCCTTCCTGGGACTCTGCTCCCGCCAAAGACACCGTGCCACGCGCTTCCCCAAAACTTATACCCACTCCCAGAATCCTTTGCAGCATAATCTGCCTTTTGGGGTAGTTACAAGCTGGGATGTGTCCCCTGATTGGGCTTCCCACACTGCCCTATGAGAATCCTCTCACAGGAGCCAGTGGGGATACTTCTCCCCTCAGCAGGCACATCTGAAAGCCCTGACACCCTAGCTAACAAATCACAGCCCTGCTGTTAGGCAGACAAGGCCCACTATAGTTTTACCTAGCACCTACCTGTAGGGTGCTATATATATATATTTTACATTTTATTTTGGGGAATTTCATATAAAAAAAATCTGAAAAATATTGTTATTTTTCCAAAATTTTTGCTCTTTTTTTGTTTATAGCGCAAAAAGTAAAAATGGCACAGGTGATCAAATAGCACCAAAAATAAAGCTCTGTTTGTGGGAAAAAAAGGACGTCAATTTAATTTGGGTTTTTGTAAAATGCAGATAGAAAATTAATAATTTTATTTTACACAAAATAATGAATATAAAGAGAAGTATGGAATTAAAAAAAAATCATACTCACCTAGGCGGATGCTGCATCTCTTCCCCGCCGTCTCTAAGGCTGAGACCTGAGCTATCCAACCCCGCTGATCCCTCAGTTCTCCCCACTGCTCTGAGCAGACTGCGGTGACTCAGTTACCACTGTCTGCTCTGCCCCTGCGCTCACTGGAGTGCTAGGCTGTGGAGGGGGGGTGGGATCGACTGACTCAGGCTCTCAGCAGCTTTTTGAGAGGCTAAGCCAGATACCAGTCCAGGCTCCCGGGCGGATCCAGACCATATGGCTGCGTTCTTTCCTGAGCCTGGACCAGCTCTGTGACGTCAGCTGACAGTGAGCTTTAGCCCACTGTTGGCTGAAAAAGGGTCACAGGAGTGCAGAATGAACTGCACTCTAGAAGTACAGCCAAATGAGCTTTGGCTGTACTTCTCCTTTAATAAGATATTTCTCATACACAGCATGGCCATACTTAGAATTACACCCCAAAACACATTCTGCTACTCCTCCAGAATATGGGAATACCACATGTGAGACTTTTTCACAGCCTAGCCACACAGAGGGGCCTGACACCCAAGAAGCACCTTAAGGTGTTTTAGGGGCATAAATTACAAATCTGATTTCCTGACAATCTTTCATATTTATGGAGGCCCAGGACACTGGAAATAATTGGGGCACTGGCTCTGCTGACACTAGTACTAGTGTGTTGGTGATCCGGGCAATTGTCTGGCTGTGATCTATATATTGGTATGGTGGTGATGAGGACCCTGGTATGAGGTTTGCCTGTAATCAAGATGCTAGTGTGAGGTATGGTGGTGATCAGAGCCCCGGTGTAGGGTATGGCAGTGATCAGTAGGGATGATCGAACGGTTCGGGTCGACCATCGGTTCGACCCGAACATTGGGTGTTTGAAATTCGGCCGTATTCCAAACTTTTTGCGGTAAAAGTTCGGAATTCGGTCACCAGAACTGCCCAAAATGCAATGGAACAAGAACTGGGCTTTAAAAGCCCATGATTGGCCCAGAAACGTCAGTAAAAGTCAATTGAGGGGGCAGGAGTCTGCTAGGAATGTGATTGGAGTGACTACGGGGTCCAGAGGCCAATCAGGAGTGAACACGCCCCCCCAGTATATAACATAGCCCCGCCAAACCTCTAGCACTGTAATACAGAGGCTGTGGAAGAGAGTGGAAGCATTTGTGTTTCTCCTGCTGCTTGTAAAGCTCCAGTGTCATTTTGCAATTATCTTTTGCTGTATGGAGCTGTTCTTTTAGTGTGAGGAAAGGGATATGCAGTGTAGTTAGGGTATTATATACCACTATAGTTAGATTCAATAATCTAGTTTTTGTAGGGATACTTTTAAGTGTCAGGGTGACCATAGTGTAGTTTAGGGTGACCTGACTCTGCCATGTCAGGGTGACCGAACTCTGCCATGTCAGGGTGACCGAAGTGTAGTTTAGGGTGACCTGACTCTGCCATGTCAGGGTGACTGTAGTGTAGTTTAGGGTGACCTGACTCTGCCATGTCAGGGTGACCGTAGTGTAGTTTAGGGTGACCTGACTCTGCCATGTCAGGGTGACCGAACTCTGCCATGTCAGGGTGACCGTAGTGTAGTTTAGGGTGACCTGACTCTGCCATGTCAGGGTGACCAAACTCTGCCATGTCAGGGTGACCGTAGTGTAGTTTAGAGTGACCTGACTCTGCCATGCCAGGGTGACCGAACCCTGCCATGTCAGGGTGACCCCACTATGCAGATTCTGAGTTAGGGGTATATGTGTGTATATATACATATACACATACACACACACATATATATACCGCGGAATCCCCCTTCTCTGGCTGCTCTCCATGGGACCCTTCAGCTCCCGGGTCAGGCTTCGGTCCGCCACCATTACACGGGAATCCAATCTCCATGTAGTTCCATCAACCTGTGAGTAATCCACACTCCTTTGTATCATCATTATCCCTTTTGAATTGTTAACTTTAGCCTTACAGCCTTTCACACATACTCAAACTTATTGTTCTTTTGTAGATACATCCAAATACATAGATCTCTGAAGAAGGGAGATGTAGCTCCCGAAACGCGTCAGATCAATATGTATCAAAATCTACTATCATGGAACTATCAACACTGTATCTAGGCTATTGTCCAACCAAGTGGTCACACCAGGATATCTATCAACGTCTAATATTGTACATGTTATTACACTATGCCATTATGGCCATCGAGCCGTGCTATGTGAAATTTTTTACATGTCATCATTATTCGCTAAACTTGTCTATACAATAAAATTTATACATTGTTTTACATATTCAATTTGGTATTTATTCAATCTCCAGCCAATAGCACCAACCTCATTTAAAGT
Organism: Pelophylax lessonae; assembly: GCF_965119305.1. Classification (NCBI taxonomy): domain Eukaryota; kingdom Metazoa; phylum Chordata; class Amphibia; order Anura; family Ranidae; genus Pelophylax; species Pelophylax lessonae. Next base: position 543,094,111 of record NC_138770.1, on the reverse strand, counting down.
CTCGCGGGCCATTTTTCTGTATTTATATGTTAATTTGGGATGGAGGCGTGCTTGGGCGGGAACTAGACCATTACCCCTTGTGTGTATATATATATATATATACATACATATACACACACACAAATATATATATATATATATATATATATATATATACACAGTATACCCCTATACAGAAGTTCAGATGTCATGCCTGCCTCCAAACGCCTTCAAAATACGCCCAAAAAACGCCTGAAACAAAAACGCCCAGGTGTGAAAGGAGGGTAACCCCATCCCTGCGCTACTGAAATTCTAAGAAAAATAATCTGTTTTTTTTCTGGTTCTGGACATGTTACAGAGCTGAAACTTCACAGGTACACATTTTAGAACCCCCAGACACTAAATCCAAAGATAATCAATTTTTTTTTTCAATAATTGGCTTTCTATCAAAAACGACAATTTTTAAGAACTTTTTTTTTGCCTAATTCATAGTCCCTGGGGCATGACCCCAAACCCTAGGCACTTTTTAGGGTCCCATTGATTTCAATGGGGTTCTGGAATCCGAACCGAACTTTCGGGAAATTCGGGTGTTCTGGTCAAACCAAACTTTTCAAAGGTTCGATCATCCCTAGTAATCAGGAGGTTAGTATGGTGTATGGTGGCTATCAGGACATTGGTATAGTATATGGCAGTGATCAGGACCCTGATACGAAGTATTGCATTGATCAGGACACTGGTATAGGGGTAATTAGGATGCTGGTATGTGGTAGGGCAGTGATTAGGGCTCTGGTATGGTGTATAGTGGTGATCAGGACAGTGGTATGGCATATGGTAGTGATAAGGATGTTGGTATGGCATATGGTGATTATTGCCATATGGTGTATGATGGCAATCAGAATGCTGATATAGAGTATGGCAGTGATCAAGACACTGGTATGGGGGTGATCAGAATGCTTGTATGAGGTATAACGGTGATTAGGATGTTGGCATGGCGCATAATGGTGACTAGGATGTTGGTATGGTGTATGGCAGTGATCAGTACGCAGGCATGGCGTATGGAGATAATCAGGAAGCTGATATGAGGAATGGTGGTGATCAGGAAACTATTATAAGGGATGGCAGTGATCAGAGCGCTGGTATGAGGTATGGAAGTGATCAGGACTCTGGTATGAGGTATGGCAGTGATGAGGACACTGGTATCAGGGTTGGCCAGATCAAGACACTGTTATGAGGTATGGCGGTGATCAGGATGCTGGTGTGGGGTATTGCAATGATCAGGATGCTGGTATGGTGTATGGTGGTGATTAGGACACTGATATGGTATGGCAGAGATCAGGACACTGGTATGGGAGTGATCAGGATCCTGGTATGAGATATGGCGGTGCTCAGGACACTGGTAGGGTGTATGGTGGTGACCTGGGCATTGTTATGGTGTTGATAAGGATGCTGGTATGGTGCATGGAGGTGATCAGGATGTTGGTGTGGTGTATGGTGGTGATCAGACACTCGTACAAGGTACGGTGGTTAAGACACTGGTATGTGGAATGATGGTAATCAGGATGCTGGTATGAGGTACGGCGGTGATCGGGATGCCGGTTTGAAGTACGGCGGTGATCGGGATGCCGGTATGAGGTACGGCGGTGATCGGGATGCCGGTATGAGGTACGGCGGTGATCGGGATGCCAGTATGGCGGTGATCGGCAAATAAAAGAATCCTTTTTATTTTCATTTGCTTCAAAGGACACTTTCCTGGACCCTGTCATGGCCTGCAAGCCCAGCCCACTGCCCAATGGTTTTCAAAACTTTATAAAAAAAAAACAAACAATCAAGCAGTCACAAATAAAAGAATCCTTTTTATTTTCATTTGCTTCAAAGGACACTTTCCTGGACCCTGTCATGGCCTGCAAGCCCTGCATACTTTAGTGCACTTGCACTGCAAACATGTAGGAAGGTCTGAAAATGCAAACAGCATAGCAGAGACAGACAACAACACTAGTATTTTACTAGAAGTAACAGTAAAATTGGTAAAAAACGGTAGTAGTGCAGTTTACTGCTTCATAAAAGAAAATATTAATATAAGCCAGGCCTACCACCATTTAAAGTACAACTAAAGGCAAAACTTTTTGGATTTTGGATAAAGTTTGGCCTATAGTTGTACTTTAAAGGCAAGCCAAGATAGAAGAAGCCAGCCAGCCAGCCAGCCAGCCAAGCTAATATTCTTGTGAAAATGGTCATCATAAATTCCCACAAAACATTATATATAAATCCTTTTATGTGAATATGCATTGCAATAAATTCCAGGTGTGCCATAACCGGTCCTCTACAAAACAGACTTCCTGACTAGTAGCAAACATCAAGGGTGAACCTGGCAATAGTGCACTGCTGCATAACTTCCATGTTCACCGTGATGTTTGTTTCCCTCTGCAACTGCCAGTCAACTCAAGTGAGTTGATGGATTGGCTGCTAGAGGGGAGTTACAAATATAAGCTTTAAGCTTATCAATTCACTTATGTCACTTACTTTACAGAAAACGTTATCTGTCCTGCAGACAGTCTCTGTCTCTACCACGATTAAACCCAACTGAAGCCAAGCCAAAGCCACCATTAGAGGAAGGAAAACCCTTGACAGAGTAAATCATCAACTGAAGCTTAAACCTTGAGTAAATCTTCATGGGATCACAAAAAACACACAACACGATTGTCTGCATCAGAATCATGAGAACTGAAGAAAGGTTTGGCATTGCCACACTGGTACAACTCAAGGCATATAGGTTAGGTCAGGTTTGTGTGTATTTGTGATCCAGTAAAGATTTAATCAAGGTTTTACGCTTCAATGTATGATTGATTTAATCTTTCAAGGATGTCCTTTCCTGTACCGTGGCTGCCTGGCTTGCCTTCAGTTGTCTAGATACACTTTTACCTTTAGTATTTGTTTGGTTGAGGGAACCCCCTACACTTGCTATTGCTACAGAGTACAACAGACCAGCAGACAGACATGCGTTGCAATAAATTTCAGGTGTGTGCCATAACCTGTCCTCTACAAAACAGAGCACTTCCTGACTAGTAGCAAATATCAAAGGTGAACCTGGCAATAGTGCACTGCTGCATAACTTCCATGTTCACCGTGATGTTTGTTTCCCCCTGCAACTGCCAGTCAACTCAAGTGAAGTGAGTTGATGGCTGCTAGAGGGGAGTTATACAAATATAAGCTTAAATAATTATCAATTCACTTATGTGAATGGACCATTTTTGAAAACAAGCCATTCTCCATCTCTCCAGTGCCAGAAAAGCTGTAAAAAATATAAAATGTTCCAGGTTCACTGCGATTGTGTTTGCCCCTGCCATTGCCAGTCAACTAAACACAGTGTGTGTGTGTCGTGACTCGTGACAACTCAAAAGCTTATACGCAGCCTCAGCATCAACTCAACACACACACACACACACTGTGTGTGTGTGTGTTGAGTTAATGCTAGAGCTGCGTTATAAGCTCTTGAGTTGTCACGACAGTCAGTCAGTCACGTTACAGAAAGAAAACTTTACCTGCACTGCACTGAGCAGCACTCTACCATGTCGATTACATCTGTAACTGAAGCCAAGCTAGCCAACAAGCCACCATTAGAGGAAGGAAAATCCTTGAGAGAATAAATTGTAAACTGAAGCTTAACCTTGAGGAAATCCTATGGGGGGTCACATTCACAAACTCACAAATATAGTATATTACACAAGAATCCACAATTGGTGTTTGTGATCCAATAAGATAAGATTTACTCGAGGTTAAGCTTCAAATGTACAAGTTATTTCTCTCAATGATTTTCCTTCCTATAATGCTGCACCGTGGCTAGCTTGGTGTCAGTCAGTTGTCTAGAAGAAAATACACTTTAATATTATTTATTTGGTTGAGGGTTAAATGAACCCCTGCCTACTTGCCTAGACACTTTTAGTGTGAAGCAACGGAACGGATTATGGATTGGAAATGGACACATTGGACAGGACAATCTTCAAAAACAAACCATCAGTGCTATAAAGCTATAAAACAAGACTGGTGATGTGACTGACTGGTGACTGGCGGCAGACTGAATTAGTAATTACTAATTCATTAAAAACATGAATTAGTAATTATTTCAGTGCTTAGCATTTGGGAAAATGTAGGTTTTTCTGTAAGAACACTAGATGATCCACATGCTCAGGTTTAAGACTGCTTCTTTTCGCTGTTATAACATCTCCTGCAGTAGAGAAAACCCGCTCTGCAGATACACTTGTACCTGGGATACACAAGTAGTGCTTTGACAGCTGAGAGAGGAGGGGGAATATGACCTCATGCTCACGCCGCCATTTTAAAGGGTCCTCAGTGAGAGGCAGAGGTGGGGCTTTACAATATTTTTCCATTTCGTCTTCTGCCTTGGCATAGGGGGTCTTAGGTTCTATTGCACCATCAGGGAAAGACTGCCCCAGCAAAGTCATGAGCAGCGATGTTGTGGCCTTTTTTTTGGGAGGAGAATGGCTGTCCTCAATGGGTGTTGTTTCTTCTTCCACAGTTGCTTTTTCCCTAGGCACTTCATCCACATTTGTCCTTCTATTAGATGTAATCTGTGTGTTTGAACAAAAGATAATAGTATAAGAAGAGCTGAACTGACTAAGAGTGTGATTCATTGATGAGGTGTGGGAAACTGCACGGTAATCCATACCATACAGTTCCACTTCCCACACCGCATCAGTGAATCAGGGCATATTACACAACACAATGTAGCTGAGCTTCTAGCTGTCTGGCAGGAAACATGATGAAATTCTAATTACCTCCAAAGATGCAGCCTCCTCAGTCAATCCTCTGTATATCTCCGATCTCTCCTCCTCTGTGAGAATAAAAGGCAGTCCTTTAAAGCGAGGATCCAGAGCAGAGGCTGTATGAAGGATCTTCTTCTCTGCCTCACTGCTGTACCTCTTCAGGAGATCTGTTTTGATGGCATTCTTGATCTCATGGGTCATGGCTGTGTCTCCCATGGTGTCTTTCATGCTCTGGAGCAGTTGTGCATTTAGAGGGACAATGAGAGACACTGTTGGGTTGCGCTCTTCTGACATCAGCAAGGTTGCATCCTTCATTGGCTTTAATGCACTCACAGCGTCCTCTGCATTTGACACATCTGTTTCATTGAGAGTGCAGAGATCAGACTCTCCTTTTCTGACTTCTGGAGACAGCAAGGTGGCACAAACTGCAGGTTGTTGTTCTAAGAACCTCTCGACCATGTCATATGCGCTGTTCCATCTTGTTGGCACATCAGTTATTAGCTTATGATTCTTCAGGCCCAGATATTGCTGTTTCTCAGTGGCTTGCTCTAGTGCTGCGATGGAAGAATGTGGATATTCGTCGCACTCTGGCGAGAAGCCTGGAGAGCGTGGCCCCTTTCAGTGCCCGCTGACATGCAAGATTGAGTGTATGGGCAAAACATTTAACATGAGGAAATTTACCAACTTGAGCTGCAACTATCATGTTCGCCGCGTTGTCGGTCACAAGCACTACAGATTTATCAGACAGCTGCCATTCTTCCACGACATGAGACAGTAGCTCTGCCAGATGAGCACCTGTGTGAGACTCATAAATGGCTCTTGTTTGCAACACATGTGACAAGACCTGCCAGTCCTTAGTAACGTAATGTGCTGTTATTGTAACATAGGACTCCGTTGTGACTGACGTCCATGAATCACATGTTATTGCGACTCGACTGGCTTGGTTCAATGACGCAAGTACCTGAGCTTTGGTGTCATGGTAGAGTGCAGGTATAACGTTTTCTGTAAAGTGCCTGCGTGATGGGATCTTATAACGTGGCTCTAGCGTCTTCACAAGGTAGCGAAACCCGGCGTTGTCCACAACTGAGTAAGGCCGTAGGTCCTTGGCGATGAAAGCTGCCACAGCTTTGGTTAGTTTCTTCCCTTTTTCTGAGTTGGGCGGATAAGTTGACAGTATGGCATCAATTCTTGGCTGATCTGGGTCTAGCAGTCTTTCCTTGGCAGTGGTGGCACTGCTGGTGGCGACAGGTGTTACTAACTCAGAGTGAAAACGGCTAACATGGTTTCTCAAGTTCGTAGTATTCCCTAGGTATTTAATTTTTGTGTGACAGGCTTTACATACGGCGTGTGTCTTGTCCAACTCACGCTTCCCTGTGTGTTCGTAAAATCCAAAATGTGCCCAGATGTTTTCTCTTAAAACGCTAGGTGCATTTTTTATCTCTCGATCTTTTTCTCCTTCTGCCATTACCACCATACTACCACGTATGTGACGGAGACGGATGACGTAAGTTGCCAAACTCTGTCAGTGTTTAAAAAAAAAATAAAAAAAAAAAAACTTGTAAACTAAGCCGCAACAAGTCAACCAAGCAACATCTTTCATAAAATATGACTGTCTGTCAGTCAGACTCCCTTATGCATGCACTGAGCCAAAACCCCCGGGGCCCCCCCTTACCCCACAGCTGCCTGTGACAGTGACAGTGACACTGACAGAGACCCCCCTCCCCCCACAGCTGAGCTGACACTGCAGCCTGACACACTGACAGAGACCTGGGTGGATGTCCCACACTTTCCCCAATCCCCCACAGCACTGACAAACACTGAGAGTGAGTCCCCCCCCTTGCCCAGACCCCCACAGCTGACACTGACAGAGACCTGGATGTCCCTTCCCCAATCCCCCCCAGCACTGACAAACACTGAGAGTGAGTCCCCCCCCCTGCCCAGACCCCCACACTGACAGAGACCTGGATGTCCCACACCTTCCCCAATCCCCCACAGCACTGACAAACACTGAGTGAGTCCCCCCCTTGCCCAGACCCCTATAGCTGACACTGACAGAGACCCCCAGGCCCCCACTGACACTCAGAGAGAGCCCCCTGGCTGCCAGACTGCCACAGCAGAACAGTACCCCCGGGCCCCGACCGACCGTCCCCTGTCCCAGGCCCCCCCCATCACAGACAATGACATCCCCCAGAGATACAGACGAGACCCCCATGAATGATTACACAATTATTTGTTCGGACATACCTGCTGTGTGACTGTGTGGGTTGTTGTGCACTGCATTGCAGAGGAGGACAGGTGCTGTGCTGCTCTCTGGGCTCTGTGGCGGGCGGCTGGCGTCACTGGCAGTGGCGTGGCGGCTGGGCCTCTAGGGCCTGTCGGCTACGGTGAGGTGAGGCTGGCGGCGCTGGCTGGCTGCGATGGGGACGCACTTGGGGCTCCTCGCTCCTGTGTGTGTAGTGTGGACTCACTGGACTGGCTTCTGGCTTGGCTGGCTGGCTGGCTTCTTGGCTGCAAGGCTGCAGGTGGGAAGCCGATACACGCAGGGGATGTCTTGCTGCGCCTCGGCCCGGGTCAAAGAGACGGAAGGGGAGGGGCGGAGCCTTTTTATTAAGCTCCCGCCACTAACCCACCAATCAGCTGCCGATCTTGTGTTTTTTTTTCTCCCTTGCGCGATAGGGCGTGGCCGCGGCTGATGACGTCATTTCCTAATCGATTATGCCGGCAGCCCCCATCGATGCAGAATCGCGAAGGGTCGAATCGCGATGCATCGATCTTTCGATTATATTCCCCAGCCCTACTGTGCACTGTAGTTGGTGTGTACATGCAGTGTGACAGGCAGAGTACTTACAGCCTGCATTAATCGTCCTCTCTCCTCTTATAGGTGATCTTTGAACCATGCACAAGCTCTGATGCAGGGTGGCATACAGATACCTCCTCAAACAGGAATAGAGAGGAAATCTTTCAATAAGGACACAAGTTCTGATGGCAATGGATTCTCTCACTTTGGAGATTTGGTCTGGCTAGAAGACAGGAAGTGAAGGGAAATCTCCTTTAATGTGACACAAAAACCAAAGAAAAACAATTGACTGGGAACTTATAACTCCCCCTACTCTATCCAAAATTAAAAAGTTGTATTTATTTATTTCTCTTTAGTTCTGTATAAACTGAGGAGTGGATTGTGAGCTCCTTACACACTGGACATTCTACGTCCTGTTACTATCAATTAGAGCCACTAGAGGGCGCACACACACCCTTTCGCTTCATTATAGGAAGGGAAGGTGCAGCAGAGTCGGTAGCGGAGAACGGCTGCTTGTGTCCCCTGGCCCGGCTGAGCACAATGAGAGCTATTATCCAAAGGGTGACTCAGGCCAGTGTGACCGGTAAGTGGCCGGACACAGCGCATAGGAGAGCGGCTGTTGGTGACAGGCTGAGCGCAGTGTGGAGAGGAGGGGGGGGTGGAGTGATGACATTCTCCTCCCTGTGTGTGCAGTGCACCAGGAACCGGTGTCTCATCCGGGCACTTCCTGTCCACACACCCATCCCCATCCCAGGCATGGAGGGGGGAGGGAGACACTGGGCTCCTCCACTACACACATCAGTACGGATCCTGGATGAGCCCAGAGTAGTGTTCATTCAATGGATCTCAAATCCCTACATGGATCATATGTGGATCCCATTAGACATGTGCTGTACATAAACTCCCCCATACATGGTACAATCTACACCAGCTCTTTGAGGACCGACCTAATCTATCCAATCACTTTGTATACAATTGGACAGGTCCCTGTTCTACACACTTGCTGGCCATACATGCTATGATGTTATCATCCAATTGAGTACATTGGCCAGAGGGCAGAAAATGATCAATAGTTCTGCATCAATTTGACAGCATCATTTGGCCATTAATCAGTACGAGTTTGAACCCGCCTGAGTGATCCCACCGGAAAACTGTCACAGCCAATCAGGAGGCATGCTGCATGTATACAAGGGTCATGAATTTGTGCAATTGCTGGGCTAGGAATGTCTTTGCCACCTATGATTACCAGATGACTTTGACAGCTTCTCAGACTAGTTTGAAATTGTTATTCAAGGGAGGAAGGCTTTCCCATCATCGGTGTCAGTGGGAGGAACAGTGCCCCGTCATTGGTATATGTGGGAGGAACAGTGCCCCGTCATTGGTATATGTGGGAGGAACGGTGTCCCGTCATTGGTATCTGTGGGAGGAACGGTGTCCCGTCATTGGTATCTGTGGGAGGAACGGTGCCCCATCATTGGTATATGTGGGAGGAACGGTGTCCCGTCATTGGTATATGTGGGAGGAACGGTGCCCCGTCATTGGTATCTGTGGGAGGAACAGTGCCCCGTCATTGGTATATGTGGGAGGAACGGTGCCCCATCATTGGTATATGTGGGAGGAACGGTGTCCCGTCATTGGTATCTGTGGGAGGAACGGTGCCCCATCATTGGTATCTATGGGAGGAATGGTGCCCCGTCATTGGTATCTATGGGAGGAATGGTGCCCCGTCATTGGTATCTGTGGGAGGAACGGTGCCCCGTCATTGGTATCTGTGGGAGCAACGGTGCCCCATCATTGGTATCTATGGGAGGAATGGTGCCCCGTCATTGGTATCTATGGGAGGAACAGTGCCCCGTCATTGGTATCTGTGGGAGGAACGGTGCCCCGTCATTGGTATCTATAGGAGGAATGGTGCCCCGTCATTGGTATCTATGGGAGGAACAGTGCCCCGTCATTGGTATCTGTGGGAGGAACGGTGCCCCGTCATTGGTATCTATGGGAGGAACGGTGCCCCGTCATTGGTATCTGTGGGAGGAACGGTGCCCTGTCATTGGTATCTATGGGAGGAATGGTGCCCCGTCATTGGTATCTGTGGGAGGAACGGTGCCCTGTCATTGGTTTCTGTGGAAAGGAACAGTGCCCCATCATTGGAATCTGTGGGGGGAACGGTGTCCCGTCATTGGTATCTGTGGGGGGAACGGTGTCCCGTCATTGGTATCTATGGGAGGAACAGTGCCCCGTCATTGGTATCTATGGGAGGAACAGTGCCCCGTCATTGGTATCTATGGGAGGAACAGTGCCCCGTCATTGGTATCTATGGGAGGAATGGTGCCCCGTCATTGGTATCTGTGGGAGGAACGGTGCCCTGTCATTGGTATCTGTGGAAAGGAACGGTGCCCCGTCATTGGTATCTGTGGGAGGAACGGTGCCCCGTCATTGGTATCTGTGGAAGGAACGGTGCCCCGTCATTGGTATCTATGGGAGGAATGGTACCCCATCATTGGTATCTATGGGAGGAATGGTGCCCCGTCATTGGTGTCTGTGGGAGGAACGGTGCCCTGTCATTGGTTTCTGTGGAAAGGAACATTGCCCCGTCATTGGTATCTGTGGGGGGAACGGTGTCCCGTCATTGGTATCTGTGGGGGGAACGGTGCCCCGTCATTGGTATCTGTGGGGGGAACGGTGCCCCGTCATTGGTATCTATGGGAGGAACAGTGCCCCGTCATTGGTATCTATGGGAGGAACGGTGCCCCGTCATTGGTATCTATGGGAGGAACGGTGCCCCGTCATTGGTATCTATGGGAGGAATGGTGCCCTGTCATTGGTATCTGTGGGAGGAACAGTGCCCCGTCATTGGTATCTATGGGAGGAACAGTGACCCGTCATTGGTATCCATGGGAGGAATGGTGCCCCGTCATTTGTATCTGTGGGAGGAACGGTGCCCTGTCATTGGTATATGTGGAAAGGAACGGTGCCCCGTCATTGGTATCTGTGGGGGGAACGGTGTCCCGTCATTGGTATCTATGGGAGGAATGGTGCCCCGTCATTGGTATCTGTGGGAGGAACGGTGCCCTGTCATTGGTTTCTGTGGAAAGGAACGGTGTCCCGTCATTGGTATCTATGGGAGGAACAGTGCCCCGTCATTGGTATCTATGGGAGGAATGGTGCCCCGTCATTGGTATCTGTGGGAGGAACAGTGCCCCGTCATTGGTATATGTGGGAGGAACGGTGCCCCATCATTGGTATATGTGGGAGGAACGGTGTCCCGTCATTGGTATCTGTGGGAGGAACGGTGCCCCATCATTGGTATCTATGGGAGGAATGGTGCCCCGTCATTGGTATCTATGGGAGGAATGGTGCCCCGTCATTGGTATCTGTGGGAGGAACGGTGCCCCGTCATTGGTATCTGTGGGAGGAACGGTGCCCCATCATTGGTATCTATGGGAGGAATGGTGCCCCGTCATTGGTATCTATGGGAGGAACAGTGCCCCGTCATTGGTATCTGTGGGAGGAACGGTGCCCCGTCATTGGTATCTATAGGAGGAATGGTGCCCCGTCATTGGTATCTATGGGAGGAACAGTGCCCCGTCATTGGTATCTGTGGGAGGAACGGTGCCCCGTCATTGGTATCTATGGGAGGAACGGTGCCCCGTCATTGGTATCTGTGGGAGGAACGGTGCCCTGTCATTGGTATCTATGGGAGGAATGGTGCCCCGTCATTGGTATCTGTGGGAGGAACGGTGCCCTGTCATTGGTTTCTGTGGAAAGGAACAGTGCCCCATCATTGGTATCTGTGGGGGGAACGGTGTCCCGTCATTGGTATCTGTGGGGGGAACGGTGTCCCGTCATTGGTATCTATGGGAGGAACAGTGCCCCGTCATTGGTATCTATGGGAGGAACAGTGCCCCGTCATTGGTATCTATGGGAGGAACAGTGCCCCGTCATTGGTATCTATGGGAGGAATGGTGCCCCGTCATTGGTATCTGTGGGAGGAACGGTGCCCTGTCATTGGTATCTGTGGAAAGGAACGGTGCCCCGTCATTGGTATCTGTGGGAGGAACGGTGCCCCGTCATTGGTATCTGTGGAAGGAACGGTGCCCCGTCATTGGTATCTATGGGAGGAATGGTACCCCATCATTGGTATCTATGGGAGGAATGGTGCCCCGTCATTGGTGTCTGTGGGAGGAACGGTGCCCTGTCATTGGTTTCTGTGGAAAGGAACATTGCCCCGTCATTGGTATCTGTGGGGGGAACGGTGTCCCGTCATTGGTATCTGTGGGGGGAACGGTGCCCCGTCATTGGTATCTGTGGGGGGAACGGTGCCCCGTCATTGGTATCTATGGGAGGAACAGTGCCCCGTCATTGGTATCTATGGGAGGAACGGTGCCCCGTCATTGGTATCTATGGGAGGAACGGTGCCCCGTCATTGGTATCTATGGGAGGAATGGTGCCCTGTCATTGGTATCTGTGGGAGGAACAGTGCCCCGTCATTGGTATCTATGGGAGGAACAGTGACCCGTCATTGGTATCCATGGGAGGAATGGTGCCCCGTCATTTGTATCTGTGGGAGGAACGGTGCCCTGTCATTGGTATATGTGGAAAGGAACGGTGCCCCGTCATTGGTATCTGTGGGGGGAACGGTGTCCCGTCATTGGTATCTATGGGAGGAATGGTGCCCCGTCATTGGTATCTGTGGGAGGAACGGTGCCCTGTCATTGGTTTCTGTGGAAAGGAACGGTGTCCCGTCATTGGTATCTATGGGAGGAACAGTGCCCCGTCATTGGTATCTATGGGAGGAATGGTGCCCCGTCATTGGTATCTGTGGGAGGAACAGTGCCCCGTCATTGGTATCTATGGGAGAAACAGTGTCCCATCAAAATCACCTCAAAATTCATACCAGACCTGAGGGTCCGATATGAATTTGGGGGGGACCCCGTGCCATTTTTTTTTTTTTTTTATATCTTTGGCATAAAGTTTCCCCTAAAATCAGTACGAGATCAAAAAGGGCCTGGTATGGATTGGGGGGTACCCCCGTTGTTTTTTTCTCATTAAATTTGTGGTCAGAACTGATGAAACGTGCAATTCAAATGCATTCCTGTTGAAGACAATGAGCCTGAAATTCCCATTTGAACCACACCGCACCACAGTGCTCGGAAAACGCTCAGGACTCTTTTCAAATTTACAGCTAATTTGCACTGCCACTGCACCGCATATATGTGAACTGGCTCCATAGAAAACAGGAAGGAAGAGAGGAAAGATCCCTGGTGGCGCACATCCACGGAGTCCTAGGGTGCCCCTGGGGTGGGGCGAAACACGTTGGAGCCTGGCCTGGCCGGAGCCCAGGATGGGGTGTCTCTCTCACACCACCATAAGTCTCTGTGGATGTGTGGCACCAGGGATCCTTTCCTTTCTTCCTTCCAGTGACTACAGGAGCTAGGGTGAGCTCCATCCCTTGCTGGCACTCCTGCTGTGGATGCAGCATTACCCAAACTACTCCCCATAGTGATCGAGCCTGAGCGGCACTCTAAAAAAAACGTGGGCCTATAGAAAACTGCTTTGGTTCACATGTCATGCAAATCAGATGCAGTTCAAAATGCATCCAAATTGCATATATGTGAAAAAAGGAAAGTCGCTTTAACCACTTAAGCCCCGGAAGATTTTACCCCCATTCCGACCAGGGGCTATTTTGCGATTCGGCACTGCGTGACTTTAACGGACAATTGCACGGTCGTGCGACGCTGTACCTAAACGAATTTGGCGTCCTTTTTTTCCCAAAAACAGAGCTTTCTTTTGGTGGTATTTGATCACCTGTGCGATTTTTTGATCACGCGCTATAAACAAAAAAAGAGCGTCAATTTTGCAAAAATAGCAATATTTTTCACATTTTTTTATATGAAATTCCCCCCCCCAAAAAAATGTAAAAATCTAAATTTTTTAACATTTTCGGCCAATTTGTTTTATGCTACCTATGTTTGGTAAAAAAAATCGCAAAAAGCGTATTTTGATTGGTTTGCGCAAAAGTTATCACGTTTACTAACAAAGGGAAAGATTTTTGTCATTTTTGTTGTTTTTTTTTTAACGCGTAATGGCGGCGATCTGCGACTTTTTTTGTGGTATTGCGGCGGACAGATCGGACCCTTGACTGACATTTTTGACACTTTTGGGGTTACCAGTGACATTTCTACAGTAATCAGTGCTATATATATGCACTGTTACTGTAAAAATACACTGGTAGTGAAGGGGTTAACTTTATTTGGGAGGGAGGGGCTGTGTGTGTCCCTAGGGGCGTGCTTTCTACTGTGATTGGCTGTGGCTTGAGCTGTAAGGACACTGATCAACGGATCTACATAGTAGATCCATGTGATCAGTGTCTTTACAGCGAGGAGAATGACAGGTGGCTTGTTTACACAAGCTGCCTGACATTCTCCCTCTCCCCCGCCGATCGCCGAGTGGCCGGCGGACATCGGGTCCGCTGGTCACACGCGCGGGGGGGTCCGTGACCACGCGGGAGCGGGAGCGCACCTCCGGCGGCGCGTGCTCGCTCCCTAGACCCTCACAAGCAAGCAACGTAGCCCTACGTTAGTTTGCCTGTGAGGGGCTGACCGCCGACGTAGATAGTCGTGCGGCGGTCGGCAAGTGGTTAAATACGCTCTTTAAAGTTGAATCAAGCAGTACTTAGGTCGCCAGAAGGTTGCCTGGCAAAGTCGTTTTGTAAGTCGTGCGACTTTCAGGCCGCGCCAGTGTGAACCGAGTGCGAAGGATAGAGACTCATGTGCAGAAAGTATGGGGTTGATTTACTAGTATTGGAGAGTGCAAAATCTGGTGCAGCATAAAGCCAATCAGCATCTAAGGTCAGCTTGTTCAATTAGGCTTTAAAAAAAAAAAAACCTGGAAGCTGATTGGTTACTATGTAGAGCTGCACAAAATTTTGCACTCTCCAGTTTTAGTAAATCAACTCCACAGTGACTTTAGATGGGAATCCTCTAGGACCCATAGTTGTGGTCTATGTATACTACTGTATATAAGAAAGGAGGTTTGCCCTAATCATGTAATCAAATGTGATGTTCTTTAACCACTTGCCGACCACCCCACGCAGATTTACTGCGACAAGGCAGCTCGGCTGCGCATAATCATGTCAATCTACGTGATTATGCGCCCGCGGTCTCGCGCCGCCGGAGCCGCGCTCCCGCTGTGATTAGAGCGCAGCTCCTGCTGTGATTAGACACAACAGGAGCCAGACCATGGGAGGAGTGGGCACAATTGCTGCCGGCCTCCCGCAATCTTTACAGAAACTGACAGGAGAGCTGCCTGCCTATGTAAACAAAGCAGGCGAGTCTTCTGTCACACAGGCACAGTGAGATTGTGTGTTTAAGCTAAGTTGAAACCCCGATCTCTCTGTGCCTGTCACAGAGCCCCCCCCCCCCCCCCCCCCCCACAGTTAGTAAGCACAAATAGGCATACATTTAAGCCTCTGATCACCCCCAGTATTAACCCCTTCCCTGCCAGTGTCATTTATACAGTAACAGTGCATATTATTTAGCACTGATTACTGTAGTAATATCACTGGTCCCCAAAAAGCATAAAAAATGTCAGCTAGGGGTCCTATCTGTCCGCTGCAATGTCGCAGTCCCGCTAAAAATCGCTGATCGCCGCCATTACTAATAAAAAACAAAAAAATAAATAAAAAGTCCAAAAATCTATTCGGTAGTTTGTAACGCTATAACTTTTGCGCAAACCAATTAAAATACGCTTTTTGGGATTTTTTTTACCAAAAAAAAACTGGCCTAAACTGATAAAAAAAAATAGATTTTTTATATTTTTTTATTGGGAATGTTTTATAGCAGAAAGTAAAAAATATTGTGTTTTTTTCCCAAATTGTTGCTCTTTTTTTTTTTTTTTTTTTGCGCAAAATCTAAAAACTGCAGAAGTGATCAAATACCACCAAAAGAAAGCGCTATTTGTGGGGGAAAAAGGACATCAATTGTATGTGGGTACAGCGTTGCACAACCACGCAATTGTTGGTTAAAGTAACGCAGCGCCGAATCGCAAAAAATGGCCTGGTCATTAAGGGGGTAAAACCTCCCGGAGCTGAAATGGTTAAAAACTTCAGTCCAATGAGACCTTTTTTTTAACCTATTAATAAATTAGTCTTAGGTCAGATTTGTTCTAGCTTGTTTTCATAGTTACATAGTTAGTGAGGTTGAAAAAAGTAATCAGTCCATCCATTTCAACCTATGATGTGTGTGTGTGTCTACTGTTAACCACACATTGTATACCCCTGTATGTTGTTGTCTCTAAGGTGCCCATCTAATAGTTTTTTGAAACTATCAATGCTCCCTGTTGATACGACTGCTTGTGGAAGAGAATTCCACATCCTTACCGCTCTTACAGTGAAGAACCCCTTACGCACGTTAAGGTTAAACTGGCTTTCCTCTAGTTTTAGTGAGTGGCCACGTATCTGTGGGAGGAACGGTGCCCTGTCATTGGTATCTATGGGAGGAATGGTGCCCCGTCATTGGTATCTGTGGGAGGAACGGTGCCCTGTCATTGGTTTCTGTGGAAAGGAACAGTGCCCCATCATTGGTATCTGTGGGGGGAACGGTGTCCCGTCATTGGTATCTGTGGGGGGAACGGTGTCCCGTCATTGGTATCTATGGGAGGAACAGTGCCCCGTCATTGGTATCTATGGGAGGAACAGTGCCCCGTCATTGGTATCTATGGGAGGAACAGTGCCCCGTCATTGGTATCTATGGGAGGAATGGTGCCCCGTCATTGGTATCTGTGGGAGGAACGGTGCCCTGTCATTGGTATCTGTGGAAAGGAACGGTGCCCCGTCATTGGTATCTGTGGGAGGAACGGTGCCCCGTCATTGGTATCTGTGGAAGGAACGGTGCCCCGTCATTGGTATCTATGGGAGGAATGGTACCCCATCATTGGTATCTATGGGAGGAATGGTGCCCCGTCATTGGTGTCTGTGGGAGGAACGGTGCCCTGTCATTGGTTTCTGTGGAAAGGAACATTGCCCCGTCATTGGTATCTGTGGGGGGAACGGTGTCCCGTCATTGGTATCTGTGGGGGGAACGGTGCCCCGTCATTGGTATCTGTGGGGGGAACGGTGCCCCGTCATTGGTATCTATGGGAGGAACAGTGCCCCGTCATTGGTATCTATGGGAGGAACGGTGCCCCGTCATTGGTATCTATGGGAGGAACGGTGCCCCGTCATTGGTATCTATGGGAGGAATGGTGCCCTGTCATTGGTATCTGTGGGAGGAACAGTGCCCCGTCATTGGTATCTATGGGAGGAACAGTGACCCGTCATTGGTATCCATGGGAGGAATGGTGCCCCGTCATTTGTATCTGTGGGAGGAACGGTGCCCTGTCATTGGTATATGTGGAAAGGAACGGTGCCCCGTCATTGGTATCTGTGGGGGGAACGGTGTCCCGTCATTGGTATCTATGGGAGGAATGGTGCCCCGTCATTGGTATCTGTGGGAGGAACGGTGCCCTGTCATTGGTTTCTGTGGAAAGGAACGGTGTCCCGTCATTGGTATCTATGGGAGGAACAGTGCCCCGTCATTGGTATCTATGGGAGGAATGGTGCCCCGTCATTGGTATCTGTGGGAGGAACAGTGCCCCGTCATTGGTATCTATGGGAGAAACAGTGTCCCATCAAAATCACCTCAAAATTCATACCAGACCTGAGGGTCCGATATGAATTTGGGGGGGACCCCGTGCCATTTTTTTTTTTTTTTTATATCTTTGGCATAAAGTTTCCCCTAAAATCAGTACGAGATCAAAAAGGGCCTGGTATGGATTGGGGGGTACCCCCGTTGTTTTTTTCTCATTAAATTTGTGGTCAGAACTGATGAAACGTGCAATTCAAATGCATTCCTGTTGAAGACAATGAGCCTGAAATTCCCATTTGAACCACACCGCACCACAGTGCTCGGAAAACGCTCAGGACTCTTTTCAAATTTACAGCTAATTTGCACTGCCACTGCACCGCATATATGTGAACTGGCTCCATAGAAAACAGGAAGGAAGAGAGGAAAGATCCCTGGTGGCGCACATCCACGGAGTCCTAGGGTGCCCCTGGGGTGGGGCGAAACACGTTGGAGCCTGGCCTGGCCGGAGCCCAGGATGGGGTGTCTCTCTCACACCACCATAAGTCTCTGTGGATGTGTGGCACCAGGGATCCTTTCCTTTCTTCCTTCCAGTGACTACAGGAGCTAGGGTGAGCTCCATCCCTTGCTGGCACTCCTGCTGTGGATGCAGCATTACCCAAACTACTCCCCATAGTGATCGAGCCTGAGCGGCACTCTAAAAAAAACGTGGGCCTATAGAAAACTGCTTTGGTTCACATGTCATGCAAATCAGATGCAGTTCAAAATGCATCCAAATTGCATATATGTGAAAAAAGGAAAGTCGCTTTAACCACTTAAGCCCCGGAAGATTTTACCCCCATTCCGACCAGGGGCTATTTTGCGATTCGGCACTGCGTGACTTTAACGGACAATTGCACGGTCGTGCGACGCTGTACCTAAACGAATTTGGCGTCCTTTTTTTCCCAAAAACAGAGCTTTCTTTTGGTGGTATTTGATCACCTGTGCGATTTTTTGATCACGCGCTATAAACAAAAAAAGAGCGTCAATTTTGCAAAAATAGCAATATTTTTCACATTTTTTTATATGAAATTCCCCCCCCAAAAAAAATGTAAAAATCTAAATTTTTTAACATTTTCGGCCAATTTGTTTTATGCTACCTATGTTTGGTAAAAAAAATCGCAAAAAGCGTATTTTGATTGGTTTGCGCAAAAGTTATCACGTTTACTAACAAAGGGAAAGATTTTTGTCATTTTTGTTGTTTTTTTTTTAACGCGTAATGGCGGCGATCTGCGACTTTTTTTGTGGTATTGCGGCGGACAGATCGGACCCTTGACTGACATTTTTGACACTTTTGGGGTTACCAGTGACATTTCTACAGTAATCAGTGCTATATATATGCACTGTTACTGTAAAAATACACTGGTAGTGAAGGGGTTAACTTTATTTGGGAGGGAGGGGCTGTGTGTGTCCCTAGGGGCGTGCTTTCTACTGTGATTGGCTGTGGCTTGAGCTGTAAGGACACTGATCAACGGATCTACATAGTAGATCCATGTGATCAGTGTCTTTACAGCGAGGAGAATGACAGGTGGCTTGTTTACACAAGCTGCCTGACATTCTCCCTCTCCCCCGCCGATCGCCGAGTGGCCGGCGGACATCGGGTCCGCTGGTCACACGCGCGGGGGGGTCCGTGACCACGCGGGAGCGGGAGCGCACCTCCGGCGGCGCGTGCTCGCTCCCTAGACCCTCACAAGCAAGCAACGTAGCCCTACGTTAGTTTGCCTGTGAGGGGCTGACCGCCGACGTAGATAGTCGTGCGGCGGTCGGCAAGTGGTTAAATACGCTCTTTAAAGTTGAATCAAGCAGTACTTAGGTCGCCAGAAGGTTGCCTGGCAAAGTCGTTTTGTAAGTCGTGCGACTTTCAGGCCGCGCCAGTGTGAACCGAGTGCGAAGGATAGAGACTCATGTGCAGAAAGTATGGGGTTGATTTACTAGTATTGGAGAGTGCAAAATCTGGTGCAGCATAAAGCCAATCAGCATCTAAGGTCAGCTTGTTCAATTAGGCTTTAAAAAAAAAAAAACCTGGAAGCTGATTGGTTACTATGTAGAGCTGCACAAAATTTTGCACTCTCCAGTTTTAGTAAATCAACTCCACAGTGACTTTAGATGGGAATCCTCTAGGACCCATAGTTGTGGTCTATGTATACTACTGTATATAAGAAAGGAGGTTTGCCCTAATCATGTAATCAAATGTGATGTTCTTTAACCACTTGCCGACCACCCCACGCAGATTTACTGCGACAAGGCAGCTCGGCTGCGCATAATCATGTCAATCTACGTGATTATGCGCCCGCGGTCTCGCGCCGCCGGAGCCGCGCTCCCGCTGTGATTAGAGCGCAGCTCCTGCTGTGATTAGACACAACAGGAGCCAGACCATGGGAGGAGTGGGCACAATTGCTGCCGGCCTCCCGCAATCTTTACAGAAACTGACAGGAGAGCTGCCTGCCTATGTAAACAAAGCAGGCGAGTCTTCTGTCACACAGGCACAGTGAGATTGTGTGTTTAAGCTAAGTTGAAACCCCGATCTCTCTGTGCCTGTCACAGAGCCCCCCCCCCCCCCCCCCCCCCACAGTTAGTAAGCACAAATAGGCATACATTTAAGCCTCTGATCACCCCCAGTATTAACCCCTTCCCTGCCAGTGTCATTTATACAGTAACAGTGCATATTATTTAGCACTGATTACTGTAGTAATATCACTGGTCCCCAAAAAGCATAAAAAATGTCAGCTAGGGGTCCTATCTGTCCGCTGCAATGTCGCAGTCCCGCTAAAAATCGCTGATCGCCGCCATTACTAATAAAAAACAAAAAAATAAATAAAAAGTCCAAAAATCTATTCGGTAGTTTGTAACGCTATAACTTTTGCGCAAACCAATTAAAATACGCTTTTTGGGATTTTTTTTACCAAAAAAAAACTGGCCTAAACTGATAAAAAAAAATAGATTTTTTATATTTTTTTATTGGGAATGTTTTATAGCAGAAAGTAAAAAATATTGTGTTTTTTTCCCAAATTGTTGCTCTTTTTTTTTTTTTTTTTTTGCGCAAAATCTAAAAACTGCAGAAGTGATCAAATACCACCAAAAGAAAGCGCTATTTGTGGGGGAAAAAGGACATCAATTGTATGTGGGTACAGCGTTGCACAACCACGCAATTGTTGGTTAAAGTAACGCAGCGCCGAATCGCAAAAAATGGCCTGGTCATTAAGGGGGTAAAACCTCCCGGAGCTGAAATGGTTAAAAACTTCAGTCCAATGAGACCTTTTTTTTAACCTATTAATAAATTAGTCTTAGGCCAGATTTGTTCTAGCTTGTTTTCATAGTTACATAGTTAGTGAGGTTGAAAAAAGTAATCAGTCCATCCATTTCAACCTATGATGTGTGTGTGTGTCTACTGTTAACCACACATTGTATACCCCTGTATGTTGTTGTCTCTAAGGTGCCCATCTAATAGTTTTTTGAAACTATCAATGCTCCCTGTTGATACGACTGCTTGTGGAAGAGAATTCCACATCCTTACCGCTCTTACAGTGAAGAACCCCTTACGCACGTTAAGGTTAAACTGGCTTTCCTCTAGTTTTAGTGAGTGGCCACGTATCTGTGGGAGGAACGGTGCCCTGTCATTGGTATCTATGGGAGGAATGGTGCCCCGTCATTGGTATCTGTGGGAGGAACGGTGCCCTGTCATTGGTTTCTGTGGAAAGGAACAGTGCCCCATCATTGGTATCTGTGGGGGGAACGGTGTCCCGTCATTGGTATCTGTGGGGGGAACGGTGTCCCGTCATTGGTATCTATGGGAGGAACAGTGCCCCGTCATTGGTATCTATGGGAGGAACAGTGCCCCGTCATTGGTATCTATGGGAGGAACAGTGCCCCGTCATTGGTATCTATGGGAGGAATGGTGCCCCGTCATTGGTATCTGTGGGAGGAACGGTGCCCTGTCATTGGTATCTGTGGAAAGGAACGGTGCCCCGTCATTGGTATCTGTGGGAGGAACGGTGCCCCGTCATTGGTATCTGTGGAAGGAACGGTGCCCCGTCATTGGTATCTATGGGAGGAATGGTACCCCATCATTGGTATCTATGGGAGGAATGGTGCCCCGTCATTGGTGTCTGTGGGAGGAACGGTGCCCTGTCATTGGTTTCTGTGGAAAGGAACATTGCCCCGTCATTGGTATCTGTGGGGGGAACGGTGTCCCGTCATTGGTATCTGTGGGGGGAACGGTGCCCCGTCATTGGTATCTGTGGGGGGAACGGTGCCCCGTCATTGGTATCTATGGGAGGAACAGTGCCCCGTCATTGGTATCTATGGGAGGAACGGTGCCCCGTCATTGGTATCTATGGGAGGAACGGTGCCCCGTCATTGGTATCTATGGGAGGAATGGTGCCCTGTCATTGGTATCTGTGGGAGGAACAGTGCCCCGTCATTGGTATCTATGGGAGGAACAGTGACCCGTCATTGGTATCCATGGGAGGAATGGTGCCCCGTCATTTGTATCTGTGGGAGGAACGGTGCCCTGTCATTGGTATATGTGGAAAGGAACGGTGCCCCGTCATTGGTATCTGTGGGGGGAACGGTGTCCCGTCATTGGTATCTATGGGAGGAATGGTGCCCCGTCATTGGTATCTGTGGGAGGAACGGTGCCCTGTCATTGGTTTCTGTGGAAAGGAACGGTGTCCCGTCATTGGTATCTATGGGAGGAACAGTGCCCCGTCATTGGTATCTATGGGAGGAATGGTGCCCCGTCATTGGTATCTGTGGGAGGAACAGTGCCCCGTCATTGGTATCTATGGGAGAAACAGTGTCCCATCAAAATCACCTCAAAATTCATACCAGACCTGAGGGTCCGATATGAATTTGGGGGGGACCCCGTGCCATTTTTTTTTTTTTTTTATATCTTTGGCATAAAGTTTCCCCTAAAATCAGTACGAGATCAAAAAGGGCCTGGTATGGATTGGGGGGTACCCCCGTTGTTTTTTTCTCATTAAATTTGTGGTCAGAACTGATGAAACGTGCAATTCAAATGCATTCCTGTTGAAGACAATGAGCCTGAAATTCCCATTTGAACCACACCGCACCACAGTGCTCGGAAAACGCTCAGGACTCTTTTCAAATTTACAGCTAATTTGCACTGCCACTGCACCGCATATATGTGAACTGGCTCCATAGAAAACAGGAAGGAAGAGAGGAAAGATCCCTGGTGGCGCACATCCACGGAGTCCTAGGGTGCCCCTGGGGTGGGGCGAAACACGTTGGAGCCTGGCCTGGCCGGAGCCCAGGATGGGGTGTCTCTCTCACACCACCATAAGTCTCTGTGGATGTGTGGCACCAGGGATCCTTTCCTTTCTTCCTTCCAGTGACTACAGGAGCTAGGGTGAGCTCCATCCCTTGCTGGCACTCCTGCTGTGGATGCAGCATTACCCAAACTACTCCCCATAGTGATCGAGCCTGAGCGGCACTCTAAAAAAAACGTGGGCCTATAGAAAACTGCTTTGGTTCACATGTCATGCAAATCAGATGCAGTTCAAAATGCATCCAAATTGCATATATGTGAAAAAAGGAAAGTCGCTTTAACCACTTAAGCCCCGGAAGATTTTACCCCCATTCCGACCAGGGGCTATTTTGCGATTCGGCACTGCGTGACTTTAACGGACAATTGCACGGTCGTGCGACGCTGTACCTAAACGAATTTGGCGTCCTTTTTTTCCCAAAAACAGAGCTTTCTTTTGGTGGTATTTGATCACCTGTGCGATTTTTTGATCACGCGCTATAAACAAAAAAAGAGCGTCAATTTTGCAAAAATAGCAATATTTTTCACATTTTTTTATATGAAATTCCCCCCCCAAAAAAAATGTAAAAATCTAAATTTTTTAACATTTTCGGCCAATTTGTTTTATGCTACCTATGTTTGGTAAAAAAAATCGCAAAAAGCGTATTTTGATTGGTTTGCGCAAAAGTTATCACGTTTACTAACAAAGGGAAAGATTTTTGTCATTTTTGTTGTTTTTTTTTTAACGCGTAATGGCGGCGATCTGCGACTTTTTTTGTGGTATTGCGGCGGACAGATCGGACCCTTGACTGACATTTTTGACACTTTTGGGGTTACCAGTGACATTTCTACAGTAATCAGTGCTATATATATGCACTGTTACTGTAAAAATACACTGGTAGTGAAGGGGTTAACTTTATTTGGGAGGGAGGGGCTGTGTGTGTCCCTAGGGGCGTGCTTTCTACTGTGATTGGCTGTGGCTTGAGCTGTAAGGACACTGATCAACGGATCTACATAGTAGATCCATGTGATCAGTGTCTTTACAGCGAGGAGAATGACAGGTGGCTTGTTTACACAAGCTGCCTGACATTCTCCCTCTCCCCCGCCGATCGCCGAGTGGCCGGCGGACATCGGGTCCGCTGGTCACACGCGCGGGGGGGTCCGTGACCACGCGGGAGCGGGAGCGCACCTCCGGCGGCGCGTGCTCGCTCCCTAGACCCTCACAAGCAAGCAACGTAGCCCTACGTTAGTTTGCCTGTGAGGGGCTGACCGCCGACGTAGATAGTCGTGCGGCGGTCGGCAAGTGGTTAAATACGCTCTTTAAAGTTGAATCAAGCAGTACTTAGGTCGCCAGAAGGTTGCCTGGCAAAGTCGTTTTGTAAGTCGTGCGACTTTCAGGCCGCGCCAGTGTGAACCGAGTGCGAAGGATAGAGACTCATGTGCAGAAAGTATGGGGTTGATTTACTAGTATTGGAGAGTGCAAAATCTGGTGCAGCATAAAGCCAATCAGCATCTAAGGTCAGCTTGTTCAATTAGGCTTTAAAAAAAAAAAAACCTGGAAGCTGATTGGTTACTATGTAGAGCTGCACAAAATTTTGCACTCTCCAGTTTTAGTAAATCAACTCCACAGTGACTTTAGATGGGAATCCTCTAGGACCCATAGTTGTGGTCTATGTATACTACTGTATATAAGAAAGGAGGTTTGCCCTAATCATGTAATCAAATGTGATGTTCTTTAACCACTTGCCGACCACCCCACGCAGATTTACTGCGACAGGGCAGCTCGGCTGCGCATAATCATGTCAATCTACGTGATTATGCGCCCGCGGTCTCGCGCCGCCGGAGCCGCGCTCCCGCTGTGATTAGAGCGCAGCTCCTGCTGTGATTAGACACAACAGGAGCCAGACCATGGGAGGAGTGGGCACAATTGCTGCCGGCCTCCCGCAATCTTTACAGAAACTGACAGGAGAGCTGCCTGCCTATGTAAACAAAGCAGGCGAGTCTTCTGTCACACAGGCACAGTGAGATTGTGTGTTTAAGCTAAGTTGAAACCCCGATCTCTCTGTGCCTGTCACAGAGCCCCCCCCCCCCCCCCCCCACAGTTAGTAAGCACAAATAGGCATACATTTAAGCCTCTGATCACCCCCAGTATTAACCCCTTCCCTGCCAGTGTCATTTATACAGTAACAGTGCATATTATTTAGCACTGATTACTGTAGTAATATCACTGGTCCCCAAAAAGCATAAAAAATGTCAGCTAGGGGTCCTATCTGTCCGCTGCAATGTCGCAGTCCCGCTAAAAATCGCTGATCGCCGCCATTACTAATAAAAAACAAAAAAATAAATAAAAAGTCCAAAAATCTATTCGGTAGTTTGTAACGCTATAACTTTTGCGCAAACCAATTAAAATACGCTTTTTGGGATTTTTTTTACCAAAAAAAAACTGGCCTAAACTGATAAAAAAAAATAGATTTTTTATATTTTTTTATTGGGAATGTTTTATAGCAGAAAGTAAAAAATATTGTGTTTTTTTCCCAAATTGTTGCTCTTTTTTTTTTTTTTTTTTTGCGCAAAATCTAAAAACTGCAGAAGTGATCAAATACCACCAAAAGAAAGCGCTATTTGTGGGGGAAAAAGGACATCAATTGTATGTGGGTACAGCGTTGCACAACCACGCAATTGTTGGTTAAAGTAACGCAGCGCCGAATCGCAAAAAATGGCCTGGTCATTAAGGGGGTAAAACCTCCCGGAGCTGAAATGGTTAAAAACTTCAGTCCAATGAGACCTTTTTTTTAACCTATTAATAAATTAGTCTTAGGCCAGATTTGTTCTAGCTTGTTTTCATAGTTACATAGTTAGTGAGGTTGAAAAAAGTAATCAGTCCATCCATTTCAACCTATGATGTGTGTGTGTGTCTACTGTTAACCACACATTGTATACCCCTGTATGTTGTTGTCTCTAAGGTGCCCATCTAATAGTTTTTTGAAACTATCAATGCTCCCTGTTGATACGACTGCTTGTGGAAGAGAATTCCACATCCTTACCGCTCTTACAGTGAAGAACCCCTTACGCACGTTAAGGTTAAACTGGCTTTCCTCTAGTTTTAGTGAGTGGCCACGTGTCTTCTTGTATCTCCTTTCTCTGAATAGTTTGTTCCTTATGCTAGGGTCGCCAGTACAGTATTTGTACATTGATATCATATCCCCCCTCAATCGTCTCTTCTCCAGAGAGAATAAGTTCAGTGCTTGTAGTCTTTCCTCATAGCTGATGTCCTCCATTCCCCTAATTATTTTTGTTGCCCTTCTCTGGACTTTCTCCAGTTCCAGCACACCCTTCCTGAGGACCGGTGCCCAGAACTGGACAGCATACTCCAGATGTGGCCGGACCAGAGTCTTGTATAGTGGGAGAATAATCTCTTTATTTCTGGAGTGAATCCCCTTTTTTATACATCCCAGTATTCTGTTGGCTTTGCTTGCAGCAGCTTGGCATTGCATGCCACTGCCAAGCCTGTTGTCTACCAGTACCCCCAGGTCCTTTTCCATCTTAGATTCCCTCAGAGGTTCCCCCCTAGTGAGTAGCTTGCTTTCTAGTTTCTGGCACCCAAGTGCATTACTTTACATTTTTCAACATTAAACCTCATCTGCCATGTAGTTGCCCACCCCATTATTTTATTCAGGTCCGCTTGTAAGGTTTCCACATCCTGCATAGAAGATATTGGCATGCTTAGTTTAGTATCATCCGCAAATACTGAGATTGTACTAGATCGAGCTCCTTTGCAAATGCATGCACATACAGAAGTGGCTGCCTATTAACCACTTCAATACCGGGCACTTTCACCCCCTTCCTGCCCAGGCCAATTTTCCCCTTTTAGCGCTGTTGCATTTTGAATGACAATTGCGCGGTCATGCAACACTGTACCTACACCAAATTTATGTAATTTTCCCCCCACAAATAGAGCTTTCTTTTGTTGGTATTTGATCACCTCTGGGTTTTTTCTAAACAAATAAAAAAAGACCGAAAAATTTGAAAAAAAAAAAAAAAAAGTTTTTTTGTTTGTTATACAATTTTATAAATAAATAAAATTTTCCTGCACTGATGAGGCTGCACTGACAGGCACTGATGAGGAGGCACTGATGGGGTGGCACTGATAGGCGGCGCTGATAGGCAGCACTGATAGGTGGCACTGATATGCAGCACCGGTGGGCACTGATAGGCGGCATTGATGGGCACTGATAGGTGGCACTGGTGGGCACTGATAATCGGCACTGACGGGCGGCACTGATAGGCGGCACTGGTGGGCAATAATGGGCACTGGTGGGCTACACTGATAGATGGCAATGATGGGCACTGGTGGGCAGCACTGATGGGGAGGGCAATGGTGGGCTCACTGAGCCCTGATTGCCATCCCTGGTGGCCATAGTGGTCATCCCTGGGGTCATAGGTGGGCATCCCTGGGGTCATGGGTGGGCATCCCTGGTGGTTCTAGTGGCACCCCCCCCCCCGAGGGTCTGCACTGGTAATCAATGATCTGATTACCAGTGCCAACCCCCCCCCCCCTGTCAGGGGAGCCGCCGATCGGCGCTCCTTTACTCGTGCCTGTCAGGCACGAACTAAGGAAAGCCGATCAACGGCTCTTCCTGTTTACTATGTGACCAGCCATGATTGGACACGGCTGGTCACATGGTATAGAGCCTACGTCAGTAGGCTCTTTACTGAGATCGGAGTTGCAGGGAGTGAGACTGACACCTCGCATCACCGATCACCGCTCTGCGTGCCCCCCGGGGGGCGCGCAGAGCTGTATTATCCTGCTGCCGTCATATGACGTCCGGTCAGGATAATACAACCACAATCCCGGCGTCAAACGCCTATAGGGCGGGCGGGAAGTGGTTAACTGAAGACTCCAGACAAGTAAGAATGGGAGAAAATGGCAGCTAAATATTGGTTAGCTGCTTTGGATTACATTTTAGATATGCTTTATTTGTATGTTGCTTTTTCATATAACTGCGTGCTAATACACCCTAATCTTCCCGTCAATCTACTAACAACCTATCTTTACATTTACAGTGGGAGAAGAACAGGTCAGCTCCATCGGACGGGGCATCTGTGTGTTGTTGGGTATTTCAGTAGAAGATACGCAGAAGGATATTGATTACATGTAAGTTCTTCACCATTTTTCAGTATCATTTGTATATTAAACTTTCCTTCTCTCCTGTGTTTGTTTTCTATCATTTGTACAGTATCTCACCAAAGTGAGTACACCCCTCACATTTTTGTAAATATTTTATTACATCTTTTTATGTGACAACACTGAAGAAATGACACTTTGCTACAATGTAAAGTAGTGAGTGTACAGCTTGTATAACAGTAAATTTGCTGTCCCCTCAAAATAACTCAACACACAGCCATTAATGTCTAAACCGCTGGCAACAAAAGTGAGTACATCCCAAAGTAAAAATGTCCAAATTGGGCTCGATTAACCGTTTTCCCTCCCCGATGTCATGTGACTCGTTAGTGTTGCAAGGTCTCAGGTGTGAATGGGGAGCAGGTGTGTTATCACTCTCACTCTCTCATACTGGTCACTGGAAGTTCAACATGGCACCTCATGGCAAAGAACTCTCTGAGGATCTGAAAAAAAGAATTGTTTCTCTACATAAAGATGGCCTAGGGCCTAGGCTATAAGAAGATTGCCAAGACCCTGAAATTGAGCTGCAGCACAGTGCTCAAGACCATATAGCTGTTTATCAGGACAGGTTCCACTCAGAACAGGCCTCGCCTTGCTCGACCAAAGAAGGTGAGTGCATGTGCTCAGCGTCATATCCAGAGGTTGTCTTTGGGAAATAGATGTATAAGTGTTTCCAGCATTGCTGCAGAGGTTGAAGGGGTGGGGGTCAGCCTGTCAGCATTCAGACCATACACCGCACACTGAATCAAATTTGCCTGCATGGCTGTCGTCTTAGAAGGAAGCCTCTTCTAAAGATGATACACAAGAAAGCCCACAAACAGTTTGCTGAAGACAAGCAGTTTAAGGACATGGATTACTGAAACCATGTCCTGTGGTCTGATGAGACCAAGATAAACGTATTTGGTTCAGATGGTGTCAAGCGTGTGTGGCTGCAACCAGGTGAGGAGTACAAAGACAAGTGTGTCTTGCCTACAGTCAAGCATGGTGGTGGGAGTGTCATGGGCTGGGGTGCATGAGTGCTGCCGGCACTGGGGAGCTACAGTTCATTGAGGGAACCATGAATGCCAACATGTACTGTGACATTGTAGGGATAAATGGTGTAGCGCTTATATAATAAAACAAATGAACTCCACAGTCCATATAAAATATATCAATCATTGGAAGGAAAGTCCGTATCAGAAAGACGTGCTCCCAAAGGTGTAGCCAATCACTTCACACTCCAACAATTCTGTGCAGAGAGACCACCACCAAGAGAAAAGATGGCCCCTTACCGCAATGAATGGATCCCCACTACAGAGATCAGATCCAGATCCAGATCCAGCTTTTGGTGCGCATAAAGTCAATTTGTATTCTTTTTGGCTATTGGGAGAAGATTTAAATCAAAGTTGTTGTGTTTGCAGTTGAGCTTTACTTCCGCACCTCTGTGTTGTATGCTTATTATCATCACAGTTGTAGAAGGTTTCATTGTGAATAAATTTGGGAATAAAGCATATAGTTTGCATATATTTTCTAAAAGGGTTACTAAACCCACAACTGCAAAATCAGCCTGAATATGCAGTAAAGCATGATTATTATAATCACTGTAGTACCTAAAGGGTTATTCCTCTGCATTGTGTGCAAAGGCTGTTTGATCCTGTCTTCTCTCATCCTCCCCTTTTTCCATAGTCCCTTGATAATTTCCCGATAACACAGAGTCTTTGGAGTCAGGCTGCACATGCTCAGCTTGGTGTGTATTGATAGTTTTTTTTTTTTTCTTGGGAGAGTGCATGTGATCAGCACAGGGCCAATCGGCACTGTCTAGACAGAGGTTCAGGGGTCTTGTACTCTCATAGGATAGTCAGAAAACTCCTCCTACAGCTGGACCAGGCTGGAAGGTGGCTGCCCTTCGGGGTATCCCACATTAAACACATCTTGCTCAACGGGACATTAGTGTCCTTTGAGCAATTGCAACTTAGATTCTCCCTACCGAATACTATGCTGTACTACTACATGCAGCTCCGGCATGCACTACGGGCTCAGCCCTCCTTGTTACAGTCCAGTTTGTCCTCTACTCCAGTATTTTTCCTTATGGAGCAATTTACCTCCACTAAAGGTTTTATACCTGCTTGTTACGCTGCCTTGTTGGGTTTATATCTGGACAGGTATCCTTGCAAGGCGTGTGATCAGTGGAGTGGGGATGTGGGGGAGATCCCTGACGAGCAGTGGTAGGATGCCTTGGAGTCAGTTAGAAAATGCTCGCTCAATGTTTCTCATCAGGTGTCCCAGTTGTATATCCTCCTTCGAGTTCATCATACCCCAGTGAAACTGCATGCTATGGGTCTTTGTCCGGACAATATGTGCAATAGATGTGACAGGGATGCGGGGGATCTAATACACTTGTTATGGAGATGCCCGAAACTGCATCGGTACTGGGCATCAGTGACTTCCACTATAACCCATTGGATCCCAAGCACTGCCTCTTGGGTATACTGGATCACATTATACAAGATAGATATTTATGTGAGGCAGCTACTCGAGATCTGTTTCAGGCTCGGCTGCTTATTCTTAGACACTGGATTGATCGGGACTGATCGGGATCCCCCACATGTAGGATGTGGATAGAGCAATTGGGCTCCACCCTTTGCGTGGAAAAATATATATACCTGCATAGGAGTGATCCGGCTAAGTTCCAGAAAATCTGGGGGGTTTGGCTGAGTTCTCCAGGGATGGCTCCTACGGACCTGATCCTAGACTGTCTGCTGCTTTAATTGCTGGGGGTGGTGTGGGCCTCCTGTGGTCTGGGATGGTGGAGCCGCTTTGCTCTTTGATGCATGATTAATCTCTAGAATTGCAATCTTAGGTTCAGGATGATTTCTGCTTGTCCCAGGATCCAGAGATGTGGCCGCCTGAACCCTTGATTCTCTCCTCTCGCCAGCGCCAACAATAGAACTGTGGGCACCCGGCTGTTACAGCTTGCTGCTTCTCAGCCGGGTGTGCACTGCGCCTCTTGACCATGGTCCGGCAGTCTACTTGGACCTGTGATGTGTCCCAGAAGATTGCAGGGAGGGGGAGAGGAGAACTTCCGCTTGCATCGCCGAGGGCCCTAGGCAGCCCGAACGGAAGTGGGATCGGGTACCTATCAAAACTAGGCTACCCCCCCCCCCCCCCCAAAAAAAAAAAAAAAAGGCCAAATGTGGCAAAAGAGGGGGGGGGGGTACTTCTCCTTTTGGGTAAAGCCCTGCTTTAAGTAAATACTGTGTTTTTGAGCGTTTCCTATTAAGGCATACATTTTAGAAAGTGAGTGTGAATATCCTGTGCTTGTGACCACACATGACTGGCAGGATGTCAGTTTGCACATTTTAAATAAAAGGGGGATGCATCCTAACAAAAAATTTCAAATGATACTAAAGCTAAAAACTTTTTTACCCTAATGCATTGTTTGCATTAAGATAAAAACGTTTTTCTTTTTCTCTGCCTTTCCCATTCCCTGTGTGTAAGGAGAATAGATTCAGTGCTGTGCACAACTGCATCTCTTCTCCCCTCTCTTCCTCTTTACACAGAACTCAAGCAGGTGCCATTGGCTTCTGCTGCTGTCAATTTAAATGCAGTGAGGAGGAAATAGGTCAGGGCTAAGTCCCAATGTGTAAGTCTATGGAGCGTGGCTCCTTAGACACACCGCTCAGGAGCACCCGGACACTGTGTACCTTCATAGCCAGTGACTTGCTATGGGGACACATGAAGAAGAGGAGGAGATAGGAGGGCCACCAGGGGACTCAAGAAGAGAAGGATCGGCGCCGCTCTGTGAAATACCTCTGCAGAGAGCAGGTGAGTATAACAGGTTTGTTATTTTAATAAAAATAAAAAAATTTGACTTTAGTAAAACATTCAGTGCTTCAATACCTGTGGCTGAAGTCACGGGGAGGAGACATCACCTCCAAAAACAGATTATGCGGCATCCCCTTTACAGGCGCTTTTACTGTTCAGGCCCGACCTGGAAACTGTGTTGGACAGAACTGAAGCCAAAAACAAGGGATTTCCTCAAACCAAAAAGAGTAAGGGGAAAACACCCTTTCGCCAATCCAGAGGGTTCGATAAGACTGGTCCAAAATAGCGCTGGACACAACAAAACAAACCCGGCAAAGAGGAGTTTATCCTCAAGCCGTTCGTCCCTAAGAACAAAAAAACAATGATGGTCTCCGGGCAGGAGAGGGGGAGCTCCTCGACTGCCAGGGTAGGAAATTAGGGGAAACATAGTTTCTTCCTCGCCCGGTAGCGGTAGGCTACTTGATGGGGCTTTTCTGTCACCCCCCCCCCCCCCCCGACCAAGTACCTACGTATCTTCCTAGTCACAGTGGATCAGCAGGAGTCACATGTACTGATAGGAAAAAGCTATTCAAGATGCCTAAGGTATGTGGTGCTAGGGCCGGCTTCCCCTCAACATCTTCCATACATAGCTCTGCTGGTTGGCACCTCCTCAGTACCCAGGATCTGCTCACAGCTAAGGTTCAAAGCCTTATGACCCCTCATACAATTAGTCATAGGGCTAAGCCCAGGTCCAGATGAGCCGCTATTCTGGGAATCAGCAGGTGAACAAAATGCCAGGCTACACAAAAGCATAGCTTGCTTACAGGGGCAGAGCGTGGACACAGTAAAATCCCTACTATTCCTGAGATCCCATGCAGGAGCGTGCCAGAGGGGATCTTGTTTCAGTCACTTAGGGAACCTTCGCGTACAGCCTCATCTAATACTTCTAAGCATACCCAACTTCCTGTCGCAAGGGTGGATCGGCCACCCGAGCCACAAGGTTATGAGCTATTCAGCCTGGTGCCTGAAAGGACAAGGTTGCAAAACAAAGGTCTGTCTAACAGGGTGATTGACTGAAAACCGATGACTAGAGCCATTTATGAGAAAGTGAGAAAAAAGTTTTCTTAGATTTTTTTGCAGGAAGGAGCGGACAAGGTTTTCTCTTATAACACTTTGAAGGTTCAAGTAGCAGCCCTATCTTCCCACCTAGATATGAGGCTGGTAGAAGACATGATCATAAAAAGATTCCTGCTCTCATTAAGGAAAGCCACACCCATGAGATGCAGCAGAACTCCAACATGGGACCGCGCCATGGTACTCAAGGGATTTCTCCTGGCACCCTTCAAACCACTGGAGGACAGTTCGGATAAATACCTTACACTAAAAACAGTACTCCTGGTGGCATTGGTATCAGCAAGAAGAGTCCGCGAAATTCAGGCTCTATCCATGATAGAACCTTACTGTTTAATTCTGGCAGATAAAATTATTCTCACATCCGATCCTTCTTTCCTACCGAAAGTCTCTTCAACTTTCTACAGATCTCAGGAGGTGGTCATTCCCTCCCTTCCAAATTCTATGGATAGTAGGAAAAGAGTCACTTGTAACAAGCTGGATGTAAGGAAGATCCTGATAGCTCACCTCGAAAGAACTAAAGCATGGCGTAAAACAACCACGCTATTCATCCTCCATGCAAAGCGAACAAAGGGAAGTCGGCTTCAAAAAGTACGATAGCCAGATGGATAAAGCTTGCTATTCAAACAGCTTACCAAGCAGTAGACCTTACCCCACCAAGCGGAGTCACAGCCAACTTAAGCAGGGCTTGGGCATCATCAAGTGCAGAAAGCCAGGGCAACACCGGAGCAGGTCTGCAGGGCAGCGATCTGGTTGAGTTTTAATACCTTTGCAAGGCATTACCGTATCGACCAGCTGTCAAGCCAAGACCAGATATTTGGTCGCAAGGTGCTCCAGTCTTTTTCCCCTCCCTAGTAAGTATTGCTTGAGAACATCCTCTCAGGTGCTGCCCTGGAAGACGATTAGAGAAAACAGAGTTAGGTACCTGGTAACTGTTTTTCTAAGAAGTCTTCCAGGGCAGCATCAGTTCCCGCCCTAAACAACATTAAAAAAGGGGCTTTGAGGATTTAAAGAGCTTACTGAGGGTTCGGTACTTTGATATTACTGAGGCTGAAGGTATGACTGACTTTTTTTTAAAATGGTGGACTAATGTGTTTCCTGTTTCAGGCTGGTGGAGCCTATCTCTCAGGCGCTGCCCTGGAAGACTTCTTAGAAAAAAAGTTACCAGGTACCTAACTCTTTTTTAAAACCAACACTGGTCAAAACAGGAAAATACGCCTTTTTACGCCTTTTTGTCTATTGATTGCATACAGAATAATAATGTTTGCAAAATAACAGGGTCAAAAGAAAGCCTGAATGGTCCTCCCCTTCCAAAAAAAAAAAAAGGTATTTCTTTGCTATTGTAAACTATAACATTGTCACGGGTCCATAATGGAAATTTGCTGTGGTTCATATTTGGTATAAATGTACAAGAGCTGTAGTGGTAATTTTTGAAAATATCTATTTATTGTATTCAGAAAATGTTTTTCTACTTGGAGCATCAGGTCTAAACCTTGCTGCTTGTCCTTGCAGGGTGAGAAAGATCCTGAATCTTCGGATATTTACAGATGACAGTGGCAAACATTGGAGTAAAAGTGTTATGGACAAGCAGTATGAAGTGCTTTGCGTCAGCCAGTTTACTTTGCAGTGCGTCCTTAAAGGAAACAAGCCCGACTATCACATGGCTATGCCTTCCGAGCACGCTGAACCATTCTACCAGGACTTCTTGGAGCAAATGAGAAAGGCCTACAAACCGGACTTAATCAAAGGTACTATTTCATAGTATAGGTATTGTATGCCTCATCTACAGTATCTCACAAAAGTGAGTACACCCCTCACATTTTTGTAAATATTTTATTATACCTTTTCATGTGACAACACTGAAGAAATGACACTTTGCTACAATGTAATGTAGTGAGTGTACAGCTTGTATAACAGTGTAAATTTGCTGTCCCCTCAAAATACCTCAACACACAGCCATTAATGTCTAAACTGCTGGCAACAAAAGTGAGTACACCCCTTAGTGAAAATGTCCAAATTGGGCCCAATTAGCTATTTTCCCTTCCCGGTGTCATGTGACTCATTAGTGTTACAAGGTCTCAGATGTGAATGGGGAGCAGGTGTGTTAAATTTGGTGTTATCGCTCTCACTCTCTCATGCTGGTCACTGGAAGTTCAACATGGCACCTCATGGCAAAGAACTCTGGAAAAAAAGATCTGAAATTTTTTTTTGCTATAAATAAAGATGAATAGGCTATAAGAAAATTGGCAAGACCCTGAAACTGAGCTGCAGCATGGTGGCCAAGACCATACAGTGGTTTACCAGGACAGGTTCCACTCAGAATAGGCCTCGCCATGGTCGACCAAAGAAGTTGGATGCACGTGCTAAGCATCATATCCAGAGGTTGTGTCTGAGAAATAGATGTATGAATGCTTCCAGCATTGCTGCCGGGGTTGAAGGGGTGGGGGGTTCAGCCTGTCAGTGCTCAGACAATACGCCACACACAGCATCAAATTGGTCTGCATGGCTGTCATTCAAGAAGGAAGCCTCTTCTAAAGATGATGCACAAAAAAACCCACAAACAGTTTGCTGTTTACTGGAACCATGTTCTGTGGTCTAATGAGACCGAGATAAACTTATTTGGTTCAGATGGTGTCAAGCATGTGTGGCAGCATCCAGGTGAGGAGTACAAAGACAATTGTGTCTTGCCTACAGTCAGGCATGGGTGGTGGGGGTGTCATGGTCTGGGGCTGCATGAGTGCTGCCGGCACTGGTGAGCTACAGTTCATTGAGGGAACCATGAATACCAACATGTACTGTGACATACTGAAGCAGAGCATGATCCACTCCATTCAAAAACTGGGACATAGGGGAGTATTCCAACATAACAACCCCAAACACACTTCAAAGAAGACCAATGCCTTGCTAAAGAAGCTGAGAGTAAGGTGATGGACTGGCCAAGCATGTCTCCAGACCTAAACCCTTTTGAGCATCTATGGGGCATCCTCAAACAGAAGATAGAGGAGCGCAAGGTCTCTAACATCCACCAACTCTGTGATGTCATCATGGAGGAGTGGAAGAGGACTCCAGTGGCAACCTGTGAAGCTCTGGTGAACTCCATGCCCAAGAGGGATAAGGCAGTGCTGGAAAATAATGGTGGCCACACAAAATGTTGACACTTTGGGCCCAATTTGGACATTATCACTTAGGGGTGTACTCGCTTTTGTTGCCAGCAGTTTAGACTTTAATGGCTGTGTGTTCAGTTATTTTGAGGGGACAGCAAATTTACACTGTTATACAAGCTGTACACTCACTACTTTACATTGTAGCAAAGTATAATTTCTTCAGTGTTGTCACATGAAAAGATATACCGTAATAAAATATTTACAAAAATGTGAGGGGTGTACTTCCTTTTGTGAGATACTGTAAATATTGAGTACACATTGTACATGTATGTGTATAACTATAAAGAAAAGGCAACGCTGTGTATGTAAGGGAATTTTTTTTTTTCTTTCATAATGGTATCTTTTAACCCTTTCACTGCCAGAGCTGATTTTGCCTTTTTTTTTTTTTTTGTACACATTTTTAAAATGCACATTTTTGGCCTGGAGATAGTTTAAAACCCCAACAGATTATATATTTCCTGTAAGCAGAGACCCTGACAAAAAAAAGTGTTGGTCGTTTCTATTTCTTTTGTCGCATGATATTGGCACAACTATTTATGAAGTGCTGATATTCAGTAAAATACACAACATTTAATTTTAATGCACACAAATGAAATATTGTATATTGCCTAATATTTTTGGGGGAAAAAGTTAGCCGCTACCCAGCATGTCAAGCCTTAGTATTGTGTGCACCTGTTTAAGGGCAACAAACTTCACTACCCAATATTGTCCATTAAAAGTGCTTTAAAAGCCCTTACAGGTCATCAGTCTAGGGTGAACTATAAATACAAGACTTAGAACTATTGCTCTCACTCTGCTTTGTACACTGATACATGTGTAATGCAGTCGCTGTTTTTGTACATAGATGTTCCCAAAGCAAGTGTTTTCATTCATATTGGCGAGGGGGGGTTGTGCCTATTTGACCCCTGACGCTTTGGCTGCACTCCTAAGAGGATAATTGAGTGGAAATCATGCTCCATTAGCTGCTTCTTTATTGGCCACAGCAACCCAGGAAAGTGACAGGAGAAACCAGAATTGGTTTAAGACAGATTGCTTCCAGGTTCTTACTAGCTCAGGAAGAACGCTGGTCTCCATCCCCTCTACATTGCGACACTTGCTATGTGGGACCTGGGCCCACAGGTAAGATAGTGGTGACTGGAATACATGGCAGGGGGTCAGGCAGCACTTATGGGGGTCTGTAGAAACAATTAGGTGGCTGTGTAGCTTCCCAGTCACTTTCATTTTAAATCCAACCGTTGGCTTGTTAGATTTTTACACAGCTGGGAGTGTATGTACAACCTCCTGTTGCTGGGATTGTGTGTACAGCCTCCCGCTGCTAGGGTTAATTTACATACCCAACCTTTCGCAAGAATCTTATACTCCTCTTTCCATGTTCCTGACAAAGTTATGCTGTGTGGCCCATGGGTAGCCTCCAAGTTGCCTTTGCAAACTCTCCCAGGCAGTCCCCAATTTCTGTCAATGCAAAGGAGAATCCCATTTACCCCTATGGAAAGGTGAGTCAGTCATTGGAATGCATAATGGAAGGAATTTCTAAGGAATAAATGGGATTTTCCATTCAAGTAGGGGAATAGCTGGGAGCCACAGAGCGATGACTGTGTGGCTTCCCGTGGACCACACACTGTGGATCTGGCAGTAGTGTGGACAGGTGAGTATAAAACAGCCCACACAAGTCTTCTTTTTTCTTTGTTCAACCAGTGGGTTAAATAAAAAAAAGAAAAAAAGACTTGATTCCCCCATACACACACTTGATATGGATGGGGGAATCAGCTCCGCATAGCTATTGTATTTGGACTGCAGGGAGGCTTTCCTGGCATTAGAATACTCTGGTCAGCGCTGACGGCTATAGCCAGCGGCAATGATCGAGCAGGGAAAATCCAACGGGATTGTTGTACAGAAGTCAATCAGTAGATTGACTTCTGTACAACCAGCCTGCCCTTACATAGATTGAAATTCACGCGGTCCCTGCTGATCTGGCAGAATTTCAAATCCTGTATGGCCTGCTTAAGACTTTGGGAGGTGTAGTTGGTAGGGAGATAGTGACAGGGTTCAGTTATCAGCAGGTGACTGTGGCATGGCCTGTAATACTTCCAAGGTGAAGATATATTGGGGATAAAGAGTTTTTTTTATTCTTTCTGAGAGAGTTGAATGCTATAAGTTTGATACTCTGTATAATGTTAGGTAGCTTTAGCAGCAATGTTTTAGGAAATGTTTTTTTTTTTTTTTGGAACCAGAAGGGTTTGTATAGAATTTGTTGCATTATGTTGTTTGTGGATTATGCTTGTTTCTTGTCTTATTTGTTTATTAAAGGTACTTATATAGCGTTGTCAATTTACACAGCGCTTTATATATATATATACAGTTTATCATGTACATTCACATCAGTCCCTGCCCTCCAGGAGCTTACAATCTAAGGTCCTTAACTCACATTCATACTTAAACACACTAGGGCCAATTTAGACAGGAGCCAATTAACCTACCTGCATGTCTTTGAAGTATTGGGGGGTTTTCATGTTTTTCTTATATTTTTGTATTAAACTGCGAAGCCTTCTTAGATCCTGGTCCCAGAACATTTCTGGGACCTCAAATTTTGTCCAATTTTTCTTAAGCTGTGCATTGTGTAGCACCCTACAAGGTAGGTGCTAGGCAAAGTATAGTGGGCCTTGGCTGCCTAACAGCAGGGCGATGATTTTCAGCTGGGCTGTCATGTCTCCCAGGTGTTGCTATTGAGGCTGGGGAGTCTCCCCACGGGCTCCATGAGAAGGGTTCTCATTGGGCAGTGGAGGAAACTCAATCAGTGGCACATTCAGGCCTGTACTACCTCAGAAAGGCAGACTCTCTGCCGCACAGGATTCTGGGAGTGGGTATAAGTCTGAGGGGAACGCATGACATAGCCTCTTTGGCGGGAAGCAGAGTCCCAGGAGGGAGGGTACGGCTGTCTCTCCTCCTGTCAGAAGGATTGGGTGTCTCGGGTGGCTGCCTGAGAGTCCAGAGAGAGAGAGAGAGAGAGAGAGCTGAGCTGAGCTGCAGAGAGGATCCGGTGTGCCGAGGACCAGTAGAGATAGAGGGGTTCAGTTCCACGAAAAAGCATGCCAAGTTCCTGCATACTGTGAATTGCCCCTGAGGGTCTGCCTAGTGTAGAGGGGACCACTCCGGTGAAGGTCCCAGGGATCCAGGAGCCAGCAAGTGTCAGAGGGGGTGCCTAGTGAGAGGACCCTGAAGTGTCAGAGGGGGTGCCTAGTGAGAGGACCCTGAAGTGTCAGAGGGGTGCCTAGTGAGAGGACCCTGAAGTGTCAGAGGGGTGCCTAGTGAGAGGACCCTGAAGTGTCAGAGGGGGTGCCAGCGGTTGGGCTCTGAAGAGTTAAGTGTACAGTGTTAACCACTTTAAGACCAGGCCTATTTTTGACACTTTTTGTTTACAAGTTAAAAATCAGTATTTTTTGCTAGAAAACTACTTAAAACCCCCAAACATTATATATATATATATTTTTTAGTAAAGACTCTGGAGAATAAAGTGGCGATCATTGCAATATTTTTTGTCACGCGGTATTTGCGTAGCAGTCTTTCAAACGCCATTTTTTTTGGAAAAATTAAGAAAAATCACATTTCTCTATCGCTCATTGACAGACGTAGTCCTCGGTGATACAGCACCTTCGGGTTATGTTGCCTCCGCAGGAGTAGGACTAGACAGGAAATTAAAATGCTCTGGCCACACCTTAGGGGCAGTCCCAGAGGGTATATCCTCTCTCTCTCTCTGCCTCAGCAAATCAGTTTTTTTCTGTCTAGTCAGGAGTAAGGACCTAGATACCTTGCTGGGATCTTCGGTCCTGGCAGGATTTTTTTCTTAGAAAAGATTTTTTAGACAGCTTTTTTTCTCCAGTGTTCCTGTGAGATCTTCAAGCAAGAAAGCTGAACTGGGCGACGGGCGGGATGTTGAGATCCAGTGGTCACCCCAGTTCAGCCTACGAGCGCATGCAGGCCATAGCTCCGCGCTGGGTCGGCCGCGACATAGTCCCACTGGACGGGGACTGACCCTGCGAGCTAAACGTCTCGCTGAAACGCCAAGGACCATGAGTCACGGCGTCCGTATTGGTCGACAGCCCTCCAACTTCGGTGGAGAGGGGTACTGTCAGGAGTTGGCGCCCGCCTGGTTCCGGTATGGTGAGTAGTATGTTCCCCTTTTCCCCGTCGGGTCTTGTGGTGAACGCGGGCCCCTCTCTGTAATGGTAAGGATGGGTTCCCCTCTATCCTATAACAGGTCACAGATCCCCCTAATTGAGTGTGATTTTTGTGTACAAAGCCAGCAGGCTTGGTTTGGGAGCTGACAATCTAATTACAAAGTATGTTTAAATGATTGTAATATGTGGCAGCACTGGAAGCTTACTGTGTTACTAGAAGTATCCTACCTGTCAGAAGTCACAGGACAGGGATGCGGCTTGCCAGGTCATTCCTCCAGCTGAAGCAGGTCTCCCGACGGCCATGCGGTTCCGCCAGGGTTCGGTACCTCCGGTCAAGCTGATCTCCATGAGAGAAAGGTTTTGCGATGCCTAGTTACTGCAGGACGCCGCTATGCTGTACAAACCGCCGTAGATCGCACGAGGCCGCCATTTTGGCGT
This sequence comes from Pelophylax lessonae, assembly GCF_965119305.1. NCBI lineage: Eukaryota > Metazoa > Chordata > Amphibia > Anura > Ranidae > Pelophylax > Pelophylax lessonae. The sequence goes on along the minus strand of NC_138770.1, from coordinate 543,053,756 downwards.
AGCATCGTGTCTGAAGCATGGGGGCGGCCATGTTTGAGGTGACTCCAACACCTCGTGGAGCTAGGGGAGGCGCCGGAAGGCGTGCAGAGGGGCGGAGCCGCCTCCTTTCTTCCTGGGCAGCCAGCCAAAAGACTTCCTGTTTGTGAACACAGCGCTGTAAACTGTTGCAGTGAACTCTGAGCATCAAGTGGTGAGCCTGGGGGTCTATCTCTCTCTCTCTCTCGCTCGATAGGGATCCCTAGCAGGTAACACTGAGGGGCTTTTGTGGCGCTGGGGGTCTGGAAAAAAAAAAAAGTTTTTTATTTAAGTTTGGATTGAAGTTTCCGGGTAGTTACTGGAATAATCATGGACCCTGCCACACAAGTACCCCCACCTGTTTCCCTCGAGGGGGCCACGGGACCCGCCGGTGCACAGAGCATGGATGCATTTACAGCAGTTTTGGAGTCTATGGTGGCTCGGGTGGAGGCGGCCTGTCAGGGACGGGGGTCAAGAAAGCGACCCCCGCCTACCCCTATAATATCTGACACCTCTGACTCAGATTCAGAGATGGTCACTGCAGCTGCAGGTCCCTCTGCAAGGGCTGTTATCTCAGGTAAAGCTCCCTCAGACAGTGAGGAGGACGTGCATTCTTCCGCCATAATTCAGGAAGAAGCATTGGTGGACGCACTAGTTGTGGCGGTGCGGGAAACCTTAAGACTTGAGGTTTTACCGGCAGAGGCAACTGAAACAGAGATTCCCTTTGGTACTAACAAGCCCATCAAAACGGTGAAGGTTTTTCCTGTACCCAAGTGTTTTGGTAATAAAATCAAAGGAGAATGGGAGCATTCTAAACGTACCTTTACTATTTCCAAGCGTATTGCTAGACGCTATCCGTTTGAGGAATCCCTCATTAAGAAATGGACGGTACCACCAGTGGTGGATCCACCTATTTCCAGGCTGAATAAAGCCACGGTTATCCCAGTGGAGGACACTTCGTCCTTTAAGGATCCGGTGGATCGGAAGATGGAAGCAGAGTCCCGCACTATCTTCTCTCTGATAGGGTCAGCATTTAGACCAGTAATTGTTATTGGTCTAGTTTCCCAGACACTAACGGAATGGGCGAGATTGGTACGCCAAGACCTTAGGGGAAAAGATATTCCCCAGGAAACATCTGATTTGATGGAACAGATTATACAAGGACTACAGTTTATCTGTGACGCAGCCTTGGATACTACTCCCCTATTAGGGCATGCATCTATGTCAGCGGTAATCCTCAGACGTGTGCTGTGGTTAAAATGCTGGTCAGCTGACCTAGGTTCCAAAAAGACCTTGACGAATCTCCCTTTTCAGGGGAATCGCCTATTTGGGGCCACTCTAGATGAAATCATTAAAGATGCCACTGGGGGCAAGAGCACTTTCTTGCCACAGGCTGCTAAAGCTAAGGGACCTCGCAACAAGCGAGGACCTTTCTTTACCGCCCATAAAGGGTTCGCATGCCCGGCTGGAACAAGCGGGAAAGGCAAGACTCCTCCAGGAGGGTTCAAGAAAGGCTGGTCGGACAAACAGAGGACCGACTCAGCCAAACCCGAAGCAAAGGATTACACAGCCTGAAGGTGCGCCCCCACTCGGTTTGAGGGTGGGGGGACGTTTTCACCGGTATTCAGGACATTAGACCGAGCATCGACTACTACTACCGGTGCGATTCTTCCCTTCCAACATTTAAGTGCTACAGGGAGCGGTAGTCACCGTTCCCTGAACAGATCTTTTTCTTTACCTTTTCCTAAGATTAGTCTCAATTCCCCACAGGAATCGGATCCGGTTGACCAGACAGACCAAGAAGCCTCTAGCCGGGTGACTTCGGTCCCTGAGATTCAACCAGTAGAGATCACCGTTCCTGATAGGAATCAGGTGTCGGATAAATGTGTGGGAACAGAGAACGACCAGACTTTCTCGGATGGTCGGGGCCAGATAGCTCTAGGGACGCCTGGTTCAAATCCCGTCAGTACCAGTGGTCCTAGAAATTCTAGGCTGGCCTCGCCAAGCCGGCCTGGCCAACTTGGACTTGCTAGTCGCGGACGTTCCGTGGGAACTGCGTCTCAGGGAGTATCTGCAGTCTCGAGGACCAATCTACCATTGTGCTTTACAGTCGCTGGTTTTAATGGCCTGGCCATTGAGACCCAAGTACTGAAGGACAGAGGGTTGTCGGCTTCAGTCATTCCTACCCTTATTAAAGGAAGGAAAGCGACTTCCAGCAGAGTCTATTATCACACATGGAAGACTTATATCGCGTGGTGCGAATCTTTAGGATTTCCTCCACGTACCTATTCGGTGACTCGAATATTGGCCTTTTTGCAGAAAGGGGTTGAGCAGAAGCTAGCCTTGAGCACCATCAAGGGTCAAGTTTCAGCATTAGCAATCTTCTTTCAGAAACCTTTAGCTACCAAGTCCTTGGTGCGGAATTTCATCCAGGGGGTGCGGCACCTGGCTCCACCAGTCCGCGCGCCCTTACCGCCCTGGGATCTTAATTTGGTTTTGTCGGTTCTACAGAAACCTCCCTTTGAAAACATCAGGGAGATTCCCTTGCTTACTTTATCCCAGAAGGTGGCCTTCTTGGTGGCTATCACTTCTGCACGCAGGGTGTCAGAACTGGCTGCTTTATCATGCCAGTCCCCATACTTAGTGATTCATAGGGATAAGGTAGTACTTCATCCTAAGCCATCCTTTCTTCCAAAGGTGGTTTCAGATTTTCATCTGAATGAAGATATTGTACTACCTTCCTTGTGTCCTCAGCCCAAGCATCATCAGGAACATGCGTTGCATTCCTTGGATGTGGTTCGGGCAATCAGGGTATACCTGAAGGTTACGGAATCGTTCCGTAAGACGGATTCACTTTTTGTGATCACGGATGGCCCCAGAAAGGGGTTGCCTGCATCTGCCGCGACTATCTCCAAATGGATTAAACAGACGGTGGTACAGGCTTATTCTATTAAGGGTCGGAGTCCTCCGTTCCCTGTTAGGGCGCACTCCACTCGAGCGCTCAGTACTTCCTGGGCCTTTCGCCATCAGGCGTCAGTGGTCCAGGTATGTAAGGCGGCCACTTGGTCGTCGGTACATACCTTTACAAAATTTTATAAAATTGATGTGATGGCATCGGCGGATGCCTCATTTGGCCGCAAGGTTTTGCAGGCCGCTATTTGAGGAGACCGGTGGTCTACCTCGAGGGTTTTTTTCTGTTTGAAATTTTTGTTTTTTTTTGTTGAGTCTCATCATTAAGGATGAGCATTGTAAACTTCTAGTTGGCACCGGTTGGGCCTTCTAGATTTGGATTTGATTTCCATTTTCCCACCCCTCATTTGGGATACTGCTCTGGGACTTCCCGAAGGTGCTGTATCACCGAGGACTACGTCTGTCAATGAGCGATGGAGAAAAATGGATTTTTGTAAAATCTTACCGTAAAATCCTTTTCTCTTAGCTCATTGACAGACGTAGTACCCGCCCCTCTATTTTTTGAGTTGGGTTGGGTTAAATTCTCTAAACACTGCTTTTGTGACATAACTGATTTGCTGAGGCAGATAGAGAGAGGATATACCCTCTGGGACTGCCCCTAAGGTGTGGCCAGAGCATTTTAATTTCCTGTCTAGTCCTACTCCTGCGGAGGCAACATAACCCGAAGGTGCTGTATCACTGAGGACTACGTCTGTCCTCACTGTCCTCACTGCATTTAAAAAAACTAATCAGTAAAGTTAGTCCATTTTTTTTTGTATATTGTGAAAGATGATGTCACGCTGAGTAAATAGATACCCAACATGTTACGGTTTAAAATTGCGCACACCTGCGGTCAATAAAACTCTCCATAGGCGACGCTTTAAATATTTTTTAACGGTTACCAGTTTAGGGTTAGAGTGTAGCTCTTTTTTATTTTAAATTATTGCTCACGCTCTGGCGATTGCAGCGATACCTCACATGTGTGGTTTGAAAAGCGATTTAATTTATGGCGCAACTTCCATATACATTTTCTTTCGTGCGCGAGCTAATGACGACGGGGGCGGCTACATTTTTTTTTTTTTCCTATTTATTTAATTTTTTATTTTTAACACAGGTTTAAGAAAAAAAAAAAATCTGATCACTTTTATTGCTGTCACAAGTAATGTAAACCTCCCTTGTGACAGCAATATGCAGTGACAGGTACTCTTTATGGAGGGATCAAGGGTCTAAAAGACCCTAGACCCCTCTACTGCACTTCCATGTATTCAAAACGCCAAAAATTGCATTTTTGAATACATTCACTTTTTGAAACTGCCGCCTTTAGCAGCCGAGTAACCCGGACGTGACGTCATGGACACCGCCTCCGGGTTACGTCATCGGAGACCCGATCGAAGCCGCTTCCGGCTTTGATCAGGACTCCATCCATCTGGCAGGCGTGCCGGCTGGGTGCTGGGGTCTCCCAGTGGGATGGGAGACCCGGGCAGAGCCTCAGAAGGCGGCGGGAGGGGGGGGGGGCGTCCCCTCCCGCTCGCCGGGGTAATGATCAAGCGGCTTCCGAGCCGCATTGGTCGTTAACGCCGGAAAGCCGACCGCCGGCTCTAAAAAACGGTACTGGGATGATGTCTCTAGCTAGAGGCATCACCCTGGTATAACCACGCAAAGCCAGCTGACGTAGGCCTACTTCGCTGGTCGTAAAGAGGTTAAAGGTTGCAGCAGCACAAGCAGTTACAAGGAGCTACCTCAGTCAGTGAAGGGCTGGAGGGAGCAGGACTTTTGAGCTAGACAGAGTGCCAAGAGTCAAGAGTTACTACAGTCCTGGATCTTCTGAGGTAACCAAGGAGTTAAAGTGGAAGTTTCAGCACAGTTCAGCAAAACAGTATTTTCAAGCGCCAGGAAGTGTTGGTAGGCATTCAGCTGGCGTCAGGACAGCGCTAACAGGCATTTTTCTACAAAGTGTCCCAGTTAAACCTAGTTGAGCCAGAGGAGTATCCCACTCATTCCCTTCTCCCACCCCCATCACAAAATAAGCAAAACAAACCAAAGATGCCAGAATGGTCTTTGTCTCAGCTCAACTTAAATGTGTTGGAAGTGTTACCGGTAACAATGGCAGACCCACATCAGGCCTAATGCCTGGAAATCCTGCTACAATTAGAAATCTTTTCTGGCCTATATCTTTTGATTTATTTGATCATGTACACTGATCAGCCATAACGTTATGACCACCATCCCTAATCTGTCGAAGCATGGTCTCTACTAGACCTCTGAAGGTTTGCTGTGGTATCTAGTACCAAGCTGTCAGTGGCAGATCCTGTGGGGCCTCCAAGGATTAGACTTCTTTTTCCAGCACACCCCACAGATGCTCGATAGGCCAAGTCACCACCTCAAACTCATTGTTGTGTTCAAACCATTTTTGGTATTCATCAGACCAGGCCCTTTCTCCCATTGCTCCATAGTCCAGTTCAGATACTCACATGCCCATTGTAAGCACTTTTTGCTTTGGACATAGGTCGGCATGGGCACACTAACCAGTCTGCAGCTGCACAGCCCCATACACCACAAACTGCAATGCACTGTGCATTCTGACATCTTTCTGTCGGAACCATCATTCACTTTTCAGCTGTTTGAGCTACAGTAGCTCTTTTTTTTAGTCGGAATACACAAGTCAGCCTTTGCTCCCCACGTGCGTCATTAACCCTTGGCCTCCCATGACTCTGTCACTGGTTCCTCAGTTTTCCTTCTTTGGACCACTTTTGGTAGGTTCTGACCACTCCCAACCGGGAACATCCCACAAGAGCTGCAGTTTTTGGAGATAAAAAAAGCAAGGGAATTTCCAGTCACTACTTACCAACCAGCCAGCGACCAACCAAATATTTTGTCTAACAGTATGCGTTAAAAGCAGGGGTTTAGTTGCACACATTTGAAAATACATGCGTAAGCTGCAGGCCACAGCAAGGCACCCTGATATCTGCAGACCCTAACTCTACCTATAAAGAGTCTCCACAATGGGAGCACATGCATTCTGATGAGATAGATGGAGGACAGGTGACTGGAGGTAGCCCACCCCTCCTTAAAGGCGCAGGGTCACACTGAACACCCAGCAGTTTTTGGAGATACTCTGACCCTGTCGTCTAGCCATTGCAATTTGGCCCTGGTGAAAGTCTCTCAAATGCTTATACTAGTCCATGTTTCTGCTTTCAACATATCAACTTCAGGGACAACATACTCTTGCTGCCTAATATATTACACCCACTTTCAGATGCAATTGTAACAAGGTAATCAATGTTTGTCACTTTTCCTGTCAGTGGTCTTAATGTTATAGCTGATTGGTGTATAGTACAATACATAAGTGCTACTTTCACTTTATCAACAAGGGATTATTCAGTCTAGTTGTACAGAGCATGCTATAGTGCTGCTTTCTCAGACATTGCTCTTTTCCAATTAAAATCCCATCTCCCACCCACACATTAGTCTTACCTCGGTGAGATGCCCCCCTCAGCACTCACATTGGTCTTTCCCTGTTACGTCCTACCTCCAGCACACACAGTGGCTTTTTTTCCAGTGAGATCCCCCCTTCAGCACACACCGTGATCTTTACCTAGTTACGTCATACCTCCAGCACACACCCTGATCTTTCCCCAGTAAGGTCCCACCTCCAGCACACAGTGATCTTTACCTAGTTACATCATACCTCCAGCACACACCCTGATCTTTCCCTATTAAGATACCACCTCCAGCACACACCCTGGTCTTTCCCCAGTAAGGTCCCACCTCCAGCACACACAGTGATCTTTACCTAGTTACATCATACCTCCAGCACACACCCTGATCTTTCCCTATTAAGATACCACCTCCAGCACACACCCTGGTCTTTCCCCAGTAAGGTCCCACCTCCAGCACACAGACATGGCTCTTTCCTGTGTGTCCTTTACAGTTCAGCAGTCATTTCTACCTACTCATTCTCTACTGTAGTCTCTGCAGAGGAAAGGCTTCTTATTGCATTTTATTAACTGTGTTGGAAGACGTGAGGAAGCTGTTGTCTATGTGAGATTAATGGTTTATGCACACAGAGCTTTTATAGGCATGTTGTATGTTTAGCCTAATTTCCAGATGTTTTCTGGGGACCTGAGTGTGCCCTGTACAGCCTGCTATATAAGTGAATGGCTGTAAACAGCCATGCCCTTGTAAACACTGATGCTTTTGTGACTTGGCTTTTACCCACACATTTGCGTCTGCCATATTTTTTAACTTGCAACATGTGAGATTAAACGCCAATACAAAGAAGCATCCCATTTACATTTACAAGAGCACGGCGACGTAAAGCCATTCACTTGTATGGCAGGCAGTACGCTACATGCGTAGCTCCCCAGGAGCTGTAAAGCGCTAGGAAATAATGCTAGGCAAATAATAGGCCTATAAAACCCCATGTGCATGAACCTATAGGAGTCTGTAGTGTAGGAATGTTTGTAGTGCAGGATTGTGCAAGTGTGGTATAATACTGTGGAGAAGTAGGATGGAGAGCCTGGCAACTTGTTCTTCCGATTATAATGCTTTATTGATACAGGTAGTGTGTACAAATTACAGTGACCTATGCGTTTCAGCTGTTGGTTTCGGCCAGTGATAGTTGTGACTAAAGCTGGATACACACTATACAATTTTATTTAGATTTTTTTCTTTAGATTTACCAAAAGCATATAATATGAGGTCAATCCTAAACACTTTCAATTTGTATGCAATCAGGCAGACCCTTGCACTACATAGTTGAAGGTAAATCTAACAACAATAGTTGTATAGTGTGTATCCAGCTTAAGGCTAACAGCTGAAATGCGTAGGCCGCTGTAATTTGTACACACTACCTGTACCAATAAAGCATTATATTTGGAAAAACAACTCGCCAGCTCCCCATCCTACATCTCCATGTTGTGCTTGGGTGCAAGGAAGACACAATGAGCTAGTGCACCATCTGCTTTCCTCTACGAGGAATCCATTGGAGCGTTGTCTTTTTCTCCCCACAAAGTGGTATAGTACTGTGCCCAGAAATCTCAAATCTTACTTGTCTTTTTATTTCATTTTTTAAGAGATGCTCTCTAAGGTTTATTCCTGTTTATGGGCATGCAGATTTTTCTTTAATTTTAACACTAGCATACAGTATGCTCTGGTGATCATATGAAAGGCTGACCCCGCCATTCAGAAATAAGCCTGAAAAGGGCATAGGACAGAGCAATTTTGTTCACTACATAAATCTGCAAAAAAATGCTTGCTAAAATCCTGTGGTTTGTACATCTCACCCAAAGGGCTTTTTATTTTTCTAATTAAAAGTGGAGTTAACCTTTAAGCCCAGCTAATATAATGTTCATAACGTTTGTGCAGCATATTGTTTTAAAGTAGAAGTGCACAGTGACTTTAATCGTACAAGTAATAGGATATTGATTTCTTGGTAGAGAACAAAACAATATTCTGTGTTATGTTACAATTTATAGTTGTAACAGCGAGCATATTGACTGCATTGACTCAGACTTGTAGGTAATGCTTTGAAAATGATGTTTTGAACACACAGTTTACAAGACGTAGCTGTCGAACGATACATCTAACTTCACAGTAGACACACTTAGGAATTCCTGAATGAGGCATTTAGTTCTGATTTATTGGGTGCTACTGATTCTAAGCAGACAGAACTCATTCTAATTTTGAGAGTACAGAACACTCAGTCAACACGGGGGAATTAATTTTGGCTCATTTGAAAGCATTTCATATTCTGGTGAAATGTAAAAATATTTTACAAACTATATGACATTTTTATTACACTTTTTTAACAGTTATAGAAAACGTATGCATTTAGGGCTCATCCACATGGTTGTAGAAAACGCTGCGTCAGATACATGCAATACATAGTTTTGTACACATCTGAATGCAGCACCAATGAAGCTTATGGGCTCATATGCTGCATCTTGCAGTGTAAACTTGTGCTTCATTTGGCTTATGCAAGTGCATCCAGACCACATATTTGGCAGTAATTACCTATGTATGCAAGTAAACATTCAACGTTACCACGTGTACTGGCATGCACCATTGGTGACACTATTGGTCTCTGCCACTGCTCAGGGCCAAATGAATAAGTCATCCATTCATTGACCATGGTGGAGGAGTTGCCATCTGATTAGTGCAAGACCCTATTGGGTCCACTCTGACAATCAAATTTTACACATACAGAAATGGCTCCTCCCACCAGCTGTCATGAGCAGACCGCAACACTGTAAAACTATTCTGACTCGGCCCCTGACATATCCCATCGGATCCGCTTTGATAGCCAGTCAGGGGAGCCATGTGGGAGTTGAACAAGCGGCACTTTCACTTTTAAGTGACAATGCATTATACCTGCGTAATGTTTGAACAGCATATTGTTGTCTTCATCAGAATCCCCTGTGACAAGGTGACAACACAGGAGCACAATTAGAAGGCAAGGACAGGACAAATTACATTAACATGTTAAAGCCCAGCCTCCTGCTCCCCCTACCCTCAACCCACACACACCTATTTTTTAAAATTCTGTACATACATATCTTTTTTTTTTATAGCTTCCCAGGATAAATGAACACCTAAAGTACAGGTACAGTTGTGCTCATAAGTTTACATACCCTGGCAGAATGTATGATTTCTTGGCCATTTTTCAGAGAATATGAATGATAACACAAAAACGTTTCTTTCACTCATGATTAGTGTTTGACTGAAGCCATTTATTATCAATCAACTGTGTTTACTCTTTTTAAATCATAATGACAACAGAAATTACCCAAATTACCCTGATCAAAAGTTTACATACCCTGGTGATTTTGGCCTGATAACATGTACACAAGTTGACACAAAGGGTCTTGAATGGCTATTAAAGGTAACCATCCTCACCTGTTATCTGTTTGCTTGTAATTAGTGTGTGTGTATAAAAAGTCAATGAGTTTCTGGACTCCTGACAGACCCTTGCATCTTTCATCCAGTACTGCACTGACGTTTCTGGATTCTGAGTCATGGGGAAAGCAAACGAATTTTCAAAGGATCTGCGGGAAAAGGTAGTTGAACTGTATAAGGGCTCATTCACACGGTCCGCCTCCGTAGGCGGATCCGTGTTGCTCAGCGGGGATCGATCCGCGATCCCCGCTGAGCCGGTGGATGACAGCTCCGTCTCCGCTTGCAGAGCGGAGAGGGAGGTGTCTCAGCCCCCGCTGCCCTCTATGGGGGATCAGATGAGAGCGGACCGCCTGTCCGCTCTCATCAGATCCGATCCGATTACTGAACGGATGGAAAAATAGGGTTTCCATCCGTCCAGATTTCACGGACAGGATCGGATACGGATGGCAGCGGGTGTCAGCGGAGGTGTCTCCGCTGACACCCGCTGCCCCATAGAGCTGCATGGAGGATCCGATCAGATCCGCCTAAAAAACTGACAGGCGGATCTGATTGGATCGCCCGTGTGAAAGAGCCCTAAAACAGGAAAGAGATATACAAATATATCCAAGGAATTGAGAATCCCAATCAGCAGTGTTCAAACTCTAATCAAGAAGTGGAAAAGGAGGGGTTCTTTTGAAACCAAACCACGGTCAGGTAGACCAACTAAGATTTCAGCTCCAACTGCCAGGAAAATTGTTCGGGATGCAAAGAAAAACCCACAAATAACTTCAGGTGAAATACAGGACTCTCTGAAAACATGTGGTGTGTCTGTTTCAAGATGCACAATAAGGAGGCATTTGAAGAAAGATGTGTTGCATGGTTGAGTCGCCAGAAGAAAGCCATTACTATGCAAATGCCACAAAGTATCCCGCTTGCGATGTGACAAAGGACCGAGAGAAGCCTCAAACCTTTTGGCACAAAGTCCTTTGGAGTGATGAGACCAAAATTTAGCTTTTTGGCCACAACCATAAACGCTACATTTGGAGAGTCAACAAGGTCTATGATGAAAGGTACACCTTTCCTACTGTGAAACACGGAGGTGGATCGCTGATGTTTTGGGGATGTGTGAGCTACAAAGGCACAGGAAATTTGGTCAGAATTGATGGCAAGATGAATGCAGTATGTTATCAAAAAATACTGGAGGAAAATTTGCATTCATCAGCCTGGAAGCTGCGCATGGGGCGTACTTAGACATTCCAACATGACAATGATCCTAAACACAAGGCCAAGTTTACCAGTCATTGGCTACAGCAGAATAAAGTGAAGGTTCTGGAGTGGCCATCTCAGTCTCCTGACCTCAATATCATTGAGCCACTCTGGGGAGATCTCAAACATGCAGTTCATGCAAGACAGCCCAAGAAATTACAGGAACTGGAGGCTTTTGCTAGGAAGAATGGGCAGATTTACCATCTGAGAAGATAAAGAGCCTCATCCACAAATACCACAAAAGACTTCAAGCTGTCATTGATTTTAAAGGGGGCAATACACGGTATTAAGAACTGCGGTATGTAAACTTTTGATCAGGGTCGATTGGGTGGTTTTTCTGTTGTCATTATGATTTAAAAAGAGTAAACACAGTTGATTAAGAGCCGGATCACACTGGGGCGACTTGTCAGACGACCTGGTCGCCTGACAAGTCGCCGTGGGTCGCCTGCCATAGATTAGCACAGGACCCGTTCTAATAGGAGCGACACAAGTCGCTCCGACTTAGAAAAAGGGTCCTGTACTACTTTGGGGCGACCTGGAGCGACCTGCATTGACTTTAATGATATGAAGTCCCTGCATGTCTCTCCGAGGTTGCGGTGCGCGCTGTGCACCGCGACTTCACAGGTCGCCCCGGCAAGTCGGGTCGCCTGTATGTGAACCGGCTCTGATAATAAAAGGCTTCAGCCAAACACTAACCATGAGTGAAAGAAAAGTTTTTGTGTTTATCATTCATATTCTCTGAAAAATGGCTAAGAAATCATAAATCCTGTCAGGGTATGTAAACTTATGAGCACAACTGTATACTCTTTTACACCTCTTTAATACAATTATAATTTTGAATGAATAAGTATCTTATAAAGTGCTGCTGTCCTAATCATCAATACCTCAAATATACTTTTAAATGACTGTGCAACACCCCCCCAAGGTAATATACTCCTTGAGTTTTCTACCCACCTGCCTACGAACTTGGCTCACATGGTCACTGCACCGTTGCTACAGGAAACTCCCCTAGCCATTCCCAGTCTGTGCTTTTAAGGACCATCCATTCTTACAATATGTAAAGGCTGTATGTAGGCTGTCAATCACTGGGTAGAATGATGGACACAGTCTCAAAGTACAACTAAAGTCTGTAAACAAGCCCTAAGTCCAGTTACCATGTAATGCCCAACCCTTATAAATTAAATACAACATTTCCTTTACCTTTCCTGACTGAGTCAAATCCTCTCTCTTTTGTGTCTCACATGCTCCCTCTTCCAGACACTGCAGCTTACAGTGGGAGGGATTCAGTTGTAGAGGCAGTGCTGTCAATCTACATAGCAGTGGGCAGGTCTAGGTGTGGTCAGATACTGATTTACACACCACCAGCATATAAAGCAGCAGTGCAACATTTTTCCTCCCACTGTAGTACAAGAAAGCACAGCCTACATGAAAGTGGCAACTCTGGACTCCAGAGCAGTGCGTCATTGTAGCCAAACCATCAGAAGAAGCTGTTTTAGGTTTAAATATTTTCTTGGGTGGCCATAGTTTTACTTGAAAGGATAATTGTATGAAAATACAGTTGTTCTTTAAAACACCTGGGGCTTTTTTTCACCATTACTAGCCATTATTTTAAATGGTAAAACTAGCCGGTACAACAGGCTGAACAATGGGTAAAGGGTTTAGAGCAATTTAAAAAACACTAAGCAGGTAAAGTAGTGTTAATCGACTGTGACAACTTAATTTAATCCTGTATGTTTCCTAATGGCAGGTGTTCCTGTCTGTCTTTTTTTCGTTTAAATGCCAGCCAGTCACGTGAGCGCAGATCGGCGCTCTGAAATTAGGTATGGACGGCATTTTTTTATAAAACACAAAGACAGAAGCACTTCCCATTAGGAAGCACACAGGATTATAGAAGACATTAAAAGTAATTTCAGCAGCAGCAGGAGAGGAGGGGGTGGGCACTGACCCAGGAGCAGACAGACAGGCAGGGAGGGGAGAGGACAGAGGAGGACAGGAGAGCTCCGGATGACGGAGGCTTGTAAACTGACCACGGTGTCAGGACTCGGCAGCTATGATAAACCGTGGTCACTTTACAAGGGGGAGGGCAGAACCAGGCAGGATCAGCCAGGTTTTTTAGGTGATACAGGGGGCCAAATTACACAGCACAAGCACTGTACTGTGTAACATGCTTTAAAGGAACAGGATCCAGTTTTTTGGGGGGTAACAGACACTTTAAATATGATTTCTATTTTTTACAGCTTTCTACACCACAGCTAAAAGAGGGACATCCAAGGAGGAAAGAGTGGTTGAGGAAATTGGTTCCAAAGGAGTGACAGTTGGGAGCTATGTAGATTGATAAGATTACCGTATTTACATTTACTAATCTCTTTTACAAAGAGTACTTCATATATTAAACAAAACATTGAAAAGGCCATGCATTCTCAATAATCCTTGAGCAAACTTTTATTTGAGTTGGTATCAATGAGTGGCCCAATTTAAAGATTTCTGGCCATGGCAGCTGCACTTGTTTCACTTATTTCTAGCTTCAGCAATCATTTAGGTGAAAGTTACAGCAGCCATGGCCGTGCATTATTTGCCGAGGGAACATCTTGTCTTTTGGATTTATCATGTAACTTGCTGATTGCAATTTTCACAGGATTACTGTATTTCTGATCCCAATGCACTCAAGTTTAATTTTTGTTAGCACAGTTTCCATTCAAGCAGCCAATTCAAGATGATTGCTGATGAGAAGGTTTTATAATGGCTAGATGTAGGGAATTGATTAGTAAGGAGGGATTTGATTAAAAAAAAGACAGGAAACTTTTTAACATAAGCACACAAAATATTTTAAGTGATTGAGTGATATAGACATTTGTTATTCTTTGCTCTTGGATGTTTTGTCACTTCTTGCCACAGATACAGGAAATATGTTGTACCTAAGAAAAAGGTGACCCCATATTTTACAATCTAATTGTACAGTCTCCTTTATTTCAGGTGTGTGTGTATATATATATATATATATATATATATAGCGCTGCCAACAATTTATGCAACTCTTTACATACTATACATTAACAACAGTCCCTGCCCTCAAGGAGCTTACAATCTAAGGTCCCTATCTCACATACATACATAGACACTGCTCAAAAAAATTAAAGGAACACTTTTTAATCAGAGTATAGCATCAAGCCAATTAGACTCCTGGGATACTGATCTGGTCAGTTAAGTAATAGAGGGGCTTGTAAATCAGTTTCAGCTGCTTTAGAAATAATGAAATGAATAGGTGTGCTAGATAGGCAACAATGAGACAACTTCCAAAACAGGAATGGTTTTACAAGTGGAGGTTTTTTCCTACTCCTCTTTTCTGATTGTTTTTCACTAGATTTGCATTTGGTTAGGGTCAGTGTCACTAATGGTAGCATGAGGCGATACCTGGGCCCTATAAAGGTTGCATAGGCAGTCCAACTCCTCCAGAATGGCACATTAATATGTGCCATTGCCAGAAGGTTTGCTGTGTCCCCCAACACAGTCTCAAGAGCATGTGGGAGATTCCAGGAGACAGGCAGTTTCTCTAGGAGAGCTGGTCTGGGCCATAGAAGGTCCTGCACCCATTAGCAGGACTAGTATCTGCTCCTTTGTGCAAGGAGGAACAGGTTGACCACTGCCAGAGCCCTACAAAATGACCTCCGGCAGGCCACTGACGTGAATCTCTCTGACCACATGTGACATACATGAAAGAGTCTGTGGAGAATCTTATGCTGCCTCTATATCATCGTTCAATATGACCGGTTTGGTTGTGGGCAAGTCTGGGGAGGCATATCTATGGAGGGATGCACAAACCTCTGCAGGCTAGACAATGGCACCCTGACTGCCATTAGGTATCTGGGTGAAATCCTCGAACCCTTTGTTAGACCCTATGCTGGTGCAGTGGGTCCTGGGTTCCTCTTGGTGCATGACAATGCCTGGCCTCAAGTGGTGAGAGTATGCAGCCAGTTCCTGGAGGATGAAGGAATTGATACCATCGAATGGCCCCCACGCTCGTCTGACCTAAATCCAATAGAACACCTCTCTGACTTTATTTCGGTCCATCCGACGCCACCAGGTTGCACCTCAGTCTGTTCAGGAGCTCAGTGATGCCCTGGTCCAGATCTGGAAGGAAATACCTTAGGACACAATCTGTCGTCCCATTAGGGGCATGCCCCAACCTTGTCAGGCATTCATACAAGCACGTGGGGGCCATACAAACTACTGAGTACCATTTTGAGTTGCTGCAATGACATTTCAGCAAAATAGACCAGTGTACTGCATCATTTTTTCACTTTGACTTTTGGGGTGTCTTGAATTCAGCCCTCTGTAGGTTGATAGTTTTCATTTCCATTTCCATCAAACGATGTGGCATCCTTTCATTCCTAAAACATTACCCAGTCCATATCTGTATAGATGTTCAGCATGATATTTTTCCCCATTGAGATCTGATGTGTTTTCAAAGTGTTGCTTTCATTTTTGTGAGCAGTGTACTAGGGCCAATTTAGACAAGAGCCAATAAACCTCTCGACATGTTTTTGTAGTGTGGGAAGAAAACGGCAGTACCTAGAGAAAATCCATGCATGCACAGGGAGAACATGCAGACTTCATGCAGGTAGTGTCAGGGATCCCAGTGCTGCAAAGCAGAAGTGCTAACTTTTAAGCAACTGTGCTGCCCACAATACTCTTATCAATGGCAACTGACCAACATATTTGCAACACAAAGGCTTGCCTGGTTAGATATACAGTAAGTGAATGGAATGTTCAGGTAGACCCTCACACCCAGATTTTAATGGTAAGAATTGCCCAATGCAGGGATTCCTAAACTACAGCCCTCCAGTTGTTCAGGAACTACAATTCCCATCATGCCTAGTCATGTATGTGAATGTCAGATTTTTACAATGCCTCATGGGATGTGTAGTTCTGCAACAGCTGCAGGGCTGTAGTTTGGGAGTCCCTAGCCTAATGTATATCTAAACTCAAGAAAAAAACATTAATATACTACATCTTACCAGATATGGTGGCTGCATGAGTTTTCTTTTTTTTTTCAACTCTGTACATTTTCTGCAAGTACTGAAAAATACATGTTTATGTTTTCATAAATGCTGTCTTTGTAACTTCCTATGCACTGAGCTGAAATCTTAAATAATTTTATCAAATTTCCCAGCTGTCTTCCTTGATCAAACACTGTTTTATCATGGATATGTGATAGTTTGTTTTTGGGGTTGTATTCGAGATGTGCAAAGAGAGATCACACATACTTATAAGTATGATATTTAATCAACAACAGATAACATATGTAATATTGTTAGAAAAATTAACAAGAAAACTTAACTGAAGATGCCTTTTCGCCACAGAGTCCCTCCTGCTTGCACGGCGTTGCACAGGTGATCAGACCAGACACATGCTCTAGAGACGAGACTGAAAAATCCAAGTCTTTAGCTGTGTTATATACAGACCTTGCATGTAAGAAAATGGCCAGCTCCCCTTGCAAGCCACATGACCTTTCAAGGACTTGGTCAGTTTGTAATGACATCTTTTGGTATGAAGCCCGCTAAGGAGACCAGGCTTTGGAGGCTTCTTAGATATTTTGAGACAACTTTAAAGTATAAGTTGACCTTTGGGAACATGTTTTTATGGTGGAACATATAACTTGTTCCCAATGCCGCAGCCTGATGCCCCCCTCCCTGTGGCAGCATTACGGGGAGAAGTTCCCTGTACTAGCTGTCACTTTTTAAATCCGCTCGGCCATGCAGGGCTTTGCCCATGCGGCTGCATCGTTCATTCACATAGCTCAGTGTGTGAATGAACTACAAATCCCGGCATGTTTTGTGGTTGTTGGCTTGTAGTTCTCAATGAACTACTATGGCACTATGGAAAGCCATGGTAGTTCTTTGCTTCTTCCTGTCGGATTGTATCTGCCTGCCTGTACAGGATGTATGGCACACAGTTACACTGGCAGATCTGTTGCCAGCCGGTGCCCGCATTACCTGCAAAAAAATGTGCATTTATTATTTTTTCTAAAAGGTGAACTTATCCTTTAAAAAGTAAATATGAAATGTTCTTTATCAAACACCTACCCCCATATAATTAAGATAAGTAGAGAGGAAGATGTTCTGTAGTCCCACCCTAGGGTGCCAATGCTGCACCTCCTTACAGCACAGTTATTGAGCGTTGCCACCCTGGGACATGAAGAGTTTAATGGCAGAATTAACCAGGTAAAAATGTATTATTTATTTTATTTCATGGTATGGGAAAAATTCCCCTAGGGTTGGGATTTTTTAGGCACAAAAATATAGAAAGATAAGATATATGCAAAAATAATAACTTATTATTTTTGCATATACAGTAAAACCTTGGTTTGAGAGTAACTTGGTTTAAGAGCGCTTTGCAAGACAAGCAAAATTTTCATATAAATTTTGACTTGATATACAAGCGATGTCTTGATATACAAGTAGCCTCAAGTCACAGCTGAGTATAAAAGAGAAGAGGGGCGCCTTTAAGTGTAGCAATGTGGTTAAATTTAATGAAGGTACAACATTTAGCAACTCACATGGTTGATGATTGCAACAGGCACATCTAAGGATGCAGGCATCAGGGGTAAAGCTGTCCACATAGACCGTCCTCCGCACCGCCATCTACGTCATCCCTTCCATGCTGCCCCTCGCTTTCAGATCACTTTACTGCAGGGTGGTCTTCCCGGTCAGGATTACAGACTGGCAGCCAGCGGTGCAGAACATAGTCTTTGTGGACAGCTTTGCCCCGGATGCCTGCATACTTAGATGTGCCTGTTTTATTCATCAACCATGTGAGTTGCTAAATGTTGCACCTTCATTAAATGTAACCATATTGCTACACTTAGAGGCGCCTCTCTTCTCTTTCATACTCTGTAGCTCCTGCTGGATTTTGCTTCTAATCCCCTTGTGGAAGCGGCTATTTGTGGATGGACATTTTATGGTTATATAACCTCTCGCAATGCTATAATCTTTTTATATGGACTATAAACTGAAGGATTTATGAATAAATGGTTGTGGAACGAATCATCTGAGTTTCCATTATTTCTTATGGGGAAATTCGCTTTGATGTAAGAGTGCTTTGGATTACAAGCATGTTTCCGGAACGAATTATGCTCGCAATCCAAGGTTTTACTGTATCTTATCTTTCTATATTTTTGTACCTAAAAAATCCCATCCCTAGGGGAATTTTTCCCATACCATTACTTCAATAGGGATGTGGCACGCACAATAGGAAAACTGGCCACGAGCAAAACCTTACTATTTATTATATTTCAGGTACTTATATAGTGCTGTCAATTTACGCAGTGCTTTTACATATACATTGTGCATTCACATCAGAATAAAGTTAAAAGAAGCCTTTAAAAGAAAGCAAATACATCTACTGCATCTAAGAAGTATTAATGGGCTGAAATATGTTACACTTTTGGTTTTTGGTTTAAATGTGCTCAGAAAACAAAAACTCAGTTTCCTGCAGTAAATGTTACTGTGCTCTCTTCTAGACGGCAAGTTTGGAGCATACATGCAAGTGAACATACAGAACGATGGCCCAGTCACTATACAATTGGAGCCTCCAGCATCGACAGCTGACCCAAAATATGTAAGTGAATGCCTGGAAAAAGTAATTTAAGGTCATATACACATAGGAGGGTTTATAGAGAAAAGCTCATTGATAAAAATGAATGCAGTGGACAAGAAAGGGGGGGGGGGGGGGGGTGTTGTCCTGAAAAAAAAAACCCTGTTTTAAAAGAAATACATAAGATGCTATTGCTGAATTCTCTTCTGACACATGCTTGGTGCACTTTAGAAGGAACTAAAATTGGATCCTTCAGCCCTATTGTAATATACAAGTTGGCTGTACCTTCTCTTGTCCCTAACCCTTCACGTGTAGTGGGAGAGATATGAAAGCTGCCATTGCTGATGTGTTTTTCGAAAATGTTAAACCCCTGGCTATTTGACTTTAAAAGCTTCAGAGTTGCTGATCTAGAACAAGCATGAAACAAGTGAAATCAAGTTTATCAGCACACTTGTTCCAGGTCCAAGACCTGGAAGTTTTCAGGGACTGAACTGCAATGACAGCCGGGCAACTATTGTTATCTGAAGGATACATCTGCAAAGGTATCCCCAATATTACCTCACTACAGGATACCTTTACATAGATACTGCTGATTTGGTGTTTTTAAGCTGCTACTGGTCCATGGTCCATCAATGTTTGTGCAGAGATCCTGAACTAAGGCACACAGAGCTCTATGGATATCTGGATAGGCTAGATGTTTAACCATTAAGGACCTATTTATAGAGGCTCAGAGGTCCTTGCAGCATTGAGAATGGTGTATGCTTATCCGGCTGGTAGGTACTCATGAGTAAAGATAGGCTCAGGTGTGTTCTGATCCTAGTCCCAACCCACCTGCACGATCCCATCAGGAAGCCCACACTGCTAATCGTAGGCAGTGAGGCAGTGAGCCACAGGGAGTGAGGCAGTGAGTATCTCCTGATCTGTGCAGCTGCGGCCCGGGAAATGTCTCAATGCCTGTTATTAGCGTTGTGCTGTGTTGGCTTCCTGGCAGGATCAGGCAGGTGGGTTGAAACTAGGGATGCACCGATCTGACTTTTTTGGTCTCAATCCCGATCTTTTGCTTTGTGAAATTGCCGATCCCGAGTCCGATCCGGAAGTACTGTTTTGTGAGCTTATAACAAAATAATACTTCCAGATCGGTATCGGCAGATACCTTATAACAATTTTGCATTCAAAATCTAAAATGTCATGGGTTTAGTCTTTAAGAGGTTAAACTTCCCTCCTCCGGCAGACAGAACGAAAAGATACATTGTAATCATTGTTTACTTAACTGGGAGAGTTGAAAGGCATTTGCAGGAGGCTCTTTTTTTTTTCTTTGACAGCTGTTCTCTGCTCCTTCACAAGCTATAAAGAGCAAAACCGGATCGGCTCGTGGATCTGTTAATTTTACCGATCCCCGATCCAGCTATTTTGCCCGTATCTGGGCCGGTATCCGATCCGAATATTGGATCGGTGCATCCCTAGTTGAAACTAAGATCCCGAATACGCCTGAGCCCATCTTTACTCATGAGTGACAGGTGTTTGGTACAGCCACCTTTACAAATCAATTACAGGCTGCGGTTGTATGCATATCACCACGCATCATTGTTTGAATGTGTACAGGGAGGGATGTGTGCCTCTGGATGCAGATGTTTTGTGTCTATGATCAGAGGCGTAACTAGAACCTTCAGGGCCCTGATGCAAGAAACCATGAAGGGCCCCCCAGACCCCTGGCCGGGGCCCTTACCTTCAAGCCCAGGGCTCTTCCCACTAATCCTGGGGCTCTTTACACTCGTTGCATGGCCTTTTATTACGGTCCCGCAGCAGGATTCTTTCACAAGTTCTGCAGTGGGCCCCCTTCCTGCAATCTTGGGGCCTCCCCACAGTGGTGCAGTGCCAGGGTCCGGTCGCAAGTGTGACCTTTGCAATCCTGGAAGTTTACCCACTGGTTTGCTACCGGGCCCCCTGGAGCATGGGGCCCGGTAGCGATTGCAACCCCTGCAACCCCTGTAGTTACGCCCCTGTCTATGATCATTCATTTATCCCTGTAGGCATTTAAATGCTTGGATGTGCAGTTACCAGCGTAGAGCTGCAGCCTATCATTGATTTGTACAAGCAGCTGTATGCAACACCTGTCACTCCCAGGCACCTCCTGGCCATGCATAAAAACTCCTTCTTCACGCTGCATGGACCTCTGGAACTGTGTTAATGAGCCCTAAAGCAGGTGAAAGAGCAATAACAGGGTCTGTGTCAACAGGTTATGAGCTCGTTGTTAGATACAGTCAGCGCTCAAGTGGGAAAAAAACGATACAATCATGCTGAGTGAAATTTTGGAATATGTCCTTTACTGGTAAAAGTTTTTCTTTCTGTAATTGCAATAAACAGTATTCACGGCTTTTCTGCTTTCTAATGCACAGTATCCATAGCTTTGCTATGTTCTAAAACACAACTTTGCTACTTTTTAATACACAGCATCCATGGCTTTTCTACTTTCTAAAACACAGCATCCGACAGCTTTGCTACTTTTTAATTCACAGCATCCTTTGCTTTAGAATGCAAAGAATCCACGGTTTTGTTACTTCCTAATATGAAGTATCCACAGCTTTGTTGCTTCCACCGGACATCTTCTACAAACAGTCATCATTTGACAACTTCAAATAACATTAATTAAAAATAGTTAATCTGGTACTCACAAATGTTCTTTATTGACTAGATATATCTCATAAAATGCCCTCACTAAATCAACACAACTGTTGTGTGGTGTCACAAAACTGTATAGAGCTACATACAGTAAAGTTACACACAGTTTGACAACACCACAAAACAGTTGTAACCAACGTGCATGGAGTGAGTGCAAATGTGAGATGGCACATTCTGCTTGCCGAAGGAATGTGTTAAAGTGGAAGTTCAGCCAAAAACAAACTAACTCTAAATCTACTGGCATTCACGTTCTAAGACTAATCTGTTTAAAGCGGAGTTCCACCCAAAAGTGGAACTTCCGCTCATTTGCTTCCTCCCCCTCTCCGGTGCCACATTTGGCACCTTGCAGGGGGGAGGGGGGAACGGGTACCTGTTTTTGACAGGTAACCTTCCCCACTTCCGGGAGATGGTTCCCTTCCCTTCCCCCGCCACGAGCCAATCCAAATGCGCAGGGCTCGTTGCGCAAGCGCATTAGGGACCCGCCTGTGAAGCCACAAGGCTTTGCTGCAGGGTTCCTTCACAGGCAATGGCGGCAGCAGCACCCGACAGCCGATGAAAACATAAGCTGCGGTGCCGACATCGCTGCACTCCAGGACAGGTAAGTGTCCTAATATTAAAAGTCAGCAGCTACTGTATGTGTATCTGCTGACTTTTAATTTTTGGAGGGGGAGGGGATGAGGCTGGAACTCTGCTTTAACCCTGTAAAGCAAAAATTGCAGTATATACCTTTTCTGAATCCGATCCGGTCCAATCTCCAGCAGTGGATGCTGTGTGCAGGAGATAGCCAACAACGGCTGGGAAGTGACGTCACCCTTAGACTTACTATGGGGCTTCCATTGTGGGCTGCCTCTTCTGCACATGCCTATACAGAGAAGCCGATGCTGACTGCTCAGCGTGGAACCAGACCAAAGCGGCTGCGGAAAAGGTATGTATATCTATTTTTTTGCTTTACAGTGCTAGATAGATTAGTCTTAGAATGTGGCTGTCAGTAGATTTAGAGTTAGTTTTTGTCCGAGAGTCTACTTTAAAAGATTTAATGCAGAATGAAAAAAATATTTAGTCATTCATGTGGAGTATATTTTTAGGAGAATGTATTTAAGCCGTGGATGTTCCATTATGTATAGGTAATCAAAGGTTAACTGTACTCTATTGCGAGTTATGCACCTAAGCTTGACAATAGTATGTAATTGAAGGCAGTAGTGGCTTGGTTATTTAAAGACCACGCACATGTGAGCAACAGCTCTGGTGAAGAGGGTTCGCTCTTGAAACAGTGTTACTCTCTAATAGGATCGCTACAGGGAATTGTTTTTTACAGATGAGTGTTGAGCAGGTCTCTTCCTGGATGCTCTTTCTGCAATACATACAGTACATTTTTTTTTTTTTTTTTGAACGGAGTAGTGTCAGCCCTGCCCAGTTTGCTTTTGCTAGGTACTCAGATCCACCTACTCTCCTATCTCCACAACATAATCTTTAATCATTCTAAAGTCCCAATATAACATCTAGAAAAGCTAATTCCTCTCCTTGAAATGTGCACAGGACAGCTCTGAATTTCTGACATGTTCAGCTGGTATTGTTTTGCTCTTATCAAACAAATATAACAAAATGCATCCTATCATATATTATAATGACACAAAGGGAGCAAAGAAGATGTTTGTTGTTAGGGTTTACATACACTTTAACAGATGGATTTTATTGATGTTTTCTTAGGGTGTTTTCACACTTGGTGCGATTGCCTGGTCCGAACCCGAGTTCGATTGCCCCCCCCCCCCGGCCCCCGATGGACTGTGTTCACATTTTATTTTTGTATCCGAACCGCGGTATGCTGGTGTCTTCAAGCTGCAGCCAGCGCGTACTTGTGTTGCTTGGCAACCGCTGTAAACGAGAAGGTGCAGAAATGGATAGAATTGCTCGCTTTGGTACGATTGCGTTCTCATCAGCAGCGAACCATACTGGAGTTCACATGAAATGTACCCCAGACCACCCTTTTTAAGTGGACTCGGGTACAGTTCGCGGGTGCGCACCCGAGTTCAAAGACAGTGTTCACATCATCAAAAAGAACCAAATTCTGAGGTCAATCGAACCCGGTGCGCACCAAAAGTGCTAGTGTGAAAACGCCCTTAAACTCTTTTAATACTACAAATATATTTAAAATTTGTCAACTTTACAGTCAGTAAAAGCAACTTACACAACCCTCCATGTTTTTCTGGGCTTACTTAACCCAGCTGTGGTCTTTCTGTCCCATCCCTTCTTATACTGCATCCACACCCAGCACGCATCTGCACAGATGTAAACCAAGGGCTTGTTTACACATGAGGTTTGACGACGGATGAGCCACGGTTTAACCACCCACATCTGCTCCCCATTTAGCTGCAGAGACAGCAGCCAGTGTCATGCACATGCTGTGGCCACAGCAAGAAGTATATTCCCAGGTAAATGGGGCTGTAATGTAATCACTCTACAACTGTGTGCATTATGGCCACCTATCATAGCATTATGACCACCCACCTACTATTGAGTAGGCCCCCCTTTGGCCACAAACAGCCCTGAGCTGCAAAGGCATTGACCTTTCTAGACACACTGCTTCCAACAGCCTGGCTTCCTCCCATATGCCATCCTGGTGCCAGGACCATGTAAGCAACACACATGCACACGGTCATCAGGCCACCTTCTTCTAATGCTACTGTAGTCCAGTTCTGATGCTTACGTGCCCATTGTAAGTGCTTTTGGCTGTGGCTATGGGTGCCCTGACAAGTTTTTGGCTATGCAGCCACATACACAACAAACTGCAATGCACTGTGTGTTCTGACACCTTTTTATCAGAACCAACATTACCTTTTTCAGCAATTTGAGCTACAGTAGCGCTTCTATTGGATGAGACTACACAGGCCTGCCTTTGCTCCCCACGTGCATCAGTGAGCCTTGGCTGCCAATGATCCTGCCAGTTTTCCTTCCTTGGACCGCTTTTGGTAGGTTCCGGCCACTGTAGACCCAGGGACATCCCACAAGAGCTGCAGTTTTGAAGTTTTTCTGACCCAGTCGTCTAGCCATTACAATTTGGCCCTTGTCAATGTCATTCAAATCCTTACACTTCATTTTTTTTTCTGCTTTCAACACCTCAACTACAGGGACAATGTGTTCACTTGCTGCCTAATTTATCCTACCCACTTTCAGCAGCCATTGTAACAAGATAATCCATGTTGGCCCGGTTTCACATTGCTATGCTTTAACCGCTTGCCGACTGCGCACAGTATATTTACTGCGGCAGTCGGCCCCGGCCAGGCAGAGTGACGTAGGTCTACGTCGCTCGCCTGTCACTCCTTCCAGAGCCAATAGCGGGCGGGCGCGCGCCCGCTGAGGCGCGCGCCCGCCTCGGCTCGTTCACGGAGGAGTGCGGGAGTGTGACTGGCGGACCCGATGTCCGCCGGTCACACTACGATCGCCGGTACAGCGGGAGAAAGACAGAGCGGCTTGTGTAAACAAGCCGCCTGTCAGTTCTCCCTGTGTAAAAGTGAAGATCAAACAGTTCTACTATGTAGAACTGTTGATCTTTGTTTTTACACTAGTAGACCTGTCCCTGCACAGTTAGAATCACGCCCCTAGGACACACTTAACCCCTCCCTGTCCAATACTGTTAACCCCTTCCCTGCCAGTGTCATTTTTGCAGTAACAGTGCATATATATAGCACTGATTACTGCAGTAATGTCACTGGTACCCCCAAAAGTGTCAAAAATGTCAGTCAAGGGTCCGATCTGTCCGCCGCAATGTCGCAGTACCGCAAAAAAAATCGCAGATCGCCGCCATTACTCGTTAAAAAAAAAACCACCAAAAATGACAAAAATCTTTCCCTTTGTTAGTAAACGCGATAACTTTTGCGCAAACCAATCAAAATACGCTTTTTGCGATTTTTTTTTACCAAACATAGGTAGCGTAAAACAAATTGGCCGAAAATTTTAAAAAATTTTGATTTTTACATTTTTTTGGGGGGGAATTTCATATAAAAAAAAGTGAAAAATATTGTTGTTTTTGCAAAAATTATGCTCTTTTTTTGTTTATAGCGCGTGATCAAAAAATCGCACAGGTGATCAAATACCACCAAAAGAAAGCTCTGTTTGTGGGAAAAAAAGGACGTGAAATTCGTTTAGGTACAGCGTCGCACGACCGCGCGATTGTCCGTTAAAGTCACGCAGTAAAAAATCGCAAAATAACCCCTGGTCTTTTAGCAGGAAAATCCTCCGGTGGTAAAGTGGTTAAAAAGCGATATTTGATTTTAAAAAACGCATAGAGGATTTTAAATGTGTTGTGTTAAAATTGAATGCAATGCATATGCAGTGAATAGATGGTTGTTAAGGACAACGGTGGGTGCTAGGTCCTTAACAACGAGCTATTCACTAGTTGTTAGGGATTCTGGCGGGTGCCAGGTATGCTATTCACTGGTTGTTAAGTAGCTGTAACCCGACCTTAAGTTTTTCTATTTGTGTTGGTATATACTGTATATAGATTCAAAAAATTTTATTGGCCATCTTGGAACATTTTCCATCTCTATAATATTTTACCAAATTTTATTTTAATTTGCTACTAAACCTATGGTTCTATGTCTATAACAGTATTCTATAACTAGTCCTCTTTTAGTCACTTTTACTTATTAAGACTCTTTCCATATTTATTTCCAATACATAAACTGTATATTTAACGAGATAGCTTCTTGATATATCAGGTATTCTGGTTTCATTGGAAGTCAGATTTGGTTGTGGTGTTTTTAAAGTGTGCAGTGTGCGCGCTTGTGGTTTGAACAGTTTGTTTGTTTCAAGTAAAACACATTTTCAGGAAGTGCAGAGGGAATGAACTTTCATGTTTAGATTGTTCATGAAGTGGTTAGACAGGATTGTCCATAGCTGTTCTGATTCCACCAGGGGGCAGTAGTGGTGCATAAGAGTTTTACATTTTCAATTTTTTTTGGGCTTCAGTTTTCTGTACTGTATTTGAAATAATCAAGAACTTTTTGTAATTAGTTTTCTTAGTTGTTGTGTCTTTTTCGACAAGATTTTGAAGGTACTGTGGCTTTTTTAACTAAATTATTAATTGGCTTTTTAATCTGTGTATTAAAAAAAGAATACCTTGTATCATGAACTGAAGCACACTCCTATCCAATTCTTATCAAATGCCTTGTGCATGAAAAGGAAAGCATAATGGCATAAATTAGGATGCTACAATGAATTACTTTGTTTTGATTGGGTATAAGAGATTTGCTGTGACTATTTAAAGATTGGTTTGAAGTTTCTTTTTTAACTATTTGAAAATGAGCCTGTTTGGTCTCTCAAAGCATTGCACATTTTTATTGAGGACTTTAACATGTTATCCTGCCTAAATAGGCCACTGCCATTTAGGAATACAGTTTCCATGAAGGGATGTGCGTGGTAAGCAACAACGTTTAGGTAAATGGTATATTTTCAAGTAACATCCACAGGAATGGCAGGACCACCAGCAGAACATTGCCCAAAGCATCACACTGCCTTCTTCCCATACTGCATCCTAGTACCATCTCTTCCCAGGTAAGCAATGCACACACACCCGGCTATCCATGGTATGTAAAACAATACCTGATTCTTTAGACCAGGCCACCACCTTTCACCTCCATGGCCAGTTATGATGCGCATGTGCCCATTGTAGGCACTTTTGGCTGTAGAAACAGGCCAACATGGGCACCCTGACCGGTCTGTGGCTATGCAGCCTCATATACCGAAAACTTTGATGCTAATTTTTTTTCTGCTTTTGACACATAAACTTCAGGGACAACATCTATATGTGTGTGTATAACAATGATGTTGGATGATCTTGATGATATTTGCATCAAGCACACATGTATGCATAGATGGTGCATAGGGTGGGTAACACCACTAAAAAGCAATGGGGAATGATGGTGCATAAGTCCCAAAGTAGTTCATATAAAATGTACAGCAGCACTTGGAAGGCAGCTCCTTAGAGACATGAAGGAATCTCTTCAGTAATGAGAAAGACAACAAAAGGGCGCCAATCTGGATACAGCATTAAAAACATTGTAAATGTAATAAAACAAGTGGCAACTCATATCTAAGAAGGATACATGCACATGTGGCAAAACAGATCAGTGTTGCCAATGCGTCCTAGATGTATCAGGGATCCTAAGAATCCACCACTCCAGATCATGCACAAAACCACTATATTTCCAGAGCTGGAAGCCGCAACAAATTGATGTCCTAAGGCAGTAACGTAGATCGCACCAGAGAAGCCAAGTGCTGAACTCCCTGAAGGAAAGTGTGTGGTCAAGGGCTGTTGAAAGAAGACCTCTCAGGTCGACATCTGGCCCTTGATAGTACTCAAGGCCAGTTTCTGCTCAACCCCCCGTTGAAGGAAGGCCATCTAGAAAAGCTAATTCCTCTCCTTGAAATGTGCAGAGGACAGCTCTGAATTTCTGACATGTTCAGCTGGTATTGTTTTGCTCTTATCAAACAAATATAACAAAATGCATCCTATCATATATTGTAATGACACAAAGGGAGCAAACGAGAAGTTTGTTGTTAGGGTTTACATATACTTTAACCAATGGATTTTATTGTTTTTTTCTTAAACTCTTTAAGTACTACATTATTTAATATTTGTCAACTTTACAGTCAGGAAAAGCAACTTACTCAACCCTCCATGTTTTTCTACGCTTACTTAACCCAGCTGTGGTCTTTCTCTCCCATCTCTTCTTATACTGAATCCACACCCAGCACGCATCTGCACAGATGTAAACCAAGGGCTTGTTCACACATGAGGTTTGACGACGGATGAGCCATAGTTTAGCCACCCACATCTGCTCCCTCTTTAGCTCCAGAGACAGCAGCCAGTGTCATGCACATGCTGTGGCCACAGCAAGTAGTATACTCCCCGGTAAATGGGGCTGTAATGTAACCACCAGATTTGAGCCACTGAAAAAGAACGAAGATGAACCCCAAGAGACACACCACGCAATGTACGTCTTCCACGTACGATTGTAGATCTTCCTAGAAATAGATTTCCTCACTTTTAACATCGTTGGAATCACCGACTCCTTCCTCTATCCATCAGCAAACCTCTATCCATCAGCACCTGGCGTGCATCTGTGGTAACCACTGTCCAATACAAGGGGAGGAAGGAATTTCCCAGCCGAAGCACCGGAGAACGAAGCCACCATATCAGGGACTCTTACGTTCTCTGGCTCAGCTGGATCTGATTGTCCAGAGACTGCTGAGTCTTTTCCCATTTGGGACCTTGTATGGAACTTTGTAAACAGAATCGCCTCGAAGGTAGTCCACAGGGATGACCATCTGATGGACAGCAGGAGACGAATTACAGCCTGCTGTTTCTGGAGTTTGTCCAGAGGAAGGAGTACTCTGGCTAAGACTGAGTCCAGAGTCAGACCCAGATAGTCCAGCTTTGTGAACGGAAACCAACTGGTCCACCATCTCAGCAAAGGCAGAGGGGAGCTGCTCCCCCTCCAGGTCAAAAGCTTAGCCCACTCGGTCAGAGTTTGCGACACCAGTGCAATGGTAAATACCGGCCTCAGTGCCGAACCAGCTAATGTGTAAATATTGCGGGCCACAGCCTCCGCCTTCCGGTCAGCCGGATCCTAAAAGGCCAGGGACTCTTCAACCGGAATCATGGTTACTTTGTTCAATCTGGAGACCAAAGGGTCCACCACCGGTGGAACAGTCCACTTTTTAAGAATGGACTCCTCAATGGGGTAACGCATAGCAAATCGTGTAGGGACCACTAGGGGACGTTTTGGCTGTTCACACTTTTTAGCAACAATTCTGTCAAAATAGGCGGGGAAAGGAAACGCCTTTGCAGCTCTGGATGGCTTATGAGTGCCAAAGGGAACTGACGCCTCTGTTGCAACTTCAGCTGCGTCCTCCATTTTTAAGGTTTCACGCACAGATACAATCAGTGCATCCACCAGCGTCTTTTCGTGCGCGGTTGCAGAAGTGAAGGAATCATCTGAGAACTGTCCCACGTCTGCTGCGGCCGAATCAGATACAGGATCTGAGGAGGCAGGGGAAGGCAGGGGGCGCTTTTTGCTAGTCTTTCGCCAAAAACCAGCTCCACCCGGGACACAAAGGACTCCAGGACTGCCGGTAATGCATTGATGGATGCTTGGGACCCGGAGGGCCCCGCAGCCCCTGAGAGGGGATCAGATGGGGAAATGAGCTCCAAAGACTCCATTAGTCAAAAGGGGGACCCCACAAGAAAAGGTGTAAAAACACTACTAAGTGACATCCCCACTGCTATGGCAGCACCACTCGGTCGCCAGTAACAAAGCAACTAATCGATCCTCAGCAGAGAGGGGGAGGACCCCACCAGACTCACCACCCAGCAGAAACAGGCACCTGCAGCCACCAGGATAATCTGCACTCCGTGTGTGGCGATCAGGAAGTGAAAAGATCCAGGAGTTAGCACCAGGGGATGAGGAGGTGTTCCCCTGCCAAAATCACCACCCACAGGGCTCCACTGTCATGGCCGCTGCTATTTTTAATGGCAAACCATCGCAAAATGGCCACCGGACTACACAAGTTGGCAGCCATGCATTGAGCACACAGGCTACAGCAAAATGGCGGCAACACGAGGCTCCCAAGAGGCCCCCCCCCCACAGCTGAGCGCCCAGTCACTAACTGAGCACCCCCCATGCCCCCATCACCAGCACAGCACCCTGCCCCCACCCCAGGCGGTGGACCAGGCCACCCCACAGCTCCAGCATCAGTAAAGGAGGGGGGGGGGGGCGATATGGCCCACATGGACCAGCAGACCGATGAGGGGGTGCCTAACGGAAAGGAGGGGAACCCAGGGGTCCAACCGTTCCATGGAGGGGCTCATGTCCACCCCAAAACCCTCTAGGGGGAGAGAGGAGATAGTCACTTACCATACCAGGAATCAGGTGGGCACCGCTCCAGACAGAACCTCCTCTCTATCGTAATGGGGGGGCTGTTGGCCAGGAGGAACGCCGTGACTCGGGCCGAGACCCAGTCGTATGCGACCTCACAAGGCGTTTAACTCGCAGGCAAGCCCCTTTCCAGTGGGGCCATGTCATGGCTCGACCTAGCGCACGGGCTGAGGTCAGCACACGCTCGCTGGCCAGACTGGGGTGACCACTGGATCTAAATTATCCATCCCGTCGCCCAGTCCAGCAGTTAATTGTAGATATCACAGGAAAAAATCCAGAAGGAAAAAATGTTCTATCTAAAAAATGTTGCCAGGACCAAAGATCCCAGCCAGGACCAAAGATCCCTGCAAGGAACTAGGTCCTTACTTCTGATTAGGCAGGGAAAAGAAAACTGAGTACCTATAGCAGAGAGAGGGAGTAAACCCCCTGGGACTGCCCATAGGCGTAGCCAGAATTTTTCTGCCTTACTCCTTTAGGGGGCAGTATAACCCAATGGTTAAGAAGATCAGAAGCTGTGTCTGTCAATGAATGAAAGAGAAATATAATTTTAATCAACAGATTTAGACCATATTTTGTGGTAAATAAAAGTTAGTGCACAATTATGTACACGTTGTATTGGATAAATTTACAGGAAAATTAATTTATCTCAAAATGTATCTATGTTTTCTACCTTTATCAAATACCCATCTTTCCCCTAAAAAAGGATGTATTATATGTTGTAGTAGACTGCAAAACCTAAAACATATAATGTGCAGACATAGCTGAAATGAAAAAGTTGCTCTGGGACTCTAGGGGATTTTGGAAGAAAAGGCCCATTGACTTAATTGGTAATAAAGAGCTTTATAGTTTGACCATTCTAGTAAATGGGTCTTTGGTGCAAATCTCTCTTTACGTTAAAAAAAGTTAATAGAATAAATATGCCCAGATACTGTGTTTAAATGAATTACTGGAAAATATTGAAGTGATATGCAAATAGAAATAATTATGCAGTACTCATTAAAACGGAACTAAACTGTATCTGAGCACCACAAACTGAAAATGCTATTTCATTTATTTTTAGTATTCAAAGAAAAAAGTCACCCATGCGTTTGAAACCCCCATTGCATGCAGAATTTTTTTTCTAGTATTCTTCCTGCAGGTTTGTTATGATCTTGACAACAAAAATAAAATTATTTTTTGGAAATTAAATAAATGTATATTATCTATATTATATTATTGTATATATTATTTATTTTCTATATTATAATAATATATTCACTGCTCAAAAAAATGAAGGGAACACTATGAAAACATATCAGATCTCAATGGAGAAAAATATTATGCTGGATATGTATACTGATATGGACTGGGTAATGTGTTAGGAACGAAAGGATGTCACATCATTTGATGGAAATTAAAATATCAGCCTACAGAGGGCTGAAGGCAAAGACACCCCGAAAATCAAAGTGAAAAAATTATGCAGCAGGCTAGTCCATTTTACTGAAAGTTCATTGTAGCCACTCAAAATGGAACTCAGTAGTTTGCATGGCCCCTACCTTCTTGTACGCATGCTTTGAAACGTTAAGGCAATCTTCTAATGAGATGACAGATCGTGTCCTGGGGTATTTACCCCCAGATCTGGACCAGGGCATCACTAAGCTCCAGAACATACTGAGGTGCAACCTGGTAGCGTCCGATGGACCGAAAAACATAATGTCCCAGAGGTGTTCTATTGGATTTAGGTCAATCGAGCGTGGGGGGCCAGTCAATGGTATATTAATTCTTTCATCCTCCATGAACTGGCTGCCTACACTTGCCACATGAGGCAGGGCATTATCATGCACCAGGAGGAACCCAGGACTCACTGCACCAGTGTAGATCTGACAATTGGTCCAAATATTTCATTCCTGATACCTAATGGCACTCAGGGTGCCTTTTTCTAGCCTGTAGAGGTCTGTGCATCCCTCCATGGATATACCTCCCCAGAGCATCACTGACCCACCACCAAGCCCTTCATGCTTTATAGATGTTACAGGCAGCATAACATTCTCTAAGGCAGATCCGTACACGTCATTCACATGTGCTCAGAGTGAACCTGCTCTCATCTGTGAAAAGCACAGGGCGCCAGTGGCCGACCTGCCAATTCTGGTGTTCAATGGCAAATGCCAATCCATCTCCACGGTGCCGCGCAGTGAGCACAGGGCCCACTAGAGGATATTCGGCCCTCAGGCCACCCTCATGGAGTCTGTCTCTGATTGTTTGGTCAGAGTCATTTACATCAGTAGCCTGCTGGAGGTCATCTTGTAGGGCTCTGGCAGTGCTCACCCTGTTCCTCCTTGCACAAAGGAGCAGATACCGGTCCTGCTGATGGGCTAAGGACCTTTTATGGCCCTGTCCAGCTCTCCTAGAGTAACTGCCTGTCTCCTGGAATCTTCTCCATGCTCTTGAGACTGGGAGACACAGCAAACCTCGCAATGGCAGGTATTGATGTGCCATCCTGGAGGAGTAAAGTTTTTTGAGCAGTGTATCTATCTACTGTCCCATACCGTCATAACCAAAAAAGTAACCTAAAAATTGATAGCAGTTTGCTGTGTGGTATGACCTAAACATAACCTGATTGGGTATGCTCTCCACAATTGAAGCTTATGGAAAGACACAATGAAATGGATTGCCAGGTATAACTATTTGGAGAGGTGGCAATGAATGCTCTGTATATTTTCATGTTCGCAAATATTAGCTTATTAGCAGGTGTTGGCTGATTTCCCAAGACAAAGTTATTGCTTTAAGCAATCAGTGCATTTTCTAACCTGAACTAAAAAAGATTGTCAGGACATACTTGGCTGTTGTGTTTAGCACCAGCCCCCTTCCCCTAAAAGATTAAAGTATAACTAAAGGCAAAGGTGGAGAGGTATTAGAACACCTGCCAATTTTATTGCTCTCTGTGCCCCTGTTATGGAGATTTGTCCTGTTTGCCATTATCATTGACAGGAAAAGAAAATCCCAAATCTAATTTTGGGTTGTCCCAAGAAAAATAAGGGGGAAATCTTCCAATGGGGACACTAGTGCTGGTGACCTGGGGGTCCTCAAGGAATTCCCTTAATTTTCAGGGATTTCCTTTCAATTCCTGTTTGGCTATGGGACAGGATGTTAAATCTCTACAATGGGACAACGATGGCAAAAAAAAAAAAAAAACTAACAGGGGTTAAAACCCCCCCTTACTCTATCTAAAATCCATACTAAAGTATCACTAAAGCCAAAACTTTTTTTTTAGTTTTGGATAGAGGGGAGGTGGAATAAACAGTTTTTTCTGCTGTCTGTGTCCCCGTTAGGGAGATTAACCCTCTCTATTTGTCCTGTTTACCATTATTATTGAAAGTAAAGGTAAAAGAAAAACCCACATTTTGGGTTGTCCCCGAGAAAAGTAATAAAGGGAAAATCTTCCAATGGGGATGCTAGTTCTGGTGTCCTGGGGCCTTAACACATTCTCTTAATTTGCAGGGTTTTCCACTAGGGGTGTTAAAATTAATCGTAGCATCAATGCATCGTGATGCAGCCTTGAATGATTCAGATTCGATGCTGAGGAAGGGCCGAATCGATGCATGGAAGACGTCATCCCGACTCCCCCCCGCCTCTTTCAGGACAGCCCTGCCAGTGCACTCTCTCCCAGGACAGCCCTGCCAGTGCACTCTAAAGTTAAAACAAATCAGTGTTAGTGGCTCCGTTTCAGGGATCCGTTCCTACATTGTGTAAGGGTTAATATAAACCGATGCCTCTACCTTAATCCCCTCTGATCTTTCATCACAGTCACGTGCCCTCTGGGCGGCCGTTCTCCTCCTCCCCCCTCCTCCCAGCCGGAGTGCATGAGACTGACGGCGATGAAAGATCGGAGATAATAAAGGTAGAGGCATCGGTTTACATTAACCCTTACACACTGTAGGAAGGGATCCCTGAAACGGAGGCACTGCAACTGATTTGTTTTAACTTTAGAGTGCACTGGCAGGGCTGTCCTGGGAGTGCAGGGGGGTGGGGCTATATCATGTAAATTGGCTGTGTAATGTAAATAGGGAGCTGTATAATGTAAATGGCGGATTGTGTTATGTAAATAGGTGCTGTATAATGTAAATGGCGGGCTGTGTTATGTAAATGAGGGGCTGTCTAATGTAAATAGGGGCTGTATAATGTAAATTGGGGGCTGTGTTATCTAAATGGGGGGCTGTATAATGTAAATAAGGGTTGTATAATGTAAATGGAGGGCTGTGTTATGTAAATGGGGGGCTGTCTAATGTAAATAGGGGCTGTATAATGTAAAAGGGGGGTTGTGTTATGTAAATGAGGGAAAAATTCAGGAACTGGTTACCACCATTAACCCTCAACACTAGAGTAGAGCTCCCAAGGTAATGCACAATGCTAGGGGTCAGGGGAGAGGTAATCCCAATCTCCTAGTACCCAAAGATAATTTCTGTGTGGGGTGATAATATCCAGTTGTCCAGCTCGACATGTTTCACGCCAACGCACTTCTTCAGGACCTTAAGGTTAAAAATTATTTTTTATAAGTAATATACTGTACTAATAAGGCAGGCGGAGACCCCTCCATTTCCAAATGCGGATGTGGGGGCATACAACAGACAAAAACAGTACATACAACTCATAACAACAAGGGAAACAATGGTGTGGCCAGGCAGATCCATATGAATGTACCAAGCATATAAGTAGCATATGGCTAAAATGCAAGAGTATAAAAAATATAATGGACCCAGAAACAATAGTTAGTGAGGGGCCCACCCTTTACTTTGCAGAAGGAAATAACATGGGGAAAATAAAACACTAATGGTGGCACATCTCCATCCCTAAATTGGTTGCATAGAGAAAGAAGGGTTTGGGACTTTGAATGAGGCTCATACAAATGTGCCTCCATCCCTGTATCTGGGAGGAAAAAGGAGGATGTGGGACTTTAAATGAGGTGTGCCTGGTACCATGAGTATAATAACAAAATAAACAGAGTAAACATGTACAACCTTATGTAAACGGTAATTTATTATGTTATAGAAAAAATAAAAACATATTTGGGCGTATGATGTAATAACTTGGTACATAAATGATATAGTGGAGCCATGACAATAGGAAACCAAAATAATGGATGCATATACATACATGATGAATACAAAGGATGAATACATGTACAGAGATATAGCAGTAATCAAAAAAATCTGAGTAATTGCATCCAAATTGCAATTCACAAATCTAAAAGACATATATAGGTATAAAAGTTGTAGTGCATAAATATACATGTAGCAAACACAATGCCCATCATGGGTAGTACTTGCAATTAAATACATAGAATGGCCCCAAGAGATTGAGTGTATGGGTATACTGAGATAGTCTGTACGGGAACTGTGGGAGCTGTATCTACACACATGAGGATGGTCCAAAGGGGTACAAAAACAAATGCCATCTCGATGAAGAAAATGGTAAAGCCTCGCCTGGCCTTCCAAATAAAATTCTATAAGGAGTATTAATTGTATATAAGGTACAGGAATTGTATATAATTACCTATATAGTGTAGTCAAACTATAATTGGATACCAAGATCAGGAGGCGAAAAAACATCAAAATAGTCCCCAAGTGATATAAATATTGGGCAGTGCTCAAGCTACTGTGGAAATGTGAAAGTGAGGTGATGAAGAAGAAGAAGGTGAAACCAGAAAGAGACCGAAACAGAAAGCAGGTCAGGGTAGAGAAGATGGGAAGACTGGAGAATCCAAAACCACCTTTACTCTCGTTGCGGGGCCCTTTCAGAAGTTCTGCAGTGGGCCCCCTTCCTGCCTCCACATGGTGGCGGAATGCCAGGGCCCGGTCGCAAGTGTTACCTTTGCGATCCTGGAAGTTCACCCACTGGTGTCAGTAGTTTTTATTTTTTGATATGTTAATTGTATTATTTTTTACCATTTAATTTAATTTTTTTTACAATGTCACTGACTATGACTCTCTCCATTCAGAAAAAGAAGGAGCTGGTAAATTACATATTTACCGACCCCTTCCTGGTTCTCTTTTGTGACACATCCCATGCAGCAGCCGGCAGGGGAGGGGAGGGAGCACAGTGGGGGGACCAGGGGAGCACACAGGGGCCCAGAGGCAGCAGAACACAAGTGAACTGGATAGGAGGAGTGGTGGGGGCAGCATACAGAGCAACCAATCTCCTCCATTTTCTTCCTGCAGCTACAGGAGGAAAAAGGAGGACAGTGATTTCTCTACATGCTGCCCATGTCGCCCCTCCTATTCAGGTGTATAGGGAAGCCACACGGGCCCCCTGGAGCATGGGGCCCGGTTGCAATTGCTACCCCTGTAGTTACGCCCCTGGTTACAGTCACAAGAGTTGGAGTTGGGCTTTAATTTGTTTGTCTTTTTTACTTAGAGGCACTTAACTCCTGCTAACCACCCAAAAAATAAAAAATCCCTAACACTTTTCCCTTACAAAAAATACTATACCATGGAGTCTTGCTTGAAGCAAATGTTATCTATCTCCAGCGCCACCATCTTTAATTGAGATCCTGTTTACAGGACAGGACAGAAATCCTCTCGACATATCTTGCTCATACACCACATCTCCCATGCATGCACAGAAAGAGAAAATGGCTCCTGGGATGGCTATGTCACACCAGCGAACTGGCAGAGACTCATGGCATGTCGGCACATGCAGAGGGAAGTGATGCCATCCTGGCATAGGCTGGGATTTTGCAAGAAAAATAAATAAATACGAAATCTAAATACATTTTTTCCACTAATGTGTAAGGAGGAGCTGGGAGGAGGCAGAAGAGAAGACCTTGCACAAATGGGTAAAGGTTTTACTTTAAGCAATTATGCACCCATCTATGGCTATGTTGTCCACAGAATGACAGTGCTGGTGCGTGAATTTACTGCAGGGCAGACATTGTTGTCACCCTGTTACAGAAAGTGGAAAAATAATAGATTTGTTGGCAGGATCAACAGGTTATTTATTATAACCAGTTCAGCTCTTTGGGCATACTATGCACGGCCGAAGAATGAACCTTTTAATCACAATCTGATGGTTGCAGTAGCAACCTGCCGGCGCCTTCCTCCTTTGGTTCCCAGGCTCTCCCGCTATTACCGTTACCTGGGAAAACAGCCACCGGCTAGGAATAAGAGATTGCAGTAAGACCAAGGCAAATCCATGTCTCGCTCTCGAATGCAAACAATGAAAGTGATGTCACTTCTGGTTTCAGATGCACCCTTTCCCAGCCAGTACAGCCAGGGGATACAACTAACCAGGGCGATTTGTGCTTGGTTAGATTGTGTACTCAATGCAACCTCATCTTTTATATTATAACAAAAAAAGGAATTGTATGGTGTGGTTTTCCACTAAAATTAATTTTATTCTATTTTTTCCGGAATATTTGCGTTTAATAAATAGTTGCGCAAATATCATGTGTAACAAAAATTTGCAACTATCACCTTTTGATTCTACAGGGTCTTCTAAGTAAGTCATTTTATTGCAAAAAATTAAGATTTATACACGTATGCGACAAAAAAAAAAAAATTCTCTGGAGCCAAACTGGTTACAGGTACTTCTAAAGCACCAACCATTTACGCAGCGCTTTACATATATATTGTATTAATACAGGAGGAGATTCGGAAAAACAACAAGTGACAAATGCAAGTGAAAGATTGCATCATGTATGTATTTTTTGATTTATTTTTTGATTTATGCCCATGGATACACTTTAAATGCTTTGTAAAACAATTTTTGTGCAGCAAACAAAAGACAAGGGTACCAGTGTTTACTAGCAGTACGTTATTAATGTCTGTCGTCTTGTGTTCGGTTTGTCCTGCTTCTTTTAAATGTAAAAACTATTTATAATCATTTTTTCGAATAATATTTGGAAGAAAAAAGAAACGAGGCGAAACTCCAGTGTGTTTACCGATGAGTGAATTCTCTTGTATGCAATGCTGTCAGCTTCATCATTTTTGGATTTGTGTATTTGGATATTATAAGTAGTGGAAAAATTGCGTATGCAAGCCTGAGCTTTAGAGTCAGGAATCAGGACGGGGATGAAATAACAAATCTGCCTATTCCACTATTAAATGTTGAACTCCACATAAGATCAATTAGAAGAGAGAGTTGTGGCTGCTGCTTGATTAAAAGGGAATTTCAAATTATGTCACGTTATTACAACCATTAAAAAAGCGCAGAAACAACCATTTTTAATGTATTTTTTATTAGGCAAATTAATTTGTAAGGAGACATAAGAATATGCACAGAGCAGACATCTTTTTCCATTGCTGTCAGGTGGTTTCCCCCTGTGTATTTGACTTTTTGGAGTCTACAACTAAACATCATCACACTATTCTGGAAAGCCAGTTAGATGCCACTGTGCCTTTTCATTCGAGGGAACATTCTGTTTATAAGACTTTTTCATGGAGCATAAAGCCATTTTGACCAGGTGCATGGGGCTCTGATGTTTAGCTGCGGGCAAAGGGCACAAATGTGTCATCCAGCCTTAACACAGTCAGCCTGTCAAACTCTATGAGAGGCTGACAGCTGCTGCGGCTGGACAATGCACCTAGTAGTATGTATGTTTAGGGCAATATGCGGCCAGGGACGAATGCCCAGAAAACAGATGTGGCGCAGGGCTTCAGGATCCAGCAGTGTGAGTATGGAAATTCTTACATTCAGAGTGTCTGCGCATGCCCTAACCCCCTGGCCCGTGGTGCACATATGTGCTGCAGGGCTCTCCTGAGACCCAAAGACTAAGCAGGGCCTTTTGGAATACCAGACTGAAAAAGATGGTAACAGGAAAGGTGCTGGGCTGAAGCTAAAGGGGTCTAGTGTTACTTTTTAAAGTAGTTTCAACTACCCCCCCCATAATTTTTTTTATAAATAGCACTCCTTATCTGGTTTTGAGAACTGCACATTTTAGATACTTACCCACCCAGCGGACCCAACATTGTCCAGTTGAGATACTCTTCTCTTCTGGCAGCGCTCGGTCCTGCGCCACCATGGTTTCCTGTGATTTCATCGATAAGCTACTGGCTGTTCCAGGTTCAGCTGGTGCGCCTACCAATGACACGTCGATAGGCCTGCCCCCTCCTCCTTTCCTCCTCCTTGAAAGGCTATGCCTCCTTTTGATATGTGATGTGTATATCCTAGAAGGAGCACAGTGTACGTCGTTCACCTAGGTCATGGGTGTTCAACCTGTGGCCCTCCAGTTGTTGCATGAGGCATTGCAAGCTACTGACAGTTACAAGCATGACTCCCAAAGGTAGAGGCATGATGGGACTTGTAGTTCTGCAACAGCTGGAGGGCCACAGGTTGAGCACCTTTGACCTAGGTGAATGACGTACAAGGGGGGAAAGGCAGGGCCAAACATTTTCTTAATCACTTCCCGCCTGTGCTATAGCTGAAAGATGACTATAACGTGGGCTTACTTTGCCGGGGGGGGGGGGGTGTACATGGACGTCCTCTCATGATCACTCTGCACACGCTTCCTTTGGACTCATCTGATCATAGATCGGGGTAAAGGGACATTCACAGCGGCCCTTTGTGATCAGCTGTGTCGAATGACAGCTGATCACGATGTAAACACGAGCCGGTTATTGGCTTTTCTTGGAGAATAGAGCCATTAACTGGCTTGTGTTAAAGGGGCATCTACACTGATAATCAGGGCACTGATTATCGGTGTCCTGATTATCAGTGCAGTCCCACCAGTGCTGCCAATCAGTGCTCACTGGTGCCGCGGCTGCCTCATCAGTGCTTATCAGTGCAGCCTCATCAACGCCCATCAGTGAAGGAGAAAAATTACTTGTTTGCAAAATTTTATAATAAACTATGACATATTTTTTTTTTTTATTTGTTTAGAAAATAAATAAATAACCCAGCGATGAATAAATACTACCAAAAGAAAGCTCTATTTGGGTGGAAAAAAAAAAAAAAAGATAAAAATTTCATTTGTCATTTGGCTACAGTATTGCATGACCACGCAATTGTCAAGTGTGACAAAATTGGCCTGGGCAGTAAGAGGGTAAATAAGCCCAGTAAGCAAGTGGTTTAAAAAGAAAACCATAAATTAAAAAAAGCTTGCTAATTGTAGAGGACCGGAGGAGGGGTGGAGTAGAGGATTAACGTTTCTTTATCGTACATCACGGGACACAGAGCAGGTAATAATGACTATCTGGGTTATACGCTACCTTTAGGTGAATGGACACTGGCAACCAATAGACAGGAAGTTCCTCCCATATAAACCCTCCCATACAGGAAGACCTCAGTTTTTTTGCCAGTGTCTTGAAGGTGGTGGTCATGGCTGTAAAAGCTCTTCAAATCTCAAAAAATGTCCCAGTAATTGGGAGTTCTATCAGATCTGTTCAAATGGCTAAGTGCCAAAAGAATGGTACCCGAGCCTCGGCTAGAGAATACCCGAGGTTTTCCCGGTGACCCATTTGGGCGCTGGACCCTAGTAATGAAACCCTGTTTTTTTATTATCCCAAGGAGATGTATTCTGTATGTGGGACTATGACACCAGCTGGGGTTTTTATTGATGTTCTCCATCGGGAACACAGATAGCTATAAGAACAGGGCATTCACCACTGAACCACCACCGTTGTGTTTGTGTCAGTGTCTCCTTTGCAGATTTCACTTTATTTCTTATGGTGAGAAGGTTGTCACCAGGACAGGAAGTGAAAGTAAACCTTGCCAGTTAGACCTCATAAATCAAAAAAATCATTGATAGATGTTCTTTTTCCCATTGTATCCAAGAAAACAACAAAAAAAATTCACTGTTTTTTCTTAGTTGCATAGAGGGGTGAATTTTTATATGTCACCTAGAATCATTACCCCATAATAAATAGCAGCATCAAGAAAATGTCAGGGAGGGGGAGAATTCATGGATGGCACTAGCAGTTCACATTAGATGCTGGACTATACAGCTCCATTTTTTTTTGCTTGGCTCACTACATGAAATAAATGGAATCATTCAGTATGGCAGTGCTGACGTGCAAAGTTAAATAACCCCCAGCTTAGCATACACATTTCAATTTGCTATAGTTAGGTCAGTTATGAGATCATATATGAGAGGGTGCATCCTCAGTGTGCACATTTGGTATTGGTGAGGCTGCCCTATAACGTCTTTGGTAGTCTGTCAGCCTTCCTTTTGGCATATACAACCCTTTCTTTCCAGAGCGAATCCTGAAAAGGATACTATGGAGTTAAACTAAAATTAAAAAATAGAGATATTTTTGGTGTTGCAGTTTGTTGTGTTTCATTTGCAGTGCTGTGATTACCGCACGTGATTTAGGGTTTCTTCTGTTTGCATTTGCATAAATTATGATGCCTGCAGCTCCATCATACATTTAAAAGTAGTTATGCCTTCTTTCCAAATGTAAATGTTAAAATATGTAAGCATCAAAGTATTGCGATTGAGGGAAAAAGTGATCTATGCTTTTTTTGCTTGTTTATTCTTATGTACTATACAGTATTTCTGTACATGTAGGTCAGGGCTGCTAAAAATGTTGGAGAGCTATGAGCAGCATAGAGGTGCGGTGTTGTATTCTGTCACATTATGGATAGGGGAGCGGTGTTCCTATACATATGCAAGTACCAGATTTCAGAAAATCTATATTTTGCTTTGGGAAGCTCTGTTGATTATGTCACATAGATAATCGCATTGGGAAAAGCAAGGTTTGTCTCTTTTTGGTGCTTATTTTCTGGCAGTTAGCTTATATTAATACTTATTTTGTCTTAAATGCTTACATTATAGGCTCCATTCGCATCAGCATGTTTTCCAGTGCGACTTTTGGTGCAATTTTGATCCGACTTTACATTCTATGGATCAAAGTGGCATCAAAAGTCGCTCCAAAGTAGTGCAGGCACATTTTCAAAGTCGTACCAATTTGAAAAAGTGCCATTTGAAAAGAATCTGGTGCGACTTGTCATGCAAATTTGATGTCCATAGTCGTATGACAAATCCCACAAGTGTGACTGGAGCCTTAGGGTCCTTTCACACGGGCTTTCCACCCGGCGGACTCCATTTTGCTCAGCGGGGATCGATCCGCCGATCCCTGCTGAGCAGGCGGATGACAGGTCTGTCTCTGTGCTGAGATGGACCTGTCAGATCCCCGCTCTCCTCTATGGGAGATCCGATAAGAACGGACCGCCTGTCTGTTTTTATCCGATCACATCCGATCAGATCCTCCAGACAGATTGAAAATAGGGTTTCCATCCATCTGGATTTCAGTGGACATGTCACTGCTGACATTCGCCATTTCATAGAGGTACATGGAGCATCCGATCAGGTCCGCCTGAAAAACTGACAGGAGGACCGGATCGGAAAGAACCCTAAAAATGAATCTGTGCTTTGACAATGCACACATTCTAATACCCTTCCTCCACTGCTGCACTCATTTACCTTTTTGTTGCTCTACTGCTCCCTTCAGCCTCTGGTAGCAAAGTAAAAAAAAAGTTTGCATGTTCTACCTGTGCCTGCATGGGTTTCCTCCAGGTACACCGGTTTTCTCTCACACCCCAAAGACATGCTTTAGGTTATTTGGCTCCTGTCTACATTGGCCCTATGTATGTATAAATGAATAAAGCCTAGTACACACATGCCAAATATCGGGCGGTATCAGCTGGTTTCTAGTCAACCCGGCCGACATTTGGCCTGTGTGTATGGCAGCCAGTCCAGCTTCTGTCGAAGGGGTATGACTGAAAAAGTTTGGTTGATTGGCGCTGACCGGTGTATTCTGGGCGGGGGCGTCCCCCTGTCAGAACTCATTATCTCAGCGGGGAGATCGCTGTACTAATAACATCGGATAGTTAGTACAGGATTTCCTCCTGTTACTCTATGGGGATGCAGCAGTTGTGCGAACACAGCCGCAGGTTTTAATTTCAGGTGTGTGGATGAAGGTGTATGGCTCCAAACACGGACAGTATGCATTTGGGGCCACTGTTCCGCACCTGCACACCTGACAAATTAGGACCTGCAGCTGTTTATACAGCTGCTGAATTCGCATAGAGTAACAGGCTGCTCTAGCAAACTGTTGATTCACACTGTATGGGCCAGAGAATACATAAGAATGAGTCCTTAAATGTTTTTTTATTTTTATAATTTTTTTACATTTTTGTACAATTTATTTTTTTTTTT
Organism: Pelophylax lessonae; assembly: GCF_965119305.1. Taxonomy (NCBI): domain Eukaryota; kingdom Metazoa; phylum Chordata; class Amphibia; order Anura; family Ranidae; genus Pelophylax; species Pelophylax lessonae. The sequence continues at coordinate 543,010,313 of NC_138770.1, read as the reverse complement.
TAAGGTTAACTCTAATGAGAAAAAAAAAATAGCAAAAAAAAAAAAAAAAAAAAGTATTGCATATATAATTGAATGTTCTTAAAAATGACCTTTCCTTTTCAATCTGCAGCTCTGTAATTTTCTACAGCATGCAGAATGGCTACCTGGAGGTGTCCTGTACACAGAATGTTGCTTGTGTTCTTGACTCACTGATTTTCCCATAAGTCTACACTAAGAAAGTCAGATTTTTTGCATCCCCCGCAACAAAAATATATTTTTTGGTAAAATACACCCAATAGAAAAAACTTCTAAAAGGATGCAGACTCTGCAACTTTCCTCAGAGCCCTGCAGGCACAGCAGCTGCTTCATAATTATGAAACCACTCCCATTAGACTCAGCGGGGCACAGAGGAACAAACAGGGATTTCTTCAGAATAACAAAAGGTAGGAACCTGGCTACAAAGCTTGGTAAAATCCTCGCAATGTACATATATCACCCAGAGGGGAATGTTTTTTTCTCAACAAAAGTGGAGTTACGCTTTAAAAATGATTTTTTACAATGTCTAAATAATATTTTTTCCAATTTATTGTTTGAATTTTTTAAATAATTAATATTTTTTTTTTACTCCTGAAATCTCACCTTTTGAGACAGAGAAAAGGAATTGAGGACACAGATTTCTTCAATTCCTTTCTCTTAGCAGCACTGCAGATGAATGAACAGGAGATCGAGGCTCCTGTTTATTCATAAACTGAAGTATAGTAAACTGTGTTTACTATGCTCAGTTATCGATGAACACAGGAGTGATCAGTACCGATCACTTGCTTTATCCATTCATTCTTTAAATGAAGGGGCCAGTAAAATACATGTTTATCGGTCCCTTCCACTGCTCTCCATCCTGACAAATGCTCCTGTGTACCTGCAGCCTCTGCCGGGACAGGGAAGCCGGAAGAGCAGGGGGCCCTGGGCACACAGGTTGGAATACAATGTAAGCAGAACAGGGAGAGAGATTGGTGTCGTCTGTGGGGGCTATTATAGGAACTATGCCCTGTGTGTCTCTCCCTCCAAAAGCTGAAAGCCGATGGGAGGGAGAGGGGGAGAAACCGGCTATCAGCTGCTGCAGAGAGTCACACAGGGCATTGTTATTGTAATTCAGGGGTAGGCAACTTTAAATAGGTGGAAATCTACCTGAATACCATGGGAGAAGTCAAGGATCACCAGGCACAATGCTGCTTCTTCACACCTGATTTAAGCCTTTAATTGCTGTACTACTGTGTTGCAGTTACATGCCTTGCAAGGCAATCATGGGTTTAAAGCGTGTGGTGAGGAGGCAACATATTGCCTTCTCACGAACTGTCAAACACGGATTGCTTTTCAGAGGAGCGCCAGTGCCTATTGCACTTGTGAACGAGCCCTTAGTTGCATTAGGCAGCACGCCCTTAGAGTTCATTCACATGTAAAATTGGGTGGTGGTAAAATCCTGTGGTTAATTTGTGGTTTTATTGCCCCCAATCCCTACCCCCTTTAGCAACTGAGGCAGCAGCCAAAGGTGTACACATGCCGCAGTAGGAATTAGGCCACCTGTTGCTTTTGGTGGGTGCTACTGCCTGCCAATTGGTATTCATTCAAATAAATGAGGCCAATCTGCAAGTGCCCCTCAACTGCATGCTTCTGCGGGGTCCAAGGGGTTAAAGCAGATAGCGAGAAAGCAACACAACACTGCCTGCTTTACCCTTTGTTTGCTATACTGTACAAGGTTGCAGGGCACTTGCAGAGTGCCTCATTCACTTGAATGGGTCAAGCTTGGAAGGTGCCACACCCACCAAACAAGACAAGGCGTATAACTCCTGCTGTGGCTGCGACATGTGTACACCCCTGGCCACTGCAGCTATAGGGGGTGCGGTTGGGGCAGGGTTGATAAAAACATGTCTTAACTATGAGGTTTTATCACCCCCCAAACTGCCAATGTAAATAAACCCTTACTGTTCTGAGCCCCCTATAAGGCTGCTTTCACACTGATGTCCTGTGGTTTACCTTTACCGCATGGCAGTGCAGTGCATTTGCAACTTTCTTGGGTTAGCTGCACTTTGCCATATACTGCAATTACATCCTGCAGGTGTGGTGCAATTTCCGAAAGCTCACCAAAACTCTTGTTGGGAAACCGCAGCACATCAGTGTGAAAGCAGCCATATACAATTATGCCCAGTGTGTTTTTTCACACTGACCTGAAGGTCTCTTCTTTCCTGCTCCTGGCACCACTCTGGAGACTGCTAGCCAGGATAAGAGGGGGAGTGCAGTTGGTATCACTCTGCATGGAACAAGTGCCAGGCTCTTGCTCCCTACAATAGCTCCAACTTTATAAGTAGTCCCTCTGCATTGCATGCTGTTTGATGCTCTGGAATGGCAGGTCAGCAATCACAGATGGCGATCTACCAGTCACCTATCCGCGATCTACAGGTTGCTGACTCCCACTCTAATTAATCCCCCTCCCTGTTGGGGCTTCCTGTGTCCCTGGGCTCTCTACAGGAAGACCTGTGATACCCTCCTGATGGCGGCCCTGGGAAACCCTGTGGTACCCTCCTGTCGGCTGCCCTGGGAAACCCTGTGGTACCCTCCTGTCAGCGGCCCTGGGAAACCCTGTGGTACCCTCCTGTCGGCGGCCCTGGGAAACCCTGTGGTACCCTCCTGTCGGCTGCCCTGGGAAACCCTGTTGTACCCTCCTGTCTGCTGCCCTGGGAAACCCTGTGGTACCCTCCTGTCGGCAGGCCCTGGGAAACCCTGTGGTACTCTCCTGTCAGTGGCTCTGGAAAAGACCTGTGTTACCCTCCTGCCACAGCTCTAGGAAATTTAAAGCTGTTGTTGAGTTCTCCCTTACACAGGGGAGCCAGAACTGCTGCATCATGTGACCGGACCACATTACAAATCAGTAAATACACAAATATTTTTTTAATTCAGGGTGTGCAGGATAGGTTGGAGGAGGGGGGAGGTAAAATTTTTAAAAAAACATTATAATTAGCCTTTACTAACCTTTAATATCCACCTATGTCCATTTCATATTGCCAAATAAGTACATTTCAAATTGTTTATGGGAAGGGGAAAACTGGGCAGAAATGACCATTGGGAGATTGTTAGAGTTAGAGCTGATCATTTACTTATGGAAAACTAGGCAGAAACCTAGGCAGAAACCTATCATTGACTATTGGGGAAAATAGGTTTGAGCTGATCATGGGCATGGAGAAAACTTGGCAGGAGCTTATAACTTAAAAAAAAAAATAGTTAGAAATAAGATCCGATCTTGGGTAGGTGGAAGAGGGTGAGATATGATTGAAAGATGATGGCAGGAGGTTAGGAAAGCCATAAGTGAGCTGATTGTTGACAGATCGTGAGAGCTGTTTCTGAAGGGTGAAAGGTAGAGCAGTTAATTGAGAACTACTACTCATAACCCTGCCCATAACCCTGCATTGATCATGAGAATGGCAAGGAGAATAGGGGAGTCGAGGAAAGCGCCAGTCAAGAGAGCGGAGGATTAGGCAAGTAAAACTGCTTTTTCTGGCCCCCAAGATCTAAATGAGCATTAAACCCTTGCAGAGTGGGGGCAGCCTCACTGCAAGGGGGATATTTTCTTTCCCTGGAGGTGGGCTTTAAAGCCACCTCCTAGAAGTTATAGGGAGACAAATGGAAAAGATTAGAGGACAACAATTCGCTTGCAGGAAAATGGCAAATGGCGAATGTTTATTATTAGAACTTGAGTTACCCATTTTATTTTTATAGCTGGTTTATTTAGCATTGTCCTGTTCCTTGGGTAAGCTAACCACAGTATCTGAACTAAAGCTGGGATTTTTTATTTTGCAGTATATCTATCTTGCTTTTATTGTTGACATGACATAAAATTCTAGAGTATATGTCAGAAGCCTGGGCTCAGTATGTCAAGCATGGACACATATCACAGACATGTGGTCAGAGATGAGACTAAGTAGATTTGTACCCAACCTGCTCCAGGGCATTAATGTCATTTGCTCTATTCATGGTGTTCAGAAAAACAAGACATTTGGTGTGCTATTGCTATTTTAGTCTTCTCTTGTCAGTGCACTACAGGATGGATGGGATAGAAGCCACAATGTAAAACTTTGAAGATGATTGTATTTTTGGCACATGGGAGCAGCTGCATTGTACTTCTTTTAAGCCACCTCTTGTCAGTTGCATCAAAAGGCTCTCAGTCATCAAGATAAGTCATTTCATTAGGGCTTGCTCTGTGCTTACAAATATATGTAGTTGAGTATTGCTGGAGAGCACTACTGAAAATTTCTCATTATTGTTTGTAACCGCAATGGTTCACTGATTGACATTAAAAAATATATCTTTTTTTTTTAAGGGTAAGGAAACTGAAAGTTTCCCGACCTTGTTTGCTCCCCTTCCACTTCTGAACTGATTTAATCCACCCTTACCCTACTCGGTCGCATACTTACAGTACCTATTATAGTACCCAGTCTGCCATAATGTTCACCGATGGCTGGTGTTCTGCTGAGATCTCCAACGATGTTGCTTCCTTTGAGTCTACACCAGGAATAATTGGAGATTTCGACCACTTGGTGTTTTTGCAGAACACCGGCAGCCTTTACACTCCTGTAGATGTTTTAATCAGTGGAGATTGTTAGCCTGCCAACAATCTGCACTAATTATAGTGTCTACCAGAGTGTATAGGCTGCACTGTTCTGTGAAAACACCAAGTGGTCGAAATCTCCAATTATTCCTGGTGTAAACTTACCAGAAATAACATCGTTGGAGAATTCGGCAAATTGGAGTTTTCGGCAGAACACCGGCAGCTTGGGCAAGCACAGTAGAACCCCATAGGGGCCTTTATGTGGCTGTGAGATGGGTGAAAGTATCCAAAGTTTTCTTATCCTTTAAAGCAGGGTTTCTGGTTCCTCCAAAGGTTGCTAGGGGTTCCTTGAGTTATAAGCAATTTCTGCCTGTCGGATAAATCACCAATGACACCAATGATCTTTTTAGCTCTCTGTAGGGGGATTATTCCCAAATACCACAAATGTAAGAAGCATTCTTCCCACTGACCATCACATTAAAGTGATTCTAAATGTTTACATTTTTTTTAAAATAACAAACATTTTATACTTCCCTGCTGTGTGCAATGGTTTTACACAGAGCAGCCCAATCCTTTTCTCTGGTCCCCGGTCTGCGGTCCTGGCTCCTCCTTCCTGGCAGTCTCCCTGCTTTCTTATTTCAAACTGACCATGCTAGGTGTGAGCTCACATCCCTCCCAACGTGGTCAGTTTTCTGGCTGTACTGGGTGAACAGCCTTCCTGACATGTCCCCCATGCACAGTTATTCACTTTAAAGATCAGTGTACTGCTGTTTTTCATCCCTTATCCCCTTAATCCCCATTATGTACCTTTTATCACTTATATTATACTAAGGTATTTATATTTTTTTTAATATATACACAATCAAGACAAAACACTTTAATTCGTTTGTTTGTCCAATTTTGTTATGAAAAATCTGCTGTGGTTTAAGCTAGTTTGCACCAATGTGCATGTTTTTCTGTTTAAAAATAACAAACATGTCATACTCACCTGCTCTGTGCAGTGGTTTTGCACAGAACAGCCCCCCCGATCCTCCTCTTCTCAGGTCCCTTGCCGACACTCCTGGCCCCTCCCTCCTGCTGAGTTCCCCCACAGCAAGCAGCTTGCTATAGGGGCATCCAAGCTGAGCCACTGCTCTGTGTGTATTCCCGCCCCCTCTCTTTCCTCATTGGCTCACTGGCTTTGATTGACAGCAGTGGGAACCAATGGCACCCGCTGCTGTCTCAGCCAATAAGGAGGGAGAGTCCCGAACAGCCCAGACTCTTGTGCAACATCGCTGGATCGAGAGGGGGCAGAGAGGGGCTGCTGCACACAGAAGGTTTTTAAATAAACCTTCTGCTTTTAGAACCACTTTGATTTTGCTTGTAGTTGTGAACTTACTTTATCCTTCTATAGTGAAATGTTTACTGCTGAGCTTGTAAATTTTTACCATTCGTGCAAAATATTGCATAAAAAGGACCATAAAAACACTGCATATCGAATGATCTCTGAATTATTCTTAAGACCATTTCTAGACAAATATTTTACTCCTCCCCTAACACCCCTCTCTTACCCTAACATCCCTCTCTATCCTCTAAAGCCTTTTATAGTTGGCTCCTCTTCGGGGAGTGTAGACCAGTTACACTGCACTCATATCAGCCATTCCCCTTGTGGTGATGTCTCCAGTCTGTAGCCCAAAAGTACCCTGCCGCTGGACAGCCACTGGTAAGTGACCTCATCACCCAGGCAGTGGCGTGGGTATCTGAAGAAGGACCCGCCTCTTCTGCAGACGGTAGAAGACTCTGTCTTTTAGTTTACCACTACCATTAAAAGTTTAAAGTAAAAGAAAATTCTACATTTTGGATTGTCCCTAGAAAAGTAATAGAGGGGAAATGAAAAAATAAATTTGCCTATAGTTCTACATAGACACATCCTGTGCCCTCAGTGGAGTTCACAAACTCTGGAGGAATAGCATAAAGGTATGAGAGGCAGGAGAAAAGAAGAGGTATACAGGCAATATAACGAAACCAAAGAAATTCCTAGCTCATCTTCCTGACCAACCTGCTAACCAACCGAATTGTCCTGTCTAACATTATGTGTTAAAAACAGGCAGTATGGTGGATGCAGCAAATGCAATACCCAGCTCATGGGACATTGCACACTGGGCAGAGCACTCAGCAGCACACATATCCAGCACAGTGGACACCGCACACATCATAGGGAATCCTTTCACAACAATGGAACATATTTACTGGCTTACCCTGCATCATTGTAAAAGTCTCATATAAAATATTGAGCTTAATCCTTGTTAATATAGCGATTCTCACCGAAGATCATACCATGTATTAACATGCAGAGAAAAATGGAAACATGGGTACCATAATGCAAAACATGAGTCTTCGCTATACTTGTACATCCCGCTTTGATGGATGGCGTAGTCTCTGTTTGCACATTATTAAAGCCTATCTGTTGCTGTCTAGAAGCTCATGTAAATAACTTGCTTGAGGACAAACATCTGCTGCTTTTGTGAAACATAATACATGTTGTATTCCCTGGTAACAAGTGCCAAACAGTATATTCCAATGCCAAAATCTCACCAATTGTTTAGGAAGTTTTATTATGGGCTATAGATGCCACTACAAATATTTTTTTTACACTGAAATACAAGAAAATAATAACAAATCCCACTTATGGCCAAGTTACATCGATGATTCTGCTAAGGTGTCAACCATGAAGTTGCAACTGACACTTTCAGTAAAAGATATCGCTCCTTGCTCACTGGTGAGGAAACGATGGTGAAGTAGACATCTGGCTATATTGTTCAGTAAGAAATCAACACCATAGGAGAAGGTAGGCTGTCGCTTAGCAATCCTGTTGCTGTAAGCTGTCATCAGTGACATCACTAATGGGGCATAGGCCTTATATTTGGATAAACATCCTCATTAAAATGTCGCAGTTCAGGAATTGAGCACACATTGATAGAATATATATTTAAAAAATTCCTACTTTTAAAGGCCAACTAATATTTTTTTTTCATCTTACAGCAGCATCCACACGTGTTGGGCCACCCAATAAGAGGGGATTTTTTCCTCCACATTTGCAAACTGGTACTAACTAGTACTCCAGCTTTACTTTACGTTTCTTTCCCTCACTCGGCTACCAAGCCTCCAGTGCTGTGGGGGCAAACAAGAATGCATTGTAGATGCCCTATGTCCTCATAAGCTGATGATGTCAGGGTGCCAGTGACTAGTCTGCATGATGCCCAAGGGTGTAACACTACACAAACCTGTGACTTTGTGTAACAAAAAGGCGGACTTGATCCACTCGCTGCTTTTTGACAATTTTGGGCGAATCATGGCAATTTTCAAAGCACCCTGGTTGAAAACGACTGGATTAGACAGACACATGACCAGGATTAATCCCTCTATATGGGTTCACATGCACTATATTACCAAAAGTATTTGGACGCCTGCCGTTACACGCACATGATCTTTAATGGCATCCCAGTCTTAGTCCGTAGGGTTCAGTATTGAGTAAGCTTAGTCTTTGCAGCTATAACAGCTTCAGCTCTTCTGGGAAAGCTGTCCACAAGGTTTAGGAGTGTGTCTATTAGCGATGCACCGAATGTTCGGCAACCGAAATTATTCGGCTGAAAATAGCCAAAAAAAGCACTTTCGGTGTTCGGCCGAATAAGTAAATAGGCCGAATAAATTTTGCCGAACAATGACGTTTTTAATGACGCAATCAAATAACCCGCGTAGAGTGAGAGGCGCGCGCTTTATGCAGCAAACATGTCAGCAGTGTGGAAGCACTTTAAAGTGTCAGAGAAAGAGGCAAAAACGGCCGTTTGCAGACATTGTTCTGCTGAATTGTCCAGAAGAGGTGCATCTGCAAAAACGTACAGCACCTCAAGTTTAATTTATCACTTAAAATCAAGACACCCCGAACATCATGCAGAGTACGAGAAAGACACGGCGGCGGCTACGGCAACAGCAGCAGCGAAAAGAAATGTAGCTCCCAGTCCTAGGACACCCACTCCATCTGTGGCTGACTTCTTAGAAAAGGCAAAAAAGTTTGCCAATGACAGTGCCAAAGCTAAAGGTATTACTAAAAGGATCAGGAATTCATCGCATTGGATGATCAACCATTCTCTGTTGTAGAGGATGTTGGATTTCGCAGGCTTATAGACCATATTGAGCCCCGTTACACCATCCCTAGTAGACGGCATTTCTCAGACGTGTGCTTACCTGAGATGTATAAAGTCGTTTCAACTAACGTCCATGAGCTTTTGGCCACAGATATTGCAGCCCTCAGCTTCACGACTGATATTTGGAGCTCGGATGTGAGCCCCACTAGTATGCTGAGTTTAACTGCGCAGTGGATCGACACAGATTTCAAGCTACAAAAGATTGTGCTTCACTCACAAGAGTTTAGAGGGTCCCATACAGCTGTAGCCATATCCGAGGCGTTCGCCAACATGTTTGACACTTGGTGTATCGACCGATCTAAAGTGCATGCGGTAGTCAGTGACAACGCAAGAAATATGGCTAAAGCCATGGAAGATAGCAATCTGAAAGGCATATGGCACACACAATTCAACTGGCGGTCAACGAGGGATTGTTGAGTCAGCGCAGTATAGCAGATGTGATAGCGATAGGCAGGAAAATTGTTGGCCATTTTAAACATTCACCGCTTGCCTATGCGCGCCTACAATCTATCCAAGAACAGTTCGGAATGCCACAAAAACGTTTCCAACAAGATGTGAGCACAAGGTGAAACAGTACATATTATATGCTGGAAAGCCTTTTTGCGCAAAAGCGAGTCTTGGCTACATACATAGCAGATCATGACCTGCCCGCGACATTCACCGCACACCAGTGGGTGTTAATTGAGAACGTTCTCTCTCTTCTCGCCCCCTTTGAGCAGATAACAAAAGAGAGAAGCTCATCTGATGCATCTGTGGCAGACGTCATACCCTTACTTGCAGCATTAAAGCGTCTTTTAAACAAAGAGGCTGAAACAGACCACGGAGTGAAAACAACTAAAAGTGCGCTCTTAGAAGCTGTCAGCACACGATTTAGTCAGGCGGACTCAGAACCCCTGTACTGCATCGTGACTGTGCTTGATCCACGATATAAAGATCATTACTTGGATGTGGGGGAAAAGATGAGCACACGAGAAATGATCCAGGCCGAGTTGGATTTGGGAAAGCCGCTAGGTGATGGAGACGGTCAGGTGATGCACAGCGCAGGAGATGAAAACAGCGCAGAGAGTAAACGGGCTCGTACTACAGATGAGCCTCGCACAGTCTCGCTGTCTGACATGTTCGATGAGATCCTCCAAGAGAATAACCCATTTGCAAGACAGAGGACAAGCTCGACCGCTCAACAGTTAGATGGGTATCTCTCAGAAGTCCCCATCCCCAGGAGCAATAACCCTCTCGAATTTTGGAGGACCAATCAAGGCCGCTTTCCCGACTTGGCGCAGATGGCACGCAGGTAGGCTACTTGTATGGGAGACATTGTTCGTTTTGAAATGAGCAACTGTCAGAAAACTGCAATAAAATTTTCAACTATTCTGCAGGTACTTGTCTGCTCCATGCACAAGCACCGACAGTGAGAGACTGTTTAGTGCTGCATCTCATGTCATCGATGAGAAGAGGAACCGACTTTCATGTGAGAAAGCAGAGAAACTACTTTTCATAAAGAAGAACCTGCCACTTTTCCTGAAGAAGTAGGCTAAGTAGGCTTATGTCTAGGACAGTTATTCATTTGTTTTGGGTTCAGCCACAGTTTTTGCACTATTCAATGCACATTTGTTGTTGTAGACATACAGAGTTACATTCTTTCAGCAGTCAGTTATAGGCCTAACGTAGGCTATTCAAGAAAAGGGCTTCAAAGATGGCAGAAATTTTTTTTTTTTTTTTTTTTTTTTTTACTAATTTATTTATTTTAAGTTATATTGTGCTTTGTTTGTATAATATTTGCTGGAATGTTCAAAAATGTTCAGTGTTAAATAAATATTTTGAAATTGTATTTTTGTTATTTGATTTATTTATCTGAAAAGCAACACAAAATAGTAAAAAGCTAATTTTTACCATTTAATTATTGTAATGGTGAAAAAATTGGCAAAATAAATGGAAAAAATGCGAAACACCGCGTTCGGTATTCGGCCTTCGACCTTCGGCCAAGCATTTCATTATTATTCGGCTTCGGCCAAGAATTTCATTTCGGTGCATCCCTAGTGTCTATGGGAATGTTTGACGATTCTTCTAGAAACGCGTTTGTGAGGTCAGGCTTTGATGTTGGAGAGAAGGTCTGGCTTGCAGTCTCTGCTCTAAGTAATCTCAAACGTGTTCTCTCGGGCTGAGGTCAGGACTGTGTGCAGGCCAATCAAGTTCCTCCACCCGAAACTTCCTCATCCATGTCTTTATGACCCTTGTTTTGTGCACTGGTCCAAATGATTTGGTGGAGGGAGGCTTGTGGTGTGGGGTTAATTTTCAGGAGGTGGGCTTGATTCCTTAGTTCCACTGAAGGGAAATCTTGAGGCGTCAGCAAACCAAGACATTTTGGACAAATTCCTGCTCCCAACATTGTGGGAACAGTTTGGGGATGGCCCATTCCTGTTACAACATGACTGCACAACAGTGAAGGTCCATAAAGACCTGCACAGAGTCCGGACCTTAACCCGATAGAACACCTTTAGGATAAATTTGAGCTCAGACTGTGAGCTAGGCTTTCTCTCCAACATCAGTGCCTGACCTCACAAATGCGCTTCTTGAAGAATGGTCAGACATTCCCATAGACACACTCCTAAACCTTGTGGACAGCCTTCCCAGAGGCGTTGAAGCTGTTATAGTTGCAAAGGGTGGGCCAACTCCATATTGAACCCTACGGACTAAGACTGGGATGCCATTAAAGTTCATGTGCCTGTAAAGACAGGCATCCCAATACTTTTGGTAATATAATGTATGTAAATGGCAAGTTGGGCTTGGTTCCGCTGCTGGTTGGGAGTTATTATTTGAAGGCGTTGGATTACAAACTTTACATAGAGAAGAAGGTTTTGAAATATTGACACACTGATGATTTTTTTTTCTTCATGCTGAATACACTCTCTTATGAAAATTATATTAAAGGTTGATTTTTTTTTTTTTTTACGTAAAAATGATGCTGTACTTACCTGCTGTATGCATTGATATTGCTCAGAGCATTCTCTTCCTTTTCTCCTTGTTGGTTTCCTGCCGGTGTTATCCTCTCCTCCTTCTAAATGCCTCCTCAGCAAGCGTGGTGCTAAGGGGCATCTGTGCGGGCGTGCTCCTGATCCAGGCTGTGCGCGTCCATAGACACATACAGTGGTGATAAGCCATGCCCCAATCTCTCTTCACAGGAGTTTGACTGTCAGCAGGAGGAGCCAATGGCTCCCGCTGCCCTCAGTGCCCTGTGGGACCAGGAAGTGAGAAGAGCGGTGTTGAGGCCAGGACAGCACTGGATCAGTGAGAGGAGTCAGGTAAGTGTTTGGGGATGGGGGAACAAGTAATGGGGAGTTTTTTTTACCTCAATGCAGAGAAAACATTAAGGTAAAATAAAAATTTTAGACTTTACAACCACATTCAGTAAGTCTGAGCTTTGCCCATACAGAACAAAGAAACAGGTTCACTTTAATACTAGCCCTTGCAGCAGCTTATATTAACCTTCACTTTGCTACCCTACCCATTTAACACCTCTAGTACTTGCCAGTTGGTATGCTTGTGCTCTAGTACCCGGTGATGATGTCCTGTGTAAACTGTACTAGGATTAGCTTGGAGCTTACATAGGGCTTCTTTTTTGCTCCCCGTGGCAAACGGAGTGAAGGGAGAGCAATGGAAAGGTAAGCATAAGCTGCTGAGTAGCTGGCTTTAATGCAAATCTGTTGCTTTGCCATGCCTAAGCGAATCACAGGTTCATGGTAAAGCTGAACTCTAGGCAAACAAAATCCCCAGTCATTGCAGTTTTTTATTTTTTGAAAAATATTGTATTTTAATTGGAACTAGTATAAACCCCAGAATTTGTCTTGATTTCAGGCTCTTGTAATTCTCTGTTGAGCAATACTGGGCATAGGAGGGGGCAGAGATGATCCTGGCTTGACAAGGAACATACTGACAGGAGGAGAGAGCAAGAGATCATGTTGGCAGTCTCTTGCTTTTCCTTCTCTGTCTAATTATTACTGTCTAATTGTAGACTGGAGGCAGGAAGGTGACCTAGTGGTATTGCTTATCTTCAGTAAAAAAGTCAGATCACTAGACTAGCTGTGCATGAGCTGTGTGAAAATGTTAGGATTGGGTGGGCAGAATACAAATCCCTTTATAGGCAAAATTGCACCTATATTTGGCTGTCAATCAACATAAATCTTTAACTTGTTTTTTTTACATTTCTTCAGTTGTTTCCTGGTTTCTGATCTTGGCCAAAATGATGTCACACTTACCAGGATTCTTCATTGGCATTTTTTTTTTCATCTGGAGGAGAGGCTTTGTCAGAAAACACACCCTCTTGCCTGCCTGCATGCCTGAGCTAAGGGCAGATGGATTCCAGGAAGTAAATGCTACATGAATCCTCTGCCATTACTCAAGATGGTCATGGCTAGAAATGCTGGGGGGGGGGGTTTCAAACTGTTTTTTTTTTTTTTTTAACAAAATAGAGCATGGAGACATAGATGGGTGAGTGAGTTTGTTTTGAATATTAAAAATAAATGAAATAGCGTTTTCGGTTTGTGATGCTCAGATAAAGTCTGGTTCTGCTTTAAGCTGTTTGCCTAGAGTTCAGCTTGAGCTTTATCTTTAAACATTGCTGTTGGAGTTATCTTTTATGTCCCACTAATGCCATTTAAAGCTCAGAAAGTTTTTAAAGATCGGAAAGTATACAAAGTCTGTATCAGAGCTTGTAGTTAATTATTGATGTACATGGCTAAACCTCAATTAAAAATCTAATTAGCATTTGAAAGTTTATAAAGATAGTACCTGATATCATTGATGTTTTATGTCTAATGCTTCAAACACTAGTATTGCTCATCTAGGAACCTTTGTTCTTGAGTGAAATAAACACAGAAGACAATATAATGTAGAGATATTTTATTTTCAGTACAAATGTTTATTTTAATATTTGTGCGTCTGCCAAGATTGTTATATTAATATCCCACTCCTGGCTACCAAAACAATTCTGTATTCTTCACTTGTGACCATTTATTTCTAATGGCAATTCTTCTTTTCTACCGTATCTGTTCAAATGTCCTTTTGGGGATGATTAGCAAAAAGTACAGCACAGAAAAGTCAAACAAAATTAGAGCATTTGACCATGACAACTAGTCACTATTCATCCTTCAACAAAACTAAGATTCTTGTTATGGTTAACAGTTTCATCTATTTATTATTACAGGTACTTGTGTATTGGCATCAATTTATGCACATAAATTATATAGTGTACATTTGTTGCATTAGTCCCTGCCTTCTAGGACCTTACAATATAATGTCCCTAACTCACATTTACACATAAACATACCAGGGCCAATTTATATGGAAGCCATTTAACCTACCAGTATGTCTTTGGAGTGTGGGAGGAAACTGAAGTATCTGGAGGAAACCTGCCCAGGCACAGGGAGAACATGCAAACTCCGTGCAGGTAGTGCCATGGGCGGGATGTCCCTTTTTTTTCCTGCATTAAAGTAAACCTGACTTAGCCTTATTTACTTCTAAGGTAGCAGCAGTGCTGAAGGGAAATGCGATAAAAAAAAAAGCCACTCAAAAACAATATCTTGGGACTCTGACCTCCAACAACTAGTAAAAGAAATATATTCAAGAGGCTTATGTAATCCACCGCACAAAACTTACATTCTATAAAAAGAAGCTTGATTCATCAAATATGTATATCGCCCATCACAATAAAAATATTAAAAGCTTCCTTGCAATGGCCCCCATCTATTTTATGTATCTGAAGTGTAGTATATCTGCAAGTACTTGACCTCTGCCCATGTTTACATTAAAGTGGACCTTTATCCAGGAATATGAATTTCTTTGCTCTGCCTTCTTGCCCCTCTCCTTTTTTTACAGCTGAAAAAAAGTTTAACAATATTTTTTTCTCTTTCGTTCATTGAAGGACACACCTCCTTATCTTCTTGACCATTGGGTTATGCTGCCCCCTACAGGAGTAGGACACTAGGCAGGAAAAAACTTCGACTATGCCTATGTGGGCAGTCCCAGGGGGTATACTCCCACTCTCAGCCATAGGCACTCAGTTTTTTACTGCCTAGTCAGGAGTAAGGACCTAGTTCCTTGCTGGGATCTCTGGTCCTGGCAATTTTTTCCTTTTAAGTTGAATTTTTTTCTTTTCTTTGGTATTTTGTTCCTGTGAGAATTTACTATCAACTGCAGGATTGGGCGACGGACTGGATAATCTAGATCCAGAGGTTCCCCCCAGTCTGGCCAGCGAGGGCACGCAGGCCTCAGCTCCACGCTAGGTCGGCCGCGACTTAGCCCCACTGGACAGGGGTTGCCCTGCGAGTTAAAAGTCTTGTGAGGGTGCATACGACCTGGCCTCGGCTTGAGTCACAGCGTTCCCCCTGGCTGACAGCCTCCCCTATTCCGATGGAGCAGTGGTCTGTCAGGAGTGTTGCCCACCCTGTTCCTGGTATGGTAAGTAGTTGACCCCCCTCTAATCCTGGAGGTTTTTGGGGTGGACATGGGCTCCTCCCTGGGATGGTCAGACCCCTGGGTTCCCCTCCTTTCCACGCAGCGCCCCTCCTTTCTCGGCGGTCCTCTGTGGACTTGCTACCCCCCATCTGCCCACCCCTCTCTCATAGGGTGGCCTTACCTTTTAGATCAGTCTGGGGTGTCGAGCTGGTGATGGGGGTGGGGGGCGCGCTGCCAGAGACTGGACAATTTACCTTTGGAAGGGGGCTGTACCTGGGCCCCCTTTCCTGCTGAGATTGTGTTCTGTGCTTTTGGGGTCCCCTCTGGGCCCCGGGAGCCACGTGGGGCCACCGTGTTCTTGTCGTTTTTTGTCTTGTAGATCGGTGGCCATTTTCCTTTGGTTTTTCTCAATGAAAATAGCGGCGGCCATGTTTTTGAAGCTGTAGCACAGTGATTTCTGAGGCTGCTATCAAAGCAAGCTGGGCTTTCATAACACCTCAGCAGTGCCACAGGCAGATTACCTCCATGCCATGCCGCATTTATGCAGTAATTCATGCAAAAGGAGCCCTGACCAAGTATTGAGTGCATACTATTCTGTACATAGACATACTTTTCAATAAGCCAACATTTCTGTATTAAAAATCCTTTTTTTTTTTTGGTCTTATGTAATATTCCAATTTTCTGAGATACTCAGTTTTAGGTTTTCACTAGCTGTAAGCCATAATCATCAAAATTTAAATAAAGAAATGCTTGAAATATAACACTCTGTGTGTAACGCATCTATAAAATAAAAAATATACGAGTTTCACATTTTGAATTGAATTACTGAAATAAAATAACTTTTTGATGGTATTCTAATTTTATGAGATGCACCTGTATATTTGTAGTAAAAATACCCAAATATTACAAATGTTTAAAAACTACAGTAGTTTTCCTTTAAAGGAAATGCAACTGCTACATCTTTAACTGACTTCAAGAGGAACTACCTTTTAAAAATGTAAAAATTTGCTAGGGTTTTTTTTTTGGCAGAAGGCATTGTTTTTCTCCTGTAATTTAAACTGCACAGTGCCCTTTCTCAATATGCTGAAAATAGAGCTAGGTGGTGGAAATTATGTACAGTGCCTTTCAAAAGTATTCACCCCTTTGGCTTTTTACCTATTTTGTTACATTACAGTCTTAAGTTCAGTGTTTTGTTAATCTGAGTTTTTTATCTAATGGATCAGAACACAATAGTCTAAGTTGGTGAAGTTAAATGAGAAAAATCTATACATAAAACTATTTTTTAGATGTAGAAAACAGAAAATTGTCATGTACGTATGTATTCACCCCCTTTGTTATGAAGCCCATAAAAAGCTCTGGTGCAACCAATTGCCTTCAGAAGTCACATAATTAGTGAAATGATGTCCACCTGTGTGCAATCCGAGTTTTACATGATCTGTCATTACATATACACACCTTTTTTTGAAAGGCCCCAGAGGCTGCAACACCTAAGCAAGAGGCACCACTAACCAAACCCTGCCATGAAGACCAAGGAACTCTCCAAACAAGTAAGGGACAATGTTGTTGAGAAGTACAATTTAGGGTTAGGTTATAAAAAATATCCAAATCTTTGATTATTACCCAGGAGCTTCATCAAATCTATCATAAACAAATGGAAATAACATGGCACAACAGCAAACCTGCCAAGAGACGGCCGCCCACCAAAACTCACGGACGGGGCAAGGAGGGCATTAATCAGAGAGGCAGCACAGAGACCTAAGGTAACCCTAAAGGAGCTGCAGAGTTTCACAGAAGAGACTTGAGTATCTGTACATTGGAGGACAATAAGCCGTACGGTCCATAGAGTTGAGCTTAATGGCAGAGAGGATAGAAGAAAGCCATTACTTTCTGATGAGACTAAAATTTTACTTTTTGGCCATTAAAGAAAATGCTACTGTATGTCTGGCGCAAACCCAACACATCACATCACCCAAAGAACACCATCCCTACAGTGAAACATGGTGGTGGCAGCATCATGCTGTGAGGATGTTTTTCAGCAGCCGGGCTGGGAAACTGGTCAGGGTTGAGGGAAAGTTAGATGGTACTAAATACAGGGATATTCTTGAACAAAACCTGTACCACCCTGTGCTTGATTTGAGGCTAGGACAATGACCCCAAACCCCAAAACACACTGCTAAAGCAACACTTGAGTGGTTTAAGGGGAAACATGTAAATGTTTTGGAATGGCCTAGTCAAAGCCCAGACCTCAATCCAATAGAAAATCTGTGGTCAGACTTAATGATTGCTGTTCACAAGCGCAAACCATCCAACTTGAAGGAGCTGGAGCAGTTTTGCAAGGAGGAATGGGCAAAATCCCCAGTGGTAAGATGTGGCAAGCTCATAGAGACTTATCCCAAGCGACTTGGAGCTGTGATTGCTGCAAAAGGTGGCTCTACAAAGTATTGACTTCAGGGGGGTGAATAGTTATGCACATTGACTTTTTCTGTTATTTTGTCCTATTGTTTGTTTCACA
Source organism: Pelophylax lessonae (assembly GCF_965119305.1). Lineage (NCBI taxonomy): Eukaryota > Metazoa > Chordata > Amphibia > Anura > Ranidae > Pelophylax > Pelophylax lessonae. Next base: position 542,992,591 of record NC_138770.1, on the reverse strand, counting down.
ATAAAAAAAAAAAAACATCTTCAAAGTTGTGGGCATGTTCTGTAATTTAAATGATGCAAATCCTCAAACAATCCATGTTAATTCCAGGTTGTGAGGCAACAAAACAAGAAAATGCCAAAGGGGGGTGAATACGTTTGCAAGGCACTGTAACTTTTGTGCACAATTAGAGGAGTTTCATCATTAGTAGATGTCCAAAGGCCGAAAAAGAGCATTGCAGGAAGAAGTAGAAAAGATGATGTTGACATCAAATGGAATGGCAACTGGAGGCTGGATCAGTCACTAGAGGAAGGCATAATGTGCAAGTAAGCTGTGATTATGATATCCCCCCCTCCCCCCCCCCCGTGCATTTATGCCAGCTAGCCTGTTCATTCACTGCAGATCAGTGAAATGCCTGGTACACCCCAATCTGGATGTCCATGTAGCAGTCTCTTCTACCTAACAATGTGGCATTGGGTGCTAGAGTGCTGTCACTTTCAGACAGGATGAGGGTCTTTAGCACTTTGTAAGCTGCAATAGGGTTCTTACACATGGCTTTTTCATTATCCAGATTATCCAAACAGGTCAGTGGTCTTTTTGGTAAACATGCTACTTTGCCATACAAGCGCAGAGTAGAGTTTAATTTTCTCCAGTGCTGAGAGCTAGAAAATTGTTGGCCCTTGGCCCCACACTCTATCTGCAAAGTATTGAGGAGACATCCTCTCTTTAGACCCCTGATGTCTTAAAGAAATGTGTTGAATTGCATGTATGGGAGCATAGTGCAGTTTAGTTCATCTCCTGGGGAGTGAACGGATGAGCTGATAATTATCTGAACACTCTAAGGGCCCATTACAAAGCAGTAAGGTGTGTATCTTACTTATACATCATCTGATCTTGTGTAAAACATTGCATTGGTTCCTGACATTGTGCCATTCCATAGAGCAGTGGGCTTAAAATGTCATCCCTTTGCTTGCCTTTTTTTGTCCCTTGGGGCAACATTTCTTCCACAGACACCAGCGATAGGGGAACACTTCCTTCAAATGATACCAACAATGGAGCTATTTCAACCATTGACTTCAATGATGGGGTGCTGTTCCTCCCACTGACACCAATAATTGGGCACTATTTTTCCCATTGATATCAATGATGGGGCACTATTCCTCCTCTTACTGACCCCAGGCGCTAAGTAATTTTTTTTTTTTACTCCCACTGACCACTGAACCTGAGACATTGTCCCTCCCCACTGACACTGGGACATTTTCTACTCCCACTGACCACAGTCCGGCTCCCCAAAGTCTAAAGAACAGTAAAACTGGCCCTTTTCATAGCGGACAGACTCAGTATTTACCACCTGTCAATGGCAGTGAGAGATCTTGCAGCCTATCCTCCTCCTTTGTACTTCCCAATCTTTCTGCTGTCCTTGTTTTAATCCCACAGTCTCAGCGTATCATTAATTTAGATGCCGTTGATATGGCAAGCGCTATGAACAGATTAAGTGTTCCTCCGAGAAGGTAAATAAATAAAAGCACTGGCTAATCAGGCAGACGGAAAGACAAAGTGTGATTAATGAATTAGTCATCTGTGTTTGTGTTATTCATTAATCGCCTAACTGGCTTGATCTGACAGCATTAAAAGTTGCCTTGCATTTTTACATGTAATTTATCATTGCAATATTGCAGGCACATGGCTGGAAAAAGGGTCAGTAACCAAAGGCATTGCAATGAACATGATCCTTGTTTTATGAGTTAGGGAGCTCTTGAACTGAGACAAACATGCTGCCAGTAAAGTGTTAGGATCAGGACACCTTGGGGATAGAAGGAGTGACGGAATGAAGGACACCTCCCATCACGCTCGCTGCAAATCTGTTCTGACAGGTTCTTCTCAAAGTTCTGTTTCCTCAGTAGTGGTTTAGCAGTGGTTAGCAAATATATCAATCAGCACTGTGAAAAAGTCTGTACTGTTTTCATTGATACAGTTCCAATCTTTGTCTTTCTGTGGGTGGCTGTTTAGTAAAATTCACCATTAGGTACAAAAAAAATGGCTAAATCTTAAGACATTCCCCATTCACTAATAAATAAAATGGGCATTTTATGATGTTTGGATCAATCCAGAAAATATTTTCACCCATCTATTGCCGAGTTCTATCCAGTGGAAAAAGATTTTATAAAAAAAAAAAGTGGCCTCAGTCTTAAACAAACATCTCACTGTACCAATTTGAAGATGTTCATTCAAAGACTCTGAAAATGGGAAGTCTGAGATGCACTCAAATGCTCTCTTTACACTTGCATGCCCAGCTCTGTAATTACCTATGGTTACAATTTCCATCTGCCAAACTGCAGCTAACTGGGCTAGGGCAATGAACAACCAACACAATCCTGTTTTTCAGGACCATACTCTAACTAAGCATCTACAGCAATTATCTCTTGCCCTTCTCTTTTGGAAAAAGTAAGTACACACATTTCCAGAATGGCTCTGATCTCCATTCACATGCTCAGTATCTTGTGGCTTAAAGCCTGCTCAGCTGAAACTGCCTGTAAAAGACACCCCATATGTATTCCCTTTGAACCACTTTGGCACTTAAAACCTAAGTTCAGCCCTTCTGTTCAGTGTAAGACTTAGCCCACAAAGTCCACCAAATCTTCCCCAAAGCCTTTTTCCCCAATAAAGGTTCACTTTCACTCCTTAGAGTGGGAGAATGTCTGTAACAGTGTGCCTCTTTATGAGTCACAGAGGTCCCAGACCCATGGGTTCAATCAGTGGTTTGAAAAGGGTGCAAAATAGAATTGAAAACTTTGCCCCCTCGCCTCTTCCTTTTTTCATATCAACCAGAATCTGCGATTTGCAGAATGCCCTGAACTGTCTCTTTTATTATGTATAAGAGAGTTGTGTGGAATGGAGTATATTTTAGCTAGTTATTGTGACAACAAAGTATCATCCCTAAATAGTTCGTGGAAGGAGAGAGAGGACTTAAAATATACTTAGCTTGTCTCATCAGTGTATACAAATCCAGTAGTAGTAAAAAATTCATCTTTTATTTTATACAATATATAAAAACTGCATGTCTTAATAACTGCAGAATACATTACAAAAAAGGGGGGTAAGTTGGATTTTTGTAAGAGGGTTGACGCGTTTCGCGGAACAGCTGCTTTTTCAGAACCATACGTCTTAAATACAATGAAGAGGTCCACTCATAAGACAATCAAAACAAATATAATAAAGAAAAGAAAATGCAAACATGAGAAGATTATGAATTCATAAAATATTGGTGCATGGTCAAAATCCCATGGCAAGTTGGTAATTTGTACATGCTATCCATAGAAGATATCCATACAGGGTTCAAAAACATTCCTTATGTGTGAGAAAAGCAGAGTGGAAATACGAAGCCGAGACGGATCCATCATGATACACCCATGCCTGAGAGCACCAAAATTGCCCCCGACTGATTCCGATATAAAAAAGACACATACAGTAGCTTACAAAAGTGAGTACTCCCCTCACATTTTTGTAAATATTTTATTATACCTTTTCATGTGACAACACTGAAGAAATGACACTTTGCTACAATGTAAAGTAGTGAGTGTACAGCTTGTATAGCAGTGTAAATTTGCTGTCCCCTCAAAATAACTCAACACACAGCCATTAATGTCTAAACCGTTGGCAACAAAAGTGAGTACCCCCCTAAGTAAAAATGTCCAAATTGGGCCCAAAGTATCAATATTTTGTATGGCCAACATTATTTTCCAGCACTGCCTTAACCCTCTTCTTGGGCATGGAGTTCACCAGAGCTTCACAGGTTGCCACTGGAGTCCTCTTCCACTCCTCCATGATGACATCACAGAGCTGGTGGATGTTGGAGACCTTGCGCTGCTCCACCTTCCGTTTTTAGGATGTCCCACAGATGCTTAATAGGGTTTAGGTCTGGAGACATGCTTGGCCAGTCCATCACCTTTACCTTCAGCTTCTTTAGAAAGGCAGTGGGCGTCTTGGAGTTGTGTTTGGGGTCATTATCATGTTGGAATACTGCCCTGCGTCCAATCTCAGAAGGGAGGGGATCATGCTCTGCTTTAGTATGTCACAGTACATGTTGGCATTCATGGTTCCCTCAATGAACTGTAGCTGAAGCTTCCCAGTGCCGGCAGCATTCATGCAGCCCCCCCTGACTGTAGGCAAGACACATTTGTCTTTTTACTCCTCATCTGGTTGCTGCCACACACACTTGACACCAGCTGAACTACATACGTTTATCTTAGTCTCCTCAGACCACAGGGCATGGTTCCAGTAATCAATGTCCTTAGTCTGCTTGTCTTCAGCAAACTGTTTGCGGGCTTTTTTGTGCATCATCTTTAGAACAGGCTTCCTTCTGGGATGACAGCCATGCAAACCAATTTGATGCAGTGTGCGTCTGAGCACTGACAGGCAGACCCCCCACCCCTTCAACCTCTGCAGCAATGTTGGCAGCACTCATACCTCTATTTCCCAAAGACAACCTCTGGATATGACGCTGAGCATGTGCACTCAACTTCATTGGTCGAGGCGAGGCCTGTTCTGAGTGGAACCTGTCCTGTTAAACCGCCATATGGTCTTGGCCACAGTGCTGCAGCTCAGTTTCAGGGTCTTGTCAATCTTCTTATAGCCTAGGCCATCTTTATGTAGAGAAACATTTCTTTTTTTCAGATCCTCAGAGAGTTCTTTGCCATGAGGTGCCATGTTGAATTTCCAGTGACCAGTATGAGAGTAAGAGCAATAACACCACATTTAACACACCTGCTCCCCATTCACAACTGAGACCTTGTAACACTAATGAGTCACATGACACACGGAAAGGAAAATGGCTAATTGGGCCCAATTTGGACATTTTCACTTAGGGGTGTACTCACTTTTGCTGCCAGCTGTTTGGACATTATTGGCTGCCTTTTGAGTTTTTTTTGAGGAGACAGCACATTTACACTGTTATACCAGCTGTACACACACTAATTTACATTGTAGCAAAGTGTCATTTCTTCAGTGTTGTCACATGAAAAGATATAATAAAATATTTACAAAAATGTGAGAGGCGTACTCACTTTTGTGAGATATTGTATTTCACTTATTTAAATGCAAATTAATTAATAACTTTTTTTAAATGCGTTTTTCTGGATATTTTTGTAGTTATTCTGTCTCTCACCGTTAAAATGAACCTACCATTAAAATTATAGACTGATCATTTCTTTGTCAGTGGGCAAACATACAAAATCAGCAGGGGATGAAATACTTTTTTCCCCTCACTGTATGTGTGTATTATCAATATTGTATTTGTTTATTGAAACTTCAATGTAAAAAGAAGAGGAAAAAAATGAGTGTTTTTTTCATGATAAAACAGTACACTTTTGAAAATGTTTTTGTTGCTGTGTATTTTTCAGTTAAGAATTAATAAAATTGACGATAGATCCACTTTAATCAAAAAATACAGAATATTATGCTAAGTACACTTTAACTTACCATTGCTTCTCGCGTTAGCTGCTTTATCTTGCGATTCAGTTTATTTCTTCATATTTATAAAAGTTAAAATGTCTTTTTAAATAAAAATTCAAATTGCATGATTTACAATAAGGATGACAGTAGGTATTATATTTTGCACTGATATGTAGCCCACAAACACTCATACATGAAAAATGACTTGCTTTATCGTTTTGTCTAAACATGAACCTAAAATAACTTTAAGGCTTTTATAAAAGAAATGTGATGTACTGTGCTGAAATGACCTTAATATCCACATGCTGTTAAGACTTGTAGTATTTGCGTCAGTTGACTTTCAATATATATATATATATATATATATATATATCAATCATACATAAATAAATAAAAAGACCAGTGTTGTAGTTTGTACCACAAAAAAATGTGTTAGATAGCAAATGAAAGAAGTCCAAACAGAGGCACAAACAAAGTGTTTACAAAGCACACAGATTTCAGGCATTTCAGGCATGTGTAGGTAGACAGCCATAGCTAAAGGTGACAATGTCTGGGAATTTAGCATAGTGGGAGGTGATCATGGCTCAGAATTAAGCATAGTGGGAGGTGATCATGGCTCAGAATTAAGCATAGTGGGAGGTGATCATGGCTCAGAATTAAGCATAGTGGGAGGTGATCATGGCTCAGAATTAAGCATAGTGGGAGATGATCATGGCTACAAATGAGGCATAGTGGGAGGTGATCATGGCTCAGAATTAAGCATAGTGGGAGGTGATCATGGTTCAGAATTATGCATAGTGGGAGGTGATCATGGCTCAGAATTAAGCATAGTGGGAGGTGATCATGGCTCAGAATTAAGCATAGTGGGAGGTGATCATGGCTACAAATGAGGCATAGTGGGAGGTGATCATGGCTCATAATTAAGCATAGTGGGAGGTGATCATGGCTCAGAATTAAGCATAGTGGGAGGTGATCATGGCTCAGAATTAAGCATAGTGGGAGGTGATCATGGCTCAGAATTAAGCATAGTGGGAAGTGATCATGGCTCAGAATTAAGCATAGTGGGAGATGATCATGGCTACAAATGAGGCATAGTGGGAGGTGATCATGGCTCAGAATTAAGCATAGTGGGAGGTGATCATGGCTACAAATGAGGCATAGTGGGAGGTGATCATGGCTCAGAATTAAGCATAGTGGGAGGTGATCATGGCTCAGAATTAAGCATAGTGGGAGGTGATCATGGCTCAGAATTAAGCATAGTGGGAGATGATCATTGCTCAGAATTAAGCATAGTGGGAGGTGATCATGGCTCATAATTAAGCATAGTGGGAGGTGATCATGGCTCAGAATTAAGCATAGTGGGAGGTGATCATGGCTCAGAATTAAGCATAGTGGGAGGTGATCATGGCTCAGAATTAAGCATAGTGGGAGGTGATCATGGCTCATAATTAAGCATAGTGGGAGGTGATCATGGCTCAGAATTAAGCATAGTGGGAGATGATCATTGCTCAGAATTAAGCATAGTGGGAGGTGATCATGGCTCATAATTAAGCATAGTGGGAGGTGATCATGGCTCAGAATTAAGCATAGTGGGAGGTGATCATGGCTCAGAATTAAGCATAGTGGGAGGTGATCATGGCTCAGAATTAAGCATAGTGGGAGGTGATCATGGCTCAGAATTAAGCATAGTGGGAGGTGATCATGGCTCAGAATTAAGCATAGTGGGAGGTGATCATGGCTCAGAATTAAGCATAGTGGGAGGTGATCATGGCTACAAATGAGGCATAGTGGGAGGTGATCATGGCTCAGAATTAAGCATAGTGGGAGGTGATCATGGCTCAGAATTAAGCATAGTGGGAGATGATCATGGCTACAAATGAGGCATAGTGGTAGGTGATCATGGCTCAGAATTAAGCATAGTGGGAGGTGATCATGGCTCAGAATTAAGCATAGTGGGAGATGATCATTGCTCAGAATTAAGCATAGTGGGAGGTGATCATGGCTCATAATTAAGCATAGTGGGAGGTGATCATGGCTCAGAATTAAGCATAGTGGGAGGTGATCATGGCTCAGAATTAAGCATAGTGGGAGGTGATCATGGCTCAGAATTAAGCATAGTGGGAGGTGATCATGGCTCAGAATTAAGCATAGTGGGAGGTGATCATGGCTCAGAATTAAGCATAGTGGGAGGTGATCATGGCTCAGAATTAAGCATAGTGGGGGGTGATCATGGGTACAAATGAGGCATAGTTGGAGGTAATCATAATTTGTATTGTTGCATAGTGGGAGGGCATTCTGGCTGATAATAGGGCATAGTTGGAGGTGATCAAGATTGGGAATGAGGCATATTTGCCATGTTTGTGGTTGGAAATGAGGCATATTTGACTGTAATCATTGCTGGGAATGCGGCATAGTGGGAGGTGATTGTGGCTCATCGCTGGCAATGTGACCTAGTGGGAGGTTATCATGTCTGGGAATGAGGCATAATGGGAGGTTATTGTGGATGGGAATGAGGAGCAGTTGGAGGTGACCATGGTTAAGGTGGGTGAGGGAGACTGTTTATGGTGGATGTGGAGAACGGGGTGAAATGTGAAATGTTCAAGTTTGGGGAAAGTGGTAGATGATCATGGTGGGGAAGGGAAAAGGGCATGAGGTGATTGTATCAGTAGGTAAGTAGTTTGCAAGCGTATTGTATTGGAGAAGTAATGCAGAGTGGAAAGGGATCGAACAGTGGGGGCAGGGAGACAGAGTAAGAATAGTATCTGATCATATAGAGGGGGATAAGGTAGAGCAGCAGCTGACTGGAACATAGGTCATTACTCCTTAAAGCCCAACTCCAGGAAACTTGGAAATTCTCACTTGCATGTTACCTACTCATTTAGGTCTAGGGGGCATAGAAAAAAATGTTTATGTACCTGATCCACTGATTCTCTGTGCTACTAGACTGGTCCACACAGCGTCTTCTGCCCCACGCTTCAGCAATGCAAGGTCCTTAGTCCACTACCGGAATGTGGGGAAGGGTCATCTGCCAAGGGAGTGGAGGATCGGATAAGTAAACATGCTTTTACCCTCCCCTAGAATATACTAGCAGTTAACCTTTTCTGTGCGGGTAGATTTTTTTTAATACCCCATAGTTGGGATTTAAAAAGATCTCTAGCTTCTGCCTCACAATAATGACAAGACGTCATAAAATAACAGTTAAGGAGAGCAGGAAAAAGAATCACCTTAGGTGGAAATAAAAACAATTTATGAGAAATAAAAGATTTCATAAGTTAAATAGACATTTCATATGAAAAAAATACCAATTACCCAAAAATGATCACGAGATAAACTTGGCTACTGTAGTGCCCCCCCCTCTATCAAACAGTTTGCAAGATCAAACCCACAGTTTTGTTGGCACCAGATTTTAGCTAGATATGTCCAGGCCATGTATTGAATTGCAACATGTGTGGCTCACTTAAGCTCTCAAACACCTAAAAACCTGGATTGTAGTTTTATGATGCCTTTGAACAAGCCAGCTGCCTAAAATTCAAAGTAGACTTAAAGTCTAAAGTGTAAAGGCATGAAATCCCGGATAAGGATGTGTGTTATAAGCAGTAATCTCTCAAATATCTCAACAGTTGAATATCATTTTTTTTTCACTGAATTTTCCAAACCATTTTATATGCAAATTTAATATGTAAACAAGCAGATGTCACTAAATTATATATTCAAATTGTATTCCTGAACTGCAAGTAAATATGTGTTACTTTTACATATTTGTATCACATAATTTAATGCAAATTACATCGTTTAGTAGTTAATAAAATTACCAAGACAGGAAAATGTTTAACAGCCACAGTGACAGATAAAAGTATATAGGACTTTTAAAGCGGTAGCAAACCGCTGTGTTTTTTTTTTTTACCTGCAAGGTAAAGACATAATGTGCAAGTATATACTAGCACATTATGTGAAACTTACCTGAAAACGAAGCACTTCCAGCGTCGAGGTGTCACTGCTGAGAGAGCTTCCTTCTTCACCTGGTCTTCCTTCCGGGTTCATGGACTCTGTCTGTGTGAGTGCCTGCAGCCATGATAACCTCACCCCCCGCGCTTGCGCACGGGATCCGCTGCTTACGGCACAGGACCCTAAAGGAACGACCCGGGTGACCATTTCTTCAGAGCGCATGTGCTGGTGACATCACTGGCTGCATGTACAGTAAATATCTCCTAAATGGTGCACGTTTAGGAAATATTTACAGTACCTATAGGTAAAAGTCAGAGATGGGAGTTTACTCCCACTTTAAGGTGCTCTCTCACCCTCAGGAAAAATGATTCATACACAGCTTTACATAAAACTCATCTATTTCAATTACAACATTTTTAAAACCAGGGAATACACCCATAAAATCAATAAATGGATGATATATCACAGAACATTTAGCACAATGAACTCGAAAACACTTTCCTAAATCAAAGAATTCTGTATAGCAAACAATAGTAATATTCTGTTAAGAAAAAACAAAAGTGAAAGAAAAGCAGTTGCAAAGTATGGCTACAACGAAGGTGAGGTAAATTGAATCACACGAAGCTTTATTGAATGAAAAAATTATGGAATAAAAGTTAAAACAACAGCATCAACATTGCACAGAATGTTATAAGAGAATTACCTATCGACATAAAGATGAAACACTGTAAAAGGTCCTGTCTGGTGAAAAATGGCACCACTACGCTGCAGACTCCACCCACCACCCCAATTGCACATTGAAAAATCCAACAATCACTTGAAAAATCAAAAAATATTCAAAAAATGTTCATGACAAAAATGAAATTAATTGTAGTGCTCTTGGAGTGTGAACATGATATATATGGAGAGAGCCACCTCCAGTAGAAGCATCCAGTTGGAGATATTTGTGCAAATTTTGATATAAGAGTTTTGGTTGGTGGTTATCAAAGGTCTCCGTATATGACCGTTAGGTGCAGGGTCCTCACACCCATATGGTATACAAGGGCAATTGATGGCTCTACCACAACTTCCTCTGGTAAATGGACATGTATTGAATGGCTGCACTTTCCAGATGAATCTTTAAACACAGAACACAGCAGTAGACACCATGTAAAGCGGCACGGACATATGACTGAAACGGACAGACAGGCAAGCGAAGCAGGCAAACAAACAGATGGCTTTAAACATTGATTTGCATACCCGGTCTGATATTCAACCAGTATATGTGTCTGAGCAGTCAGGACGCTCTGCAGCTAAATGTCCTCTGGTCTGATTGCAGTCCGGTGTATAAGATTATGCTTACTGATAGACACACTTTGTATGTCTCCGACCGTTCAGTCAGCCTTCCATCTCTATAGATTTCACCAGGACAGGCATGTTAGCAAACATGTAGTCACAGGAACAGAGCCGTTTACTGACCGTGTGGATGGTCTGAGTCCGTGTGATGTCCGCTTAGTGCCGTCCGTCAGTATGTAGAAGTCAGTCCAATTGTGTGTCCGGCCATGGTGAGTCCGTTGAGGGGGCAAGCCTTAGTGTCCGCCAGAGAGCGTGGGAGCTTATCCGTCTACCAATCAGGGCTTGGGCATCGAGCATCCGAACTGTGTACGCGGTCAAAGTTTCCGATAGGGTGGAGGGTGGAGTCCGCAGGCGTAGTGGTGTGTGACGTCGACGCGTTTCGCGTGACGCAGCACGCTTCTTCAGGACGTAATTAGCGTCCATTACGTCAGTCTTTTAATACTAGGAGCTCAGCGATCATTGGTTAAAGACAGTCAGGCTCCCTGCTGACGTGTTATCACCTAAATAGTGACCCCTAGTGGACTCGGGAGAGATCAACACTAAAAAGAAGCACATAGATTGTTACAAGCAAAATATATGACAACGTAATCAATACTATCATATGTGGTTGTAAATAAGCAACATTCAAGGTGATTAGGAGTTAATCTATGGATGAAGGGAGCAGAGGAATCCAGTTATCATTTTTACAAATAGATAAAGAGGAGCATTTAAGAAATCAGGGATTCAAGTGTGATCTAGGGAGGCAGTTCTTATCACATTTATTGCCTAAACAATAATCAAGGGATATTTACAAAGCCCTGATACTCTTATACCATATCCACACCACCATACATGGAGTATATATAATGGACATATACAACCCATATAGTATATAGCAATATATGTTATATTGGTGATCTATTAAATAAGAGAACATAACAGGGTTGATACATATGTCCAAGTATAACTACTCCAGAATTGTTGTTATTGATTCAAAAATATTTTCAGACTACACTTGGTGTTAAGGCCTTTAGGTACAAGAGTTCCGAGACAAAAAATCCAGGCTTTCTCCCTTTGAAGGAGAATCCTGTCATAATCACCTCGTCTGGGTGAAAGATCAAGGGAGAAAAAACCTTTTACTTTTAGGCCTTTAGGGTCACTATTATGTAGTTCTTTAAAATGAATGGCAAGGGGGGTGTCTTCATTGAGTCTAATGCTTTTGATGTGTTCGTTGATTCTTATGCGGAGCTGACGCTTAGTTTTCCCCACATAGAATTTGTTGCATGGGCATTGAATAGAGTAGAGGACTTTGCTAGTTCCACAATTGATGAACCGCTGTATGAGGAAGGTTCTGGTACCTTCTGAGTTTGTGAAGACATTGGTTTTCTCCACAAACCTACAAATGCCGCAATGGCCACAGGGAAACATTCCCTTAAGAGGAGGAAGATCTGTAAGCCAGGAATGTTTAGTGTTTTTTTGGAATTCTGAGTGAACCAAATGGTCGCCTAGATTATTTGCTCGTTTTGCCACCAACAAGGGCCTGGGTCCTACTATCTCTCCTATTTTCCCCGCTCTTCTAAGAATGTGCCAATGATTTTCAAGAATGGTTTTTACTTCATTCCATTGCCCACCAAATTTGGTGATCAATCTAGGGCAATTATCCTGTTTTGGTTTTTGTTTCTTAATGGGATTAAGGATTTCTTGGCGTGAACGTTTACCTGCCAGTTTTTTCGCACGTCTAAGGGTTCTGTGAGAGTATCCTCTCTCACGGAACCTGGAGTAGAGCTTTGCAGCTTCCCGGTGGTATTCAGCAGGGTCAGAGCAAATCCGTTTGACCCTGATGAATTGCCCTACCGGAATTCTGCGAATCAGGGATCCAGGATGGTAACTGTCTGCACGTAATAACGTGTTTGCAGCAGTTTCCTTTCGAAATGTGGAAGTAGAGAGACAACCTTGGTTTATCTTGATTTTGAGATCAAGGAAAGAAATTTCAAGGGGATCTGCTATATATGTAAGTTTTATATTCCTAGGGTTAGAGTTGAGCTCAATCATGAACTCATCCAATTCACCCCTAGAGCCAGTCCATAAAACCAATACATCATCAATGTACCTCAGCCATGTTTTTACATGGCTGAGGTACATCAACGAAGTGTATATGGTTTCCTCCTCCCATAGGCCTAGGTGGAGGCATGCGTATGATGGGGCCCACGGGGCTCCCATCGCGGTCCCTTGTATTTGCTGGAAATTGCTTCCGAGAAATTGAAAAAAGTTGTTAGTTAAAGCAAAGTCTAAGATTTCAATCAGGAATTCATTTTGGGCCCCAAATTTATAATGTTTTTGTTCAAGGAAGTGATAAACGGCTAATATTCCCCATTCATTGGGAATAGATGTGTATAATGATTCAACATCTATTCCCACCAGTAGAGCTCCATTTGGGACCTCAATATCACTAATTTTCTGTAGAACATCACTAGTGTCCCTGACGTATGAGGGCAAATCCATCACCAAGTCTTTAATGAATGAATCAAGATATCTACCGAGTTTTTCAAGGGGTCCCCCGATTGCCGAAACAATAGGACGGCCCGGGGGGTTCAAGAGATTTTTATGAAGTTTCGGAAGAATATAAAAAGTCGGTATATTGTAATTGGGAATTTCAAGATATTCCTTCTCGGACTTGGTGATTAGGTTGGCCTCATACGCCAGGGACAGTTTGATGTGGATTTCAGCCGCCAATTGTGGGAAGGGGTTGAAAGTCAACTTCCTATAGGTACTGCTGTCCGAGAGCAGCCGGGAGACCTCGGCCTCATAGCTGGTCTCAGACATCAGCACCACATTGCCTCCTTTATCACTCCTTTTTATGACAATGCCCTCTGCTTTCTTCAGCTCTTCCAGAGCTTGTCTCTCATCAGCAGTGAGATTATCAGAAACTGGGAGACTCCAATCAATCTTGGTTAAGTCCTCTTCCACAAGCATAAGAAAGGTGTTAAGCCATTTGTTGGTAGTGAATTTAGGCATAATAGTAGACCTGATTAGGAGCTTACATTTCCTCCGATATGCACCAGAAATCAATTCCTCATCCAGCGGTTCATCAATATTCTCATCAAGTAGGGACTCAAGAATCTCCAATGCTTCTTTGTCACTGGGGTCACTCGACTCCTGGGCATCAGCCACTGTGTCTTTGTCTTGGGAAAATAATGAGGAAAGATAGACTTTTCTTAAGAATAGACATATATCTTTATATACATCAAAATGGTCCATTTTTGCAGTTGGTGAAAACGATAAACCTTTCTGTAGGAGCAGGATGTGTGATTTATTTAGCGGAAAATTAGATAGATTAACCACTTTACAGTCATCATGAGTGGGAACTTCTATTTCTAGGGGCTGAACAGACACATGATTATTTACCTCTAGTTTCTTTTGGTCCGTGCCCTGGTTTCCCATTGTGATCCTGCTTCTACGTTTCCTCCTCCTTTTACGCCTTTTTTTGGGGGGGGAGGATTGTTTGTTTTCAATATCCCTCTTGATGGAGGGGGTGATTCGTCTTCTTCCAGGGTTCCCTGTCCTAAAAAACGGACCGATCTATCTTCTTCATCATCACTTCCCAGGGCTCCTGATCTATTATTGGACCTACTTCTATTGGTATTCCTTCTACGTCTTGAGCGACTTCTCCTGTTGTGTCCACTTAGGTCAAAAATTTCCCCCTTTGCCCAGTCTGATAAATCTCTTTGGAATTTGGATTGCTTTGTACTTTTAAGATTTTTTTGGGATTTTTCGATCTCTTTTTTAAGTTGGTCATTGAACTTATCAAACTCATCTAGGGATTTAAGGTGTTCCAGTTTTTCTTTTGTTTCACTAATTTCCTCCTCCAGGTTTTTAAGTTGGAGTTTTTCCTCTTCTACGATGAGTTTCATAACTTCAATGCCGTGTGAAATACATTGGATTTTCCACTTCTCTAAGAATCTATCGGTGTGCAGATGTATAGCAGGGATAACTCTCTCCCTAAGACCTCGTGGGATGATTCCCTGACTGATGTACGATTCCAGGGATAGTATATCCCACTTTCTGTTTAGTGAGCGTAAGATGAGTTTTTTATGTTCCCTAAATAGGGATTTTAATGTGTCATCTGAACTTACCTCTATGCTAGTATCTTTATTAAATACTGCCCTGATCTCCTCATCCAGAGAATCTCCTAATATAAATGCCATGATTAAGATCAAGTCTTAAAATCTATTATCACCCAGGATGTTTTAAGAACGTTGCCCAGAGGAGCAAAATAATCAACCATATAGATATATCCCGATATACCACTTACAGATAAATCATCTCCATATCGGTGGAAAACCACATATAATGGCAATTTTCTGTGCATATATACATAAGTATTTATATATACATGTATATTTATATTTTAGGAATGAAGATGCTGTTGTTTGTGAAGTCAAATATAGTTTCAATAAAGCTGTATTACTCTATGGTCCAGTAAAGAAATGATTCCTATATGAATCAGTTATATAGACATGTATTCCAAGGGGATGGGGGGGGAGGGATACCGGACCTTAGAAAGCCCACTCAACCCACAATGGGGTATGGGGGTGTGATGTATGTATATACATATATATGAAATATATTACCTCAAACCCAACGGCATATAGCCTGTGTGCCAAGCAACTAAAAAATTATAAGAAAAAACAAAAGTGAAAGAAAAGCAGTTGCAAAGTATGGCTACAACGAAGGTGAGGTAAATTGAATCACATGAAGCTTTATTGAATGAAAAAATTATGGAATAAAAGTTAAAACAACAGCATCAACATTGCACAGAATGTTATAAGAGAATTACCTATCGACATAAAGATGAAACACTGTAAAAGGTCCTGTCTGGTGAAAAATGGCACCACTACGCTACAGACTCCACCCACCACCCCAATTGCACATTGAAAAATCCAACAATCACTTGAAAAATCAAAAAATATTCAAAAAATGTTCATGACAAAAATGAAATTAATTGTAGTGCTCTTGGAGTGTGAACATGATATATATGGAGAGAGCCACCTCCAGTAGAAGCATCCAGTTGGAGATATTTGTGCAAATTTTGATATAAGAGTTTTGGTTGGTGGTTATCAAAGGTCTCCGTATATGACCGTTAGGTGCAGGGTCCTCACACCCATATGGTATACAAGGGCAATTGATGGCTCTACCACAACTTCCTCTGGTAAATGGACATGTATTGAATGGCTGCACTTTCCAGATGAATCTTTAAACACAGAACACAGCAGTAGACACCATGTAAAGCGGCACGGACATATGACTGAAACGGACAGACAGGCAAGCGAAGCAGGCAAACAAACAGATGGCTTTAAACATTGATTTGCATACCCGGTCTGATATTCAACCAGTATATGTGTCTGAGCAGTCAGGACGCTCTGCAGCTAAATGTCCTCTGGTCTGATTGCAGTCCGGTGTATAAGATTATGCTTACTGATAGACACACTTTGTATGTCTCCGACCGTTCAGTCAGCCTTCCATCTCTATAGATTTCACCAGGACAGGCATGTTAGCAAACATGTAGTCACAGGAACAGAGCCGTTTACTGACCGTGTGGATGGTCTGAGTCCGTGTGATGTCCGCTTAGTGCCGTCCGTCAGTATGTAGAAGTCAGTCCAATTGTGTGTCCGGCCATGGTGAGTCCGTTGAGGGGGCAAGCCTTAGTGTCCGCCAGAGAGCGTGGGAGCTTATCCGTCTACCAATCAGGGCTTGGGCATCGAGCATCCGAACTGTGTACGCGGTCAAAGTTTCCGATAGGGTGGAGGGTGGAGTCCGCAGGCGTAGTGGTGTGTGACGTCGACGCGTTTCGCGTGACGCAGCACGCTTCTTCAGGACGTAATTAGCGTCCATTACGTCAGTCTTTTAATACTAGGAGCTCAGCGATCATTGGTTAAAGACAGTCAGGCTCCCTGCTGACGTGTTATCACCTAAATAGTGACCCCTAGTGGACTCGGGAGAGGTCAACACTAAAAAGAAGCACATAGATTGTTACAAGCAAAATATATGACAACGTAATCAATACTATCATATGTGGTTGTAAATAAGCAACATTCAAGGTGATTAGGAGTTAATCTATGGATGAAGGGAGCAGAGGAATCCAGTTATCATTTTTACAAATAGATAAAGAGGAGCATTTAAGAAATCAGGGATTCAAGTGTGATCTAGGGAGGCAGTTCTTATCACATTTATTGCCTAAACAATAATCAAGGGATATTTACAAAGCCCTGATACTCTTATACCATATTCACACCACCATACATGGAGTATATATAATGGACATATACAACCCATATAGTATATAGCAATATATGTTATATTGGTGATCTATTAAATAAGAGAACATAACAGGGTTGATACATATGTCCAAGTATAACTACTCCAGAATTGTTGTTATTGATTCAAAAATATTTTCAGACTACACTCGGTGTTAAGGCCTTTAGGTACAAGAGTTCCGAGACAAAAAATCCAGGCTTTCTCCCTTTGAAGGAGAATCCTGTCATAATCACCTCGTCTGGGTGAAAGATCAAGGGAGAAAAAACCTTTTACTTTTAGGCCTTTAGGGTCACTATTATGTAGTTCTTTAAAATGAATGGCAAGGGGGGTGTCTTCATTGAGTCTAATGCTTTTGATGTGTTCGTTGATTCTTATGCGGAGCTGACGCTTAGTTTTCCCCACATAGAATTTGTTGCATGGGCATTGAATAGAGTAGAGGACTTTGCTAGTTCCACAATTGATGAACCGCTGGATGAGGAAGGTTCTGGTACCTTCTGAGTTTGTGAAGACATTGGTTTTCTCCACAAACCTACAAATGCCGCAATGGCCACAGGGAAACATTCCCTTAAGAGGAGGAAGATCTGTAAGCCAGGAATGTTTAGTGTTTTTTTGGAATTCTGAGTGAACCAAATGGTCGCCTAGATTATTTGCTCGTTTTGCCACCAACAAGGGCCTGGGTCCTACTATCTCTCCTATTTTCCCTGCTCTTCTAAGAATTTGCCAATGATTTTCAAGAATGGTTTTTACTTCATTCCATTGCCCACCAAATTTGGTGATCAATCTAGGGCAATTATCCTGTTTTGGTTTTTGTTTCTTAATGGGATTAAGGATTTCTTGGCGTGAACGTTTACCTGCCAGTTTTTTCGCACGTCTAAGGGTTCTGTGAGAGTATCCTCTCTCACGGAACCTGGAGTAGAGCTTTGCAGCTTCCCGGTGGTATTCAGCAGGGTCAGAGCAAATCCGTTTGACCCTGATGAATTGCCCTACCGGAATTCCGCAAATCAGGGATCCAGGATGGTAACTGTCTGCACGTAATAACGTGTTTGCAGCAGTTTCCTTTCGAAATGTGGAAGTAGAGAGACAACCTTGGTTTATCTTGATTTTGAGATCAAGGAAAGAAATTTCAAGGGGATCTGCTATATATGTAAGTTTTATATTCCTAGGGTTAGAGTTGAGCTCAATCATGAACTCATCCAATTCACCCCTAGAGCCAGTCCATAAAACCAATACATCATCAATGTACCTCAGCCATGTTTTTACATGGCTGAGGTACATCAAGGAAGTGTATATGGTTTCCTCCTCCCATAGGCCTAGGTGGAGGCATGCGTATGATGGGGCCCACGGGGCTCCCATCGCGGTCCCTTGTATTTGCTGGAAATTGCTTCCGAGAAATTGAAAAAAGTTGTTAGTTAAAGCAAAGTCTAAGATTTCAATCAGGAATTCAATTTGGGCCCCAAATTTATAATGTTTTTGTTCAAGGAAGTGATAAACGGCTAATATTCCCCATTCATTGGGAATAGATGTGTATAATGATTCAACATCTATTCCCATCAGTAGAGCTCCATTTGGGACCTCAATATCACTAATTTTCTGTAGAACATCACTAGTGTCCCTGACGTATGAGGGCAAATCCATCACCAAGTCTTTAATGAATGAATCAAGATATCTACCGAGTTTTTCAAGGGGTCCCCCGATTGCCGAAACAATAGGACGGCCCGGGGGGTTCAAGAGATTTTTATGAAGTTTCGGAAGAATATAAAAAGTCGGTATATTGTAATTGGGAATTTCAAGATATTCCTTCTCGGACTTGGTGATTAGGTTGGCCTCATACGCCAGGGACAGTTTGATGTGGATTTCAGCCGCCAATTGTGGGAAGGGGTTGAAAGTCAATCACCTTGAATGTTGCTTATTTATAACCACATATGATAGTATTGATTACGTTGTCATATATTTTGCTTGTAACAATCTATGTGCTTCTTTTTAGTGTTGATCTCTCCCGAGTCCACTAGGGGTCACTATTTAGGTGATAACACGTCAGCAGGGAGCCTGACTGTCTTTAACCAATGATCGCTGAGCTCCTAGTATTAAAAGACTGACGTAATGGACGCTAATTACGTCCTGAAGAAGCGTGCTGCGTCACGCGAAACGCGTCGACGTCACACACCACTACGCCTGCGGACTCCACCCTCCACCCTATCGGAAACTTTGACCGCGTACACAGTTCGGATGCTCGATGCCCAAGCCCTGATTGGTAGACGGATAAGCTTCCACGCTCTCTGGCGGACACTAAGGCTTGCCCCCTCAACGGACTCACCATGGCCGGACACACAATTGGACTGACTTCTACATACTGACGGACGGCACTAAGCGGACATCACACGGACTCAGACCATCCACACGGTCAGTAAACGGCTCTGTTCCTGTGACTACATGTTTGCTAACATGCCTGTCCTGGTGAAATCTATAGAGATGGAAGGCTGACTGAACGGTCGGAGACATACAAAGTGTGTCTATCAGTAAGCATAATCTTATACACCGGACTGCAATCAGACCAGAGGACATTTAGCTGCAGAGCGTCCTGACTGCTCAGACACATATACTGGTTGAATATCAGACCGGGTATGCAAATCAATGTTTAAAGCCATCTGTTTGTTTGCCTGCTTCGCTTGCCTGTCTGTCCGTTTCAGTCATATGTCCGTGCCGCTTTACATGGTGTCTACTGCTGTGTTCTGTGTTTAAAGATTCATCTGGAAAGTGCAGCCATTCAATACATGTCCATTTACCAGAGGAAGTTGTGGTAGAGCCATCAATTGCCCTTGTATACCATATGGGTGTGAGGACCCTGCACCTAACGGTCATATACGGAGACCTTTGATAACCACCAACCAAAACTCTTATATCAAAATTTGCACAAATATCTCCAACTGGATGCTTCTACTGGAGGTGGCTCTCTCCATATATATCATGTTCACACTCCAAGAGCACTACAATTAATTTCATTTTTGTCATGAACATTTTTTGAATATTTTTTGATTTTTCAAGTGATTGTTGGATTTTTCAATGTGCAATTGGGGTGGTGGGTGGAGTCTGTAGCGTAGTGGTGCCATTTTTCACCAGACAGGACCTTTTACAGTGTTTCATCTTTATGTCGATAGGTAATTCTCTTATAACATTCTGTGCAATGTTGATGCTGTTGTTTTAACTTTTATTCCATAATTTTTTCATTCAATAAAGCTTCATGTGATTCAATTTACCTCACCTTCGTTGTAGCCATACTTTGCAACTGCTTTTCTTTCACTTTTGTTTTTTCTTATAATTTTTTAGTTGCTTGGCACACAGGCTATATGCCGTTGGGTTTGAGGTAATATATTTCATATATATGTATATACATACATCACACCCCCATACCCCATTGTGGGTTGAGTGGGCTTTCTAAGGTCCGGTATCCCTCCCCCCCCATCCCCTTGGAATACATAATATTCTGTTAAACTGGATGATAAAGGATGAAGGCAGGGCTTGACAAATTTGCTTGAAATCTAAGAGCCAGCTAAAAAAGTTAGGAGCCAATTTTTTTTCACATATGCCGAATGGCCTGCTTCAGTCGGACCAGCTGTCATACACACAGGCCCAATGGCGGCCAGTTTTTATTGAACCGGCTGATTGTTGCCCGCCATTCAGCCTGTGTTTACTTGGTTTACTTCTTCTGAGAGAGAATAAAGGAACGCTCCAACCACCATGACCACTTCAGTGATTTGAAGTGGTCATGGTGGTAGGAGTCAGAAACCCTGCATATGCTGGGATATTTACAATGATGTGCTGGGGGCTAGTGGCACCCCTAGCACTTGTGACTTTCTGCTGGTGGGTACTGTTGGCTGGTACTGCTGGTGGTTACTGCTGGCTGGTACTGCTGGCGGTTACTGCTGTGGGTACTACTGGCTGGTACTGCTGTGGGTACTACTGGCTGGTACTGCTGGCGGGTACTGCTGTGGGTACTGTTGCTAGGTACTGCTGTGGGTACTGCTGGCTGGTACTGCAGTGGGTACTGCTGACTGGTACTGCTGGTGGGAAATGCTGGCAGAGAGTGTGAGGAGCGGCTCTGGAGGAAGCATGCTGAGCAGATACTTCCTGTACCTCTCGGAGCATTTGATGTCACTGTGACAGGACGGAGCTGGAACTATACAGGAAGCATTGACTGCCTTCTATCACAACTGACACAGAAACCTGGGACATAGAGTGGCACTTGTGGGTGTCCGGGAGACACCCGCACCTTGCGGGACACTTGGGATGTCTGGCAACAGGACACCTGCCACAGTGTAGCCCAGGTGCCAGGCCGCTAATTCTAGTCGCAAATGCGACCTGGAGCATGGGGTTTGTTGAGCCCTGGACGAAGGTATCATCTCCCACACCTTCTTCCTTTACCATCAAATTTAACAGATTATTACTATCGTATGCTATACAAAATTCTTTGGTTTAGGAAAGTGTTTTGGAGTTTATGTTGAAGGTTTTATGATATATCATCCATTTATTGGTTTTATGGGTTTTAATAATTTGTAGTAAAATTTGATTAGTTTTTTTATAAAATTGTGTGTATGAATACTTTTTTGTGAGGGTGAGAGAGCACCTTAAAGTGGATCTTCACTGTATCTGAGCACCAAAAACTAAAAACACTATTAAATTAATTTTTAATATTCAAAGCAAACACCCCCATCCATCCATCCATGTCTCCATCCTTTATTTTGTTGAGAAATCACTTTGAGAAACACCCCTCCTAGCATTTCTGGTCCTGGCCATCTTGAATAAGGGCAGATAACTCATATAGTATTTACTTCCTGGAATCCATCTGCCCTTAGCTCAAGCATGCATGCAGGAGACTGTGGTTAGCTGAGACAGCCCCTTCTCCCCTCCTGAAGACTCCTGGGATGTATGAAATAATTTGCCTGGGCAAGAAACCAGAAAGTAAGTGAAGAAATATAAAAAAAATGTTTAAAACAAGTATATATGATGATAATCATAAAAGGTGCAGCACTGATAAACAAGTCCAACTCTTCAAAGGGAGTCAAGTGATGTGCAGAGAAGCCGATGCAAATTGAATTTGAGGAAAGATCCAAACAGAACCACCACCAACACCACTGCCTCTTGCCCCAAGACGTAGACCCCCTGTTACAGAGGGTCAGATGAGCTTGATATTTAATCTCATGCTCTGAAGCCACAGGCGCCCCTCAAGTCCTCAAACCAGGTAATGGTAGACCAATTTGTGTTTCTCCAGAGGCATACAGAGCTCATAGATAGAAAAGGGACAACTCATAGGGTAGTACGTTCCAGCAAATATATTGAATAAAATATAACTCACATTTAGTCGGATGACAGATTGCAGTTGTAACCTGGAAACCAATAGTTTCCGACCATAAAGATGGCCGCTACGTCCGGTTGCGCGATGACGTCATGTGTCTAGTCTCCTCCCTACGCGTTTAATCAGCGATGATGTCGTCAGTTCTATATGATAAACTTTTCTATCTATTTACTAATGCTAGCAGCATGAAGATTAACAATTAATCAGTGTTGATTTGAGATAGTGAAGTTCCACTTTAAAAGTTCCATATACAGTACTTCCATTTCTTCTTTAAAATAGTCCAGAGGCAACTTTAACTAATATGCATAATTTCGGTTATTTCATATACTATTTTTACGTTACTGTGCAAAACAGAGAGACCATGTTCGATGTAGTCAAATGTAGATAATGTCTACTTTGTATAAAAATTTGTATCTGAAAGGCATTTAGTTTATGCCCAAGGCTGGCCATAGAGCATCAATAATTCCTTCAATTCATTCAAAAATGGATGTACCTTTTTTTTTAGTTTGCTTGTTTATTTCATGGGGTGATAAACTGGCATATGCCAAGCAAACAAATTTTTAAAACGGTCGAACGTTAGCTAAAGATTTTATTAGTGCAATAAGTTGCAGAAGTGGGCATCTGTTTACAGACCAGTTATACTTTATCTACAAATTTAACAGATCAGAGTGAGAGCTTTGCTGATTGGAGCACTGTAAGTCTGACTTAGTACGTAGGAGGCACTTTGGAATGCTGCTCTCACACAGCGCTGATCAGTTATTTTCTACAACATACTGCCAAGCATTTGACTTTTCTGCTGGGGCTTGGGAACCTTTAAATAAAAAAAAAACAAAAAAACAACAAACATTAGGACATTGGTCACGTTATTTAGTTCAATCTTAGTTTATTAGGTTTTCATTTCAGATACCATACAAAAGAAAACCATGAAAATAGCAATCAAAGCCACATAGTGGCATGCATTGTAGAGTATAGCATGAAAGGCACACCGGTACAAAGGTAGATGCAGATGTATCAAGGTACACAAACATAAATCATATCTAGGTCAAATAACTTTGATTATTTAGTAGTAGCATGTTATGGGTTCTCCATATCTGCCACCTACCTAAGAATTGTTGGTAGTATGCCTACGTGTCTTAGTAAGTATCTAGTTTTGCTATAGGATATTAATCAGAAGGGAGAGGAAGTGTGGAAAAATAGAAAAAAGGAGAAAATAAGTAGGGGCAGAAAGCATAACAGAAATGTCGGAGTGAGAGGTTGGAGTAGAGAAGAGGAATGGAAGTTTCACGAGGGACAGAAAAAGTGCCACCAAACTCCACTATGACTGGGATGATGAGGAATTATATTTATGAACACATCATGTTTTGTAATTCCAGGGTGTAGTGCAGGGGCGTAACTACAGGGGTTGCAGGGGTTGCAATTGCAACCGGGCCCCATGCTCCAGGGGGCCTGTGCGGCTCCCTTGTACACCTGGATAGGAGGGCGGCGGGAGTAACATGTAGGGAAATCACTGTCCTCCTTTTTCTTCCTGGAGCTGCAGGAGGAAAATGGAGGAGATTGGTTCCTCTGTATGCTGCCCCCACCACTCCTCCTATCCAGTTCACTTGTGTTCTGCTGTCTCTGGGCCCCTGTGTGCTCCCCTGGTCTCCCCCCCCCCTACTGTGCTGCCCCCCCTGAATGTGCTCCCTCCCCTCTCCTGCCGGCTGCTGCAGGGGATGTGTCACAATAGAGAACCAGGAAGGGGTCAGTAAATATGTAATTTACCAGCTCCTTCCTTTTCTAAATGGACAGAGTCATAGTCAGTGACATTGTAAAAAAATAAAATAAAATGCTAAAAAATAATACAATTAAAATACCAAAAAAATAAAAATTACTGACACCAGTGGGTGAACTTCCAGGATCACAAAGGTCACACTTGTGACCGGGCCCTGGCATTCCACCACCGTGGGGAGGCCCCAAGATGGCAGGAAGGGGGCCCACTGCAGAACGTGTGAAAGGGTCCTGCTGCGGGATTGTAATAAAGGGCCCCGCAACAAGAGTAAAGGGCCCCAGGATCAGTGGGACGAGCCCCAGGCTTGAAGGAAAGGGCCCCAGTGAGGGGTCTGGGGGGCCCTTCTTGGTTTCTTGCACCGGGGCCCTGAAGGTTCTAGTTACGCCTCTGCTGTAGTGGAATACAGTCCACGTAGCCCAGATGTGTTTTGATATAGTCCTTTATTTTTTGCTTTAAAGAGATGTTGTAGGTTTATATTAGAGTCCATTTCCAATGCCCATTCATCCAAGGGGATCACCTATACCGAGGAATCACAACTTTGTCAGGGTAACTTTGTGTCAGGGACCATTGTTCCTGTCTCTCTAGAGCAGTGTTTTTCAACCTTTTTTCCCCCAAGGCACACTTTAAATCTGGAAGAATCTCAAGGCACACCAACCAAAAATGCGGCCTGGACTGGACGGAACAACATGACGTCGCTCTGGCCCTCCAAGGCCATAGAGGCTATTAAAGAGGATATACTCTTTCATCGACCCCTAGGACAAGCCGGCTGCACTATTGGATTGCTTCTTGGGTGAGCCGGTGGGAGGGGGGTACATCCCCTCCCGCTGCTTCTGAAAGCATTCCAGTGGCTCATGTGCTGCTTGGAACCCTTTCATTAGAAAGCCAGCCGTGGACTGTAAAAAACAATACTGAGGTAATAGCTGATATCTTCAGCCATAACCCTGATAAACCATTTCAGAACCGGAACGTATATTTAACTATGACTCGCTGCAGTGCAGGTGTAGCGCAGGGTACCTGCACTTTTCATGTGCGTTACCTGCCGTTTCTCATCAACTTCTATTATGTCCTACATTTTCTGAAAGCACACCAAAAATGAGGGACATAATAGAAGTCTATAGGAAACTGCAGGTAATGTACATGAAAACCACGGGTACCCTGCGCTATACTTGCACTGCGGCCAAACTGCAGCAGAGCAATGTGCAAGCGGAAGATAAAATAAAAAGAAGAGCAGTTACCATTAAAGAAATATAGTTACTATTACCAATAATAATAATAACCAACATATCTTATGTATATTTATATTGCATTAAAAAAAAAAAAAAAAAAACAATCACCATGCCTGCAATTATACCTAAAACAAAAACATGCAGGTAAATTACAGGTACAGAGGAGCTCATATGCAGCCACTGAAAAGCCTCCTCCCTGTTCTTCCTCCTCTCCTCATGCTCTGCTTCACCTCCCCTTGGGAAAAGCGCGCCAGCCAGCGTCTGCTGGGACCTGCGTCTTGCACATCCCAGAAAGCTGTGCGTACGCTTGACCCGTCCCTAGCAACCGATGACCTCATCGGTTGGCAAGATGCGATCAGACGGCCCGCACAGCTTCCCAAATGCCTGTGGCAGCAGGAAGTGAACATTAGACAGCGGACCAGAACCGCTGTAACAACAAGGCTTAACTGAGTGGCCAACACAGTTTGTAGATCAGATAGGGTAATTTTGCCACTGCACACCTGGGGACTCTTCACGGCACACCAGTGTGCCGCGGCACACAGGTTGAAAAACGCTGCTCTAGAGTAGATACAGTATTTAAAATAGATTTCCAGAAGCTTTTAATAGGGGGACATTCCCACCAAATGCGAGTCATATTTCCACTTGGGCCCTAACAACGTCAACAGACCTTAGGGAGAAGTGGATAGAAAGGATGGAGGACAGCTATACGATTCAGTAAGGATTTTAACAATATTTTCTTTAACTGTAGTGGCTATAGAGAGTTTATGTAAAAAAATGTCACTTTGTTATTTAGAACCATCATGACTTTATAAAAATTTTTGAAAAACTACAGTTGAGTTTTAAAATCTGTTATATCCTTAACACATAAGACTAAAAAGATTCCATGCAGAATTGCTGAATGTGTGCCCAAACAGTAAAACAAAAATGTAACATATTGCAGCTTACCAGTCTTTAGATGTAAATGCAAATTTTTTTCAGGCTTTTTGCCTATTATTGCTAATCCTGTCTATGTCTACACTCATATCTTCACTGTATCTATGGAGGGATCCACAATCTGGACAAGCATGCCTGCCTCAAAGTGGTTGTAAACCTCAGACTAGTTTTTCTGACACCAAGAGAAAAATGGTGACAAGAAAGGGATCTCCAGCTGATCGACAGCCTCAGCTCTGTTCCTGTGTGCTGTGTGGAGGGGTGTGTGTCCCTTTCTGCCAATCAGCTGTCAGAGCTCTCATCACTGAGCTCTGCAGAGTGTAACTTCAGCTCTCCGTCCTCTTTTTTCTTAAAGTGATTGAAAAGTCTCGTTTTTTTTTTCTTTTTATTAAAATAACAAACATGTTATACTTATCTACTCTGTGCAGTGGTTTTGAACAGGGCAGCCCAGGTCTTCCTCTTCTTGGGTCCCTCTTTTGCTCTCCTTGCTTCTCCCTCCTGTTGAGTGCCCCCACAGCAGGCAGCTTTCTATGGGGGCACCCAAGCCCAGCTGCATCTCCGTGTATCCATTCAGACATGGAGCTGCCATTTTGCCCCGCCTCTCTTCTGATTGGCTAACTGAGTTTGATTGACAGCAGCAGGAGCTAATGGCGCAGCTGCTGTGTCTCAGCCAATCAGGAGAGAGAGTCCCCGATGGCTGAGGCACTCGTGGACATCGCTGGATAGAGACGGGGCTCAGGTAAGTATTAGGGGGGCATCTGCACACAGAAGGCTTTTGTATCGTAATGCATAGAATGCATTAAGATAAAAAACCTTCTGACTTTACAACCCCTTTATCTCTCAGACAAGCTTTATAATTCAGCACTTAGAACAGATGTAGAGAAGAAAGTGCTGCAGAAAGACAGATACAACTTATGTAGTTGGATTTGTTTCATCTGTGTGTGACCTTTGACCACTTTAATTCTTTTCAAATACATGTTGGATTGATGGGAGTAGTAGTTTGCACATGGAAGGCAAGGATGTTTGTACTTTCTTTCTAGCTCACAGGAAATGGCAAGGATTTTCTTGCGAGATCAGCAAGTGTTTTCTGTACTTGCTGAAAATATTCTTGGAAAAAAAAGAAAACGAATGCAGCCATCACCTCTAAGGACTGGAAAGCTGCAATGTATTACATTATGTTTTGGGGTTTGGATACGCTTTAATGCTCACATAGTGGTAGTTTCTATTTTAAAGTTCCATTAGGATGGTTATGATTATGTGGGTCTTTATTCTTGTTGTCAAATCGTTGTCGTATCAGATGAAGAATTGTCATTGAAAAGCCCAAAGCAATTTCCAGAAATACTAACACTTGTTTGATTTAACATGCTTGTAAGGACACATCTATTATTTCTGAAGGCTTTGATTTGCTAAAGAAATGGGTTGAGAATGCAGTAATCCCTATATGTATACACTTGGCTAGAAACAAGAACAGGAGCCTCTTGGAGCAGCATTGATCTGACCACATGAAACATAAAACAGGCAGAACACAATATACATTGTGTTTGGTGTCTGCACAAAAACTGGCCGGATTATCTTTTTTTTTTTTTTTTTCCTTCTGTCCCAGCTGTTGAGCTTTATCCCTAGAAATGATTACACATCCTCGATACTCCCCCTTTTTTCTCTCAAGCCTAGATCTAAATTGCAAGCTTGCAACGACCTACTTTTCTTTAATGTGTTGCATAAAAGCAAGAAAAGGAATGACCTCTTTTACAACCAACTGCCTCAGTATTAATTATCTTGTTAAAGTAATTACGTGCAGCAAGATGTGGAAATTACAAGTGTCGGGAAGAGCTAGCAACTATCAACCCAGCCCTGCAGTGCTGTATTGTCTTTATTACAAATGCCTCTGGTTAAAGCATGCATGGTAATGAAGATGATACAGAACAGCGGATTGTATTGTAGGGATGAGTTCAGAGTTCCTAGCAGTTCTGCTGGCCATACGTACAGTGATATTGGATGCTTTCCATCAGCCTAAAATAAAAAAAATTAAAAATTGCATGGCCTTGAACCCTCCAGAGTAGTCTGCTAGTCATATTTTAACCACTTTACCACCGGAGGATTTTGCGGTCTTACGTCCAGGCCACTTTTTGCGATTCGGCGCTGTGCGAATTTAACTGACAATTGCGCGGTCGTGCAACGCCGTACCCAAACAAAATTTACGTCCTTTTTTTCCCACAAACAGAGCTTTCTTTTGGTGGTATTTGATCACCTGTGCGATTTTTACTTTTTGCGCTATAAACAAAAAAATAGCATTTATTTTGAAAAAATAACAATATTTTTAACATTTTTTTTATATGAAATTCCTCCAAAAAAATATGTAAAAATCAAATTTTTTTTTAAATTTTTGGCCAATTTGTTTTCTGCTACCTATGTTTGGTAAAAAAAAAATCACAATAAGCGTATTTTGAGTGGTTTGCGCAAAAGTTATTGCGTTTACTAACTAAGGGAAAGATTTCTGTCATTTTTGGTGTTTTTTTTTTTTAATGAGTAATGGCGGTGATCTGCGATTTTTTTGCGGGACTGCGACATTGCGGCTGACAGATCGGACCCTTGACTGACATTTTTGACACTTTTGGGGGTACCAGTGACATTACTGCAGTAATCAGTGCTATGTATATGCACTGTTACTGTAAAAATGACACTGGCAGGGAAGGGGTTAATTTTATTGGCGAGGGAGGGGTTAATGTATGCCTGGTGCTTACTGACATGTGTGGGGGGAGGTGACTGAGTGAGTCAGGGACAGATCGCATGTTCAGCTATGCTGAACACTCCGATCTGTCACTCCCTGGCACTTAGGAGATCCGCCCGCTCTGTTTACACAGGCGGGTGGATCTCCAAACTAGATTCCCAGACGATCGGGGAAGAACAGCGGCGATCGCCACCGCTCCTCCCCTGGCCCAACTCCCGCTGTGAATGAAAACAGCGGGAGTGCCGCCTACAGGGGGAGGAGTCCAGCGACGTAGGATGTGTTACTGTGTACGAAGGATGATTTTGCATGATTATAGTGTAACACAAAATCTATTATTATAGCAAAACTAAACTCACTCAAGTGACAATAAAGTGGTCCTAAAGCCAAAATGTTTTTTTTACCTTAAAGTAGAACTTTAGGCAAAACTTTTTTTTTCATTTTGGATATACTAAGAGAGGGTTATAACTTCTTTTTAAAAAAGTTTCACCATCTTTGTCGAATTGTGGAGATATACCTTCACTTCCTATCCCATAGCCAAACAGGAAGTGAGGGGAAAACCCTGCAAATTAGGGACATCCTTGGGAACCCCCAGATCACCAGAACTAGTGTCCCCATTGGAAGATTTCCCCTCCATTACTTTTCTGGGGACAACACAAAATTTGGGTTTTTATTTTGCTTTCGCTTTAAATGATAAAGGTAAACAGGATAAAAAGAGAGGGTGAATCTTCCTAATGGGGACACAAACCACACAATAAAAAAAAAAAAAAAAAAAAAACTGACAAGCATTCTAATCCCTCTGCACAATATCCAAAACTTAAAAAAAAAGTTTTTCTTTTAGTTATACTTTAACCGCTTCCCGACCAGCTAGTTCTGGGAGGACATCTATGGGCATCTTCCCACATGTGCACTTCCTGCAGCCCCCCCCCCCCCCCCCGGGCATGCTTCAGGCGTGCTCTGTGACCGCTGTGTCCTTTGGACACAGTTGATCACAAATTGTGATAAAGGGCCAATCATATCAGCCCTTTACATTTTGATCGGCTGGGTCCAATCACAGCTGTTCACATGTAAACAGAGTTGCAGATTATTGGCATTCCTTTCCTCACATACTGTCTCTGTGTGAGGAAAGGTTAGCCAATAACCAGCAAGTCTGACAGGGCACTGTAAGTACATTGTTATCAGTGGTGAGTAGTGCTCTGATAATCAGTGCAGCCCCATCGGTGCTCATCAGTGCAGGTTAACAGTGCCCATCAGTAATGCCCATCAGTGCAGGTTAACAGTGCCCATCAGTAATGCCCATCAGTGCAGCCTTATCAGCACACATCAGTGAAGAAAAATTACTTATTTGGTGCCCAATATGGCAAAAACCGCTGTGCTGAGAGCTTTAAGGGTTCATGGATTCCAGGAAGTAAGTGTTATATGAACCATCTGCCCTAACTCAAGGTGGCCGCAGCTAGAAATGCTAGAACAGGAAAGGCCCTCCAAAAAAGCGGGACTATTGTAGGCAAAAATAAGACAACAGTCAAGAAACATAAGCATATATATATATATATATATATATATATATATATATAATGTATAAATGTTATTGCACAACAGAGTAAAATTGTCCAAAGGACAAACCGGTATTGAGCTAAATTGTATGTAGATAGAAAGCAGCACATAAGCCAACAAAGATCTCTGACACATAGGAAAAAGGAGGTGAAGCATCCAACGCTTTTCCAGGCTTCAAATTACTCTTCTTCAGGGTTGCTCACATACAAGTATACATAGAAATTCTAAAATATAAAAGAAAACAATAAATACAATGTATATAAATATCAAACCAGATAGATACATCAATATGTGTCAGGGGGCGGCATATATAATATAGGGACCACTGACCAGATCCAAGTTGGATTCTCCATGTTCAGAACTAGCCCAAAACATGTATAAAACCAAAGAGAGAGTTCATCTGCATTGCCCTAGAGTATGGGGTTGAAAATGTATAGTCAGAGGATATACACTGCCTGGCCAAAAAAAAAAAAAGTCGCCACCAAAAATATAAAGGTCACGCACCTTTACCTTTGATTACGGCACGCATTCGCTGTGGCATTGTTTTGATAAGCTTCTGCAACGTCACAAGATGTATTTCCGTCTAGTGTTGCATTCATTTTTCACCAAGATCTTGTATTAATCATGGGAGAGTCAGAATACTGCGCAAAGCCTTCTCCAGCACATCCCAAAGATTCTCAATGGGGTTAAGTTCTGGACTCTGTGGTGGCCAATCCATGTGTGAAAATTATGTCTCATGCTCCCTGATCCACTCTTTCACAATTGGCAATCCCGTGCCATCAGGGATAAAAAAAAAAAAATCTATTGATGGATAAACCTGGTCATTCAGTATATTCAGATTGTCAGCTGACCTCATTTTTTGGGCACATACAGTAACTATCTAATAGGATAGTTACTGCATGCTTAGTTTTGTTAGTTGCTTAGTTAATTCCAGGTGGTGACTTTTCTTTTTGGCCAGGCAGTGTATGTAATTTATACTGCTTATCAAAGTAAGGGTCACCATAATAAAAAGTTGCGTGTTTCGGTACACTTACATCTGGGACAATAGTCAAATGGGTCCAACCATGTATGCATAGGAGTGTGCCGATAATGGTCAGATTGGCGTTTGGTCAAAAATTGACTGAATATGTCCAAGCAGGGACAGGCTAAAGCAGAGAATGGAGTAGATCAAAACATACCAGAGTGTAAGTGAGTCGGCATATCCTCAAGTTATAATGATCATCAGTTGGATACAGCTCCAATAAATAGTAAAATGACCTACCAGGATTACAGCATATATACATGTGCAGCAAGTGCTGTCTAGGCAACACTGAAGCCAAGCAGGGCTTCAGTAGTTATATATGCCACCAAGGAACGAGAGGGAGCCATTTGGTGTTCAGAGAGAAACACCTTGGGACAGCAGCCAATGGCGATGAAGCTGGGAGGAAGGCTGGGAAACACCCCCTGGGCCGAGGGGCGCACGACCACAACAAAGGGAGTGAAGGCGCGCCGCGTCATCCGCCCACTGGCGCATGACATGGCCGTGGGTGGCATTGAAGGGGGCAGATACCTGAGGCGACTGCCAATTGCAGGCCGGGAACAGCTGCGAATGGCAAAGAAGCCCTGATCCGCACACAACAAGGATAACAGTCAGCACACGGTCCAAAAAAGGCAGGCCACCACAGTGCCGACATAACGGAGGATGGGACGGAGGCCCACATGCGCCGGGCGGCACCATGAGGAGGGGGGCAGAGGCAGTTGGCCAGCCCCAGTGTCAGTTACAATGACAGGTTTATATATGTACGCAGTCTTTCTATGCAAGGGGGCAGCAGAGAGCTGGAAACAAGAGAAAGAATTCCCAATAAGAAAAAAAGGGGGGGCCTAAATCATAAGGAGCATACCAAACTGACAATCTGGCCAGTGACACAGTACATACATGTCACAATCCCATAGTGGCAATTGGGTCCTGATTGGGAGCCATCCAAAAAAGGCCTAAAAGATATGGCCCTGTTGAGACCTGGTAATGTAGCTGCGTTGATCCTAAAGATCAAACAAAGCTTGCACTGGAGGAGGGTCTTATTCCAATCACCTTGACGCAGGCTTGGGTGGATCCAACACCAAAAATTTAATCTGGAGAAAATGTCCTCCATGAAGCTTAGCAACATGACGACCAAGCAGTAGTTCATTGTCGCGAGATTGCATGCTCGAAATGTGTCGATGTGCTCTCCTCCATGGTTCCAACTTAGTTTTACCGAGGTAGAATCCAGAGCATTCACAGGTGAGGAGGCATACTATCCCTTTTGTCTTTCAATTGGCGTAGGGTTTGGGGATATATTTTTCCCTATTTAGATAGCAAAATGTTTTTAACTGTATTGATGTAACGACAGTAGTTACACCCTCTGCACCTGAAAGTGTCCGTATATTTACAGGGATCTTTGCGGGCATTTCCCCTGTATTCACTCTGCACCAGGCTTTTACCTATCGACTTGGGTAGTCTAAAAGTGAAACCTGGTACTTCAGAGACACATAGTCCTATGTTCGGGTCAGTGGTTAAGAGATGCCAATATTTTTTGACAATATTGGTGACCTGTTGGTGTTGGTTGGAATACCTAGTAATAAAACGAGTGGGTACGGCGGGGTTCTATTCTTCTTAGAATAGAACAGAAGTTCTTGTCATGTATTTTGGGTGGCTTTTTATGAGATAGAAATGCTAGGGGGTGTTTTTCAAAGTGATTTCTCAACAAAATAAAGCATATAGAAACATTGATGGATGAGTTTGCTTTGGATAAAAAAAATGTATAGCATTTTTTTTGGTTTGCGGAGCTCACATACGGTATAATAGGGTAGTTCTGCTTTAAAGTTGTTATCCAGCCTCTCACTGTTGTAGAGGAGCTTCTTCTGTACTGAGATTTCTTAACCTAATTTCACTGCACACTGTGAGAATTTCACAATGTGCACTAGAAGCTGGCGAAAATCAGATACTTCATGGCTAACATTATCAATCCATTTCCTCGTCAGCCTTACTGTCTCTGGCCTACCCCTTTCATTTATTAGATTTCAGTTTTTTTATATCATGAAGGCCAAAGAAAGCCCGCAGTTTCAGATTGGCATCTAGGCATCTTGATATTTGCATAGAGGGTATAGTAGTGACCTAGGGACCAGTGGATGGGACAACAATGAGCAGTTGGGGATACAGGCATTTAACACTCCCAGAAGTGTCAGAAATTATTTTTGTAGCTGTTGAATAGGGTAAAGAACAGAGAAGATGGATGGTTGGACAGGTGAGTATAAATGGTGTTTTGCAAATGTGTTTTTGTTTTTTTTTAACACAAATTTTTAAATCAGAAAGAGAGTTCAGTATATCTTTTAGGCTGGGTACTCACAGATCACAACATCAGTAAGTGAAGCTATTTTGATCTGCCTTCTTTGCACTCCAAAATCGAATCTAGATCTCATTAAGTTTGACTTCTGCATATTTATCAGATGGGATGTTTTGGCGCAATCACTGCTTACGACTTCATCGCATCTTATGAAGCTATTAGGGGTAGGCATCTTAATGATGAATGCTCATTGGTTAACTTTTCTCTTATGACGTGTCTGTACTTTGGCACAGAAATATGTAACTCCATACAAGTTAAATATTTCAGAGTCTGGCTCTAACCTTTTTTCTACTGCAATTAAAGCAATATAGATGGGTCAAAGACATCCCAGTCTGTGATTGGATAGTGAAGGAGCAGCAACACATTGATGAGGTTAACCTTATGTTCTCCCTTCCTGTTGGTCAGCAACCTGTGTACTGTGCATTGTAGTAAAGCCTGGTTGGCTTGCATGTCTCCCCTTCTCTCTCAGTCTGAAACCTGCTTTGCAGGATACTACAGGGGGTGGGCAGTAATCTAAAGACAGACTTGGGTACTAATTAAAAATACATTTTAAAAAATGTATTATACATTGCAAAACTTTTTCCACCTCTCTACCATAAATCTGAAAATGTGATGAAATCATCTCAAGAATCTGGATACTAATTTTATCCAGTTTTATCTCACGTTAGCTAATGCAGTATGGAATGCAGCGGGATTAAAGCCAGCTGTGAACAGACTTTAACATTTGTAGCAATTAAATTAACCTGATTATATTTTATACTTGAAAGGACTCTTGAAGAATGTATAGCAAATGAAAAACATACATATAAAATAGTTTCAGAATCATAAAATATGTGAATTACATGATATTATTTAAGCAATAAATACATGTTTATGACTCAGGCCAAAACCTTTTTTTTTTCAACAACCATCGTTCTGTTAAGCAGCGCATAAATTATACTTTTTTTTTGTTATAAAAATGTGGGCTTTATTTGGTAAGACAGAACAAAAATTTGTGAGATGCATAGACTATAGTAACCAATCAAACTTATAGCTGAACACCAGGAAAACAACTAAATACAAAGATGAAATAAATGTAATTAAGCTGCTTTATTTTCAAATTATTTTGTATTCTAGTTTAAATTACAGTTCACCTCCCTATCCTGGGACTGGACAGTGAAATGAGAAGCAGCACATGGATGAGCTCATGTCAAAGTCTTTCCTTGCCCTCCTGTTGGCAGCAATCTTGTACATGTTCAGACTGCTGCCTCTTATAGACTCTGATTACATCATCACTTCCTGCTGCCTGGGCCCTTGTGTTTGTGCTCCAGGGTGCATCTCTGCTAGCAGTCTTTTGTTCTCGGTGTTTCTCCATGCAAGATCTGTTTTGGCTGACGACACTCCTGGCTCTTGACCTGATATCGGCTAACGACTCTCCTGGTTCTCGACCCGGCATCGGCTGATGACTCTTCTGGTTCTCGACCCGGCATCGGCTGATGACTCTCCTGGCCCTCGACTCGGCATCAGCTGATGACCTGGCTTTGGCAGCCTACCCACTTCTGGATCTGACCCCAGCTTGGATTACTACCTGCTCCTGGACTTGACCCAGGCTTGTTCCTGCTCCCATTTCCTCACTGTTGCTGTGCGATTATCATTATTGCTGTTTCCTCTGAAATCTGCTTCATTTTACCATTAACTGCATTCCCGTGTGGTCTGGTTTCCTGGCACCCTGACGACTCATCTTTCTGTCACTCTACTCTTTCCCCCTATCAGCATGTCCCTTGGACAAACAAACTCATTGTGCTGCTCTACCCCAGTCTAAGCTCTGCTGTTCAAGGACTAAGAGAGGCCTTTTGGCCGAGACTGGAGCAATTTTTATTACCTGGCCTCAAGGTCTTGCCATTGTCTTGCAAATGGGCACTTTTCATTTTTTTCTTCAAGTTTGTCACAGCCCATTTTTATGTGTCTTTTTCACTCACTTGATGGTAGGGTTCAGGTCTTCAGGCATACCCTGAAGTCTAGAAGGAGGATGTGTGGCCATTCGGTTCCTTCCTATCCTGCCTGTGGGCCTCTATTCCTGGAGAGCTACTAACTGAATATGCAGTGGTTGGCTGTGGCTAGCCACAAGGAGATGAGTTTGCCGGGCCTTTTTGCTAGAAGGAACAGAGTGCCTTGCCTCTGTCAGGAATCTGTGTCCCAGGGGGTCATGGAGGTCCTTCCTCTTCAGGAGAGGACCAGTGAAGCACCCTGTGCACTTTTTTGGTTACTTGGTGTTTGTCCTTTGACCACAGACTGAAAGAAGCTGTTACCAAGACATATTCAGGTACTTCCACTACTTGCATTTTAAAAAATACATTTTATAATAAGGAATACAGAGCTGCATTAATGCGTGACTTTGTATCTGTCTGGAGTCCAGCTTTAATTTTACTGTAACCACATCGGAGAATGATGATTTCTGGTTTGTTGCTGTAGAGTTCCCTAATGACCACATCAACCAGTCTGAAAGCATTTGGAAAAAACAAAACTCTAGAAGAAAAACATGTCTATATGTGATGGTTACCTTAATAGATAATGATTTCTCACACATTTTTCTGCCTTAATTTACAGTATTACATTTTCCATTTGGCTGTTTTACAGTTTGGCCTAAAACAATTACCCAACAACAAAAGATTGACTGTTAAATGGGCACCTTGGGTAAAACATAAAGTGCAGTGCCACTGTGCAATCCTTTGGAAATTTTTCTGTCCATGTAAGAGTGGTGGGACACAACTAAGGTTTGACTGACCATTGGGATTATTTAAGTAAGCGCAATCAGCACGCTTTACTTTCCTCTACTATTCCTGTGGAGCTCTTATTCCATTATGTAAAAATACAAGTAGTTCTACCTAAAAATCACCTCACTTTTATTAAACCTGTAGTATTTATTTGAAAATCATGTCAGCTGCTTGAAGCAAGTGGCCATTTATGAAGATGCTAATAATCTTACATGGAATAGAAGCTCCAGGCTCCAGGTTTTGCATGAGATGTACAGCCCTTAGGTCAGTTGCACACTGATGTAATAATTTACCGCTGTTTATACCCAGGATTCTGTTGACAGAAAGATCCTGAGTAAAAATGTTCTGTAAAGACCTTGAATATCTGTTTCTAAACCCAATAAATATATATATATATAGCGTACCAATCCTTAAATGTGGTAGCTGCATTTGTTTTCTTTTTTTTTCTTAGTTTTTCATTTACTTACTTTTCCCTTGGTTACCCAGCCAGTAAAGCTGGCCATACATAGATTTTCAAATATTTGTACGAAAATTCTGTGTACATTCAGTGATTAGATAAATGCCACTCAAAAATACAGTTAGAAATGTATTCATGCAATAAAAATTTTCCATCCTGTTACTTTGAATTTTCCCATCACTGTGGTCAAATACAAACTTGGATTTGATCCCATTACCTATTAGAATGAACGTTTGCAAATCAAATCCTGAAACAAAAAATTTTGAAAGAAATTCTGCTAGTGTGGGGCCAGCTTTAGTCTAGTATTTTCAACTTCCTTTAACGGGCCGAATTGTCCAGCAAAACATTCAGCTAGAGGGAGGAGACAAACCATTTACCATTGACAGGGGCGCTTACAGTGATCAGCTTTTTCAGATCAGATTGATTTTGGCAAAATCTTTATCCTAAAAGAAAAAATGCATCAGCACCACCCTCTCCACAGGTTGACAATACTGCTGTCCAAAGGGTGGCGCCATTGTTCCTCCATAGAGTGGTGAAACCCTAAGGCTGCCATACACCCATAGAATTTAATTTCAACATTTTTGTTATAGAAGCATTCATTTGATTTTTTTAATATTTGTGGGGTCAAGTTTAGATATTCTTAGATACTTTGCACATGTAGGATAAAGCAACAAGTTCACTGGGGGCAAAGGGAAGAACCTGGTACTTCTGAATTTTGGGGAGCATGTGACTCACTGTCTGTCCTCCCACATGATAGCACTGGTGATTGCATACTTGCCAACTGTCCCGTTTTTGCAGGAACAGTCCTGGCAAATAGGAGCCTGTCCCGGGCAATATACATTTTCCCAGCAAGCGACCATTTATCGGGCTGCCCGTAAATGCCCGGTTTCGGGCAGCTCGTGCCTGTAAAAAAAAATTTGTTGCGGGCCAACATCGTAACTGCGCATGTGCCATTCTGATGTCTGCCGGGCTCGGGAAAGCTCGTACAAGCTCGGCCGGGCGGACGCATGCGCAGTTATGTAATGGTGCTGCCATTAAAACCCAATAATATCAGATATTATAATTAGGTTTTATCGTACTTATTTACACCTTGCACTTTATTTACTTAAACTTTATACTTGTATTTATATTTACATATTACATTTTTTGTATGGTCACACCTGAGCACATTTGAAACTTTAGAATTGCAGGGAATTGTGATGGGAATTTTAAACTTTAGGCAGAAATAGTGCAGCTGAATGGGAGAATTATTCCAACTCTGCTACTTTGGCCTTAAGTTTGAAATTCCCTTTTCAATATCCTGTAATTCTCTCTTTATTGAGTAGACCCTATAATCTGATAAGTAGGCGGAGATGAATTATGCTGAGTGGGTGGAGCTTCAGGTGAAGTGGGTGTGGTAAGTAATTGATCGCTGTGCTGCAAAGTGTCCCTGGAAATTTTTTTCAAATGTTGGCAACTATATGATTGTTGATTGGCTTCACCCCGTCCTCATGTGTGTGTAAGCTCCAAGTTGCATCTTACACAGGGGTTCTTCTCTTTGTTCCTAGGGCTGAAGGACCTGGTAGGGCAAAGCAAACTTTGACATTAAACTGTATTCGCTGCCAAGATATTTAGTTTATGATTTTTACTCCACTTACTTATTAACAATCTAAGACAACTAAGAATATACTGTGATTATGGTTTATCTAGTGCGTCTGTGTTTTACCTATGCAGACCGTATCTCTACACACAACGTAGGCGTTGCCTATGCCCAGTGAAGAGTTTTATCTCTTCTTTATATAAAATAGGAATATTCATACGTCTCTATATTAACCATGGTATTTGGTAGGGATACTCAACCGCTTTTGGACAATCCTCATTAGTACAAAGTCTTATTGTTGTGCTTAAACTAATAATTCAACAGCGGCAGTTCTAAACATGGTATTGCTGTTGGAAAACTAACATTGTATTGGAAAACTTGAATACTATACAGAGGTTGTATTTATGAGCTGCTAGTTGAGATCTAGCAAAATGAAAAATATACAGCTATTTTTATGAACTAGGGTATGGTCTACTTTTAAAAAGAATCATGCTTATTCTTTGCCAGAACGACTGAACCTTGTAGACCCATAGCCAATTCAGTTTGTAAGTACCAAACAAATCAGTGCATGCTGGATGCTCTACAAAAATGCTGTCAGATAGAAGGGTGGTGGATAATGGTGTTTGTACATTGGGCAAGTATTTGTTAGACAATCAGAAATGCTTTAGGGACCACAAAGCTAGGTAACATGCATATGTGCAATGTGGTTCCTTTTATTCTTAATTGCCCCCCAATGCACCTTGCCAGTACATCTGTATTCTTGCACACAGCAAGGCAGGGTTAGAAAAAATGCTGTCAAAAAAGCCAATTTTTTTGTCAAAAATAAATAAAATGGTAAAAAGGCGCTGGTATAGATTAATATTCTTATTAAATTGGATATATTTGTAATGAATATTAAAGTGCTGGTTATGTGCAAATAATGCTGTGAATATTCAAAATAAAGTACTAGCTTTTATGTGCAAAATCTCTGTGAATATTGCTACAAAGTGACGTGTTATGCCCCATACACACGTGCAGATTATCTGCAGACTTTTGTCTGCAGACTTACCAAAACCATATAATATGAGGTCAAACCTAAACACTTTCAATTTGTATGCAATCCGGCAGGCCCTTGCACTACATAGAAAAGGTAAGTCTGCAGACAAAAGTCTGCAGATAATCTGCACGTGTGTATGGGGCATTAATTGAAAATGTGTCCTTATCTCAGTACTATACAGTGCAATCAATAGAATAATGGATATAGCTCCTTGAGGAAATATAAATATAAATAAAATTCCTCTAGGTGCTTGACAATAGTGGTATACTTATTATATCTTCAAAATAAATTGTCCCAAGAAAATATAAATACAATACTCCGTAGATAAATAAATTGGTAATATAAATAAAATACATATAATAGTGCTTCAATAGTGCTTCAAATGATGAACTGTGATCCAAAAAGTTCATGCAAATGGTGTAGGAGTTAATTTGATTTAGATCAGGTGCTCCAGTGAGTAAGGGTGATAATCAATGCCTCTTACCAGATATTAGTAGGTCACACAGACCTCAAGCGCCTGTGATCCTATTATATGGGTGGATCAGACCATTAAGACTCCTTCATTCCACATTATTTATTTGTATGGTTCCAAGAAAAATTATTTTAAAGATGATAGGAAAATATAATCCTCCTTCTCCTCACTCCTCCTTTTATTATCTCTTGTAGATACGTATAAAGCCCATATGCAGGGAGACAAATGTGAAGCCAAAAATAGTGTAATACTGTAATTTATTGTACAATTAAATAAATCATAAAAATTGGCTGCTTACATATTGTTGTGCCCACCTGGCACAGGGCAATGCGCATTGGTTGCTACTGGGTAGTAATAGGATCAGGGGCACTGGATCTGCAGTCTCCTAATGCTCACTGATCTGCTTTCCTTGTTTCCCTTGTAGCGTGGCAGCAGTCCGGCGTGCGTTCCAATGTGGGGGCACAGGATCTGCAGTCTCCTAATGCTCACTGATCTGCTTTCCTTGTTTCCCTTGTAGCCTGACAGTGGTCCGGTGTGCGTTCCAATGTGGGGGCACAGGATCTGCAGTCTCCTAATGCTCACTGATCTGCTTTCCTTGTTTCCCTTGTAGCGTGACAGTGGTCCGGTGTGCGTTCCAATGTGGGGGCACAGGATCTGCAGTCTCCTAATGCTCACTGATCTGCTTTCCTTGGTTCCCTTGTAACGTGGCAGCAGTCCGGTGTGCGTTCCAATGTGGGGGCACAGGATCTGCAGTCTCCTAATGCTCACTGATCTGCTTCCTTGTTTCCCTTGTAGCGTGACAGTGGTCCGGTGTGCGTTCCAATGTTCACGACAACAACAAATTATTTTGTCAAGTCTGGTCCCTCTGCTAAGTGCTAAGCACACGTTATGCATGACACACTTTTAACGCAAAGCACTAGAATTTTTTAAATGGGCCTATTCTAGTCATTATGACAGATAGTCTAAGCTTTAAAGCTGGCGTAAGACTCTGTCTGGGACAATGGGTCTGTGACCATTATTATTATTATACAGGATTTATATAGTGCCAATAGTTTGCGCAGTGCTTTACGCTAAAAAGGGAGACCAATCAATTATGATACATTGCCCATCGGACTTTAAAAGGGTTGCAAAGTTCACTTCCTCAGGAGATTGTGTAGTTGAATGAAATATCTGCAGAGAAACCATGTCATTAATATACTATAGTAAGAAGAAAATTCCAGGAGAAACATATCCACAATAAAGAAAAAGCTTTAAAATAATAAAGTAAAAGCTTTCTATAAATGTGTTGTTCTTTTCTCCTCACTATAGTAGAATAATGACATGGTTTCTCAGATATCCCATTTAACTGCATCTCCTGAGGAAGTGAACCTTATTTCACGTAATGCGTTGAGTTGCAGGATATAAACTGATCACCTTTTTATGTAATTAGGTCTTTACGCAACCATTTGTTATTTTTGGATCTATTCTATTCTTAATGTGATTTTCTCTGTCGCTCATTGACAGACGTAGTCCTCGTTGATTCAACACACTCGGGTTATGCTGCCCTCTACAGGAGTAGGACTAGACAGGAAAGAAAACGTTCTGGCCACATCCTAGGGGCAGTCCCAGAGGGTATATCCTCTCACTTCCTGCTCTAGCAATTCAGTTTTTTTCTGTCTAGTTAGGAGTAAGGACCTAGATACCTTGCTGGGATCTTCGGTCCTGGCAGGATTTTTTTCTTAGAAAAGATTTTTTAGACAGCTTTTTTTCTCCAGTGTTCCTGTGAGATCT
Source organism: Pelophylax lessonae (assembly GCF_965119305.1). Classification (NCBI taxonomy): domain Eukaryota; kingdom Metazoa; phylum Chordata; class Amphibia; order Anura; family Ranidae; genus Pelophylax; species Pelophylax lessonae. The sequence goes on along the minus strand of NC_138770.1, from coordinate 542,950,611 downwards.
TCAAGCAAGAAAGCTGAACTGGGCGATGGGCTGGATGTTGAGATCCAGTGGTCACCCCAGTTCAGCCTACGAGCGCGTGCAGGCCATAGCTCCGCGCTGGGTCGGCCGCGACATAGTCCCACTGGACGGGGACTGACCCTGCGAGTTAAACGTCTCGCCGAAACGCCTAAGACCATGAGTCACGGCGTCCGTACTGGTCGACAGCCCTCCTACCTCGGTGGAGAGGGGTACTGTCAGGAGTTGGCGCCCGCCTGGTTCCGGTAAGGTGAGTAGTATGTTCCCCCTTTCCCCCTGACGGGTCTTGTGGTGAACGCGGGCCCCTCGCTGTAATGGTAAGGATGGGTCTTCCCTCTATCCTATAACATGTCACAGATCCCCCTGTTTGAGTGTGATTTTTGTGAACAAAAAGCCAGGAGGCTTAGTTTGGGAGCTGACAATCTAATTGCAAAGATGTTAAAATGATGAAGTCAGTGGCAGTACTAGAACTTTACTGTGATAGTATAAAGTATCCTACCTGTCAGAAGCCACAGGGCGATGTCTAGATATGTATACTGCATTCCAGATCACTCCTCCAGCTAAGCAGATGCCTCCCGACGGCCACGGACCGCATACGACCCGCCAGGGTCCGGTACCGCCGACCACGCTGACCACCATGAGGGTGAAGGGTTGTGAGGCCGAGATCCTTCTGCAGACATGCCGCTATTCTGTGCAGGCCGCCGCCATTGTCTGGTAGTTCGCACGAGGCCGCCATTTTGGCGTAGCCTCGTGTCTTCAGCATGGGGGCGGCCATGTTTGAGGTGACTCAAACACCTCGTGGAGCTAGGGGAAGCGCCGGAAGGCGTGCAGAGGGGCGGAGCCGCCTCCTTTCTTCCCGGGAAGCCAGCCAAAAGACTTCCTGTCTGTTCTAGACAATGCTGAAACAAGTTGCATTTTGAAACTCTGAGCAGTAAGTGGTGAGCTTTGGGGTCTATCTCTCTCTCTCGCTCTATAGGGGTCCCTAAGCAGGCAACACTGAGGGGCTTTGTGGCGCTGGGGGTCTGAAAAAAAAGAAAGTTTTATGTCTTTTTGGCAAATTGATTTTTCCGGGCAGTATCTGGAATTATCATGGACCCTGCCACACAGGTACCCCCACCGGTTTCCCTCGGGGGGGCCGCGGGACCCGCCAGTGCACAGAGTATGGATGCATTCACAGCAGTTTTGAAGTCTTTGGTGGCTCGGGTGGAGATGGCCTGTCAGGAACGGGGGTCAAGAAAGCGACCCCCGCCTACCCCTATATCGTCTGAGACTTCAGATTCAGATGCTGAGATGGTTATTGCAGCTGCAGGCCCCTCTGCAGGGGCTGTTATCTCAGGTAAGGTTCCCTCAGACAGTGAGGAGAACGTTCATGCTTCCGCCATAAATCAGGAAGAAGCATTGGTGGACGCACTAGTTGTGCGGTTCGGGAAACCTTAAGACTTGAGGTTTTTCCGGCAGAGGCAAATAAAAAGGAATTTCCCTTTGGTACTAGCAGACCCACCAGGACGGTGAAGGTTTTTTCTTTACCCAAGTGTTTGGGTAAAAAGATTAAAGAAGTATGGGATCATTTTAAGCGTACCTTTACTAGTTCCAAGCGCATTACTAGACGCTATCCGTTTGAGGAATCCCTCATTAAGAAATGGACGGTATCATCAGTGGTTGATCCACCTATTTCCAGACTGAATAAAGCCACGGTTTTTTTCAGTGGAGGACGCTTCGTCCTTTAAGAATTCGGTGGATCGGAAGGTAGAAGCGGAGTCCCGCACTATCTTTCCCTGATAGGATCAGCCTTTAGAACAGTTATTGTCATTTGATCTAGTTCTCAGACATTTACGGAATGGGCGAGATTGGTGCGCCAGGACCTGAAGGGGAAAGGTATCCCCCAGGCAACATCTGTTTTGATGGAACAGATTATATAAGGACTACAGGTTGTCTGTGACGCAGCCTTGGATGCTACCCCCCTATTAGGGCATGCATCTATGTCAGCGGTAATCCTCAGACGTGTGCTGTGGTTAAAATGCTGGGTCAGCGTAAGTACTACAGGGAGCGGTAGTTACCGTTCCCTGAACAGATCATTTTCTTTACCTTTTCCAAAGATTAGCATCAGTTCCCCACAAGAATCGGATCCGGTTGAACGGACAGACCAAGGAGCCTCTAGCCGGGTGACTTCGGTCTCTAATGTTTAACCAGGAGAAATCACCACTCGTGATAGGAATCAGGTGTCTAAAGAATGTGTGGGAACAGAGAACGATCAGACTTTGTCGGATTGCCAGGGCCAGATAGCTCTAGGGCAGCCTGGTTCGGATCCAGTCAGGCAATATCAGGGTGATGATGTAAGTCATTTGCCAAGGATTTCACCATCTGTGCATTCTTCACAGCATCCCGAAGGCGCGGAGATTGGTAACGCGCGCCCACGATGCTCCAGTGGACGCAGCAGACGCGCTGAACGGCCTGTAAAGGCAGTGTCAGCTATTAAAGGGATTCCCTCATCTCAGATTGCTGCTGAGATTTCTCCGCAGGATGGAGATGGAGGGAACTCCAGTTGTCCTGGAAATTCTAGGCTAGCCTCGTCAAGCCGGTCCGGCCGACTTGGACATGCTAGTCGCGAATGTTCCTTGGGAACTTCTTCTCAGGGAGTGTCTGCGGTCTCAAGGACCGATCTTCCATTGTGCTTTACAATCGCTGGGTTTAATGGCCTGGCCATTGAGACCCAGGTACTGAAGGACAGAGGGTTGTCAGCTTCAGTTATTCCTACGCTAATTAAAGCAGGGAAAGCGACTTCCAGCAAGGTCTATTATTGCACATGGAAGACGTATATCGCGTGGTGCGAATCTTTAGAAATTCCTCCACGTACCTATTCGGTGACCCGAATATTGGCCTTTCTGCGAAAGGGGGTTGAGCAGAAACTAGCCTTGAGCACCATCAAGGGTCAGGTTTCAGCATTAGCAATATTCTTTCAAAAGCCTTTGGCTATTAAGTCCTTGGTGCGGAATTTCATCCAGGGGGTGCGGCACCTGGCTCCACCAGTCCGCGCGCCCTTATCGCCCTGGGATTTTAATTTGGTTGTCGGTTCTGAAGAAACCTCCTTTTGAAAGCATCAGGGAGATTCCCTTGTTTACTTTATTCCAGAAGGTGGCCTTCTTGATGGCTATTACTTCTGCACGCAGGGTGTCAGAACTGGCTGCATTGTCAGACCAGTCCCCATATTTAGTGATTCAGAGGGATAAGGTTCTTCATCCTAAGCCATCCTTTCTTCCAAAGGTGGTTTCAGGCATCATCTGAATGAAGATATTGTCCTACCTTCCTTGTGTCCTCAGCCCAATCATCATCAAGAACATGCGTTGCATTCCTTGGATGTGGTTTGGGCAATCAGGGTATACCTGAAGGCTACAGAATCATTCTGTAAGACGGATTCACTTTTTGTGATCACGGATGGTCCCAGAAAGGGGTTGCCTGCATCTGCCGCGACTATCTCCAAATGGATTAGACAGACGGTGGTACAGGCTTATTCTAGTAAGGGTCGGAATCCTCCGTTCCCTGTTAGGGCGCACTTCACTCGAGCGCTCAGTACTCCTGGGCTTTCCGCCATCAGGCATCAGTGGTCCAGGTATGTAAGGCGGCCACCTGGTCGTCGGTACATACCTTTACAAAATTTTATAAGATTTAGGTGATGGCATCGGTGGATGCCTCATTTGGCCGCAAGGTTTGCAGGCCACAATTTGAGGAGACCGGTGGTCTACCTCGAGGGTTGTTGTCTGTTGGAATTTTCTGTTGAATCTCATCTTTAATTGATGAGCATTGGAAACTTCTAGTTGGCACCGGTTGGGCCTTCTAGATTGGATTTGTTTTCCATTTTCCCACCCCTCATTTGTGGTACTGCTTTGGGACGTCCCGAGTGTGTTGAATCAACGAGGACTACGTCTGTCAATGAGCGACAAAGAAAAATGGATTTTTGTAAAATCTTACCGTAAAATCCTTTTCTCTTAAGCTCATTGACAGACGTAGTACCCGCCCCTCTGTTTTTGAGTTGGGTTGGGTTAAATTCCCTAAACACTGCTTTGTGACATAACTGATTTGGGACTGCCCCTAGGGTGTGGCCAGAACGTTTTCTTTCCTGTCTAGTCCTACTCCTGTAGTGTAACGTTCATGCGTTTTTGTTTGCGGATGGATTTACAGCTGCAGAATTATTACACTCAGTAGGCTTGTAGAGAATGTGTTGAACAACATATCCAACTCTCAGGACTTCATCACCGTGTACAGCCTGTTATATACTATATATATTAATAGATGTTTTAATGGAGGGATAGAGTATATGAGGATATATAGATGAGAGACAGGCTATGGTATGGTGAGCACTAGAAGTAGTATAGGAGAGTTGCAGGTGATGGTAAGCAGATAGGTTCTGATGTCAAGTATAGTGCAGATGGTAAGAGGACACAGATGGAGTATACTTTAGACAGAGTAACCTAGTGCAAGGATAGTTCAAGGTAGTCCCAAGAGCTAACAGTCTTATGCAGATGATAGTGAATAGATAGATACAGATAGTCTTGGTAATTGCAGTAGATGACAGTAGGAGATTGGTTAGTAAGAATCCCCTGCGGGGTACTTATCACTTAGATAGGTTAGGAAATACAATGTCCAGAGGAGAGGGGTGATCCCGTAGCGGGATACGGATCACCAGCGAGGTTTCCGGCTTAGTTCAGCAAGGAAGGTATGTCAGCAGCTCCGACTTCTCAGGCGTAGGTGCGATGAACATGTGGGTTTGAACGAGCGATGAGTGAGAGCAAACCGGCGATTGAAATAGCCGCTCATAGCGGCGCTCGGCAGTGATGTCATCCGGTCTTAAAGGTGTATGCGTCCTTTGTATATACAAGATGGGACGCAAAGAGAGGAGAAATATAGGAACAAGGGTACCATAGGTACCGGAACATTACAGTACCCCCCCCCCTTAAGGTCGGCTCCGGAAGGCCTCTAGAGCTGGTTTTTCCAGATATTTCGAGTGGAAATTGCGAATCAGTCTAGGGGCATGGATATCGGAGGTATCCAGCCAGGTGTCATCTTGGGGCCCATAATTCTTCCATCGTACAAGATACTGGAGTCTTCTTCTATTGAAACGGGAATCCAAAATTTCTTTTATTTCAAATTCTTCTCCACCCTCCACTTGTACAGGAGGTGGAGGTGAGATAGTAGGCCTTATTCCTTGGCTAGGAACATGGGGCTTCAGTAGAGACACATGGAAGACAGGATGTATCTTGAGGTCTACTGGCAATGTGAGTTGTACTGCAGCTTTTCCAATAAGCTTCTCTATTGGAAAAGGTCCCAGAAATAGAGGTCCAAGTTTTTTACTAGGGATCTTTAGTCTTAGATTTTTTGTAGAAAGCCAAACAAGATCCCCAATGGCATATTGGGGAGAGGGTTTCCTACGGAGGTCGTAGTATTTTTTATGTTGGCTATGAGCATGAGATATTGTATTGTTGAGTAATCCCAGAGAATCCTTTATCTGGGCAAGATAATCAGATGCTACTGGATTACTTGATGGTAAGATACGTGGAGGAAGGAGTGTGGGATGAAACCCATAATTCAGGTAAAACGGACTTTGCTTAGTAGTGCTATGAGTAGCGTTGTTATAGGCGAATTCCGCCAGTGGAAGGAGATCTGCCCAATCGTCCTGTAGATACGAAGTATAGCAACGCAGGTACTGTTCAATGCACTGGTTAACTCTCTCTGTCTGTCCGTTGGTCTGAGGGTGGTAGGCAGAAGTAAGGTTACGCTCTATTCGCAGTATCTGACATAGAGCTAGCCAAAATTTTGAGATGAATTGTGAACCACGGTCAGACAGCAGTGTTTTTGGAATACCATGTAACTTAAAGACATGTTTCACAAGTAATTCTGCTGTTTGTTTGGATGAAGGTAGTTTTCGGATAGGGGTGAAATGTGCCATCTTGGTCAGATGGTCCACTGATACCAAGATGGTGTTGAATCCTTTGGAAGGTGGTAGTTTCACTATGAAATCCAAGGATACCACTTCCCACGGAACCTGGGGTATCGGTAAACTACAAAGTAATCCTGATGGTTTCGTGTTGTCAATTTTAGACCTTGCACAGCTATCACAAGATGAAACGATCTTTTTTACGGTTGTCTTCATGTCTGGCCACCAAAATTGCCTAGTGAGTAGATTGAGAGTTTTAGTCATACCCATATGTCCTGCCATAGGTACATCATGCGACAATTCTAAGATCTTGGTTCGCATAGTAGGGGGTATGTATAATTTATCGTTGTAGTAGAGGAAGCCTTCTGCGTCAGTAGTTAGTTGTGGTGGAGGTGAATCCAACCCTATGCTGTGCAAAATCTCCTCCTTCAGTGAGCGAACAACTCCGATAATACGTTCAAGTGGTATTATAGGAACTGAGGGAACCTCAGTGCAATCTTTCTCGGCTAGTCGTGAGAGTGCATCCGCTTTTTTATTTTTGTCTGCGGGCGTGTAAGTTACTAAAAAATTAAATCTCAGAAAGAATAACGACCACCGTACCTGCCGGTGGGAAAGAGTTCTATTAGTCTGAAGGTATTGGAGGTTCTTGTGATCAGTATATATCAGAATTGGCAATTGAGTGCCCTCAAGTAGATGTCTCCAATTCTCTAATGCCAGTTTTATGGCTAATAACTCCTTCTCACCTACTGGGTAGTTCACCTCGGGGCTACTTAATGACTTTGAAAAGAAAGCAACTGGGTGAAGAGGTGAGGTGTTTGTTGGTCGTTGTGAGAGAACTGCTCCTACTGCCATATTAGACGCATCTACCTCCAAGATGTATTGAAGGGATGGGTCTGGATGGCATAGTATGGGGGCAGTAGTAAAGCTTGATTTCAGCAGAGAGAATGCTCCATTTGCTTCCTTTGACCAATTAAATGGTCTCTTCGTGCTTGTAAGTTGTGTGAGAGGTTTCACAATCGCAGAGAAGTTTTTAATGAATTTCCTATAGTAATTAGAGAATCCTAGGAACCTTTGTAATGCTTTGCGAGTGGTTGGCACAGGCCAATCCAGAATGCAGGATATTTTACTCATGTCCATTTTGATTCCACTTTTAGATATAATATATCCTAGGAATAGTACCTCCTCTTTATGAAAGAGACATTTCTTTGATTTAACATATAAGTTATGTGCAAGTAGTCTTGACAACACAAGTCTCACATGTTTTATGTGCTCAGGTAAGGAATGAGAATAGATAAGTATATCGTCCAAATATACTACCACACAAACATCAAGCAAGTCTCGGAATATCTCGTTTATAAAACGTTGGAAGGCTGCGGGGGCATTACATAGCCCAAATGGCATTACAAGGTACTCAAACAGTCCGTATCTGGTTCTGAATGCCGTCTTCCATTCATCCCCTTTACGGATTCGAATTAAATTGTATGCCCCTTTTAGGTCCAATTTTGAAAAGAAAGAAGCCCCACGCACCTGTTCGATAAGTTCAGGAATAAGAGGTAAAGGATAACGATCCTTTATTGTGATGGCATTTAATCGTCTGAAATCAATGATAGGCCTAAGGCTAGAGTCCTTATTGCGGACAAAGAAAAGCCCAGCAGCAGTGGAGGAAGTAGAAGGTCGGATGAATCCTTTTGCCAAGTTTTCATCCAGATACTCTTTAAGGTGAGAGAGTTCATCCTGTGAGAGAGGATATACATGTCCGTAAGGCAACTTGCTATTAGGGAGCAGATCGATACAACAATCATAGTCCCTGTGAGGAGGTAACATTTGAGCGTTTTTCTCGAGAAAAACCTCCGATAAATCTTGATAACACTTAGGAATAATGTCATCTGGCAGTACAGACAGGATCCTATCATGTGTGGGGAGGTTACACGTCGTCTCGCAATACTGAGAAGAGAAGGCTAACGTTCTTGTTTTCCAATCGATGATTGGTTGATGTATGTGTAACCAGGGAAGTCCCAAAATGATTGGAAAATGTGACGAAGTTAATACATCAAAGGTGGTGGTCTCCACATGAGACTCGTCAGCAGTTACAAGAAGTGCCTGTGTCTGACTGGTGATAGGACCAGAGGATAAAGGTGTACCGTTAATAAAACTAACGGAGACAGGTTTGGGTTTTGAAACAATAGGTATTTTATTAAGGGAGACAAAACAAATGTTAATGTAGTTTCCACAAGATCCTGTGTCAATCATAGCCTTGGTGGTGATCCTAGTTTGGTCCCACTGCAATGTTAATTGAACAAAGAAATAAGGATTAGGAAAGGAAGTTGTGAGTCCCCCTAGCAAGACATTTGAACACTCACCCTCTTTTCTGTGGACAAGAGGACAGTCGTTTACCAGATGATTCGGGGATGCGCAGTACATGCAAAGATGTTCGGTTTTCCTCCTGGCACGTTCAGAAAGGGTCAGAGGTGGACGTATCATTCCTACTTCCATAGGAGTAGGGTCAGCAGGCAACATCCGAGAAGGACTGGAAAATGGTGAGCCCATCTTCTCAGCCTTTCTTTCTCGTAGTCGTCTGTCAATATTGATACTGGTCTGGATCAGTCCCTCTAGAGTGCCAGGTAAATCCGCTTGGGCGAGCTCGTCTTTAACGGCCTCAGATAGGCCGAGTCTAAACTGCGTTCGCAAAGATGTGTCATTCCACCCTGAATCAGGGGACCATCTTTTAAAATTCGCCACGAAATCTTCAACAGGTCTCCTTCCTTGTTTTAGGGCCCGTAACTGGGTGTCAGCGGTACTCTGCTTGTTGGGGTCTTCATATAAAGTAGCAAGTTGTGCTAGAAATAAGGGATAAGAATTAAGGAGTGGATCATCCTTTTCAAAGAGAGCATCTGCCCAGGCCCGGGGTTCACCCGTTAAATAGGAGATGATGGTACAAACCTTAATTTGGTCAGTGGTGTAGGTTAGAGGTTTTAACAAAAAAAACAATTGACATGCGTTTTTAAATTCACGGAATTTGCTCCGATCACCAGAAAACACTATAGGAGGGTTTATCTTAGGCTCACGGGGCTGAGCAGCAGGAGGCTGTGTGAGACGGCCAAGCTGCTGTCTCAAGGTTTGATTGTCATTTTTTACCTCTGTAAGTGCATGGATCAATGCATCTACTTGTTGTTTTAATTGTAGTACATGAGTGGATAATTCTGCTGAATCCATATTTTTTTAAAGGCTCGTTCAATCTGTAACGTTCATGCGTTTTTGTTTGCGGATGGATTTACAGCTGCAGAATTATTACACTCAGTAGCCTTGTAGAGAATGTGTTGAACAACATATCCAACTCTCAGGACTTCATCACCGTGTACAGCCTGTTATATACTATATATATATTGATAGATGTTTTAATGGAGGGATAGAGTATATGAGGATATATAGATGAGAGACAGGCTATTGTATGGTGAGCACTAGAAGTAGTATAGGAGAGTTGCAGGTGATGGTAAGCAGATAGGTTCTGATGTCAAGTATAGTGCAGATGGTAAGAGGACACAGATGGAGTATACTTTAGACAGAGTAACCTAGTGCAAGGATAGTTCAAGGTAGTCCCAAGAGCTAACAGTCTTATGCAGATGATAGTGAATAGATAGATACAGATAGTCTTGGTAATTGCAGTAGATGACAGTAGGAGATTGGTTAGTAAGAATCCCCTGCGGGGTACTTATCACTTAGATAGGTTAGGAAATACAATGTCCAGAGGAGAGGGGTGATCCCGTAGCGGTATACGGATCACCAGCGAGGTTTCCGGCTTAGTTCAGCAAGGTCAGCAGCTCCGACTTCTCAGGCGTAGGTGCGATGAACATGTGGGTTTGAACGAGCGATGAGTGAGAGCAAACCGGCGATTGAAATAGCCGCTCATAGCGGCGCTCGGCAGTGATGTCATCCGGTCTTAAAGGTGTATGCGTCCTTTGTATATACAAGATGGGACGCAAAGAGAGGAGAAATATAGGAACAAGGGTACCATAGGTACCGGAACATTACATGTAGAGGGCAGCATAACCCGAGTGTGTTGAATCAACGAGGACTACGTCTGTCAATGAGCTTAAGAGAAAAGGATTTTACGGTAAGATTTTACAAAAATCCATTTTTATTCAGGTATGTACAGTTGTGCTCATAAGTTTACATACCCAGGCAGAACTTATGATTTCTTGGCCATTTTTCAGAGAATATGAATGATAACACAAAAACTTTTCTTTCACTCATGGTTAGTGTTTGGCTGAAGCCATTTATTATCAATCAAATGCGTTTACTCTTTTTATATCATAATGACAACAGAAACGACCCAAATGACCCTAAACAAAGTTTACATACCCTGGTGATTTTGGCCTGATAGCATACACACAAGTTGACACAAATGGGTTTGAATGGCTATTAAAGGTAACCATCCTCACCTGTGATCGAGAAACGTTTGTGTTATCATTCATATTCTCAGAAAAATGGCCAAGAAATCATAAATTCTGCCAGGGTATATAAACTTATGAGCACAACTGTAAATACAAATTGGATCATTCTAATGATTTATTTATTTGTTTTTGTGCAACTCTTTTAAAGTCCCTTAAGCAATGTGTGTTTTTTGAGAGTTCTCATATACATAGGGACTGAGCTGCACCCATATCCATAGTTATGTTGGTCTTTTGTATTTTGAGTATAATTTAAGACACAGTTCCATACAAGAGGGACCAAAGGGCCCTGCTCATGAGAATTTACAATCTAATAGGGAGGGGCAAGTGGTAAAAAAATAACTGTGAAGGATGAGGTGATGGAAGAATTAAAAGCTCAGTTATTAGGCGGAGGTGGGATAGGCTTTCCTGAAGAGATGCGTGTTCAGCAATTGCCTATAGGCAAGACCGATGCAGGTAGGGAGTCCCAGAGGATGGGAGAGTAACCAGGGGAGGCTCCTCCCTCCCCCTTTTTACTTTTCTACCCCCCCTTGTTTTTTGCAATTAATATTAGACTACAAATATACTTTATTGCAGGTACAAGCTTATTTACCCTGCATCGGCTCCTGATGAGTGGAAAGAACCCACGAAACGCGTAGAGCCCTTTTCGATGCTACGCAATCACCACTATCTGTTATATTACTTGTTCATACAACCATTATTTATCAATGCATCTTGACAGTGAAGTCTAGGTCAATTTATAACACCCACAACACGCTGGTGTGGCGATATGTCTTAGTGCATATATATGTACTATGTGCGATTAATGAGCAATACTATTTATTCATTGTATTTTGAAATGACTCATCATGTGTATATGTACCAATAAACGTTTTATACATTGATTTTCTACATCATGTTATAGCTGTGTGCTTCATTCAAAGTCCCAAACCTCCCTCCTCTTTTATCTGAACCAGGGATGGAGGCATATGACCCTACCCAGTTATTGCCTCATTTAAAGTCCCACATATCCCCCCCTTTTTTTTAACTAATTCGGGGGGTGATCCGAGTGATAGGTGTAGGGTGAAGAAAACATGCACCCCTCCAGCACTTTATGGACTGATTTTTGACTTTTTTGAGTTTATATATATATATATATATATATATATATATATATATATATCCAATTATTTTATGTGTCTATTTTTATCTCTATTTATTTTATACACTAATGTTTGGACAATTTGCTTATAATTTTTTATACAACGTTTTTATATAGGTTTATTCACAGTGTTTTACATTTGCACACTAGCATTTTATTGCACGATATTTTAACTCCTTCCACAATAGTATATATACAACTTTTAATAGGCAGCGCCATTTTACCTCGCTTTACTTCCTTATAGCATGAAGGTTGCCTATCAACCGGCCCCAGGTAGGCCCAAAGATAAACCGGAATTGCAAAAGGTTAAAATTCCCTGAACCAGACCCAACTGAGTTAAGAAGAAGGACTCCGGACCGTGTCCTAGGAGCCCTCTCGTTCGGGTTCGTCAGCAGATTGCTATGATCACATTGTAGCCAACATTAGAGAACAGAGTGAGGAAGAAGAAGGTAGAGATATGGAAGAAGAAGCAGACAGGCAGGAAAGAGAAAATAGAGAAAGGGGATAGGAGAGAAAAGGAAAGAAGGATGTTCCTGCGGCCCAGCTCCTGAAGACCTTGAGGGAGATAAAAAGTAATAAAGGGAAAATGAAGGAAAGGACCATCTTATAAGTATAATTTAATAGGTATCTCCACTTTCGTTCGGAAAAAAATATTGCAAATGAAACAAAAATTGAAACAAAAATAATATAGCATATACAATTGCAACACAACCCGAATAGTAACTTAATGTTATTAAAAATTATATTGTCATTTTCTGTCAAATTCAATATATAGCAACCTAGAAGTGTTTCATAGGCAATTGGCATACTAAACAACCCCGGAAATGATATTTCCTGCTTGTGTGATTGACTATATGATTTTTCACAAGTCTGCACTAAGTTACAAGCAACTTGCAGGAGATACTCCTAAAGGCTTAGTTGCTTCTAAAATGATGCAGACCCTGGAACTTTCCTCATAAGAACCATGCACATGTATCAGCTGATCAAAAATGAAAAAAGTCACTTCCATTCAGAATCAGTCATGCACAAGACATGAGCTGTTCCTCCAATTCAACTCCCTGCAATATACATAGATCACCCAAAGGGGATTGTTTTTTTTTTTCTCAACAAAAGTGGTTACTCCTTAAACCCCTACAGACCTGTCACAATCAAACTCCGCATTAAACTGTACAAACCCTTGGGGTTTTTTTTTTTATTACTATCATAATTATATATACAACATTCAAATAAAACAAATGTCACTATCTCTGATTCCTTCCAGGGTGTTATTAGTATTCATTTAATTTTATGATTCCTACTGAAAGCAACCTTGACGTTAAGAAGTGTTTTTTAAAATAATTAATCATGGGTGTCAAATGTGCTAGATGAGTCACTTCCAAGTGCATTTATTGAACTCTGAAGTGCTGTGTGCATTTATTACATCTGCTTACAGCACTACATGGTTAAGATGTGGGTTAAAGGGTGTAACGCTCCTGCGTTTTTATTGTAAGCTGGATTTGCAGCTGCAGAATCTCCACTCAGTAGTCATGTAGAGATGTGTTGGAATACCAGATCCAACTCTCCAGACTCATCACTGTGGGCCTGTCTGCTTCAGCATACAGATATACACACACTCAATAAGATGTTCCTGGAGTGATAGGGTGTATATGATAGTATGGAGGTGATGTGCTGAAGGGACAGGTGTGAGCAGTGACAGTAATGGTAAGCACTTGATAGTAATGTTCAGGAGAGTAGTAGATGGTAATAGGTAGAATGCAGATAGGTTAGTAATCATGTATGGTAACAGGTGGTAAGGACAGCAGATGACATATACAGGATAGACTAACCCAGTGCAAGGATAGATGGTAGTAGACTCAAGAGCTAGCAATCTATGTAACAGTGCAGATGGTAGAATTAGTATGCATAGATAGTAACAGTCCTTAATGTGCAGAAGATGATAGTGTAAGTTAGTTATGGAGGATTCCCCTGTGGGGTACTTATCACTAGTAAGGTTTAGTAAGTAGAGGGGTCCAGTAGTGAGGGAGTGATCCGGTAGCGAGATACGGGATCAAATAGCTGGAGGTTTCGACAGCAAGACAAGGCTTGTAAGCAATGTAGGCACACATTGAACGAACAACGTGAGAGAGAACGCCGGCGATTGAAATAGCCGCTCAGCGGCGCTCAGCGATGACGTCATCCGTCTTAAAGGTGTATGCGTTCCACCTAACTAGAAAGGTGGGACGCAATGTTGAAAGGAAAATGGTAAATAAGGGTACCAAAGGTACCAGAATCTTACAAAGGGTTCCTATCATCAGATCAGTTTTTTCAACAACATACTTCCTTTAAGATCAAATGTGCATTTAATGTATTTTAGGTATGCTATTTAGCTGTGAAAGCCTTACTTGTGTAGACATTCAAAAGACATAAGGCATAAGATAACTACTGCTGGGCACCGCAGTCTTGGATGTTAGCAGCCTTGGCAGACTCCGATCTATCACTCCGCTGACACTCTGTAGTGTTTCCTTTGCCACTACCCCACTGCTACATGGAAGGGTAGGTAGGGAGGTGAGGGGCGGAGGGGGTAAGCCAGCACAGATAGTAATTAGACACTCCTGGAAAAGAAGAGGGCTTTAAAGAATGGTTACGCTTCTGAACTAATGAAATTTGCTAGCACGTTTAGAGGCATGTTGCAGGTGAATAGAAATAATTTATAGAAAGGAGAAACAATGCAAGAAAGCATTTGAATTACCTGATTTTTATTTGCAATTGTTCTTCTCTCAAAATTGGTTAGACAAAGGTTAAGGGGTAGAAGCCTGTGTCTGTGTCATTTCCCTGGAAACCACTAGATGTCATCATAGGTCCTTAGGTCATTCTTATAAGCACCAGTGTAGGACCTTCTCAAGGTTGGTCTCTGAGTTGATTGTCAATCTTCCCCATCATTCACAGGTGTTGCTTCTAGGTTATAAAAGACCAAGTGGTTGGATCCACTTCCTTGGTCTGATAGCCGACAGAAGGTGATTTTAGGATTTCCGCCCCCCTAGGGGAGAGGTGTCTGATCTGTTGTCTTTGGAGAGGGTGAATGAACTGTACTGAAGTATTTTTAAAAAACATTCTTTAAAGCCCAACTCTGGGAAATTTGAAAATGATCCTCATTGCAAGAGTTAACTGCTCATTCAGTCTAGGGGAGATGTGAAGCTCTTTAGCCTGGTGCTCTGCTCCCCCAACTGATCTTGCTCACTTGTGTTTCGCCAGTGGACTGTCCATTGGCATCATCATGTCCAGTGCAAGGCTATGGACTCTGCATTGGTCTTGATGACGTCAGGGCCTTAGACCGCTGGCGCATGAGGAAGAAGACACTGCAGGGACTGGTCTAGCAGCACAGAGGAGCAGGGGATCAAGTATTCTAATCTACTTTAACAAGCCTAAGTTCAGTTTCTGAGTGGATTGGATATTTGTAATAGGGATAGACCGATATGGCTTTTTCAGGGCGATACCGATATTTTGGTCATAACGTATCAGTATCAGCCGATATGGGCCGATATTTTGTACATTTAAAGTTTTGAAAAATAAACACAATTTTTGACACAAATCGGGTGCTGAACATGTTAATTTTTGTTTAATGCTTAATGGCTGGCTTGCTGGCACCCTGTGGTGGGTGGCTGGCTGGCACCCTATGTTGGGTGGCTGGCATGCTGACACCCTGTGGTGGATGGCTGGCTTGCTGGCACCCTGTGGTGCATGGCTGGCTGGCTGGCACCCTGTGGTGGGTGGATGGCTGGCTGGCGGACACCCTGTGGTGGGTGGCTGGCTGGCTTGTACCCTGTGGTGGGTGGCTGGCTGGCACCCTGTGGTAGGTGGGTGGTTGGCACAGGGGCTGTGGGTGGCTGGCTGGTAGAGGGCCTGTGGGTGGCTGGCTGGTACAGTGCCTGTGGCTGGCTGGTTGTCTGGAACCCTGTCTGTGGGTGGCTATCTGTCTAGCACCCTTTGGTGGATGGCTGGCTGTCTGGCACCCTGTGATGGGTGGCTGGCTGGCTGGTACAGTGGCTGTGGGTGGCTGGCTGACTGGTACAGTGCCTGTGGGTGGCAGGTACAGGGCCTGTGGGTGGCTGGCTGGCTAGTACAGTGCATGTGGCTGGCAGGTACAGGGCCTGTGGGTGGCTGGCTGGTACAGTGCCTCTGGCTGGCTAGTATAGGGCCTGTGGGTGGCTGGCTGGCTCACTGGTACAGTGCCTGTGGCTGGCTGGTACAGGGCCTTTGGATGTGGGTGGCTGGCTGGCACTGGGCTGCTGTGGGTGTATGGCTGTGATACACTTCCGTGAGACTAGCCCGTCTCCAGACCGATATATCGGGGAAAGTGCATATCGGCCTTGCCGATAATAGGTCTATCCCTAGTTTGTAAGATTCACCTTTTATCTATGTAATCTTCACCAAACTATGTGCCTTCAGTCTTGTCTGTGATGTAACAAATGCCTCTAAATATTTGATGCTCAAATAAGTTGCCCTTATAAAAGATTGCTTTTCGCTACTCAAGCAGACCGGCCTAGACTGTTGATATTTATAGAGAGGGGAGTTACTCTTAAATATGATGGGGACAAAGGAACTTGTGACGGCTAAAGAGGGAGAGCTGAATAGCGGGTCTGTATTCTAATGAGGTCAGGCTGGGCCTTGCCTAGAATTTCCAAGGGGCTGATGTCTGTGTGTTCCGCCCTGTGGCAGAAGCAGGAAACTCTGTAGAACCCAATACAAAAGGATTTCATTGGCACCACATTGTCTGCCCTGAGTGGAAGTTAAGAGAGTTAAATCCCTATCTGGTCTTGCTATGTTATACTAACTGTTTGAAAAGAGAATGCAAAAAGCAAATGATTTGTTTAATAAGCAGGCTGAGCAGCAAGGGAAAGATGCTTTATCGTCCTCTCTGAGGAGTGCAGCACACGTTCTGGCCCTGACCCATGAAGGGTGGGAGACTCTAATGGGAAATAAAAAATTAAAAACCTTTGAAAGCATTATAGATAATTATGGGAATTTTAAATTGGACATGCTTATTATTTCTGTAAAAGGATTGAAAAGAGAAGCTTTAATGTTTAATGTACCGTCTATAATAGAGGACTGAATTGATCTCTTTGGTCTCGTTTTATTTCATTACTGTCCAATCAGAAATAAATTATATTCTATTTTAAACCCTCCTTTTGAGCAAAACACAATTGAGTGAGAAATATGGGTATAACTTCAGCGAAAGATTTAAACATTTATGTAGTGGTACAAACTTAAAAAAACTGTTTACTGTTGTGTGAACTTCACGTTAAAACATGTTTGCTGAGGCAGAGATTTGCAAGTCATGTTGCAGCTACAAAACCACAGAATTGGAAGTCGTCTAGCTTTCATCTGGCTCATTTGTTATTAAAATGGCAAAACAACGTATAATTTATATGTATGGTATATACTGTATACACTGTGTGTACATCATTTGGTCTGCACAAGCAGTAAAAGCACTTTAAAACAAATATTCCCCTCTGTAGATATAGGCATTGTGGAGAAATTCATTTTTATAGAGTCTTAGCAGCCTTCCAGCCTTCTAATGTAAACATACATCACTTGTTTCTTTCCCCCTTTTTTCTTCCTCTTTTCTCTTCTCAATTATTCTTCCTTTTTCCTCTTCTCATTTATTCTCACCCCCCGTCTCCCCCAAAACCCTTGCTTAAGCCTTGTTCCTCTCCAAAAAACCCTCCCTTAGTGAAAATGGCATTAAAAGTCCTTTGGTGATTCAAACAAAAAGTGACAAATGCTAAAAAATTTTATATCCTTGGTATAGTGCTCCAAAAAATGTGGGACATTTATTAGTAGTCCTTGGTATAGTGCTGCTGAAAATCACCAGTGTACGGTTTTTATTTATTTGTGAAACTTTTTTTGGTGAATGAGTAGGGGTACACTGTACCCCCATAGTCAATCACATAGACGGGGGCTAGGATCTCAGGCCCCCTTTTTAAAGGGGGCTTTCAGATTACGATAAGCCCCCCAGCCCACAGACCCCCAGAACCACAGCCCATGAGGGCAAGTTGCTTTGGGGTGGAGGGGGCAGAGCCCCCCTACCCAAAAGCACCCCCTCATGTTGAAGGCATGTGGCCTGGTGTGGTTCAGGAGGGGGGGGGCATTCACTCACCCCCCCCCCTCCTGAGCTACCGGGATGCATGCTCGGATAAGGGTCTGATATGGATCCTCGGGGGGAACCCCACGCGGTTTTTTAATTTTTAATTTTTTTTTCTATTGCCGAGTGGCAGGAATAGCTTGAAGCCGCAAAGTACATTTACGTGCATTTTTTTTTCTTTAGAAATGTCAGTTTTGCTATAGAAGCTTCAAAACACGGCACAGATGCACTACTTTGCAGGAAGACTAAGGGGTCCCCCCAGGCACTATATTTAAATTAATTTTTCATTTTTATTCTTTCATTTTAAGCATCAGTAAAATCACAGCTCTTTTCAAATGATTGTTTTTTTTTTTTCTTTTTTAATTGCATTGATACATGTTCCCCAGGGCAGTACCCATGTCTCCATACCCTTTTAATGGCCAATAACTTGCATATAAGCCTTCTAAATGGGGACTTTTTTATTTTTTATTTTTATTTTTTATGTTCGTGTCTCATAGACTTTAATAGAGTTTGCAGCCCTGGGCCAAACTTTTCCCCTGTTCAAAAGTTCTGGTGCAAACCGAACAAGGGGGTGTTCAGCCCATCTCTAGCAGGCAGGAGGGAGTGCTTAGCGGAGAAAACCCCTCCTATAGTCTCCTGGGATGTATGACATCATTTGCCTAGGCCTGGAAACCAGGAAATAAATGAAGTAACATAAAAAGAAAACAAAAATTTTAAAACGTATAACTATAATATACCTTTCTATGTACTAGTGCTGGCAGCATAAGGATTCAAAATAATCAATGTTGATTGGGAGAGTGAAGTTCCACATTTAAGTATAAGCACTGTTTGGCTATATGACCCCCCCCCCCCCCCCCAAACCTAATTACAGGTTTCTCTGCCTCCATCACTCCCCAGGTTATAGGTTTTGAAATAAGAACTTTGTTGCCTTGTAGTAAAAAATTCTGAACTTCTCTGAAAAATTACAGATGGAGAATGGAAGCGTGAAGCAAGATAAGATACTATGCTAAATGATTTGTTAAACCTAGGTGTAGACACTTTCAGACCTTCTTTGTTGCTTAGAGTAACAAAACAGATTATTTTGCTGATGGCCAAAACGCATTGGATTTTTATTTGACTGTTGTTCATATGCTAAAATAAACTATGTTTTAGCCGACGTCCATAGCACCAGTCTTTCTCCTTTTTTGTATGGATTACATGGGGGTTTACAGAGACCTCATAGAGCCCATTCACACTAGCACGACTTGTGAGGTGACTTGTGTTGCCCCAGGTCGCTTGACATAACAAAAGCAATGTTAATCAATCAGTGCCGTCTTAATTGGCACTACTGAAGTCGCTCTGACTTCAGAAAAGGGTCCTGTACTACTTTGAGGCGACCTGTGATCCGACTTGTCCCAGCGACTTGTTATCAGACTTTCCAGGAAGAAGAAAGAGATTAGCCAGGCATTCCCCACAGACAAAGTCGCCTGTTTCTTCAAAGTAGTGCACAAGTCTCTTCCAAATCTCTTCCAAGTCTCTAAACAAGTCTCTTCAAAGTCACGGGGCGACTTTCTGGTCATGGTAGTGTGAACCGGCAAATAGGCTTGGTACTGTGTTTTTGAGGCTCACCTAGTAGTAGCTTGTTTGCACCTGTTTCAGTTTTCTTCTGATTAACCAGAGCTCCCTCTAAACGGGTATACTCCCTTCATTGCTTCAGGCTGTGTGTAAGCCTTGGTCAGCTTCTGTTGTGGATATTTGCTTTAATGAGAATGAACACAGCCATGAAACAAGGACAGCAAGTGGATACATCTCTGCAAATGATTTCTCTTGAGAGCCGGTTCACACTACCACAACCAGAAAGTCACCCCGTGACTTGAAGAGACTTGTTTAGAGACTTGGAAGAGACTTGGAAGAGACTTGTGCACTACTTTGAAAAGACAGACGGCTTTGTCTGTGGGGAATGCCTGGCTAATCTCTTTCTTCTTCCTGGAAAGTCTGATAACAAGTCGCTTCAATTAAGATAAGGAGGCGACTCCCATTGAAGTATATGGGACAGTCGGATCACAGGTCGCCTCAAAGTAGTACAGGACCCTTTTCTGAAGTCGGAGCGACTTCAGTAGTGCCAATTAAGACGGCACTGATTGATTAACATTGCTTTTGTTATGTCAAGCGACCTGGGGCTACACAAGTCGCCTCACAAGTCGTGCTAGTGTGAATGGGCTCTTAAGATCGCTGAGCTAAGGTATCTCAAGTTTTCACCAGGGATGTAAGTATCATACCTTTGCATACTGCAAGCAATGTGGAATATAAGAAACTGCTACATGCCATGAAACATGAAGTTAGAGTTTGGTGGGATTTGGAGGGTCTAAAGTGATATGTGGATGAGAGCACGATCCCATGGGGACTCAGAGTAAAAAAGGTCCCTTCCACTATCTACTCTGAATTATTTGGTAAGGAATGGAATGGCATTGTATCCAAGTGTTCATTTGAACTTATGAAGTTAATTATAAGTTATGAGGAGCCAGCTTTAGAATCTGCAACTATGGAGGTAAAAACATGTAGAGCCTCCTTTGACAAGTTTGTACAATTGCCGGTTCACACAGAGTTAATTAAAAACTGTTGGATTTCATTACTGATCTTGAAAACTCTATAATAAATACAAAAGTTCCAAATACCTTAGAGATGTGAAAGATTACCAGATGAATGTAATTTATGAATCCCCCATCCCACGGTGGGATCAGAATATATTCCGCACTCCCTGTTTAATTTTTAAAAAACAGAAATAAAAGGTGGAAACACAGACATGATGCATCCTATAAAAGTGTCAGTTTCAGCTCACCTGATACATCGGATTCTCCATCTAAAATATCAGATGCCAGGGGAGCTTAGCCTACTCAAGATTCGAGAAGTTCAGTAAGCTTTGTTTTTTCACGGGATGATGGTGCCAGTGAAATGTCAAAAAACGATCCACCTCTAAGTTACCGTACTTCAAGCATTTACGGTTAGCAAAAGACAAAAAAAAAAAAGACAGAGGGGGAAGGTGAAAGGGAAGTAAAAAGATACCCCATTCGGAAGAAGGCCCACAAGAAATGACCATTGACAGTTAGATTTCGCTGGCTACCAACGTTGTCAATCTGTCAGATTTTCCTCTTACTGTTTTTCATCTTTCCTAACTATCAAGGGGCCTGTGTTTGCACCAACTTTTCACTTCAATGTCTTTTCTACCCTGCTCGATGTCAATAAATTCATTAGAAATATTTTATTAAAAAAACATTTTGTTAACGACAGTGAGGATGGTAGCAGCGAGACGGGTGCTACACTCGAATGAGGGGGTGTTTACATAGAGCTTTGATAGCAATAGTTTCACTTCTTTTCCTGATTTATCCGCTAGATTGACTTTGGATCAGCTTTCTTCAGAATGCATGGTGTAAGGAGCAGTAACGTGGAGAAAGGAGATAAATATTTTTACCCTGTCTATGCAAGAGGTTTAGCAGTTGAAGCTTTCCAAGAAATAATTGAAAGAGAACTCAGTGTTTTGAAAACACATACTGGCAACCCCCATAGACCCAACCTGAGTAGGGAAGAGTTCAACGTCATTAAACATTTGCAAGAAAATAATCAATTTGTTATTAGGGAGGCTGATAAGCGGGGTGCAGTGGTGGCGCTCAGCGCTGACCAATATCACACTGAAGCTTTGAGGCAATTAAGTGATGCCAATACATATCGCCCCCCATAGATACAATGCCACAGAAACCTTCAATATCTCTTTGAGTCTTATTGATGAAGGTCAGCAAATGGGACTTTTGAATGTAAAGACCACTGAATTTTTAAACGTACATAACCTCATCACTGCTTCTTTCCATCAATTGCCTAAATTACACAAATCCCAAGTCCCTATACAATGGCGTCCTATTATGGCTGCATTGGCTCTCTCTTAGAGCCCCTTGGCGAGTGGGTTGATTTCCATCTTCAGCGCCTCGTCCAGAGGCTCCCAGGTTACATCCTTGACAGGACATGTCTTACATGAACTCCAAAATAAAAAGTGGATGGATGATTTAGTATGAATGACTTTGGATGTCACTGAATTGCATTCCTTCATACCCCACTCACTGGCATTGGAAGCTGTAAAATATCACCTCCAGAAGTATAGTTGGTATACATTAGAACTTCAGGACTATCTTCTAAGATGCATAGATTTTCTTTTGACCCATAACTTTTTTTTTTTGACAATACCTATTACTTGCATTTTTGTGTGGTGCATTGTTGGGTGTCAAATTTTCTCCTTCCCTAGCAAATATTTATATGAGCTGGTGGGAGGAATTTTATATTTTTTCCCATCTTAATCCATTTCATAGCAATTTATTTTGGTATGGTAGATTCGTAGATGATCTGCTTATCATTTGGGTTAAGGATAACGCTACTTTTGATATCACACCATTTTTTCACCACGTAAATGCCAATGATCTTAATTTAAAATTTACTGGTAATTGTCACAACAAAGTCATAGATTTCCTTGATGTCACCTTGGAAGGTGATCCCTTTGCCCAAACTGTTTCCACTAAAACTTTTAACCCACTGCGAGTAACACCACTTTACTTGCCAGTAGTTGTCATCCAGCCCACACTATTAAGGCCATCCCGGTAGGTGAGTTTACCAGAGCCAGAAGAAACTGCTCCATGCAGGTTTCTTTCAATAATGAATGCAAAGTAATTAGGAACAGACTTGAAATCCAGAGGTTATCCTCGGTGGTCCATCCA
Organism: Pelophylax lessonae; assembly: GCF_965119305.1. Taxonomy (NCBI): domain Eukaryota; kingdom Metazoa; phylum Chordata; class Amphibia; order Anura; family Ranidae; genus Pelophylax; species Pelophylax lessonae. The sequence goes on along the minus strand of NC_138770.1, from coordinate 542,928,221 downwards.
GAGAGGTTTTGAGGTTGCAGCTGCCAAACAGCGAGCCGATTTTATTATCCAACGCTCATACTGTTAGATTCAAACCTACCAATTTGAGGAAACACAAGAGCTCCAAACAGCCTGTCACCTTTGTCACGTCATACTCAGTTGAATATCATCAAATCACTAACATCATAAAGCAGAACCTCCCCATTCTGTATTCTGATAAAACCTTCTATAATGTTTTATCCAATGGTGTTTGTTTCTCCAGTCATCGCGCACCCACGCTTAGGTCCCTTTTATCTCCAAGTCTTGTGTCCCTTGATAATAAAAACACAAAAAGAAATGGCCCACGGGACTTTATATGAGGGACGTGCTCAGTGGCTGGAAATGATAGACATGCACAGTATATAAATAAAATAACGATTGATTTTATTGCATAAAATAACAATAATTGCTCAGTGGCGCATACTGTTGTAGCTCAATGGCCTAAAATATGCATAACATGTAACATGATGATAACATGATGTATTTATACTTGAAGTAGGCAACTTGGTGTGACCTCTTGCTTCGAAAGTAACAAAAATAATATAGTAGGATGACGTCACAGTGGAATATATATGTTGTGATCTGACGCGTTTCAGGAGCACTCTCCCTTCTTCAGAGATCAATATATTCAATGTGTTTCTATAAAAAGACAATGTTGTTACAGGGTGCAGTAGAGGTAAAATTGAAAATGAAAAAGGTTCAAATATAGTAAAAGGAGCTGAGGGAGTACTGTATACTCACAGATCAAACAAGCTCAAATGGCAAGAGTGGACTTCTGTATGGCAGCGGTGCGTCACGTCTGACCCGGGAGCTGAAGGGTCCCAGAGTGCCAGCAAACAGAGTGGGGATCCCATGGCAGGCAAGTGTGAGTGTATAACAGAAAGCCTTCCAAACCTGTTGTGTAATAAATGTCAAAAATAGTGAATATGTGGCAAATATGCTCACAATGGAATTAAACTGGTATAATTGGTACCAGGTGGGAAGGACTGATGTGACAATACATGGGGTGACTGAAAAAGTGTGGAAGTCTCCAAACACTTCAGGGATGTTCATAAAGGCAATAAAAGTTCTTTCAGGTTTAATGGTGTTGAGAGAGTATTGCCGGCAATGTGGGGTGGGGATAGATACGGTAGATTATTAGAGCGCGATTACAGATTACAGACCCTCATCCCTCTTGGCCTTAACCATAGATGGGATGTAAATTTGTATCTGAAATGATATATGTGTATATAATCTAGGCCGTTTTTGCTTACTATTTTGGTTGGTATACACATACAGTATTCAGATTTGTTTAGCCCCGCTCTTCCTTACTCCATTGGTAAAAAGGATGAGGTAAAAAGCCAATGCGGCTCCTGACATTTAAAATGTTCCCACACTAAGATATAACATAATAAATAGAATCAGTGCTGCGCTGCTCAATTCCAAAGTATTAATGTGAAACAAATGCCCGCCAGAGGGTCTAGAACACAAATGTAATAAAACAATGAATAAACCCAAAACTGGTGCACATAACCAATATTGAATAGACATATAATAAATGTGTTGTGTGGTATTGCACAAATGACAAACTTTTTAATAAGTAGAAGCTATGCTGATCAACCAACATACACATAATAAATTTAAATAGAAACGGATATCTGGAGGTATATACTTTTTCAGAATACTTTTTCATTATTCTTTTTCAATATATTTAATTATGTTCCTTTTTTATCTTTGTGATACTTGTTTTTATATACATCCAGTCAAATTGTATGCTTATAGTGGTCTTCTTTTCTCTGTTTTGATATTTACCACCACCCCTTTTTTTTTTGGGTCATGTGACCCTTGGGGTTAACCATATTATTTATTTTACTCTATTTAAGCTGTTTGTGTCACTTATGTGTTAGCCATAATTAAGGCCTGATGGCCGAAACGCGTTGATGGCAATTTGTCTCAAGAGGTAGAATCGTTCGACTGCCATCAGCCTTACAGTAAGCAAGGACTAAAATCTGTTTTGCTTGCATTATGTACATGTTAAACCAGTATATTATATACACGACTTATCTTTACTTGTGATGCTGTATTTTTTACTGGATATTTTTTTTCAGGCACTTCTTTTCCTGTCTATGCAATCAACCCCTAAAATTCCATCTAGCTACTTTTTTTTTCCCCCCGAAACATTTTTCTGCTAGATCAAAGCATCAGTATGCAACATAAATCACATTTATCTCACAGCATGTATTCTTCCACTAGCTCCTCTGAAATATGAATTTGGAAATGCAGCACATGTACGGTCACACAAAAGCTATTTATTCTCCTTTTTCCACTAAAAATATACTTTTTTTTTTTTTTCCCCCAGCGAACGGGGTACCATTATTATACTATACCTTTTATTCAGTACCGTGGTGCGACTATCTTTGTCAGTGGTGTCCTTTTTTGGAGTTTTGATTGCAAGCACAATATGGTCTCAAAAAATGAATAATTGAAAAGTTGCAGTTAGAGTCAGAATGTAAACTGCTAATTCCAGGCCCTTAGATGCAAAACCAGCAGGAAAGCGCAATTGCTTTTGACATTTCTGGGTAATGTCGGAGCAAACAAGCTCAGACACAGATTGATAAAAGAAAGGGACCTATTCTAAGTGCTCTCTATATGGAACTGAGTCTGTCTATATAGCTTTAGGTCATTCAGAAACCTTATTTGAAAATTTACAGGTTACACACCTGTCTATCCTGCGATGCTTTAAAGTTTTGGAATACTTCATTAACCACTTCTGGACCGGAAGGATTTACCCCCCTTAATGACCAGGCCATTATTTGCAATTTGGCACTGCGTGATTTTAATTGCTAATTTCGCGGTCATGCAATGCTGTACCCAAATGAAATGTATGTCCTTTTTTCCATGCATGCTGCAAGTGCTGTTTACATGACACCAGACCGCGTTCTCCTTTGCGTGCAAACATGGGGGAAAGGGGTGCTTAAATTTATTTATTTATTTTATTTTGACACCTTCCCTTTAATTTTTTCATTTTTTTATTTTTTATTTTTTTTAACCATTTTTATTGTTATCACAGGGAATTTAAATATCCCCTATGATAGCAATAAGTAGTGACAGGTACTCTTTTTTGAAAAAAAATTTGGGGGTCTATTAAACTCTGGATCTCTCCTCTGCCCTTAAAGCAACTGGCTACACCATTATTGGTTTGATCAGATGATTTCCCAATTTCCCAAAGGTGCGGTTTATATCTGGCGAAACCAAAGTCATCAAATGCTCGTAGCTCCCGGTATCTTAGGCCATAGAGATGTTTGGAGCCATTCTGGTCTCCAATCAGCTCTATGGTCAGCTGACAGAACCACCAGCTGCAGTCTCAGGTTATCTGGTGGGTTTAGAAGAACCCGAGAAAACCGTGGAAGGTGGCGGGAGGGGGGGGGTGTCCCCTCCCACTGCTTGTAAAAGCAGTCTAGTGGCTAATTATCTGCTAAGATTTATTTTGCATGAAAGCCGACCGCTGGCTGTAAAAAACAATACCAGAAAGTGCTTGGTATGCCCACCATTAGACCTCCCAGCATCCATCCGCTTCTAACAATGCAATGCAAGGCGAACGAAAAAAAAGGAACATAGCGGATTCCTCCATTCGCATCAATCGATGTGCAAAAGTGTTAAAAAAATATATGGCGAAGCATAGGGGATCCGCCCTCTGTGTCCACCCCATCCCCTATGCTTCGCCATATGTGCTCTTTTTTTTTTTTAATGTGGTGGTGAAATCAACTCCTACAGCGCTGAAATCATTGATTTACGTATATGCAGAGAGCAAATGCTGTTGGTGTCAGAATAAACAAATCAGTGCTGCAGCTGATGGGCGTACCTGCAAAGCAAAAAAATGGTAAACAATAAAACACAGTAACAGTAAAACATTTCAACATAATAGTAAACCGTACAGTAAAACAGTAGAATGGTGGTGTCTGCAGACAAAACTATGGTTAACAATGAAAATCACAGCAACAATAAAACGTTACAGTATAGCAGTATAATATAAAGTACAGTAAAATTAGAAAGAGTAGAAAAGCAGAGTAAAAACTGAAAATTAACTCAATAAAATGACACTATTTTTTTGCTTTTTATTTTCTAACTTTTTTTATAAACTTTTTGTAACTGTAAAAAAATTGATCCAGGCGAAAGCCATCTAACACCTTTCAAGACCCTGTGTAAAAATGTGCCCTAGACTGTGCCGTGCTGTGCCCTATACTAATACTCTACATGCAGCCGGCTCACTGCATCTGGATTGGAAATTGGGCCACAGCACCTTCAGGATACAGAAGGGCTGTGATGATCTCTTCCTATAATTTTAGAAAGACTCCTTTTCTTTCTGATGCTTTGTAGAATGCATTAGCGTCCAGCAGAGCCAATTGGAATAAGTATACAGACACTTTTTTGTACCAGCGTCTGGCCTTACAGGCAATTAAGTACAGCGCCATGATTTGGTCTTTGAAGTCCACCCCCCCCCCCCCATGTTAAGGTGGTATTCGTGGACACAAAGGGGCTTCTCAACAACACCAGTCGCCGTTACATAGTTAAGTTAGTCAGGTTGAAAAAAGACACAAGTCCATCTGGCTCAACCAATAAAAAAAAAAAAAAAAACAGTAATGAAAACCCAACCATACAATCCCATATACACAATCCTATACCCGCAGTTGATCCTGAGGAAGGAGAAAAAACACCAGCAAAGCATGATCCAATTTGCTACAGCAGGGGAAAATAATTCCTTCCTGATCCCCCGCGAGGCAATCTGATATTCCCTGGATCAACTTTACCTATAAATATTAGTACCCACTTATATTAATTACAACCAGGAAATAATCCAGGCCTTTTTTAAAACAATCTAGTGAGCTAGCCAGAACCACCTCTGGGGGGAGCCGTTACAATTTGGTCTGTCGTATCTGCGTGAATAGAGGACCGAACGAAAACATTCCGTATGTCACTCCACTTCACTGCAAGCAATTTATTACACTCCAAGCAGGCTCTCTTCCCCTGTCTAAGTCAGGAATCTACAAGCCATTGGGGGAAGCCCTGGCGATTAGGTCGCACGGTGCCACATACGCCAATTCCAAAATCAAAAAGGTGACTAAAAAGTGGCACACCTGTGTAATAATTATCTATGTATAAATGGTACCCCTTTCCGAAAAAGGTGACACCAAGTCCCAAACAATCTTGTCACTGCTCCCCATGTAGTCTGGGCAGTTGGGGGGCTCCACATTGCTATCTTTTCCCTCGTAAATCTGGAAACTACCTGTATAGCCTGTTGCCCTGTCACAAAGCTTATACATCTTGACCCCATATCTGGCATGCTTGCTGGGGAGAAACTGTTTGAAAGCAAAGAAGCCAGAAAATGTAATCAGGGATTTATCAACGCAGACAGCTTATTGGTGCATAAACAAGGCTGCAAACTTCTGGTTAAAGTGATTCATGAGGGGCTGAATTTTGTGGACCGTTCATATCCAGGGTCACCCCGAGGACGACAGGATTCATTGTCACTGAAGTTCATGAACCGCAAGATTTGCTTGTATCTAGTCCCAGCCATAGCAGCAGAGAACAAGGGCATGAAAGAATGAATTGGGCCAGTTGACCAATATGACCGCAACTCTCTATTTTTAGTAATGCCCGTGATGAGGGATAAGCCCAGAAAGGTTTTAAAATTGGAAACAGTGATACATTTCCATGCAAATTCTCTGACAAGGGTCAAATTTAAATTTGCGGCGATGAATTGATGGGCATATAAATTGCTTTGGTCCACAATAGATCTGTAAAGATCTTCCGTGAAAAACAGCTCATAAAAACCAAGGGGAGTAAAATTGGCTGTTTCCACCTGAATTCCAGGTTGGCCAGTGAATGGGGGAAGTACGGGCACTGCAGAAGTGGTGGGCTCCCAATCAGGCTTTGCAAGCGCATCAGCAGGGACACTATGGGCTCTACAGGTCTGCCTTTGAATTATTGGTGGCTGCGGGACAGTACTTGTGCTAGCCACCGCACAAGCTTGAACTGCCAAGTGTTACTGCAGTGCTGGTTTGGATGTACTAGGCTGCTTGTGCTTGCCAGTTCACCAGAAGGTTGAGCGCCTCTAATATTGACACTCTGCTGCATACGAGAACCCTGCGACTGTTGCACCTCAGCAACAGAAGAATGGGGTCGGGTGCTCCTGACCTTAGCACGGACCATTACTCCGTCATCATAACTATCTGTCAGGGTGCCGCTGCTCTCTACAGGTTCGAATACTGAGCCAGATTCTGACAGTGAGGCTTCCCCATTGCTCTGACCTGTCATGCTCAGCATTGCGTAGGCCTCTTCGCTAGTGTACCTCTGTTTGGACATTTTGGTCAATAAATGTATAGCTACGTAGTGTGACTCACGGGTAAAAAAAGCACCTGGTTGTCAAGGACTGTTTGAACCGCTACCAAAAAATGTAACTGCTAGTGCTAGCAGAGATCAGGCCTGACTCTGCTAACGCTGGGGTTTAGTGTGCTGTGTATTGGAAGTGACAGTAATCGGTTGATGCTGCACTTCTTGAGGGGGAGGAGGGGCTAAAGGCAGGTGCTGGCAGGTGTCAGGGCTGATCCTCCTAACGCTGCATTTTGGGAACACTGTACTAAACTATTGGGACGCTAGTATAGTTCTGATCAGATGAAAGATATTGATCCGTTCAGACACTATACTAGTAATAGAGGTGTTTAGTGTGTGTGTGTGTCACTGGAAATCAAAGGGTTAAAATGTATTACTAAACAAGCGGTGGGAAATCTGACGCTATCCTGTATTGACATTAACATTAACGCTAACTGATGTCACCTGTGACACTAATACAGTGATCAGAAAAAATATCTAAACACTGAAATAGTGACACTGTGATAGGCCAATGAAGGGGTTAACTGGGAATGATAAGGGGGTTAAATCTTTATTAGGGGATATATGGTAGGTACCCTAAACCTATCTGGGACTGCCTCTAACTACCACTAATGGTCTCTCACACTAACCAAAGTCACAAGTGACTCTAATACAGTGATCAGTAAATTATCTGTATACTGTATATAGTGTACACTGTCACAGGGAGTGAAAGAGTTTACTGGGGGTGATCAGGGGGTTAAATCTTTACTAGGTTTAGGGTACCCACCATACATCTCCTAAGATTTAACCCTCGATCACCCTTAATTAACCCTTTAACTCCCTGTCACAGTGTACACTATATACAGTATACACAGAATTTACTGATCACTGTATTAGTGTTACTTGTGACTTCAGTTAGTGTGAGAGACAGTTAGTGGTAGTCCTGGATAGGTTTAGGGTACCCACTATACATCCCCTATCTGGGACTACTACTAACTGTCTCTCACACTAACTGAAGTCACAAGTGACACTAATATAGTGATCAGTAAATTCTCTGTATACTGTATATAGTGTACACTGACAGGGAGTGAAAGGATTGACTGGGGGTGATCAGGGGTTTAAATCTTTATTAGGGGAAGTGTGGCGGGTACCCTAAACCTATCTGGAACTAACACTAACTGTCTCTCACATTTATTGAAGTCACAAGTGACACTAATACAGTGATCAGTAAATTATCTGTGTACTGTATATAGTGTACACTGTGACAGGGAGTGAAAGGGTAACTGGGGGTGATCAGGGGGTTAAATGTGTGCCTGTGTGTACTGGTGTCAGTGTAGTGCTTGTGTAATCAAGGTAGATGTTCTCTCTTTGGCTGGAAGCCAAAAAGGGCTCCAGGAGAGAAGCATCATTTCCTGTGCCTGTGTTTACATTACACAGGCACAGGACGTTCTGCAATTGGTCAGAATAGATCACCAGGTCCAGGCTAAAAATCATTGGCGTGGACCTGATGACAAATTTGGTTCTGAACCGAATCAGAACTTCGCAGGGACGGCGGGCGAGCGCTCCTCCTAGCCCAACGCGCAACCGGCGTATAGTTATGTCGGTTCACGCAACCAAGCAACCTTGCCGCAGTAAATCTGCAGGGGGCGGTCAGCAACAGGTTAAAGTGTGTAGATTCTCCATACAGGGAAGTCACCCATCCTTGCTTAAAGTTACCTCGATGCATGTTCTTCACAAAACTTCCATTTATGGCTGCACCACAAACTGAAAATGCTATTTAATTCATTTTTATTATTCAAAGCAAACAAACTCACCCATCCATTCATGCCTCCAAGATTGTTTTGGTTGAGAAAAGCATTAAGTACACCACCCTTAAAATGCATGAGAGATACTTTTGCAAAATCTGTCTGCACCAGTCTCTTTGTATTCCAGGTTGTGTCTTTTTGCTGGCTAGTTGTTATACACATATATGTTTTTTTTTTTTTTTGTCTTTACATTAATACATGGATTTACTACACAATGAGAGTTATCTCTTGGCCCTTATGATATGTATTATATTGGGGTTGTCATAGCAAAGATCTGCTTGTGCTTGTGCGATCCATTTGTTAGATGCTATTCTTCCATCTCCATATGTGTCCTGGTTGGTTAAAGCTAGGAGAATTGGCCCAAGACTAATACATGCTGGGTGCAATATACACTATATTGTCAAAAGTAATGGGACACCTGCCTTTACACGCAGATGAATTTTAATGGCATCCCTGTCTTAGTCCATAGGGTTCAGTATTGAGTTGGCCCACCCATACAGCTTCAACTCTTCTGGGAAGGCTCTCCACAAGGCTTGAGGTAAGGACTCGCACATCCGTGTCTTTATGGACCTTGCTTTGTGTACTGGTACGCAGTGATGTTGGAACAGGAAGGGGCCATCCCCAAACTGTCCCCACAAAGTTGGGAGCATTAAATTGTCCAAAATGTCTTGGTTGCTGATGCCTTAAGAGTTCCCTTCACTGGAACTAAGGAGCCAAGCTCAAGCCCTGAAAAACAACCCCACACCATAATCCCTCCTCCACTGAATGATTTGGACCAGTGCACAAAGCAAGGGCCATAAAGACATGGATGAGTGCGTTTAGGGTGGAAGAACTGGACTGGGTTGCACAGAGTCCTGACCTCAACCTGATAGAACACCTTTGGGATGAACCTCTCTTCTCTGTCACTGCCAGCGCTCACTGGAAGCACTGGGCTGTGGAAGGAGCGGGAGTGGCTCTTAGGGGCTTGCTAAGAGGCTGAGCCAGTGGCTGCTCAGGAATCTAGGTGAATCTTGACTTTAAAGTGGTTGTAAACCCTCTCCTATACCCAATGAAGTGAATAGCCTCAGATGATACACGGTAATTAAACAAATCTCCCTACATAAGTTTTAAATGTATATTGTCTGTTTCTCCCTTTTTACATTCTGTGTAAAGTGCAGAATGTGTTAGAAATCTGGTTTCCCCTTTCAGTAGTGGGTGTGGAGTCTGGGCTTACACTGTGTGTGAGCTGATTGGAGGAAAGGGAGACACCCCCACTCCACATAGGCAGAGGAATGAATGAACATGCAGAGCTTAAGTCTGAATAGACAAGCTCTCTGCTTATCTCCCTCTAAGCTTCCTCCCTGACACAAACGTTCAGCTACTGTTATCTCCTGTCGAAGAACTTGTTAGAAGTGACTCTGCTGATAACAGAGGAACAGAGCAGCAGAAAGAAATGGCACTTAGAGCTTTGGAGAGAGATGCATAAACAATATAGATATGTGCTTAGGTCATATTTCATGAATGGCGTTTACAACCACTTTAAAGTCAGGATCAATCAAGAGCCTGGACCGGCTGAGCGGCATCAGCTGACAGCAAGCTTTAGCCCACTGTCTGCTCAAAATGGGCCCGGAGGAGAAGTAGGACCAAAATAGCTTTGGCCCTACATCTCTTAATATTGTTTCTGGTAATATTGTGGAAGCACTGAATTATATTTACTGCTAGGAGAGTATGTTTAGCTGAGAAAGCAACCTCATTCTTATTTTTTTGCAGTTAAATTAATTTTTGTACACTTGCTTTTTAGCGCCGCATGTTGTACTTATTGCATATCTTGTATCAGCATATAGTGTAGGCTGCTTTACTGTACGCTGTATTTCTGAGCCATGAGCAAAAATTGCATTCCTATGTATTCAGCAAATAAGAAATAAACCGTCCCATGTATTTACTAAGGCTAGAAACATAAGGATTAAAAATAGTTAAAGGATAAGTCCAGGCAAAACCTAACTAACGCTAAACCTGGTCTGTGCTACATTCTAACTCTAATCCAGTGATGGTGAACCTTGGTACCCTAGATGTTTTGGAACTACATTTCCCATGATGCTCATGCAGTCTGTAGTGTAGTTGAGAGTCATGGGAAATGTAGTTTCAAAACATCTGGGGTGCCAAGGTTCGCCATCACTGCTCTAATCTATCTAACCATGTAAAGCAAAAATCGCTGTACTTACCTATTCTGCAGCTGATTCGGTAAGGTCCCAGCATCAGCTGTCAGTGGCGGCTTCAGTGTGGAGGTGGGTGCAAGAGAGGCATCCGACAACGGAAGCACGAAAGTAACTCTATGGGTGACGTCACTTCCCAGCCATTTCACAGCTGTTGTCGGCCCTCTCCTGCACAGACCTTCTGCCGCTGGAGACTGGACCAGATTGGCTGCAGAATAGGTTAGTACAGCAATTTTTGCTTTACAGGATTAGATAGATTAGGGTTAGAATGTGGCACAGAGCAGGTTTAGCGTTCGTTAGCTTTTGCCTGGACATATCCTTTAATGTTGATCAAGAGAGTTTAGTTCTGCTTTACCAAAGAAAATTATCTGCAGATAATTTTCACAAGTTTAAAAAGATCTGGAATATTTTGTGCAGTTCCCATTGTTCTCTTTTTATTTAGCTTAACTAAGGCATCTCATATATGAATACGTTTTTTTATTCATCAACCAGTGGGTTGAACGGGAAAAAAAAAAAAAGATTTGATTACTCCATACACACATTTTAGGTGCCCCCCCCTGCGCACAATAGCAGAACATAACAGCACAGCGGTAGGGATTCCCTCATCCATCTAAAGTGTGTGGATGGGGGACTCCCTCCCGATGTGCTATTGTGTTCTGACAGTGGGGAGACTTCCCCACCACCAGAATACAATGATCAGATTTGCCAGCTATAGCCAGCGGCACTGCTCGATCACGAAAAACTAGATACATGGATCGAAATTCATTCGGTCTATGTTGAACTAGCTGAATTTCAATCCATGTATGGCAAGCCAAAGCCACAACATGAGTTGTAATGGCGCAATAGCCTGACTGTACAGATCAATATACACTCACCAGCCACTTAATTAAGTACACCTGTTCAATTGCTTGATAACACAAATTGCCAATTAGCCAATTACATGACAGCAACTCAATGCATTTAGGCATCTAGACATGATGAAGGTGACTTGCTAAAGTTCAAACCAAATGCTGAATAATTTTAGTATCTATTTCTATAATCATGTTGAGTTTTTGCACAGATATGTTTTTCTGTGATGGCTCGTTCAATTTTTGATATGTTCTTCCATGCTAGACATCGCTCGGAACCCATTACAATAGAGCTAGTGCACCTAGCAGTTAGACAGAAAGTGGAAGCTGTAATATTTCATTACAACTAGTGACTCACCTTTCTTTCTGGAACACGCTGTCCTTGAACTAAATTTAACTAGTGTCTAAGCTACCAGCTACTTAATCTACAATTCTTCTAGAATATTATTTCCATCTTTGATCAGCCATCAGTTCTGTCGTACTGTTTACTGTTAGGCACATCCGGAAAGATCGCTGAGTGGTTAGTGCAACAAGACACACATTTATCTAAATAACTGCATTTATAATAATAATGTCCACATTTCAACTTACCTAAATTTGTTTATTTTTCAATGATAGAACAGAGGTATCAAGCTGTTGTTTACCTTGTCTGAACTCCATACTGATAGTAAATTCAGTAAAAAAAGTGCCCCGTTAATGCTGTGGTAGTTTGGGAAGCATCCTATATGGTCTCCTCTGAGGCCCTAAAAACCTTATATACAGGGGTTTAAATACATCTCTTCCCCTGACAGTGGCAACGAGGGCTGTCCTGAGGGCATGGTCGATAGCTCAGGCAGAACGACCCACCCCCCCCCCCCCCCCCCGGGCATGTTTCACTGTATATGGCTTAACCCATCCTTTACCGAACTTTGCCTAAATACCTGACCCTCCAGATCTGGGCAGTAAAAGGCACTAAATACCTGGATCAAATTTGTTCAGGAGGAGAACTAAAGACCTTTGATCTAAAAGCGCAGTTTGATCTCCCTAACATACATTTTTTTTAGATATTTGCAACTCAGGCACGCATTTCATACCCAATTGGAAAGGTCACTGGTAGCTTTCTATACCTCTACCCTTGTGAATCTACTTGGAGATGATTCTCTGACCAAGCCCCTTAGAATATTTATAAAACTATGCTCCCTTCGGTCCACTCGTGACTTGAAAATCTTATATCTAGATGAACATTCGATTTTCTTGGGTTAGATGTTGGGGACTGGGAGGAGCTATGGGAATGTTTCTTTTCTACATCTGGTTTCAGCTAGGAATAGACTTGTACAATTTAAAAATCTACACAGAATTTATTTCGCTCCTGCACAATTACACAATATATATCTCTCCATTCCTGTGGCGTGCTTGTTGTGCTCCGCAGACTCAGCAGATTTTATCCATATTTTCTGGCTTTGTCCTCATATTCAAACGTTTTGGGTAGATGTAATATAATTTATCAGGTCAGTGACCACTATCCAGATACCTAAGTCAATGGAGGTCTGTCTGCTGGGTCTGGCGGATCCCCCATCCCGCCGCAGAGCCCAAAGAACCCTGGTTGGACTGCTTTTATTTTATGCGAGGAAACTTGTTGTGCTCCAGTGGAAGTCTATGTCTGCTCCCACTTCAACACAGTAGAAACAATTTATTCTGGTTACCTTTGTACAAAGCCACATACCCATCAAGGGGCTGCTCTAAAAAAATTCTATAAAGCGTGGGATATTTGGATTGAGGAACCCTCTACCAATGCAGACCTAGGACCTTTGGGTTAAACAGCTCAATGTCTTAAAATATCACTACGAATCATTTTGGTTTTCAACCTATAGAGTGGAGAACTTCATCCCTAATCTGGTACATACCTTAGACTCTGTGTAGGCAAATCACGCCTTTTGGTAGGAATCCTTAAGTGGATAATTGGAGTGTACTATAATTTTAGTGTCCGTTCGGGCACTAGAGTTGTTGAATGTATGTGTTTTTCTTTTATGTGTATGTATCGAGCCTGGGTATGCCCAATAGGCTTTGTTTTGTACCACAATTTCCTTTTCTCAAAATAAACAAGAATTTTCAAAAAAATAAAAAGTGCCCCCTTCCCCTATGAAATATGAAAGCCAGTTTTAACATATCTGGAACATTTATTTAGCCTGCAAGCAGAGGAGACAATTGCAGACTAGGGGTTCAGAGCTGTGACAGCCAGCTGCCACCAGGAGACTTGAAGAATGGAACATAAGGGGGGCCCTGGCTAGTTCCTCAGCAGTGGGCAAGGAGTTTGGTGGCTAATGGGGGTCCTCAAGGACAAGGGGGCCTTGGGCAATTACCCAGGTTGCACCTCCAAAACACCAGCCCTGCAGACACAAAAAAAAAAAAAAAAACTTTGTCCTGTTACGAACACCTGATATATACATGCTTCTTTTAAATCAGTGCCTCAAAACTAGTTAAGGAAGAATAAACTAGTCAGCAATGGTAACTCACATAGGTGTATAAAGATGGGTTTTTGTTAAGCACAGCATATCGTAAGAGTTTTGTAACTACATCACTGCTTATATTTATTGGGATAAATATCTTACATATACCACAGATACTGGCATGATCTTTCTGATAGCTGGCATGATCTTTCTGATAGCTGGCATGATCTTTCTGACAGAAGTGTATTACTTTTTTCTGTTTGCGCTTGCAAAATTAATCCAGAAATAGGAATCTAGTTCCAACAAATATTACTGAGCTGTAACGATTTTTTTATTATTTGATGTTTTTTTATACAACACAAAGCAATATTCTTCCCCCTCCTAATCCACCTTTCAAGAGTAGGCTTCCCTAACTCTTACATTCTTGCCAAGAAATATTTGTTGTTTTGCTTTCAATATCCTAATTAGGATCTTAAAATTTCGATTGCTAAAAGAGCATATATCCAAACTGTCACTATAATAGGTTGCATTTTATCTGGGTTCTACTGTATGTGTATTTTGATTAGAATGAAGAACTGCAAATCTGTTGTAGTTTAATGTATTTTAAAAACACATAAAAAAGTAGGTCATAGCAAGATGCACCAAGAAACTCTATCTATCTATCTATCTATCTATCTATCTATCTATCTATCTATCTATCTATCTATCTATCTATCTATCTATCTATCTATCTATCTATCTATCTATCTATCTATCTATCTATCTATCTATCTATCTATCTATCTATCTATCTATCATACTGTGCTGACCTAAGAGGTGCAGTATATTACCAGGTTACCAGTGTAAGGAAAGACTTCATTGATCGTCCACTTCAAGAGAGCAGAGCTTTGTGCATCTTGCGTGAAATATAAAATGCAACCTCTGTTAAACAGTCTACTGGCACCCTAGATCTGGTATGCTGATTACTTCCCCCACCTTTCCTGACCTGCCAGGCTGAATGCTCAGATAAGGGTCTGGTATGGATTTTGGGGGGGAACCCCACGCCATTTTTATTTTTTTTTCAATCAATTTTGCATTGCTAACATTTTCGCATGTCACAAGTCGGATCAGTAAAGATGCTGATCTCACTTGAATGCAATTTCCATTAAATTCAATGGGTTGAAATAGGACCCAAGGCAGACCAAAGTAGCGCAGGAACCTTTTCAAAAGTCGGACCAGTTAAGATGGCTCCCATAGGGTAAACATTGATTTTGACATGTCATGCGACATGTACTCTCAAAGTGAGAGCGCATTTTGCACCAGTGTGAACCGGGCCATATTGGGGTACATTTACTAAAACTGGAGCGCCCAAAATATGGTGCAGCTGTGCATGGTAACCAATCCGCTTCTAACTTCAGCTTGTTCAAATAAGCTTTGACAATAAAAACCTGGAAACTGATTGGTATGCAAAGCGGCACCAGTTTTAGTAAATTTCCCTCATAGTGTTTTTTTACAGAGTAACAATTATTTGAGCAAATAATCTTTTTTCATCCGCTAGCTGCATTGTAAAAGTTTTTTTCTTTACTGCTTTACCTGGTATAACTTAAAACAAATGTAAAGCTCTATTGAAACTTACAATACATTTGTATTACTTAAATGCCTTCAGGCTGCATATAAAATAGGAAATATATATATATATATTTTTTTTGCTGTTTCAGGAAGCATGGGCAAGTGTTTGGGAATCGGTTGTTAGTAGTGTTGAGCGAACACGGACTGTATTATTCGTGTTCGTACCGAATAATTGGATTTTTTTTACCCGAACACGGACACGGACACTTTACTGTATGTTCGGGTAAAAATCCGTGTTCGGTCGTTTTATTTCCGGGTTTTGCATGCTTTGGCGCTCTTTTCATGGCGGGCTTTCAACAGCCAATCAACAATCGTTTAACTGGTGTGCCTTAAGCCATCCCAGCCATGCCTGCAAATGTCTTAGTAGCTGTGATTGGCCGTCTGAAGCATGTGACCAAGTCTTTATAAGTTCGAGGCAGCCGCCGCAGCAGCGTCATTCTGCTGCTTAGCTAAGGGACAGAGCACACATCAATGTGCTGGCTGCTGATTAGGGAAAGATAGGCAGGAAAAAACCATTTGTGTCCGGATAGAATTGAGGGACAGGTCGGAGTGTTTAGGCAGAGCGAGTTGTAGGCATTTTAGGGATAGAGTCTGCTGAATTATAGGGTCAGTGTCTTCTACAAACTACAATCGATATTGCTGTGTGGGGGGTGGGGTGAATCTGCACTCAATCCTGATCTACGATCTCTTCTCAATCCTGTTAGGGACAGAGTCTGCTGAATTTTAGGGAAACTGTGTTCTACAAACTACAATCGATATTGCTGTGTGGTGTGGGATTGGAGATAGGCAGGTGTCAGTGATCCACATCCATTTTTCTGTGTGTGAGCTGCAGTGAACACAATCTTTTTGGGCTGCAGTGAACACAATCTTTTTGGGCTGCAGTGAACACAATCTTTTTGGGCTGCAGTGAACACAATCTTTTTGGGCTGCAGTGAACACAATCTTTTTGGGGTGCAGTGAACAAAATCTTTTTGGGGTGCAGTGAACACAATCCTTTTTGGTGTGCAGTGAACACAATCTTTGTGGGGTGCAGTGAACAAAATCCTTTGTGGGGTGCAGTGAACACAATCTTTTTGGGGTGCAGTGAACAAAATCCTTTTTGGGGTGCAGTGAACAACATCCTTTTTGGGGTGCAGTGAACACAATCTTTTTGGGGTGCAGTGAACAAAATCCTTTGTGGGGTGCAGTGAACACAATCTTTTTGGGGTGCAGTGAACACAATCTTTTTGGGGTGGAGTGAACAACATCCTTTTTGGGGTGCAGTGAACAAAATCCTTTTTGGGGTGCAGTGAACAAAATCATTTTTGGGGTGCAGTGAACACAATCTTTGTGGGGTGCAGTGAACACAATCTTTTTGGGGTGGAGTGAACAACATCCTTTTTGGGGTGCAGTGAACAACATCCTTTTTGGGGTGCAGTGAACACAATCTTTTTGGGGTGCAGTGAACACAATCTTTGTGGGGTACAGTGAACAGAATCTTTGTGGGGTGCAGTGAACACAATCTTTGGGGGGTACAGTGAACACAATCTTTTTGGGGTGCAGTGAACACAATCTTTGTGGGGTGCAGTGAACACAATCTTTTTGGGGTGGAGTGAACAAAATCATTTTTGGGGTGCAGTGAACAACATCCTTTTTGGGGTGCAGTGATCAAAATCCTTTTTGGGGTGCAGTGAACACAATCTTTTTGGGGTGCAGTGAACAAAATCCTTTGTGGGGTGCAGTGAACAGAATCTTTGTGGGGTGCAGTGAACACAATCTTTGGGGGGGTACAGTGAACACAATCTTTTTGGGGTGCAGTGAACACAATCTTTGTGGGGTACAGTGAACAGAATCTTTGTGGGGTGCAGTGAACACAATCTTTGGGGGGTACAGTGAACACAATCTTTTTGGGGTGCAGTGAACACAATCTTTGGGGGGTACAGTGAACACAATCTTTTTGGGGTGCAGTGAACACAATCTTTGTGGGGTGCAGTGAACACAATCTTTGGGGGGGTACAGTGAACACAATCTTTTTGGGGTGCAGTGAACAACATCCTTTTAGGGTGCAGTGAACACAATCTTTGTGGGGTGCAGTGAACAACATCCTTTTAGGGTGCAGTGAACACAATCTTTGTGGGGTACAGTGAACAGAATCTTTGTGGGGTGCAGTGAACACAATCTTTGGGGGGTACAGTGAACACAATCTTTGTGAGGTGCAGTGAACACAATCTTTGTGGGGTGCAGTGAACACAATCATTGTGGGGTGCAGTGAACTCAATCTTTGTGGGGTACAGTGAACACAATCTCATACTTCTGAAGATTTGAGGGTGCTGCCTGTTCCATACTCCCCCTACTCCTCATCTAGCCTTTTAGGGGTACAAACAATAGTAATTGGGGCCTAGTGTGGTTGTGTACGTGTGATATACATACACTTTTTTTGGATCATATTTTCTATTCCGCTATTTAATCAAAAACCTTTGGGGATCAGTTAAATTGGGGGATAGTCTGTGTTGGTACGTGTGAGAGAGATCCACCTTTCCAAGTTGTTGGGGTTCATCTCATACTTCTGAAGGTTTGAGGGTGCTGCCTGTTCCATACTCCCCCTACTCCTAGCCTTTTAGGGGTACAAACAATAGTAATTGGGGCCTAGTGTGGTTGTGTACGTGTGATATACATACACTTTTTTTGGATCATATTTTCTATTCCGCTATTTAATCAAAAACCTTTGGGGATCAGTTAAATTGGGGGATAGTCTGTGTTGGTACGTGTGAGAGAGATCCACCTTTCCAAGTTGTTGGGGTTCATCTCATACTTCTGAAGGTTTGAGGGTGCTGCCTGTTCCATACCCCCCCTACTCCTCATCTAGCCTTTTAGGGGTACAAACAATAGTAATTGGGGCCTAGTGTGGTTGTGTACGTGTGATATACATACACTTTTTTTGGATCATATTTTCTATTCCGCTATTTAATCAAAAACCTTTGGGGATCAGTTAAATTGGGGGATAGTCTGTGTTGGTACGTGTGAGAGAGATCCACCTTTCCAAGTTGTTGGGGTTCATCTCATACTTCTGAAGGTTTGAGGGTGCTGCCTGTTCCATACCCCCCCTACTCCTCATCTAGCCTTTTAGGGGTACAAACAATAGTAATTGGGGCCTAGTGTGGTTGTGTACGTGTGATATACATACACTTTTTTTGGATCATATTTTCTATTCCGCTATTTAATCAAAAACCTTTGGGGATCAGTTAAATTGGGGGATAGTCTGTGTTGGTACGTGTGAGAGAGATCCACCTTTCCAAGTTGTTGGGGTTCATCTCATACTTCTGAAGGTTTGAGGGTGCTGCCTGTTCCATACCCCCCCTACTCCTCATCTAGCCTTTTAGGGGTACAAACAATAGTAATTGGGGCCTAGTGTGGTTGTGTACGTGTGATATACATACACTTTTTTTGGATCATATTTTCTATTCCGCTATTTAATCAAAAACCTTTGGGGATCAGTTAAATTGGGGGATAGTCTGTGTTGGTACGTGTGAGAGAGATCCACCTTTCCAAGTTGTTGGGGTTCATCTCATACTTCTGAAGGTTTGAGGGTGCTGCCTGTTCCATACCCCCCCTACTCCTCATCTAGCCTTTTAGGGGTACAAACAATAGTAATTGGGGCCTAGTGTGGTTGTGTACGTGTGATATACATACACTTTTTTTGGATCATATTTTCTATTCCGCTATTTAATCAAAAACCTTTGGGGATCAGTTAAATTGGGGGATAGTCTGTGTTGGTACGTGTGAGAGAGATCCACCTTTCCAAGTTTTTGGGGTTCATCTCATACTTCTGAAGATTTGAGGGTGCTGCCTGTTCCATACCCCCCCTACTCCTCATCTAGCCTTTTAGGGGTACAAACAATAGTAATTGGGGCCTAGTGTGGTTGTGTACGTGTGATATACATACACTTTTTTTGGATCATATTTTCTATTCCGCTATTTAATCAAAAACCTTTGGGGATCAGTTAAATTGGGGGATAGTCTGTGTTGGTACGTGTGAGAGAGATCCACCTTTCCAAGTTTTTGGGGTTCATCTCATACTTCTGAAGATTTGAGGGTGCTGCCTGTTCCATACCCCCCCTACTCCTCATCTAGCCTTTTAGGGGTACAAACAATAGTAATTGGGGCCTAGTGTGGTTGTGTACGTGTGATATACATACACTTTTTTTGGATCATATTTTCTATTCCGCTATTTAATCAAAAACCTTTGGGGATCAGTTAAATTGGGGGATAGTCTGTGTTGGTACGTGTGAGAGAGATCCACCTTTCCAAGTTGTTGGGGTTCATCTCATACTTCTGAAGGTTTGAGGGTGCTGCCTGTTCCATACCCCCCCTACTCCTCATCTAGCCTTTTAGGGGTACAAACAATAGTAATTGGGGCCTAGTGTGGTTGTGTACGTGTGATATACATACACTTTTTTTGGATCATATTTTCTATTCCGCTATTTAATCAAAAACCTTTGGGGATCAGTTAAATTGGGGGATAGTCTGTGTTGGTACGTGTGAGAGAGATCCACCTTTCCAAGTTTTTGGGGTTCATCTCATACTTCTGAAGATTTGAGGGTGCTGCCTGTTCCATACCCCCCCTACTCCTCATCTAGCCTTTTAGGGGTACAAACAATAGTAATTGGGGCCTAGTGTGGTTGTGTACGTGTGATATACATACACTTTTTTTGGATCATATTTTCTATTCCGCTATTTAATCAAAAACCTTTGGGGATCAGTTAAATTGGGGGATAGTCTGTGTTGGTACGTGTGAGAGAGATCCACCTTTCCAAGTTGTTGGGGTTCATCTCATACTTCTGAAGGTTTGAGGGTGCTGCCTGTTCCATACTCCCCCCTACTCCTAGCCTTTTAGGGGTACAAACAATAGTAATTGGGGCCTAGTGTGGTTGTGTACGTGTGATATACATACACTTTTTTTGGATCATATTTTCTATTCCGCTATTTAATCAAAAACCTTTGGGGATCAGTTAAATTGGGGGATAGTCTGTGTTGGTACGTGTGAGAGAGATCCACCTTTCCAAGTTGTTGGGGTTCATCTCATACTTCTGAAGGTTTGAGGGTGCTGCCTGTTCCATACCCCCCCTACTCCTCATCTAGCCTTTTAGGGGTACAAACAATAGTAATTGGGGCCTAGTGTGGTTGTGTACGTGTGATATACATACACTTTTTTTGGATCATATTTTCTATTCCGCTATTTAATCAAAAACCTTTGGGGATCAGTTAAATTGGGGGATAGTCTGTGTTGGTACGTGTGAGAGAGATCCACCTTTCCAAGTTGTTGGGGTTCATCTCATACTTCTGAAGGTTTGAGGGTGCTGCCTGTTCCATACCCCCCCTACTCCTCATCTAGCCTTTTAGGGGTACAAACAATAGTAATTGGGGCCTAGTGTGGTTGTGTACGTGTGATATACATACACTTTTTTTGGATCATATTTTCTATTCCGCTATTTAATCAAAAACCTTTGGGGATCAGTTAAATTGGGGGATAGTCTGTGTTGGTACGTGTGAGAGAGATCCACCTTTCCAAGTTGTTGGGGTTCATCTCATACTTCTGAAGGTTTGAGGGTGCTGCCTGTTCCATACCCCCCCTACTCCTCATCTAGCCTTTTAGGGGTACAAACAATAGTAATTGGGGCCTAGTGTGGTTGTGTACGTGTGATATACATACACTTTTTTTGGATCATATTTTCTATTCCGCTATTTAATCAAAAACCTTTGGGGATCAGTTAAATTGGGGGATAGTCTGTGTTGGTACGTGTGAGAGAGATCCACCTTTCCAAGTTTTTGGGGTTCATCTCATACTTCTGAAGATTTGAGGGTGCTGCCTGTTCCATACCCCCCCTACTCCTCATCTAGCCTTTTAGGGGTACAAACAATAGTAATTGGGGCCTAGTGTGGTTGTGTACGTGTGATATACATACACTTTTTTTGGATCATATTTTCTATTCCGCTATTTAATCAAAAACCTTTGGGGATCAGTTAAATTGGGGGATAGTCTGTGTTGGTACGTGTGAGAGAGATCCACCTTTCCAAGTTGTTGGGGTTCATCTCATACTTCTGAAGGTTTGAGGGTGCTGCCTGTTCCATACTCCCCCTACTCCTAGCCTTTTAGGGGTACAAACAATAGTAATTGGGGCCTAGTGTGGTTGTGTACGTGTGATATACATACACTTTTTTTGGATCATATTTTCTATTCCGCTATTTAATCAAAAACCTTTGGGGATCAGTTAAATTGGGGGATAGTCTGTGTTGGTACGTGTGAGAGAGATCCACCTTTCCAAGTTGTTGGGGTTCATCTCATACTTCTGAAGGTTTGAGGGTGCTGCCTGTTCCATACCCCCCCTACTCCTCATCTAGCCTTTTAGGGGTACAAACAATAGTAATTGGGGCCTAGTGTGGTTGTGTACGTGTGATATACATACACTTTTTTTGGATCATATTTTCTATTCCGCTATTTAATCAAAAACCTTTGGGGATCAGTTAAATTGGGGGATAGTCTGTGTTGGTACGTGTGAGAGAGATCCACCTTTCCAAGTTGTTGGGGTTCATCTCATACTTCTGAAGGTTTGAGGGTGCTGCCTGTTCCATACTCCCCCTACTCCTCATCTAGCCTTTTAGGGGTACAAACAATAGTAATTGGGGCCCAGTGTGGTTGTGTACGTGTGATATACATACACTTTTTTTGGATCATATTTTCTATTCCGCTATTTAATTTAACTGGGCCTCCATGCGAGACCTGTGTGCCTTGTTGCGCTGTTTTGAGTACTCCATCAACATGGCCAGTGGCAATGACGCCGTTCTCAGCTTAACTATCCCACTTCTATGCCTCCTTGAAAAAACAATTCGGGCGATGATGGAAGAGGATGTGGCACAGGATGAGGAGGAGGAGGAGGATGAAGAGGTAACATTTCCAAGGCTTTCAGGGCAGTCATTCGCAAGGGGCTCCGAGGGTGGGTTCCTGCACACGCAAACGCCAGGGACGCAATTGTCCAGCAGGGGCACAGTTCTGGAGGATGAGGAGGATGAGGAGGAGGAGGAGCTGGAGGAGGAGATGGAACCATGTTCACAGCAGGGTGGCACCCAGGCCAGCTCATGGCCATCACTGGTGCGTGGCTGGGGGGATACAGAGGACACGGACGATACACCTCCCACAGAGGACAGCCTTTCGTTGCCTCTGGGCAGCCTGGCACACATGAGCGATTACATGCTGCAGTGTCTCCACAACGACCGCCGAGTTGCCCACATTCTAACTTGTGCTGATTACTGGGTGGCCACGCTGCTGGATCCCCGTTACAAGGACAACGTACCGTCCTTAATTCACTCACTGGAGCGCGATCGCAAGATGCGCGAGTACAAGCGCACGCTGGTAGACGCCATGCTGCTGGCATTCCCATCTGACAGCGGGGCCACAGTGGAAGCACAAGGCAGAGGAGGAGGAGGAGGAGGTCGCCAACGCAACCAGGGCACCGCCAGCACCTCAGAAGGCAGGGTTAGCATGGCCGAAATGTGGAAAAGCTTTGTCAGCACGCCACAACAAACAGCAGCACCAGCAGCTCAGATGGAACGTCTTAGCAGGAGGCAGCATTTTACCAACATGGTGGAGCAGTATGTGTGCACACGCCTACATGTAGTGAATGACGGGTCTGCCCCCTTCAACTTCTGGGTCTCCAAATTGGGCACATGGCCTGAGCTTGCCCTTTACGCCTTGGAGGTGCTGGCGTGCCCTGCAGCCAGTGTATTATCTGAACGGGTATTTAGCACGGCTGGGGGCGTTATAACAGACAAGCGCAGCCGCCTGTCCAGAGACAATGTGGACAAGCTCACGTTCATTAAAATGAACCAGGCATGGATCCCACGGGACTTTTCCGTACCTTATGCAGAATAGCAATGGATACCGACCTTACCCACCCATTGTTCCATTTTTGCTCTTTCTCACTCTTTTGGGGTGTACCCTCATTTAAAATTTTTGAAAAGAAGCAGTGTTGGCTACCTCGTCCTCCTCCTCAGGGCCAGATTAATGTAGGGGCTATTGGAGCTGCAGCTCCAGGCCCCTACCTTTTATATAGGCCCCGGGTTGGCCATATTCACTGTTACCGCTCTTCTGTCACTTGTAAACACAGAAGTCTGGCTTCTATGCTCGCTTCCCCAGGCAGCACCCTCAGAACCTCCCCACACAGCGTGAAGGCCGGACAAGGAGGGACAGTTGGCGATGCATGGATGTGTTTATGGGCTTCAGAGACAGCATCCCATGTTGAATTAGGCATGCATGGCTGCACCCTTCCTCCTCTGGGTGCATGGCAAGGCACGGCCCTTAAGGCCCTTCAAAATCCTCAGCACCAAGCCCATGATGCTGTTAATCCGGCCCTGGTCCTCCTCCACCGCCGCTTCCACCTACACCGCCCATAGGTGTGCGCAGCCTATTGCATTAAGGTGTGCACCCCAAAGTTGAAATACACATGCATGTGTTTGCCAGCAGGGAGAGTAATGTATCGGGGCCATGTACCTGTAGGCAAGGAGAAATAGAGCAGAGCAGGTCCCAGGGAGATCTTTCCCATCTCCTCACTGGCAATGCTATGTGCCCTAGGTGATTAGGGTGTGCCCAGGCACACCCAGCACACCCTGTGCGCACGCCTATGTCACCGCCACATCCACCACCACCTCAACCTCCCTCCTACTCCATATGGGCCTCGTCCTTCAGAGATGAAGAAGAACATTGTTTTATTTTTCTGTTTTTTTTTGTTGTTTTAAGTTATTTCCCTATCCACATTTGTTTGCAGAGCACTTGCCATGCTCTTAATTACGTTTTGCTGCCATTTGCAGCACTCTAGCCCTTTCCTTTGGGGTTTTAGAGCCATTTTAGTGCCTTAAAGTTCGGGTCCCCATTGACTTCAATGGGGTTCGGTGTCCGGGAAAAGTTCGGTAAAAGTCCGGGACACGGACCCGGACTTTTTTTTAAAGTTCGGCCGAACCCGTCGAACACGGACATCTAGGTGTCCGCTCAACCCTAGTTGTTAGTAAAACTTTTTAGTTGTTAGTAAATCTTTTTAGTTACTATATCTTATAGTATTACTTGAATATAATTTTTAATAGTGAATATCTCTAAAATGGCTTCTTTCCGGTAATTTGTATATGAAAGGTCACACTGTGACACCAGTGCCAAACCTTGGGGCTCATCTTTGCAAATTATTTACTAGCAAAAGCGATATGGTCTTTGATTTTGAAACTATAAAATGCTATATTTTTTTTGCACAATACATACATCATTTGGTGTTTGTAGTGAAAATATGTTTATTGGACATATACAGTATCATAAATATCACAAAAAAAAAAAAAAAATAGGCCTTCACATATATAAATTATTTCTGGGCATACAGAGATCTGTATAAATGTTTTTTCAACATTCTATGTAATTCATGCAGGATGTTTTCTTTGGCAGAGACTGTAGAGCAGCGCTCTGGATATGTGGGTCTTAGTTTATAACATTGATGACTGATAACATGCTAGTAGTGTCAGGGTATTATTGGCTGTGTCAGCTCTTCTAATCAAATGATATCAACGCATGACAAATCAGCAACTTATTGGGTCAGACATTACATTAAAACCCCATTCTGTTGCCTGTCTGAAATTGTGAAGAGAGACCAGCTGTAGCCTACAGGTTACATGATTATGCAAAAAGTCCCCAGTGTTTGATGAAGCATTTTGAATCCATTGTGTCATAGCAAGGAGAGATGAATATGAAGCACTGGCAGCTGCATGGAATATATAAATGGATCCTGCTTCATAACGTCAGTGCTCAATAGATGAATATACTTTTTATAAAAAAAAGCTGTGTATGGTGCCCCATAGACTGTAAATCTCAGAACGGCGATTAATTACAGAATTAGCTGCATGTGCTTTTGGGAAACCAGTGGTGAGTAACTTGATAAAGCATATCCCTCCCCCCCCCCCCCCCCCCAAAGTGTGTGTATATGCTTTTGGTTTTTTGGCCGTATTAGAAATTTTTGTGTCAAAATATCAGTGCCTTATGAATTGAGGCAGGGAGGACATAGACATTTAACTCTTCCCTGTTGTCTGAAAAGTATTGCCAGGAGCAGGGGTAGACATCATTTTCCCAAGGTGCCACTGAAAAACTGGGACTGTTGTAGGGGGCCGAGCCTAATTTTCTCACTATTAATTTTGGACCTGGGAAGGTCCCTAAGTATGGAAACATATTAAAAACCTAGCACTAGGAATAATAGGTATAACTGCTCATGAAATAAGTCTCTATCAAGCAGACGATTAGGGGTTGGTAAAAACGGGTGGCTGAACTGTAGTTTTACCAGCTGCCCACCCGAACTGTAAAATAACAGCCGGACAGGGCTGTTCACATGCTGTGGTTGTAATGCTTTGCTTTGGATTTTTTAAAAATCGGGGTGCAGAGTGGCAACACTTGTCAAACTCGCCCTCTGAGTTCAATGGGCCTGCACCACAACCACAGGTAGTGCGGCAGTGTAGTTTTAAACTAGGTGGCGAGGAGATGACAAAACCTCCTTATCACCTGTCCAATGCCCTTTGAAAAGCACTGTGATTAGAAAGAGAGTGCCTGAGATTGGTACAGCGAAGATTTCCTAAATGAAGAACGGGTGCACAAGTCCTGAGGTTTGCAATGTTCAGGCGCCAACACAGGAAGAACGTGACCGGGTAACAGAGTGGTGGTGGGGTGGCATCACAATATTTCTTAGGTAGTGCTCTCCTGCCAGATCCAAGTCTCCCTGCTGTACCAATCAGCTCCTCAGGCTCTCTTCTTCCAGTTCTTACAGCTCTCCATACAGACATCTGTCAGCTTCCTCACTGAGAAAGCAGACAGGCTCGGAGAGGCATGCTGACAGTGGAGGCATCAAGGGCTGGATGGGGACAGATGTGTCCCTGAGGCCAGGTCTGGCAAAGAGGAATGTTCTATTGCACTATTGAACTATGATGGCTGTGATGTGCAACTGGAGCTAGAGAATCACTGCCCTGCTTTAGGTTGATTTTTTTGTATTGCCAAAGAGATGTTCGGTGTTATAGGAATGATACCTGATTGTCATACAGCAAATCATCAATGTGGACTTTATGCAGGGGATCCAGATAATCTCTTTTTTCTCTACTTTTCCTCGACAGACGCAGCTCCATATCTTCTTTAGACCATTGGGTTATGCTGTTCTCAGCAGGAATAGGACACTAGGCAGGAAAAAGCTTTACCACGCCTATGGGGGCTGTCCCTGCAGGCATAACCCCACACACTCTGCTACAGCATCTTGTTTGTTTCTGTCTAGTTTAGGAAAAGGACATAGTTCCCTGTTGGGACTTTGGTCTTAGCTATTAATAGGGAAATTGGTATTGTTTATTTTTCACTAGTTAGAGTTCCTGGAGAACTACAAGCAACAGCCGGCTGTGGTTTCGGACTAGATATTCTGGATGCTCATAGTCTCCCAGCCTGGCCAGCGTGAGCAGGTTATAGTCTAGAACTAGGCCTCGCCAAGACAGAGCCCCGATGGATGGGGACGAGCCTGCGTGTGGACAAGTCTCGCTGGGAAGCGATCGACCTGCAATGCCCTGAGTCGCAGCAAACCCCCTGGCTGGCAGCACCCCCACCCCTAGTGGGAGGTGGACTGTTCGGAGTGGCGCCCACCTGGTACTGTGGTATGGTGAGTAATACTGTCCCCCCAATCCTCTGGCAGTCTCAGGGTGGACGTGGGCCCCCTCCCTGGAATAGTCGGACCCTCAGGGCTCCCTCAATTCCCCTGGCCTCTGGGATGTTAGGCCTACCACGTCCAAATATTTTCCCCTACCGACAGCATGTCCTACCTCCAGGGGGTGGAAATGTTGCTGCCGCGGCTGCTTTTTTCTGTGGGGGTGACCTTGTCCTGGTGGGGTCCCTTCCTAGGGACCCTCTGATGCCTCTTGTCTGGGACCCCCTTTGGGGGTGTGGGAGACCGCATGATGTGCCATGGGGGCCGCCATTTTGCTGTAGATTCAGGCTTTCTTTCCCATTGAAATGCATGGGCAACCATTTTTTGTTGTGGCTATTGGGGTGGCCATTTTCTTGTAGTCCACAATGCTGGACAGGCAAACGGCATGCAACACAGAAATCTAGCTATGACAGGCTATGCTTGTCATTTCCTGTGGCAGATCGTTTTACTTTCTTTTTCACAATAACGTGCTGGCAGTTTTCTTAACGGTTTGGTAACGTTTCTGGGGGCCCCTCTAGGTTTTTCTTACCCACTCTGCTACCTGATTGTTTTGGATAGGGACTAGGTATACCGATAATTTAGCGGTGGAATCGCGATTAAGCGATTTTAAAGTGACACTCATCTCAGTGTAAAATGGAGTCCCAGAGTACTATTTCACCTACAGACCCCTAGGAGTGGATGCGGAACCTTCTGGGTCGCAGCCCCTGTCTGCGATTACAGCAGTCTTGGAAAGCCTGGTGACAAGGGTAGATTTTGTATGTAAAAGTGTTGCTAGCAGCAAACACCTTATGCCTTCGCCTCCCTCGGTAGTTTCCTCAGATTCTGAGACAGATATGGCCGCCACAGACACACCTCATCCGCCGTCACTGGGAACGCACATTGGTGGAAGCACTTAAAGTTTCAGTGCAGGAAACGTTAAAATTGGCAGCAGAATCTACAGCGTCTGGATCGCAGATGTCTTTTGGTTCCCGAAAATCGGGCAAGGTGTTTACTTGTCCGGAGCTTTTTGACGATATTGTCAATGAACAATGGCGGCGCACAAGCACATGCTAGTGGTGCCTAAGCGCTTTAAACACCGTTATCCTTTTGCAGATGCAGTTTCCACTAGGTGGACCGTGCCACCAAAAGTGGATCACCCGACTTCCAGGCTGAATAAGTCTACTGTAGTTCCAGTGGAAGAATCCCCAGCCTTCACGGACCCTGTGGATAGACGGTTGGAGTCTCTGTCTCGCCATCTACAGGTTCCATATTGAAACCAATATTTGTGAATGTTATGGTGTCACAGATGGTGACTGAATGGGTTAAGTTACTAAAGTGTAACTTGGAAGCTGAGCAGCTCCCCCCATCAGTGCTGGAACTAATGGACCAGATGGTTCCAGCCCTGGTGTTCATGTGTGATGCATCCCTGGATGCAGCTTCGCTAGTGGCCAGAGTGTCGGCAGTGGGGATTGCGATTAGACGCATGGTGTGGTTGAAAAATTGGTTTGCGGAACAGGCTTCCAAAAAGGCTTTGACAGATCTTCCCTTTAGGGGGGAGAGGTTGTTTGGATCCTCTCTGGACGAGTTGATCAAAGGCCTTACGGGGGGGAAGAGTACTCTTCTTCCTCAGTCCGCTAAGGGCAAGGCGCCATGTCATAGACGGGGGCCTTCCTTCACTGCTCATAGGCGGCATTTTCGTACCTCCGGGTCACAAGAAAAATGGAAGCCCTTCAGCTCTTCTGGGAGTTCCAAGAAGCCATGGTCAGGTAAATCAAAGACCAGTCAGTCTGGATCTGCAGACAACCCCTCATCTGCATGAAGGGGCACCCTTTACCCGCTTCCGGGGTGGGGAGGACGTCTTTCCTTCCTTCCGGGACCTTGGACTTCCTTGATTCAGGACAAGTGGGTTCACAAACTGATGTGATCTGGGTACAATCTGCACTTATCTCCAGACCGATTAAGGAATCTACAAGAGGCAGTACAAGATCTGTTGGCGCAAGGGGTGATTGTGCCCGTTCCCCCTCAGGAACGCTTTCAAGGGGTTTATTCAAACCTGTTTACTGTACCCAGAAAAGAAGGCAAAGTGCGTCCAATTCTGGATCTCAAGGCTCTGAATTGCTTTGTGCAGGTACAGAGGTTCCACATGGAATCCATTTGAATGGTAGTGGCATCACTACACCAGGGAGACTTTTTGGCCTCCAAAGATATCAAGGACGCATATCTTCACCTCCCTATCTATGCTGGTCACCAGCGGTCCCTTCGCTTTGCCGTAGCAGAAGAACATTATCAATTTGTGGTGTTACCGTTTGATCTCGCCTCCGCTCCTAGGGTGTTTAACAAAGTATTGGCCCTGGTGTTGGCTTTGTTGTGCCAACGGGGGATTGTGGAACTGGGGTATCTGGACGATCTCCTATTGAGAGCAGACTCTCATTCAGCCCTGACGAGCGACCTGACGATCACTGTCAGCTCCCTGCACGAGTTAGGGTAGAACATCAACTTCAAGAAGTCCGCCATGATACCTTCCTTGAGACTGGAGTATCTGGGCTTGACTCTGGATTTAGCTTTGGTGAGGGTCTTTTTCCCCCCGGACAAGCTGCAGAAGTTGCACGGGGTGATCCGGTTGTTTGCAAACAATCTGTCCTCTCTGCGAACTTTCATGCAGGCCTTGGGTCTGATGGTATTGACCTTTGAGGCGCATCCGTTTGCTCAGTTCTATAACAGACCTTTGCAAAGGGAGATTCTTGTCAAATGGAACAAGGATCCAAAGTCCTTAGACACTTTGATTCGGTTGAGCCACAAAACAAGATCTGCTCTGTTGTGGCTTCATTCTCCAGCACTGTGCCAGGGCAAGTCCTTCCTCTGGTTGTTTTGGACGGTGGTAACCACAGATGCCAGCCTGTTGGACTGGGGAGGGGTGCTGGGAAAGCTCTACCTGGACAGTAGAAGAGATTGTCCTGTTCGGATTCAGTCAAACAATGCCATGGCTGTGACTTACATTAATCACCAGGGGGGCACCAACAGTGTCTTGGCGGCCAGGGAGGTGGCCTAGATTCTGGCCTGGGTGGAAAAGCTTGTTCCAGACCCTCTCTGCTGTGCACATCCCAAGTGTGGAAAACTGGCAAGCGGATTACCTAAGTCGTCAGGTGTTGGATCAAGGGTAGAGAGTGGTCCCTACACCCAGAGGTGTTTCATCTCCTGTGGGGTCGGTGGGGGACACCCAAGGTCGATCTGTTTGCTTCTCGTCTCAACAAGAAGGTGCAGAGGTTTGTAGCCAGATCTCGAGATCCTCTGGCCGACACCACAGATGCGCACTGGTGGCTCCTTGGGGTCAGTATCGGCTGATTTATGCCTTTCCTCCACTGAAACTCCTGCCGAGGCTTCTACGCAGGATAGAGGTGGAAGGGATTCTGGTCATTCTGGTGGCTCCAGACTGGCCTAGCCAGTCTTGGTACGCAGACCTAGTAAGGTTGGTCGCCGATGCTCCTTGGAGACTTCCTCTCAGGGAAGATCTGTTGTTTCAAAGTCCGATCTTCCATCCTGCTTTACAGTCGCTGGCTTTAACGGCATGGCTGTTGAAAGCCAGGTGTTGAGGGATAGAGGTCTTTCTGACTCTGTGATTCCTACGCTACTGAAGGCTAGGTAGTCGACTTCCAGGAAGATATATCATCTTACGTGGAAATCGTACATTACATGGTGTGAATTGCTAATGGTGTACCCTCACTTGTTTTCAGTAGCTAGGGTTTTGGCCTTACTGCAAAAAGGGGTTGAACAGCGGTTGGCTTTGGGCACTATCAAATATTTGGCTATATATTTTCAACGCCCGTTAGCTACGCATACCTTGATTTGTACTTTCATTCAGGGAGTGCGCCATATGGCTCCTCCAAAATGGTCCCTGCTACCTCCGTGGGATCTGAATGTGGTATTATCTGTTCTTCAAAAACCTCCTTTTGAGAACATTCGGGAGATTCCTCTGCTTTCATTGTCTCAAAAGGTTGCTTTTTTGGTTGCTATCACTTCTGTCCGCAGAGTATCTGAATTGGCAGCGTTGTCATGCCGCTCATCATATTTGGTGGTCCACAGTGATAAAGTGGTACTCTGACCAAATCAGTCTTTTTTCCCTAAGGCTCCATTCACACATGGGCGTTTTTGATTGTTTTTCAGCTCCAAAAACGCTCAAAAAAAAAGTTCCAAAACGCCCAACAAGTAAAACCCCATTCATTTAAATGGCCCCTGTTCACATCTGAGCGTTTTAACGCCTGAAGCAAAACGCCTGTAGCTGAAAAAAGTACATGGGCTTCTTTTTGGGCTGATTACCAGCGTTTTTGATAGATGTCAATTCCTGCCTCCAAAAACACCTGAAAAAAAAACGCCTGAAAATCCCGGTAAAATTGCGGTAAAAATTGCGGTAAAAATCGCGGTAAAAAAACTGCAGCCTAAGGTGGTTTCTGATTTTCATTTGGATGAAGACATTGTGCTGCCTTCACTCTGTCCCAAGCATAATCATCCCAAGGAAATTGCCTTGCATTCTTTGAATGTGGTTCGGGTGATCAGGATTCACCTGGCGGCCTTTGAGTCTTTCAGAAAATCAGATGCTCTATTTGTCTTTAACGAGGGACCTCATAAGGGATTGGCTGCATCTGCTGCGACCATATTCAGATGGATCAGGCAGACGGTTGTTCAGGCTTATTCGCTGAAGGGTCAGGTTCCTCCGTCCTTTGTGAAGGCGCATTCTACTAGAGCGCTGAATACCTCTTGGGCCCTTTCGCCATCAGGCGTCAGTGATGCAAGTTTGCAAGGCGGCAACTTGGTCGTCTGTACATATGTTCACAAAATTCTACAAAGTTGATGTGTTGGCATATTCGGATGCCTCCCCAAGCCGCAAGGTTTTGCAGGCTGCTGTTTAAAGTGACTCTTTTTTGTTCTCCTTGGGGGTGTATGTTTTTGCCAGGTGTGCTCCAGTTTTTCCTGGTTGAGCTCCATATTACCTGGTTGGCTACGTTTAGCCTTTGGGGAGTTACATTCTTCTTTGCGTTGTCTTCCCACCCCTCATGAAAATACTGCTTTGGGACATCTCAATGGTCTAAAGAAGATATGGAGCTGCGTCTGTCGATGAACGATAGAGAAAACTGAATTTTTGTATTTACCCTAAAATCCTTTTCTCTGAAGTTTGACAGATTCAGCACCCGCCCCTCTACTTATGAGTGAAATGTTTTTTTTGTCTTCTAAACACTGCTTGCAACTAAACTAGATGCTGTAGCAGAGTGTGTGGGGTTATGCCTGTAGGGACAGCCCCCATAGGCATGGTAAAGCTTTTTTCTGCCTAGTGTCCTATTCCTGATGGGAGGAGCATAACCTAAAGAAGATATGGAGCTGCGTCTGTTGATGAACTTCAGAGAAAAGGATTTTACAGTAAGTAGAAAAATCCTGTTATGTCAGTTAACACACAATATACTTCCTCGCTGCCAGTTTTCTATACTAATAATATTAATAATAGACCTTTATATTATAACGCCTTTAAAGGTGGCTTCTCAAAGCGCTTTACAAGGAAATACACAGGATACCATAACATAAAGGAAAAAGGGACAATTAAGTGAAACCTTGTCTAAAGAAAAATGTTTTTTGATTTGAATTCGTTTAGAGAAGATGACTCTCGTTTTAAGGAAGTGAATTTCTTTTAAAAGCAAAAGAATTTTTTTTTTTTTTTAAATTTGTTTTGGCCCTAGAAACAGAAGTGACATTGGGTCGCTCCGGTCCTCGAATGGCATAGAGACGAGTGGGGGCCATCTTGTCTCCCGCTCGACTTTTTGCCCAGCAAACGGCATAATCAAATTGCTTCCGGACTTTACTGGCGGCTCCAGTAAACCTAGAAACGACTGATAAGTGGCTGGGGGGGTCACCTCTTCCGTTGCCTTTAAAAGTGATCCCGTGGTGAATGCGCCCATGGGACAACTTTTATCTGATGCAGAATTGCCCAAAGTAAAAAATACCATAACACCAATATTTAACATAATTGAAATGACGTATTTTTACTATGGGCTAGTCAGCAAGGGGTTTTTTAACCACTTGCCGACTGCCCCACGCAGAGTTACTGAGGCAGGGTGCCTCGGTTGCGCATAATCATGTAGATCTAAGTGATTATGTGCACGTGGTCTCGGCGGCGCTCCCGCTGTGATTAGACACAGCGGGAGCCAGACCGCGGGAGGAGCGGTGGAGATCACCGCCAGACTCCCACAATCTTCACAGAAACTGACAGAAGACCCGCCTGCTTATGTAAACAAAGCAGGTGGGTCTCCTGTCACACCGGCAGAGAGAGATCATGAGTTTCAGCTAAGCCCCCCCCACAGTCAGTAAGCACAAACAGGCATATATTTAACCCTTTGATCACCCCCAGTGTTAACCCCTTCCCTGCCAGTGCAATTTATACAGTAACAGTGCATATTATTTAGCACTGATTACTGTATTAATGTCACTGGTCCCTAAAAAGTGTAAAAAATGTCAGTTAGGGGTCCGATCTGTTCACCGCAATGTCGCAGTCCCGCTAAAAATTGCTGATCACCGCCATTACTAATAAAAACAACAAAAAAAAAGTCAAAAAATCTGTCCCGTAGTTTGTAAACGCTATAACTTTTGCGCAAACCAAATAAAATATACTTTTTGGGATTTTTTTTTTACCAAAAATATGTAGCAGAATACAAATTGGCCTAAACTGATAAAAAAAGTTGATTTTTTTAAAAAAAAGGACATCAATTGTATTTGGGTACAGTGTTGCACGACTGCGCAATTTTTTGTTAAAGTAACGCAGTGCATAATCACAAAAAATGGCCTGGTCATTAAGGGGGTAAAACCTTCCGGAGCTTAAGTGGTTAAAGGGACATCAGCACTGATAACCAGGGCACTGATTATCAGTGTCCTGATTTTCAGTGCAGTCCCAACAGTGCCCACCAGTGCTGCCAATTAGTGCCACCTATCGGTGCCCATCAGTGCAGCCTCATCAGCACATGTCAGTGAAGGAGAAAAATTAGTTTGCAAAATTTTATAACAAACTATGAGAAATGATTTTTTTTTGGGGGGGGGTTCAAAATTTTCAGTCTTTTTTCGTTTGTTTGGAAAGAATAAAAAAACCAGTGGTGAATAAATGCCACCAAAAGAAAGCTCTGTTTGTGTGAAAAATTGATAAAAATGTAATATGGGTACAGTGTTACATGACCCCACAATTGTCATTCAAGGTGCAACAGCTGAAAGCTAAAAACTGGCCTGGGCAGGAAGGGGGTTAAAGTGCCCAGTACGCAAGTGGATACGAGGTGGCACCACGTCTCGTGTAGACCTAAATTAATGCAGAATGGATGCGCAGTCCATTTCATTCAGGCCCAACTGCATTTGTACAACATTTTTTTGATTTCCGGGATAGTCAAAGAGTAAGATATTATCTCGTATACAGCCTTGCATCCAAAGTTCCATTATGTTAATGTCTGTTAGTCTATGGAAAAAGTTTATGTTCCTGAATCTTCAATCAAAACTAACATTTTAGTTTTAGGCAAGTAATAGTGAATTAAATTGGCCTCCAGCCTGTGATACATTTCCGAGATTTCCATTGACAGATATGTCTGCAGTAGTTTGTATTTACACCCTTTACAAAATACCATACCTAAAATATGACTTTCTCACAGTTAGATTCCAATTTGTTTATTCTGTTTCCTAGACAATCCATTAGTGTGCGATAGCACCATCATTTAACTTTGAAATAACCTTGTGTATGGGGAAAAACTAGGAATTTTGGAGATGCTTTGCAACCGGAGGCTCTAAGAGATATAATAGTAACTACGTATCAATATATATGCATTATGGTTGAAGTTGACTTTAAAAAACAAAACATTTCAAAGGTGTATGCAAAATACCATATCAGCATGTATATTTCTACTAAGAATTAACATTTTACAAAATGAGGATGAAAACCACTTCTCTGATTACAGTGCAGTCTATTTTAGTGTGGTTTTGTATGTGAGAATGGAGTTTAAAAAAAAATGTATTGTTCATTTTGTCACCCATAATATACTGATATAACACAATGTAGAATTCCATCAGAACAAGGATGGAAAAGAAAATGAAGTAGTGTGATGAGTGGGAGAAGATTAATTTCCCTTGACAAGCAGTTTACACTGCACAAGTACAAAACTGTTATCTGTTGGGCTTGTGCTATTTAAATCCCCAGCCAGAAGAATTGGTATGTAAGGGTAAAAACGTACACATTCTATTAATAACTCATGTATACTGTATAAAGGTAGTCTTGATGCTTGTAGTGTATATAGTGCACAAACCGTGCCAAAAATAAAGGCTCTGGGACTTTCAATCTTTGTAAACCGCAGACAGTTACCTAGGTGTAGTAATAAGGCCAAGTGCAGGGTTTCAGAAATTGGGTTACTTTACATTAACATTTAGAGTCATGGGTAAAAATATTGGCACCTCTGTGAGATAATGCATCACTTCGCATCGGAAAATTGTTGCAATTACAAATGTTTAGGCATTCTCATATTTTTGGCTTTTGTTTGTATTGGTATGACATCAAAAAATGGAGAAACAAAAAGCCAAATCTGACACATTCCATGCAAAACTCCAAAAATTGAGTGGACAAAATGATTGACACCCTCAATGGAATATTTTGGTAGCACACCCCTTGGAAAAAATAACTGAAATCATTTGCTTCCTGTAACCATCAATGGGTTTCTTACACCTCTCTACTGGATTTTTGTACCACTTATCTTTCGCCAACTGCTCCAGGTCTCTCAGGTTGGAAGGGTTCCTTTTCCCAACTGCTGTTTTGAGATCTCTCCACAGGTGCTCTATGGGATTTAGATCTGGACTCATAGCTAGCCTGTTCAGTACTCTCCAGCACTTTGTCCCATTTCTGGGTGCTTTTTGACGTGTGCTTTGGGTCATTTTCCTGCTGTAAGAGCAATGACCTCTGACGGAGACCCAACTTTCTGACACTGGGTCTACATTGCACCCCAGAATTCTATGGTAGTCTTCAGATTTCATAATGCCATGCACACGGTCAAGATACCCAGTGCCTGAAGCTGCAATGCAACCCCAAAACATCAGTAAACCTCCACCATGTTTGACTGAAGGGATTGTATTCTTTTTTTAACCACTTTAGCCCCAGCCACCGCAGATGTAGTGCGGCAGGCTGGTGCTTCCAGGCAAAGTGCCGTATATGTACGGCGCTCGCCCGGGTGGAGCTAGGGGGTGATTGCGCGCTCCCGCCCCCGCTCCTCAGCTGGGGAGCCAGTGCGTGTGACCGGCAGCTCTGATGGCCGCTGGCCACTCGCAATCTCCCGCAGCTGAGAGAGAAGGACAGACGGCTGATGTAAACACAGCCGTCTGTCATTCTCCCAGAGGCTATGTGATCCTGCTATATAGGATCGCATGTCTCTGTAATGATCTCACAAGCCACGCTCCTGACAGTTAGAATCACGTCCCTAGGGTCAGCACTTAACCCCTTGATCACCAGTAATGTTAACCCCTTCCCTGCCAGTGTCATTTTTACAGTAGCAGTGCATATTTATAGCACTGATTACTGTAGTAATGTCATTGGTACCCCCAAAAGTGTCAAAAATGTCAGTTAGGGGTCCAATCTGTCAGCCGCAATGTCGCAGTCCCGCAAAAAAAATCGCAGATTGCCGCCATTACTAGTTAAAAAACAATAAAAATGACATAAATCTTTCCCGTAGTTAGTAAACGCAATAACTTTTGCGCAAACCAATCAAAATACGCTTATTGCGATTTTTTTTTTTTTTTTTTTACTAAAAATATGTAGCAGAAAACAAATTGGCCTAAAATGTTAAAAACATTTTAATTTTTACTTTTTTTTTTTGGATAATTTCATGTAAAAGAATGTGAAAATATTGTTATTTTTTCAAAATTGTCGCTCTTTTTTTGTTTATAGCACAAAAAATTAAAATCGCACAGGTGATCAA
This sequence comes from Pelophylax lessonae, assembly GCF_965119305.1. Taxonomy (NCBI): domain Eukaryota; kingdom Metazoa; phylum Chordata; class Amphibia; order Anura; family Ranidae; genus Pelophylax; species Pelophylax lessonae. The sequence goes on along the minus strand of NC_138770.1, from coordinate 542,891,294 downwards.
ATACCACCAAAAGAAAGCTCTATTTGTGGAAAAAAAAAGGACATCAATTTTGTTTGGGTACAGCGTTGCACGACCGCGCAATTGTCCGTTAAAGTCAAGCAGTCCTGAATCGCAAAATAGGGCCTGCTCATTGAGCAGCCAAATCCTCTGGTCTGAAAGTGGTTAAGGGCCCCAATTCTTTTTTGAAAACCGTAGAATGATGGGCTGTACCAAAAAGCTGTAATTTTTCTCCCAAAAGGATTTTGGCTTCCTTGTGTAAGTTTTTGCAAACTCCAATCTGGCTTTTTTAGGTTTGTGTCAGCAGTGGGGTCCTCCTGGGTCTCCTACCATAGCATTCCTTTTTCATTCAGATGACGTATAGTGCGATCTGACACAGTTGTACCCTGTGCCTCAAGGTCAGCTTGAATTTGTCTGGAAGTTGATCAAGGTTCTTTATCCACCATTCAAACAATCCTTTGTTGTAATCTTTGATCTACTTTTTCCTTTTGTCTGCGTCCAGGAAGATTAGCTACAGTGTCATGGGCTGTAAACTTCTTGAAAATGTTGCGCACAGTAGACACAGGAACATTAAGATCTCTGCAGATGGACGTGAAGCCTTGAGGTTGTCCATGCTTTTCCACAATTTGTGTTTTCAAATCCTCAGGCAATTCTTTGCTGCTTGTTCTCTTCTCCATGCCCTGTGTGGTACATAGAGACACACAACAGAAAGGTTGAATCAATTTTTCACCATTTTAACTGGTTGACGGTGTGATTTCTATATTGTCAGCACCTGGTAATTGATACAGGTGAATTTAATTGTAAATTACAGGAGCATCACAGACTTGGAATGCAATTATTTCTTACAATTTGTAAAATAAAGTAATGTTACGCTAGATATAAAACAGTACTCTATAGTTTGTCCTGTAAATGACACTAACCTTTTATTTCTGGTACAAAACATTGCAAAGTTATATACCCATTGAATACTATTTTTTTTTAATGCAACACTAAATATATTAATGAACAAAATAAAGAAAATAAGAAAGATAGCCTTTAACTTTTTCCTGACTATCCTAATGTACATATTGATTCCAAGTCAGTGATTAAGAAAGTCCTGGTCAGGATAGCAGCTAGTTAGTCAAAGCCTAACTCTGCCCGCACTGCATAGATCATACTCACCTCATACTCACCTGATCCACCGATCACACTCCCAACACGGTCCAGTGGTTGACTGTTCCTGTCTATGGAGTATGCTGTGAGCATGCTGACGTCAGGAACAGTCTGTTTTCAAGGCCACTGGACCGCAGGGGAGGGGGGGGGGGTGGGTGCAATAATTGGCGAGTGAGGTAAATATATCATATCTCTGCTGTCCTCTCCCCTAGAACAAAACAAGCAGTTAACCTGTGCAGTGTTAGCACAGCACATAAAGACACGGATGAGCGAGTTTGGGGTGAAGGAACTTGACTGTCCTGCACAGAGTCCTGACCTCAACCTATAGAACACCTTTGGGATGAATTAGAGCAGAGACTGTGAGCCAGGCCTTCTCATACAACATCAGTGACTGACCTTTCAAATGCACTTCTGGAAGAATGGTCAAACATTCCCATAGACACACTCCTAAACTTTGTGGACAGCCTTCCCAGAAGAGTTGAAGCTGTTATAGCTGCAAAGGGTGGACCAACTCAATATTGAACCCTACGTACTAAGGCTGGGATGCCATTAAAGTTCATGTGCCTGTAAAGGCAGGCGTCCCAATACTTTTAACAAGTAGGTGTGTATGGACGCTTCTGTGGATCCAGGCAGGCGGTGTATTGGTCACCTGCACCTGGGCAGTGCTTGAGAGGAGAAGCTGCTCTAAAGACAATGAAAAAGAAGCAAGGCGCCTCCAAGTGCAGTAACTCAGGTGTTTATTTAAAAATAAAGGGTTAAAAACACTCAAAATGAGCAAGCTGAAACATGCGCAACACAAAGCTGTAGTGATCCAAGATCCGTCGGGTATCTTCAGGGTCACTGCTCTATTGTGCGGACATCCGGAGCTCCGCTTCCTGTGTGGGCGTCCTCTTCGCTGTGTTTGGGCATCAAGATCCTGGCAACAGGGCAGAGACGTGAGCGGCCGGTATCCAGTGACACGAGCTTGATGCCGAACACAACTCAGAGGACGCCCACACAGGAAGCGGAGCTCTGGATGTCCGCACAATAGAGCAGTGGCCCTGAAGATACCGGACGGATCTTAGATCACTACAGCTCTGTGTTGCACATGTTTCAGCTTGCTCATTGTGAATGTTTTTAACCCTTTATTTATAAATAAACACCTGAGTTACTGGACTTAGAGGCGCCTTGCTTCTTTTTCATTGTCCTAATACTTTGGACAATATAGTGTATTTGTTCCCCTGCCAATTTTGTAAAGAAAAAATGTATGTCAGCGCCTCTTTAAAAATAACAGCATGCAAACCGTGTATATATACCAACACCAACTTTAAATAAATAATAAGGTTGCAGCGCTACAAATATATGATAAACTTGATGTAATGCACAAAAAAATATAATATCATAAAAAGACAATCAAGTCTAAACGTAAAAGTCCAAAATTGTGTGTATAACAATGATGGTTCTCGGTGTTCAAAATTAAGACGTGTCACCATGGTGATAACCTCCACCCAATGGAAAAATTCCGAACTCACCAGAACCCTATGCTGTATAGATTATAGGACAGCATAAACACCATAATGTGGAATAACTCCTTGATGAAAAGTACTGGAAAGTATTCTCAATGCAACAATCTCTGCGTTCCTATGTTAATAGACAGGTCTCCTCACCCACGATATCCACCAATCATGAAGAATCACCAAACATGAGAAAGGAATCTCATAGTGTAGTATTTATTAAAATTCATAAATAAAATATATAAAAACACACACTGACTCACTCTGTTGAGTAGTCGGATCAATCCATAAAGGTCCATATATACAATAAAGTGCAGTAGAAGTGGAAAATGCACTTACTCTAGAAGCCGCCACACTAAAATTAGAGTGGCGGCTGGATCTCAGACAATAAATCCTGCTCGACGGCCATTTTGCGTCACGCGCTTCTTCAGGAGCTCACTTACAAAAAAATTAGGAATTCATAATTTTGTTTATCATAGACAGAATATCAACCAAAAATCCAGAAAAAACACATGATACAAGTGTTTTAAATGTAAGTGCAGTTCAGTGAGTAATATAAGTATGTGATCCCCAAGCAAAACATGACAGTACTTGGTGAAGAAACTCTTGTTGGCAAGCACAGAGAGTAAGACGTTTCTTGTAGTTGGTTACCTGGTTTGCACACCACTCAGGAGAGATTTTGAAAAAAGAGATTCGGATTCAGTGGTTTTCCTGGGAATTGCCAACATCCCTGTTATAGAACCAAAGAAGCAAAAATCCCCTAGAGGGTGGGACTTTAAATGGCAATGACCAGGACTTGAGTAGTATGAGTATCAATATTTATTACATGAATATACAAATTTCAAGTTGTACAAAGAAACAAAACATGATAATGTACAGAAAACATTGAGCATTAAAAACATGTGGCCAGAGAAATACGTCACAAAAACTAGGAATGGCTGAGATGTCCTGAAAGAGACCAGACGCGTTTCGGTCGATCACCTTTCTCAGTGGTCCAAAAAAGGAAAGTCTCAGACTAAGGGTGTAAGAAACATTGTAATCAATAAAGAGTAATGATATTACAATCACTTATACATTTGCATATTTTCATATTTTCAATGTGCAAAAGTGTCTGTTACACCAAGCATGGAATACATTGTTCACAAAATTATATAGAGGTTCATACATACCATATGAGGACATCCTAGATGAGACGAGAAGAAGAGACGGCCACAAGAAGTAAAAACGAAACAGGAAATAACCTGTAATTCTTGATTTCAAAGGACTGCTAATCACCCACTCTCCCGACCATGTATCCTGCCATAGGGGAAGTATACTTCCATATCAAATTCGAAGAGTTAGATGGTAGTTAAAGTGCAGGGTGGAAGTGAATACAGCAGCGAGAAAAGGCCGCACCTATCCCAAGAGCTCCCTCGAGGATCCCAAAAGATCAGCCAACCATAAGAGGCGTCTAGGATGGGAGAACAGGAAAAGGGTGTATGTTCGATATCAAGGCAGAGGGATAAATGTCATTATCTTAAAACACAGATGGCCATAAATATACGTACGATCAAAGTGATCTTCATCTGTATGTCTGTGTGTGGATAAGTAGTATTCAGATGGTAGGAAATGGGTAGTCTCAATACATAGGCTCCCTGAGTAGGGGGAACAATTGAAGACCCTATATTGGGTCAATAAAGTATGGATGAGACTATAGAATTTGCATGAATAGCAAAAGTATCAACATATTCACCCATAGATAGTGTATAAAGAGAGACATGGTGTATTGAGATTAGAGATTCCCATAGTATGACATTGTAGATTGGAAAGGAGAAAGTTCATATCCCTGTTTACAAATATGCAGGGAGAGATTTTGGTCCACTCTTCTTTACAGATGGGCGGATCACTGGATACCGGCCGCTCGCGTCTCTGCCCTGCTGCCAGGAGCTTGATGCCGAACACAACTCAGAGGACGCCCACACAGGAAGCGGAGCTCTGGATGTCCGCACAATAGAGCAGTGGCCCTGAAGAAACCGGACGGATCTTGGATCACTACAGCTCTGTGTTGCACACGTTTCAGCTTGCTCATTGTGAATGTTTTTAACCCTTTATTTTTAAATAAACACCTCAGTTACTGGACTTAGAGGCACCTTGCTTCTTTTTCATTGTCCTAATACTTTGGACAATATAGTGTATTTGATCCCCTGCCAATTTTGTAAAGAAAAAATGTATGTCAGCGCCTCTTTAAAAATAACAGCATGCAAACAGTGTGTATATATACCAACACCAACTTTAAATAAATAATAAGGTTGCAGCGCTACAAATATATGATAACCTTGATTTAATGCACAAAAAAATATAATATCATAAAAAGACAATCAAGTCTAAACGTATAAGTCCAAAATTGTGTGTATAACAATGATGGTTCTCGGTGTTCAAAATTAAGACATGTCACCATGGTGATAACCTCCACCCAATGGAAAAAATCCGAACTCACCAGAACCCTATGCTGTATAGATTATAGGACAGCATAAACACCATAATGTGGAATAACTCCTTGATGAAAAGTACTGGAAAGTATTCTCAATGCAACAATCTCTGCGTTCCTATGTTAATAGACAGGTCTCCTCACCCACGATATCCACCAATCATGAAAAATCAAACATGAGAAAGGAATCTCATAGTGTAGTATTTATTAAAATTCATAAATAAAATATATAAAAACACACACTGACTCACTCTGTTGAGTAGTCAGATCAATCCATAAAGGTCCATATATACAATAAAGTGCAGTAGAACAAGTGGAAAATGCACTTACTCTAGAAGCCGCCACACTAAAATTAGAGTGGCGGCTGGATCTCAGACAATAAATCCTGCTCGACGGCCATTTTGCGTCACGCGCTTCTTCAGGAGCTCACTTACAAAAAAATTAGGAATTCATAATTTTGTTTATCATAGACAGAATATCAACCAAAAATCCAGAAAAAACACATGATACAAGTGTTTTAAATGTAAGTGCAGTTCAGTGAGTAATATAAGTATGTGATCCCCAAGTAAAACATGACAGTACTTGGTGAAGAAACTCTTGTTGGCAAGCACAGAGAGTAAGACGTTTCTTGTAGTTGGTTACCTGGTTTGCACACCACTCAGGAGAGATTTTGAAAAAAGAGATTCGGATTCAGTGGTTTTCCTGGGAATTGCCAACATCCCTGTTATAGAACCAAAGAAGCAAAAATCCCCTAGAGGGTGGGACTTTAAATGGCAATGACCAGGACTTGAGTAGTATAAGTATCAATATTTATTACATGAATATACAGATTTCAAAGTTGTACACAGAAACAAAACTTGATAATGTACAGAAAACATTGAGCATTAAAAACATGTGGCCAGAGAAATACATCACAAAAACTAGGAATGGCTGAGATGTCCTGAAAGAGACCAGACGCGTTTCGGTCGATCACCTTTCTCAGTGGTCCAAAAAAGGAAAGTCTCAGACTAAGGGTGTAAGAAACATTGTAATCAATAAAGAGTAATGATATTACAATCACTTATACATTTGCATATTTTCATATTTTCAATGTGCAAAAGTGTCTGTTACACCAAGCATGGAATACATTGTTCACAAAATTATATAGAGGTTCATACATACCATATGAGGACATCCTAGATGAGACGAGAAGAAGAGACGGCCACAAGAAGTAAAAACGAAACAGGAAATAACCTGTAATTCTTGATTTCAAAGGACTGCTAATCACCCACTCTCCCGACCATGTATCCTGCCATAGGGGAAGTATACTTCCATATCAAATTCGAAGTGTTAGATGGTAGTTAAAGTGCAGGGTGGAAGTGATTACAGCAGCGAGAAAAGGCCGCACCTATCCCAAGGGCTCCCTCGAGGATCCCAAAAGATCAGCCAACCATAAGAGGTGTCTAGGATGGGAGAACAGGAAAAGGGTGTATGTTCGATATCAAGGCAGAGGGATAAATGTCATTATCTTAAAACATAGATGGCCATAAATATACGTACTATCGAAGTGATCTTCATCTGTATGTCTGTGTGTGGATAAGTAGTATTCAGATGGTAGGAAATGGGTAGTCTCAATACATAGGCTCCCTGAGTAGGGGGAACAATTGAAGACCCTATATTGGGTCAATAAAGTATGGATGAGACTATAGAATTTGCATGAATAGCAAAAGTATCAACATATTCACCCATAGATAGTGTATAAAGAGAGACATGGTGTATTGAGATTAGAGATTCCCATAGCATGACATTGTAGATTGGAAAGGAGGAAGTTCAAATCCCTGTTTACAAATATGCAGGGAGAGATTTTGGTCCACTCTTCTTTACAGATCTCCAAACCCTTAAGGTTTCTTGGCTGTCACTTGGCAGCACCCTCCATAAATTTTCTATAAGATTAAGGCCGAGAGACTGGCTAGGCCATTCCATAACCTTAATGTGCTTCTTCTTGAGCCAATCCTTTGTTGCCTTGGTGGTATGTTTTGGGTCATTGTCATGCTGGAAGACCCATCCATGACCCATCTTCTGTGTTCTGGCTGAGGGAAGAAGGTTCTCATCCAAGATTTTACAATATGTGGCCTCGTCCATTGGTCCTTCAATGTGGCAAAGTTGGCCTCTACCTCTATCAGAGAAACCGCCCCAAAGCATAATGTTTCCACCTCCGTACTTTACTGTAGAAATGGTGTTGAGGTAATGTCAAAGAGCTCAATTTTGGTCTCATCTGACCACAGCACTTTCTCCCAATCCTTCTCTGAATTATTTAGATGTTCATTGGCAAACTTCAGATGGGCCTGTACATGTGCCTTCCTAAAGAGGGGGACCGTTGGGCACTGCAGGATTTCAGTCCATGGTGGCATATTGTGTTACCAATGGTTTGTTTGGTCACTGTGGTCCCAACTGCCTTGAAATCATTCCCGTGTAGTTCTAGGCTAATCCCTCACTTTTTCTCATGATCATCCTTACCTTATGAAGCAAAATCTTTTATGAAACTCCACACCGAGGGTGTCTGGTTATTTTGTATTTCTTCCATTTGAGAATAATCGATCCAACAGTTGTCTTCTTCTCACCAAGTTTTTTGCTGTTGGTCTTGTAGCCCATTCCAATCTTGTGCAGGTCTACAATCTTGTCCTTAATGTCTTTTGACAGCTCTTTGGTCTTGCCCATGATGGTGGGTTTGAATGGAAGAAAAAGATTCTGTAGACAAGTTTCTTTTATACACATAACAAGTTGTTGTTGGGAGCACCTTCTTAACCACTTCCATACCAAGCCTATTCTGGCACTCCTCTCCTACATGTAAAAATCATCGTTTTTTTGCTAGAAAATTTCTCAGAACCCCCAAACATTATATATGTTTTATAGCAGAGTCATCCTAGGAAATAAAATGGCGGTCGCTGCAACTTTTTATGTCACACTGTATTTGCACAGCAATTTTCCTAACTGTTTTTTTTTTTTTTTTGCCTAAAAAATGGTTTCATGAATTAAAAAAAAAAACACTAAAGTTAGCCCAATTTTTTTGTATAATGGTAAGGATGATGTTACGAGTAAATAAATAGATACCTGATACTTAATACTTAATTACTTAATTGGTACTTAAAAATTTCCATAAGCGAAATTTTAAAAATGTTTACAGGTTACCAGTTTAGAGTTACAGAAGAGGTTTTGGGCTTGAATTGTTGCGGCAGTACCTCACATGTGTGGCTTGAACGCCGTTTACATATGTGGGTGCGACGTGTATGCATTCGCTTCTGCGTGCCGGGACAGGGGGCGCTTTAACAGTTTTTTTTTATTATTGTTTATTTTTTTATTTCTTTTATATATTTTTTTTTGATCACTTTTATTCTTATTACAAGGAATGTAAACATCCCTTCTAATATGAATAGGGCATTACAGGTCCTCTTTATGGAGAGATGTGGGGTCTATAAGACCCCACATCTCTCCTCTAGGCTGGAAAGACTGAGATAAGAAAAAAAAAATGATCTCTGCCTTTTCACTTGAGTCAACGGCAGTATTTACAACTGCCAGGCCGGACGTGATGTCATAATCACATCACATACGTTCCCCCGAGAGTCATAGAGACTGCCGGGGGCCATCTGGTCCTCTGTATTCTCTATGGCGGATTCCTTCTCTGGCTCACTGATCGCATAGGCGACCCAGTAGAAGCATCGGAGTTTGGCTGGGGGGGAATGTGCCTGTAAGAACGATCAAGAGGTTGAACTGCTGCTATGATTGTTCTTACGGTGCAGGGAATCGCCGGCTGTAAAAGATATCTGAATGATGCCTGTAGCTGCACTCAAAGTCCAGGACGTCATATGACGTCCTTGCATGGGAAGTGGTTAAATTGACATGACTAATCTATATACCACATGAGCACATACTGTAGCCAGTCTGTGGGAGCCAGAATTATTGTTGGTTGGTTGGGGATCAAATACGTATTTTACAAACTGAACTGCAACTCAATTTATAACATTTGTATCATGTATTTTTGCTAGAGTTTTGGTTGATACTCTATGTCTATCGTTTTAAATACACCTATGATAAAAAAAAATTAAAGACCCTTCCTTTCTTTGTGAGTGGGAAAACTTACAAAATCTGCAGGGGATCAAATAATTATTTTTCCCGCTGTATTTTCTTTTTTATAATTATAAGTTGTTCTCGTGACACATTGCATTGTATTTGCATTCAGATAGTCTCTCTCTAATTGTATGCCCATATACTGTAGGTTGTGGTATTAAAAAAGAAAGGTAGGAAAATTAATTACTATGTGTAAAGCTGGCCATATATGGGTCAGTTTTTTTTTTTTTTTTCAACCAAGGTTGAATGAAAAAATTACCTGTTTCCCCCATCCAACCATTTGAGGTGGGGATGGAAATCCTACTCGCTGCACTATTGTTTTTTCACAGCTGGGAGAATCCCCTGCTGTCAGAATACACAAACCAGCACTACACTACACTAGTACTACTGTTGCCTGCGGTACGGATCGAGCGGCTTTTATCCGAGAGAACGGTTGATGGGTATATTGACTTCGGTTCAACCACAGTGGCCACACATGGATTGAAATTCAGCTGGTTCCTGTGGGACAGCCGAATTTGGATCCATGTACTGTATGGTTGGCTTTTATTTTTAGCCGGGCTATAAGTGACTTTAAACAACAGGTTTTTTTTTTTAAATGGTAAAGTCTGGTAAACATGAAATGTAAATTAAAATAATTAAAATGGCAATATTATTAAATGTCATTGTTTATTTCTGGTAATCTATACTAATAAAATCCAAGTGGGATTGCGCTACTGCGCATGTGCCCCACGGACAGCCATTGGGAGCGCAGAGACTTCAACCCATCCTACTTCAGTCTGTTAGGGCAGGACTTCCCAAACTGTGGGTCGCAACCCACAGCCACATCTGAGTGAGTTGCCGGCAGTTACTGCTGCCAGCCCATAACAACTGCCTTTTCACATTACGGTGATGAATTCTGTCATGAACAATAAAAGCCATTTAAATGTTGTATTCAATGTACTTCATAATGCACATATATATTAAAGACTTTACATTTCATTCTGCACAATATATATATATATATATATTATAAAAGAATAACTACAACATGGCACTTCAGCATGTGATCAGCTCTGCAGTTCGGTGGGTAATTTGCATAAACCACTCCCACCTACCAATCAGACAGTAGAAGTTATCTGCTCAGCAGCACACATAGGCTCTGTGTACACTATCGGGGTTACATAGCAGAAGTAGAGAGAGAGAGTAGGAGGCGTCTCATTACTCTGTGAAGCTGACATTTTGTACTGTGTATATTATATATATATATATGGGAATATTGTCTGAGTAGAGAACACAAACACAGCTCTTATCGGGGCACATTAAAGGGGACTCTGACGGCATTATTAAGGGGGACTCTGACCACATTATTAAAGGGGACTCTGACGGCATTATTAAGGGGGACTCTGACCGCATTATTAAGGGGGACTCTGACCGCATTATTAAAGGGGACTCTGACCGCATTATTAAGGGGGACTTTGACCACATTATTAAAGGGGGACTCTGACCGCATTATTAAAGGAGACTCAGACTGCAATATTAAAGGGGACTCTGACCGCATTATTAAGGGGGACTCTGACCGCATTATTAAAGGGGGACTCTGACCGCATTATTAAAGGGGGACTCTGACCGCATTATTAAAGGGTACTCGGACTGCAATATTAAAGGGGACTCTGACCGCATTATTAAGGGGGACTCTGGCCGCTTTATTAAGGGGGACTCTGGCCGCATTATTAAGGGGGACTCTGGCTGCATTATTAAGGGGGACTCTGACCGCATTATTAAGGGGGACTCTGGCCGCATTATTAAGGGGGACTCTGGCCGCATTATTAAGGGGGACTCTGACCGCATTATTAAAGGGGGACTCTGACCAGGGGCACTTTAACCGGGGCTCATACAGGGGAACTCTGACCCGGACACATAAAGGGACACTGATGTAAGGAGGCACTCCGATGGGGACACTGATGTAAGGAGACACTCCAATGGGGACACTGATGTAAGGGAGCACTCCGATGGGGACACTGATGTAAGGGAGCACTCCGATGGGGACACTGATGTAAGGGAGCACTCCGATGGGAACACTGATGTAAGGAGGCACTCCCATGGGGACACTGATGTAAGGGAGCACTCCGATGGGGACACTGATGTAAGGGAGCACTCCGATGGGGACACTAATGTAAGGGAGCACTCCGATGGGGACACTGATGTAAGGAGGCACTCCGATGGGGACACTGATGTAAGGAGGCACTCAGATGGGGACACTGATGTAACGGAGCACTCCGATGGGGACACTGATGTAAGGGAGCACTCGCCAGTGGGGACACTGATGTAAGGGAGCACTCTCCAGTGGGGACACTGATGTAAGGAGGCACTCCGATGGGGACACTGATGTAAGGAGGCACTCCGATGGGGACACTAATGTAAGGGAGCACTCCGATGGGGACACTGATGTAAGGAGGCACTCAGATGGGGACACTGATGTAAGGAGGCACTCAGATCGGGACACTAGATTGGATTGCTAGATTGCTAGAGCAACAGGGACACAGTGCACAGTGCGTGACAGGTCGGACAAGGAGGCTGATGAGGGAGAGACTTAAAGATATTAAAAGGACATTGTATGAGGAAACTTATACTTGGAATTGCATGAGGAAACTTATACTTGGCAAACCCTTTGACTGTAAATATTGTGGTGAAAAAAGCGAATAGAGCCATGATTAATTTTTAAAGGAAAAAAAGCTGTTGCTGTCAGGAAAAGGATCATTTAAACAGAGGAAAAAACCCGTCGCACTCAGCAAAGCAAATCTGCGACTGTAGAAACGCTGTTAAAGGGACATTGCCTGATTAAAATCTACCACTGTAAGTGCATTACTGTAAAAAAAAAAAACGCAGAACATAGACATGCTATTAAAGGGACATTTATAAGCAAACTGACTTTAGTAGCAAAGTACGCCTTACTGGAACAAGTCTGTTTTTACAAATGTTTGACCACATATATCTAGCGCACCTTAATTTAACGGGCTTAATGTCTAGTAATGACATAAAAAGGCATTTACAAAAAAAACTATACATTTTATTTAATAGGCCGTTAGGTATTCTAAATAGAAACCGACAATTTCTCTTCAGAAAAATGTTGACATAAGCCGACATTAGCAATGTGACACAAAGGACCCTGAAATTATTTCTCCTATCATGTTCATCCCTCTGTCTGGCTATTTCCAGTCCTGAGTGGGACAGATCTATTTTTTTTTTTTCCTGAGCTGTGAACAATTTTACATTTTATATTGCTCTTGGTATAGTCAAGAGGATTTTGGTTTGAAGATTTTATTTACCGACTCTTCAATGTGCACTTTATACTTATTTCATGCTTCACCATTTCTTTAGTACAATATACTTATAAAACTAACTGCAAACACTTAAAAGCGCTAAGTCTTTATTGTTATTCCAAAATTACTATGATTACAGATCTGCAGTCTTTATGATAACTTAGCAATTACAAATAAGCACATTTCTAGTTTCTTATTAGTAAGTGGAAAATGAACACTAATTTTACTTAATTTTATGCCCAATCTGAGTTAATTAAGGTTTGATACACGCTACAAAGAGATAAAAATGTCCAGTAAGAACAACAAAAATCAAATGCAGTAAAAAGCACAATCATTGGAGGGAATAAAACACATTTACAATAATAATCAAACAAACATTAAAGTTCAATACAGAGTACAAAGCCAACAACCATACAGAAAATGATGTATAAATAATTTGGCCCACGTAGAACATGTGCATTATAGGTCAGTAAGGACGATTGGGTGCTATCTAAACTGTTAGGAGCCAAACAAGGTAGGTGAATGGAGAATAGGCCTGAGGGAAGATGGAGGGAGCATGTGGCTTGAGGACCATCCTACCGCCCCACCTGGCCCCAGTACCCAAAAAAAGGGGGGGTGGGAATGGGGGAGACAAAAAAGGAACAGAAGTAGGCAGAGGGCAGACGTGTGGTAAGTGAAAAAGAAATGGAAGGGGGAGGGAACAAGGGGCACTGCCTGGGGGGGGGGGGGGCTCATAGGAAAGACTCACCGTTGGGGTTGAGAAGATGTTAGACCAGAAAGAAAAGAAAGTAAGGAAATGTAAGAGATCTCACCAATCGTATTGCCAGAGGAATGCCAGGATGAGACCAGATTGTCCAGCACGTATAGCAGGAAATCCCTTGTTGTCAGGAGTGTTAGGGCCAGAGGTGGGGGACTCGAGTCACATGACTTGACTTAAGTCAGACTTAAGTCACCAGTTTGAAGACTTGAGACTTGCTTGACTAAAATTAATAAAAGACTCGACTTGACTTTGACTTGGTATTCATGACTTGAGACTTGACTTTGACTTGAAACATATGACTCGAAAAGACTTTACTTTTTAAGTTATTAAATATTTGCATTTTCTCAAGATGTGTAAAGCAAAATTAATGTGCCTGTTATTTTTCTGACACCACAGTCACTTAAAACACCTCAGTGTGTTCTGATTTTTAGGACACTGGCTGTTTAACAATGGAAATACTTAACATGTTTTTAGTGAGTGTGGTGTTGAAACATGACCGGACGAAGGATTTTGAGCTGTTTGGGCATTCAAGGTGTTTCTTTAATATGCCAAGAAAAATCACTAAGCAGTTTTGTTAATGTTGAAAATAAAACAAAACCTTTCCTGACCATGGACTTTTAACTGATTTAAAAGTGAAAATTGGGGTAGATCAGTATTTTGACTTGATTTGTGACTTGACTTGACTTGCTTAACTTCTACCAGGGACTCGACTTGACTTGCTTGCTTTTCGCCACAGTAACTTGGGAATTGCTTGAGACTTGAAGGTTAAGACTTGAGACTTGCTTGTGACTTGCACATGTGTGACTCACTCCCATGTCTGGTTAGGGCTCAACTTTTTCTAGAAAAGTCAATATTTTCTTAAAATGTATTTGCCTATATCTCGAAGTCTACTTATTATTTTCACATGGAGTTTCCTTGAAAGTAATTGCAGCTTAACCGTTTTGCTATCTCATATTCAGTTTGAACGGCCTAGTTGCGCAGCAAGTTCTCTTTAAAGATAATGTCAGCTGAATAAGAAATCCTGCACATCAACAGTTTGTATAATTTTTTAACCAGTTGATCCATGGCTCCATTTCATTTGAGGTATTCTCTTAATGATTGTCAAAAAGCATGCTGTTTACGGAAATCAGTAGCTCAAGTTGATGATTTATGATTGCAGTGACTCATCCCTCATTGAGCAGCTTAGGGTATAATATGCTTTGTGGCAGGAAATATCTGTCCTTTAACCCCAGTTTAAGATCTTATAAACTTAAAAATGATGATATCTAAAAAATAAATTGACCCAACACCTTTATAGCTTACCTTTTGAGTCATGAACCTCCACAGATAAAAACTAAATTTAAAGACCTAATCTGGGTTCCAGGCTCCCCCGCTTTTGGTATCAACAGGTGTATGTTACTCTTCTTTTTTTTTTTAATACTTTTTCTGACATCTTCTGGTCAACAGGGGCTTCTCCAGCATCAGCTCTTCTCCATTCTGGGTAGTCCTTATCAATGTAGAGAGCACTAGTGCACTGTTAAAGAGGTTGTAAACCCTCTTGTATAACTTTTACCTATAGGTAAGCCTATATTAAGGCTTACCTATAGGTGCTATAAATATCTCCCAAACTTGCACCGTTTAGGAGATATTTACAGCGCAAACTGCCGATGACGTAATCGGCGCAGGCGCTCTGAGGGAACAGCCACCCGTGCCGTTCCTTCAGAGCTCAGTGCCGTTAACAGCGGCTCCCGCGCGCATGCGCGGGAGTGATGTAATCGCGCCTCCGGCCAATCAGATGGCCGGAGGACGCGAACCCGGAAGCGGGACGGCAGGACATGTCGCCGTCCTGTCGCTGAGGTGGCGGCACGGCGGGGGCTTCGTTTTAAGGTAAGTACTACATAATGAGCTAGTATGCGATGCATACTAGCTCATTATGCCTTTCTCTTTACAGGGCTTTTTTTTTCTCTGATTTTTTTTTGGACTTTACTTCCTCTTTAATAAAGGGCGTTTTGGTGATGCCTCCACAGATAGAGGTCTCAGTCTCAAGGGTTGAGTGATGCTGGGTGTCATTCAACCTGAATTAAGAGGACTTCTTTTGACCCTGAAGAGGTACTGGTTGGACAGCATCTGGGAGACATTTAGAAAAAAAAGTGAAATTCAAAAGCAATTTATATACATTATTTATAATTATTCATTGTAACCACAGTAAAAAAAAAAGAAGACATGCTGTAATTACAAGTATAACATTTGCCACATAGGGAATCAATGGGCTACGAAAATTCCAATATGTACAGATTTATTGACAATACAAAGATTAAACAAAGTTGGAAAAATAAACTCCAGTATACATATTGTATTCCCAAAGCCAAAAACTACTCTAGGAACCCCAACTTTTCAAGCTTTTGACATTGAGCACCCTTAACTAAAGGGGTGCAAGATAGTCATAGATTTACCATTCCATCACCTATTTAGCAATACTACAGGATGCTACCAGATTTGAATGTCCAGATATCCCCATGAAATGTTTCTGTTAATAGGAAAAGTCTATCTGAAGATGGATTTATTCAATTTAAGCTGGGTTGATCTATAGATTGATCTTTGCTTTAACTTTTCTTCTAGTAGAAAAAAGGTCATTTAAAAATGCAATTGGCTGAACTAATTTTTGTGTTTTCTTTTGACACGTACCAGCAGAGGCCAGTACAAAAGTGTCAATGTTCAATTGCTTTTTTTTTTTTTTTTACGGACAACCAGAATATTAATCAAATGAATGAACGCCAAGACTAGCAGTTTTCTTTCTGGGGTACTCTAGTTTGCTTAGTGCTCTCAAGTGAAATGGATTCCACCCACACATAGTTCAATGACAAAGGTTTTGTGCTAGGAATAAAAATGATTTGATGTACTTTCACAGAAACAGGTTAGCTGCTTTTGGAGGACTTCTGCTTTACATTATATCATTAACAGTGGAAATGTATAAGCAATAGCAGCCTTTCATATACATTATGGATGGGGTTTATGTTACTAATATGTTTGTCATGCACAAAATGATCACTTTATAAACACTGGAAGAATTGGAACATAAACCAGTGCTAGGAAGCTTTAGTGCGAGTCTGCAAGCCCTCGGTACAAACTGTTCTGATTGTCTGTAAAACTTGCCAGACTTACACAGTTTAGGCTTCTGAGTTAAAAGCTGCCAACAAGTTAAAATCAAGTTTAAATCATGATTAATGTAAAGTTTGGGAGGTTAAGAACAAAGCCGTGTGCACACCAATGCATAAAGGTACCCTTACATGGGCACAGAATGTCATATGAGCTGTACAATTGCCAGATGATCATATAGCATTTTGACAATGTGCAAAAACAAAATGACTGTAGCAGAGAAGGACTGACTGGTGATGAATGGACAAGCTGGTGAATATAGTTATTCCTATTGTTATCTGCTGATATATGCAGAGATACCCAAGTTCTGTTCAATTTGCCCTATGGAAAGCTTATCCAACATGTCCTCTTCATTGGAAATACACGTAGACTCTCCATTATACGAACGCGTCCAAGAAAATGAACCATTTGATGACCTGATTGTAACTGAAGGAATGAGCCACCTCACCTGTGTGTTAGCACGCTTTGGGCTTCCAATAAGTGGGAAGAAGTTGCCATAAGGTTGTGAAGCTGTGAATAGTTAAACATAACTCTCGGTGTATGTGGTTGCAATGGTTGTATTTGTTGGTCTTGTTAAGTGGCTACATACAGTAGGTTTGGCAGATTTAAAAAACTGGCCTGCAGCTCACTTTGTTGGAGTTGTGATACCGATAAGGGTACTCTCCTCTATATCTTTTGGGAATGTTTGAATTCGCCCATTCTAGCAATAGGCTTTACAGATTGTGTTTAAACTTACAGGTTATTCTCTATTTGATGACCCAGCTGCTGTTTTCCTTAACTTGACTCCTATGTCCATGTAGCACTACTCCCAAGGGAGATGCTGAGTGTGGGTTCCCCTGGGATATCCATTAGCAACAGCAGTACATTTAAGCATGTTTCCAAGTGTGATTACCTCAGACAAGAACCATTCCAGTTTCTTTGGCTTTTTTAGGGTTTATTGAGAACTTGGATAGGAAAAGGGAGGAGTGGGATACTCCCAACAACTGAACTTTGCGCAAAATAGGCAGGGACTATACAGAACTGCTGACTGACGCCGGTTAACGCTGGCTGACGCTGGTTAACGCTGACTGACGCTGGTCACGTCTAGGCCTCTTACTTTAACTTCACTTTGGACTATGAAAAGTCCTTTAAGCTCCCTAAGGTACTCCTTCCTGAGGTAGCTGACTTGTAGTGTAGACACTTCAGGGCCCTTCCTGGAGCCCTCTTTTTTCCCTATACTTCAGGGCTTCACAACTTGGCACCTCGTTTACTGTAACATCCCAGGTTAGCTGGCTCTCTGATCCCCTTCACCTCTCTGGAGTGGCCCCCTCTCTTAGGCAGACCCCTGAGCAGATCTTGAGTACTCACAACATTGGTTTTCCAGAAGAATCCTGCCTCACAGCTCCACTTGTTCAGCACACACTGGATCCTCCACAGCACAGCTCGTCCCCTGGTCCCTAGGCCGACTGCCTGGATCACTTTCCTCAGCAACAGGAGGCGAGACAGCCGTCCCCCTCCTCCTGGGACCTGGCTTCCCGCCCAAAGACACCCTGTCAAATGCTCTCTTCCTATTTATGTGCAATCCCAGGATGCATTGCAGGAATGCCCTCCCACTGGAACTGACATAAACCAATGTGTGCCACTGGCTAGGTTTCCTCCACTGTCCAATGAGCTCTCTCATTGGCTGCAGTGGGGACACTCCCTCAGACCCAGTGAATCACACTTGGAAACATGACAGGCTAAACTAACAGATCAGACCCTCCTTATAAGCAGAACAGGGCCATAACTATGCTTTACCTAGGAGGGTGCTACATCCAGAAAGAATTATTGTAAGTCTTTACTGAAACACCTTCTGAATGCAGCCAGGGCTTGCATCCCCAGCACGTGGAGACATCAAACGCCCCCCTCAGTCTCCCAGTGGTTTGCTAGGGTGAATGACATTCAACAAATGGAACACCTTACTGCGATTATGAGAGATAGGACCGAGGCAAACGAACTGTGCTGGGCCCAATGGGATTTGTTTCATATCTCGAATGATTACCTATCATACACTTAATTAAAGAATTGATCTCTAAAGACCATTTTATCTGACCCCCACTGTGTTCCCCATTCTTCCTTTTGCTCTTATCCCTCCCTCATTTATTTTCCCCTTCTCTATTCTTCCCTCTCCTCGCCTATGCTAGCTCTCTTGTTCCCTCTCCTTCTATTACCCATTCTCAGGATATGCAAGTGCCCCCCCTCCCTTCATATTTACTATAAATCCTCAATAGGTGTGCTTAATGTGACTAGAAAGAGTCAGTATCCTAGTATTATAGGTGTTACAGTAGGGGGCTTGATGGATCCCAGCCGAGCAAATAGATAGATCCTGGTGGCGTTTTCTCTCCCCCTTCTTACCATCAGTTTTCTGGATCCCGACATGATGGCTCTGTCTTATTCAACAAGATGGAGCTAAATACGAGTTAGTTGATCAGCCGTGAAACTGAGACTTATCTCACTCCAATGTTTGTAAACCTTTATACTCTATACCCACGTTTCCTGATACCAGGATATTATTGCTTTGTATTTTTTGTTGTCATTGTATATTTTCTTGCATACCTCTAAATAAAGAATTAAAAAAAAAAAAAATTGTTTACTTTTACATAGTTGCATAGTTAGTCTGGTTGAAAAACTAGCATTAATCCAGTTCAACCCATAGACAACAAAATATGCACACACTAATAGAAAACCTCCATATACACAAACCTATACCCACAGTTGATCCAGTGGAAGAAAAAACCTGAATAAAGCAGAGTGGATAAAAATCAATTATTTAAAGAAAAAAAAAAAGAAAAATCTGATTTTTTTTTCTTTAAATCTGTTTTTTTTTAATTTAAATCTGATTTTTTTTTATTTTTATCAAATTTATTTTAATAAAATGCTTTTGAAGTTAAAAAATCTATAAAGATAGTTTTCTATTTAAGATACATTAATAATTTAGTTTATTCAGCATGAAATAGAGCTTAGTTATGTAGCATGAGGCTGTGTATTCTGCAATATTTACATTTTTGTTAAAAGAGAAGTATGGTTTTGGCATTTACCCCAAATTTATACTTACCTAGGTGGATGCAGCATCGGTCTTCTGGCGCCTCTGCACTGAGAACCGATCGATCGAACACCACCGATTGCTCGGTTCTGAGAGCTCCCCGAGCACAGAGCTGCTGACTGTCAGTGAGCAGCTCTCCGCCCTGCTCCCTCCTCGCTCATTGGAGCGCTGAGCTGTGGAGGGGCATGGAGCAGCCAGCTCAGGCTCTCAGCAGCTTGCTGAGGCTGAGCCAGATGTCAGTCCAGGCACCTGGTGCATCCTGACTCCGTGCTCGTGATGACGCAGTGTCTGGCCTGACTTCTGTGACGTCAGCAGAGAGCGGACTTCAGACCGCTCTCTGCTTAAAACGGGTCACAGGAGAGCAGAACGAACTGCACTCCTGTAATTCATAGGAGATGTACAGCCAAACGACCTTTGGCTGTACATCTCCTTTAAACTCATTCAATGAATCCAAGCTCTACAACTGCATTGATGCATTTACACAGTTTTTCACTAACTACCAACAAGAATGGGTCCTTACATTTAAAGAGTACCTGCCATTGCTGATCCATCATGGCAACGCCTGTTGCGGGCATCCACTCACCTGCTGCCGCCACATCCCTTACCTTGTTGCGTCACTGCCACATCACCAGCCGTCCCTTTAAGGGACTGTCGGTGAGTCAACGGCAGGTCAGAGGAGGAGCCGCTGTGGACAGTTGCTCTTTAAAAATTATGATTTAAATAGAGGTTCTTTAAAATAGGCCTTTTTACTAGTGATTTAAATCATGATTTAAATCAACCTGATTTAAACCAAATCCACCCTGCAAAAAAGCATGTTCCAATTTGCTCCAGCAGAGAAAACAATTCCTTCTAGATCCCCCAAGAGGCAATCGGATATTCCCTGGATCAAACTTTTAGTAGAGATAACCATGCCACACTTTATCAGAAATGGGAGATCAGATCTAGCACATACCAGTTTGGTAAATCAGCTGTGTGGTTTGGGACATTGTGAGAGAATAGGGGATGTTGGCATTGACTGGGGTGGCCATTTAAGGCACTTCAGCAGCATGGCATATATGGGGAACATTGCCAGGAGCATGGTGACTGCGTGTGGCGCCCTTCTAGGGATATTGAATCTTTAGAGGGAAACCTGCCAGGGGCTCAGTGACCACATGGCACAGCCTGCCATGGCAGCAACATGGGACACCAAGGAGGAGTCAATGAAACACCCTGCTAGGGGTTTGGCAGACACATTGAAGTCTAAGCCAGGAACATGGCAGCCACAGGGCCACCCTGATATAATCAAGCACTGTCAAGTTATGACAGATTATGTCATATGCAGTAAATCCGGAAAGTATTCACAGCGCTTCACTTTTTCCACATTTTATGTTACAGCTTTATTCTAAAATTGATTACCTTGATTATTTTCCTCACAATTCTATAAACAATACCCCATAATGACAATGTGAAAGAAGTTTGTTTGAAATATTTTCAAATTTATAAAAAATAAAAAACGAAAAAAATCCAAACAAACGAAAAAACATGTAGTGTGCCATTAAGGCCGCCTTACCAGGTTCCCTGGCCAATAAGTAAACTGTTAGTTTTTTGGTCAATTTTATTTAAAGGGTAACTCAACTTTACTGGGAAAACAAAATCGCAAAAAAAAAAAAATAGTGTATACAATTGCGACACAAGTCATATTGTAATTGAATGTTATTAAAAATGACCCTTTCAATCTGCAGCTCAGTCGTTTTCTGTAAAATACAATGCAATATGGCTACCTAGAGGTGTTCTGTACACATATGTCATTTCCTGCTTGTGTTATTGGCTTACTGATTTTCCCAGAAGATACAAATCAAAGTTTTGGCATCCCTTGCAACAAAAATTGCATTTTTGGTGAGATACTCCCAAAAGGGAAGTCACGACTAAAGAGATGCAGACTTTCCTCATTAGAACCCTGCAAGTACAGCAGCTGATTGATCATTATAAAACCATTCCCATATAGATTCACTCTGAAAGTGGACACAGACAAACAGCTATTCCTTCAGAAAAACAAAAACAAAGTTCGTTAAAATCATTACAATGTACGGTACATAGATCACCCAGAGGGGAGTTTTTTTTTCTCAAGAAAAGTGTAGTTGCTCTTTAAGGATAAGACTAATATTAGTACTCATCCTTTTATTCTTGTTTGTCCCTGCAACCTGCTCAATAAAGTTCATTGCAAGGAGTACCTATTTTGCCGATAACCTAAATTTCACACACTGAGACAGGGGGCCTCAAACTCTTTGTAGAGATTTTTTTTTCCTGCAGCAGTTGCACTTGCTACCCTGGAGGCACTGAAGTGAACTGCTCTTTTATCTTTATGGAAAACCTTTTCTTACATTCAGTTCCCTCTAGTGGTGCCTGGGCGGAACTTCTGCAGAAACAATAGTGTAAACATGCAGTTTTGAGGCTGGGGGAGAGCCTGTATGAAAATCCTGAATATTAGCTAAAAATTACCCCTTGCTTTTGAGGTTTTTAAAGTAGGCAACTGTACTAATGACACTGGCAGGGAAGGGGTTAACATCAGGGGCGATCAAACGGTTAAATGTGTGCCTAGTGTAAGGGATTAGCTCTGTGGCGGGCGTGGATGACCCCTTTAGGGGGTGCGTTTACACATTAAGATAGCCGAGAAGTGGTTGCAAAAACCGTGTATGAGTTTTATTCTTGCAATTTTTCTTCACACCAGTGCAAGCATCAAAACAGCAAAATAAAAATAAAACAAAATAAATCCTTGCCACGGTGGGCGGCTACCTTCACACACTGGAACCTACCTAAGAGTCTGTCCCCAACCTACTGTTGGGCCGACTTTCTTATCCTACAGCGGATACTCAACAGTCCATGTTTTATCTTCTCACAGCACATGTTCATTGGACTTTCCTTTCACATAGAAAACATGTCCCTTTGTTTTCTCTCCACATAGAGAACTTTCCTTTGTTTTCTTTTCACATAGAAAAACAATCCATGTCCTCACCTTGTGAAGTCTTCACAGCTGTTTACCCTCCTTAGCGCACATCACTTCAGGGGGTCTTCTCCCATGCTCAACAGCTTGTCGGGAGGCACTCATCTGTCTGTCCTCCTCTCCCAGCCCACATGGCGACAGGAGGCAGCAATCCATAGACTTCCTCTGGACAAATTATAGAGGCCTTCATTTCCTCATTCCGAACAGCTGAAGGCCTTTCAACTTCTTTACACCTTCCTGCTGCCTTTGGCAGCCGACACCCTATAGTAATTGGTGAACTTTCCAAACCAGGTGGGAATGTGTCTCCTCTCTGTGACTACATCCCCAGATTTACCTGACTTCCTGTCACACTAGTTAGTGCTTACTAACTGTGGGGGAGGTGCTTCTACTGCTTGAAGACCTAAATCGGTGTTCCTGCTTCACAGAATCCATACCTTCTATACTCGCACAATGACAGTCTGCCTTGTTTACATAGGCAGACTGTCATTCTTCCAGAGCACCGAATGATCACCGGGTTTCCGGCGGACATCGGCTCCTGCTGTGTAAAATCACAGCGGAAGTGAGCCACCGCCGGCACGCGCTGTCGCTCGAAACCCGGAAGTACCGAATTATGTATATATATATGTATATATATATATATATATATATATATATATATATATATATATATATATATATGATTTGGAGCAGAGAGGCCACCCTATAGCAGTAAATCTGCTATAGGGCAGTTGGGAACCAGTTAAAGAATTTGTAAACCCAACATTTCATTTTCCTGATATGTGCCTCCTGTACCATGTACTTGTATGAAAAACGATCCCATTGTCTTTGTATTGCTTCCTTTGTGTAAAATCCCTGGTGTTCCTGCCAGTTCCTCTGCTTTCCTACTAAAATCTGACCACACTAAGCTAGAGAACACATCGTGGTCCATTATCTAGCTGTGCTGGGAACTCTCCTCCAATGATTAGACATGTCCTGACACATCCCCCCCATGCAGCCTCTCACTGGACTGGGAAGATCAGTGTGCTGCTGTTACTCCTCCACCCAGCTCTTATGCAGCTGAGAACATAGGTAATGTGATCACTTATAAAAAAAAAGTGTGTGTGGGGGGATGTATTTATAATGACCTTTATAACTATACACAAATATTTTACCCATCATTTCTATTTTAAATTGAATTCGTTGTTTTACAAGGTGATTGTTTACAATGACTTTAAATGTCGTTTTGAATATTTGCTCATTTAGAAACTGATAATTTATAATTCGTTTTTCACTTTCACTTTTCTCTTTGGGGTGTATTAATAATACATTTGCAGAGCTATCCTTCCTACAAAACTACATGTACGTTTATTCTGTGCAAATGCCAGCAAAACTGAATGTTACTAGGCTTTTTTCGCTTCTAGGTGGATGTTCTTCATTCAGAAGAAAAAAGTGAATCAGGAAATTACCACAATATTGTCACTAGATAGAACTGATGATCAAGGATGTAAAGGATGTAAATGCCTATTATATACTATATCAGCCAGCACCATCTGATGGCCATAATGCAGTATTTTTCTCAATCACTCTATTGTCATGAATGAAGAACATCCGGCCTGGACAGAAAATATTCTAGTAATTTTTTTAATGTTACATAGTGAGGTTGAAAAAAAGACACCAGTCGTTCAACCTATGATGTGTGTGTGTGAATTTGCGGTTAATAATACATTGTATACTTCTGTATGTTGTGGTTGTTAAGGTGCCCATCTAATCGTTTTTTGAAACTATCGATGGTCCCTGCTAATACCACTCCTTGTGGAAGAGAATTCCACATCCTTACCGTTCTGACTATAAAGAATCCTTTAAACAGTTTAAGGTTAAACTGCTTCTCTTCTACTTTTAGTGAATGGCCACGTGTCTCTTTAAATTCCTATTAGCTGAAAAGTTTGTTTCCTATGCTAGTGTCGCCAGTACGGTATTTGTACATTGATATCATATCCCCCCTCAAGCGTCTCCTCTCCAGAGAGAATAAATTCAATGCGTGTAGTCTTTCCTCATAGCTGAAGTCCTCCATTCCCTTTATTCGATTTGTTGCCCTTCTCTAGACTCTCTTCAGTTCCAGCACATCCTTCCTGAGGACTGGTGCTCAGAACTGGATGGCATACTCGAGATGCGGCCTGACCAGGTCTTGTAGAATGGGAGAATTATCATTTTATCTCTGAAGTGAATCTCCTTTTTTATTGCATGTCATTGCTGGACTTGTCATCTACTAGGACCTCCCAGGTCCTTTTCCATCCTAGATTCCCCCAGAGATTCTCTCCCTAGCAAATAACTTGCGTTCACATTTCTGGCACCCAAATGCATCACCTTACATTTTTCAACATTAAACCTCATTTGTCATGTAGTTGCCCACCCCATTATTTTGTTCAGGTCTTCTTGTAAGGTTTCTACATCCTGTGTAGAAGTTATTGCCCTTTTAGTTTTAGTTTAGTATCATCTGCAAATACTGAGATTGAGTTATTTATCCCATCCTCTAGGTCGTTTATGAATAAATTAAATAGGATTGGTTCCAGGACAGATCCTTGGGGGACCCCACTTTCCACACCAGACCAATCTGAGTACTCACCATTTATCACCACCCTCTGTTACTGGCGTTTGTATAGAACAGGGGTCTCCAAACCTTCCAAAGGGCCGTACATTCGTCCCCGTGTGTACGGCAGCTGGTCTGACAGAAGCCGGCCAAAGGGGCATGACCAAATAGGATCTGCCATTCGGCATCCAATCAGCACTCTCAGCCAATGGCTCTCCCCCTGTTAGAACACAATAGTTCAGGGGGAGCTCGCTGTACTAACATCGGATAGTACAGCAGCCCCTTCTGAGCTCTTCAGTTTTTTGTTTTTTTTTTCATTTAGCCCACTGGGTTTAACAAAATAAAATGAATAGTGTGTACTAGGCTGAAGCAAAGGGCCAGTTTACTGTTCTACAGGCTTTAAGGGGCCATAATGTGTCCAGTGGGAGTACACAATGCCCTATTGTTGGTTTTAATGGAAGGAACAGTGCCTCATCGCTGGTATCAAGGGAAGGTACAGTGCCCCATCACTGGTGTCAGTAGGAAGAATAGTGCCCCATCACTGGTGTCAGTGGAAGGGATAGTACATCATCAATGGCTTTAGAGGAAGAGATGGTGCCAAATTATTGATGTCAGTGGAAGGATTGGCATCTATCATTGTTGTCAGTTGCAGTAGTGCCCCGAGGACCAGGTAAAGGCAAGCAAAGGGCCACATCCAGCCCTCAAGCCAGTTTGGAGACCACTGGTATAGAACATGGAGTTTCTCAGGACAAAAAGCTCTGCAAAGTTCCTTATCTATACTACACCAGAAAACATGCATCGGGTACTACGGCAGTTAAACACGAATGTTCTGCCATTTCAGGGGTGAATAGTTTAGGCTAAGTTCACATGTAGGCGTTTTGGGGCGTTTTTGGGGATTTTTTTCTGCTCAAGGATCAGCTCAAAAAACGCTCAACAAGACAAATCCTATTTATTTCAATGGCTCCTGTTCACATCTGAGCGTTTTGACGTTTTAAGCAAAACACCTAACGCTCAAAAAAGTACATGAGCTTCTTTTTGGGCAGATTACAGGCATTTTTACTTTTTTCCATTGGTCACTAGTCAACCTAAAAACGCCTGCACAAAAACGCCTGAAAAAACGCCTGTAATTAGCAACGCCAAGATGTGATCAT
Source organism: Pelophylax lessonae (assembly GCF_965119305.1). Taxonomy (NCBI): domain Eukaryota; kingdom Metazoa; phylum Chordata; class Amphibia; order Anura; family Ranidae; genus Pelophylax; species Pelophylax lessonae. The sequence goes on along the minus strand of NC_138770.1, from coordinate 542,865,129 downwards.
AGCCTTAATGTATCTCATCATCTCTTCCCATAAAGTGGCTGGGAAAAAAAATTGAGATCTTTTTTTTTTTTTAGGAATAAAAACCCAGCACATACAAGGTTGCATTGCACTGCCAGAGGATTTTATTTTCCAGTTTATTTTTTATCTCTACTACGCATGCTGTTAAACTATGCTACAGCTGGTGCCCCATGGAAAAGTAGCGATATGTCACCGCAGCATGTGCATTGTACAACTGCAAGACTAAAATTAGTTCAAATTGGAGCAGAGACAACGAAATGCCATAAACATAAATATTTCACCAGCTACATTGTTGTAATGTGCGTAAATAATTACCAGAAGGATTCCGCACGTGTAATAGTGATACATTGAAGCAGCCTAACGACTTTTTGTGCTGTACATGGATTTCCGCTTATAATTTATTGCACGCTTTTACTGTTATATTGTTTCCAGGCTGCAGTTGTTATTTTTATCGTTGAGGCCCCTTTTTTTCACAACGTGATAAAGATTTGTATTGTAATGCCCTAGTTACAGGAAGAAGAAGGTGGGCTTTTTCTTTTTTGGCTGGATCGAAGAATGGCGCACATACATTGTACTCTAAGTTTCCTGCGGAGTGCATTGTAAATGTATTATTGATGAAGTGTGCTTATTTATAGAACGTGCTAAGACGTTAGAAGGCATTTCTGGGATGCATTGCTCTACCTACACCAATGTAAGAACTCGGCAGGCTTCCCTTTGTCAGCCGGGACTGAGCTTCTTAGCATTCCATGTAGGTTTTCTGTATAGATCTGGGAGTTTTATGTAGTGTTAAGCTCTAAAGTTGACTGGCAATTATGAAAACACTTTATCTTTAATACACACATTGGCAGCCATAAAGTAAGTCATATCTGTAGGTAGCTGAAATATTTTTACTTTTCCTCCTATACAGCAAATGGCTCCATTATAAGTCTTTATATACAGGTGGCTGATAACATTTAAAGGGAATGTATAGTCTCTTTGGGTTTTTGTTTTCTTTTATTTAAGCTAAACCTGTAAAAGAGATAAGCCTGATGGAAATAATCTTCTTAAAGCGGTATTAAAGCGAAAAAACAAAATGTAATATATTTCAGCTTACCAATGCTTAAATGTGGTAGCCACAATAGATTGTTTTTTTTTTTGGTTTGATAAAGAAGCCCCCAGAGATTTGAAATACCTAACTATGCCCATCTGCGTCCGATTCCAATGGCAGTGATGCCACATCTGGTCCAGCATCCCCTGTGCATTCCAACTTCCCGGCACTTTGTGGTGTACACTCAGCAAAAGATCATACTGCTAGCTGCCTGCATAGTGTCCTCTCACCCCACTGACAGCGGAAAACTCTGGACATGGAGATATGCCTTGTATGACACACCAAATGTGACCAATTGTCTTTCTCTAGTAAAGTGTTCTATGCTACTGCACTTAATTTGGCGCCCTCTGCTGTCATATTTGCTTGTTTCAGAGATCACTTAGTCTGGCACCCTCTGCTTGTTTCAGAGAGTACTTAGTCTGGCGCCCCCTGCTGTCCTATTATCTTGTTTCAGAGATTACTTAGTCTGGCACTCTCTGCTGTCCTATTATCTTGTTTCAGAGAACACTTATGGCTGGAATACACGATAATAAAATCGGCCGAAAATTTCCGTTCAGCGAGCGATATTCTACTCGTTAATGCCCGGTCATCAATGAGCGATATCGATATTGTGAACGAAAAATACCGTTTGAAAAACACGAAAAATTCTGTTGCCTCGTTTGCGAAAGAATTGTATTCTATACGTTGGTGTTGAGGTCGTTCAGTTTAAATCTGTATAACCTCATCACGCATGCCCGAAAATATTTGGTCGGCGGGCAACGGTCGGGCGATATTCGGACTGTGTATGTTGGCAACATTTTCGACCGGCAAATACTTTTATAAAAGTCGGTGTTCGAATGATCGGGCGATATTCTAATCGTGTATTCACACCATTAGTCTAGCACCCTCTGCTGTCCTATTTACTTGTTTCAGAAAGAACTTAGTCTGGCGCCCCCTGCTGTCCTATTATCTTGTTTCAGAGATCACTTAGTCTGGCGCCCTCTGCTGTCCTATTTGCTTGTTTCAGAGATCACTTAAGGCCCGTACACACGTACCGATCGTCGGCCGAAAAGCTTCGGCCGACGACTGATCTGCCGATTGTAGGCTTGTTAGTATGATACCTCCGACAGCGCACATTCGGCCGAAAAGAATCTGTCATGCAAGCATTAAAATTTTTGTATGCCGACACCAGAGCGGCCGATTGTTCGCCAGTCAGTACAGAATTCGGCCGACAGACAGCAGATTTGCAAGACTGGGCATGCTCAGAAAAGAAAAAACACAGGGAAAGTTAACCATTACATGACATCACTTCTGCAGTCGGCTGTAGTCGGCGGACAAAATTCTTGTGCAGTCTTTTGCACTTTTCAACAGACACGACAGCCCTGGACAAAAGACGGCCGATCGTTCGGCCGACGATCGGTACACACATCGGTGTGTATGGGGCTTTAGTCTGACCTTTTTCTCCCTGTAACTAGTGAATTACAATTACTGCTGTCCTATTTGCTTGTTTCAGAGATCACTTCACTCTTTATAGTAGCAGCCTTGGAAATGTGCAGAGTGCAATCAGCTTTTTTTGCACATTTTATTGAGCTTATTTGACCTTATTGGAGCTTTTCTGAGCATACCTTTTTTTCACAAACCCTCCCCTCAGCTCATTTTTCTTTTTTGTCTGTGTTTTCACGCTTTTTTGCACATTTTTGGGCACTTAGGGGTCTTTTCTGCACGAAAGCTCTTCTCCGAAATGCAAGTTTGGTGGGGGGGGGGGGAGGGGGGGTTCTGCCTGTAAGAGCATATGCCTGCAAACTCCTGAAAAAGCCATGGAGGGTGGCTAACATGAAGGGGAGTTTCTAGGCAGAAAAAAAAATTAGCTCAAAAAAGCTAAAGGTCCTACATAAATTAATAAAAGCTGCTCATTGTCAGCACCCCTGTCGGTGGTAAATGGTTTGTCTCAACCCTTCAACAGCTACCTTTGCTGGACAGCTTGGTCTGTAAAGGATCTTGACTTTCTGGCAGCAGAAAATTAAAGTAAAAAAAAAGAAAAATAATGTAGTCACCTCATTTATTAATTGAAAGGCTGCAAATATAATACATATTTATTTTGGGATTTAATGCACTTTAATATGCTTTTCATATCACTGATAATATTGCACTTCCTAAATGTACAGTATCTCACAAAAGTGAGTACACCCCTCATATTTTTGTAAATATTTTATATCTTTTCATGTAAACAAAACACTAAAGGAATAACACTTTGCTACAATGTAATGTAGTGAGTGTACAGTTTGTATAATAGTGTAAATTTGCTGTCCCCTCAAAATAACTCAACACGCAGCCATTAATGTCTAAACCGCTGGCAACAAAAGTGAGTTCACCCCTAAGTGAAAATGTTGTGCCAAAAGTGTCAATATTTTGTGTGGCCACCATTATTTTACAGCACTGCGTTAACCATCTTGGGCATGGAGTTCACCAGAGCTTCACAGGTTGCCACTGGATTTCTCTTCCACTCCTCCTCCATGATGACATCACGAAGCTGGTGGATGTTAGAGACCTTGCGCTCCTCCAACAGATGCTCAATAGGGTTTAGGTCTGTAGACATGCTTGGCCAGTCCATCCTCTTTACCCTCAGCTTCTTTAGCAAGGCAGTGGTCGTTTTGGAGGTGCGTTTGGGGTTGTTATGTTGGAATACTGCCTTGCAGCCCAGTCTCCGAAGGGAGGGGATCATGCTCTGCTTCAGTATTATGTCACAGTACATGTTGGCATTCATGGTTCCCTCAATGAACTGTAACTCCCCAGTACCGGCAGCACTCATGCAGCCCCAGACCATGACACTCCCACCACTATGCTTGACTGTAGGCAAGACACACTTGTCTTTGTACTCCTCACCTGATTGCTGCCACACACACACTTGACACCATCTGAACCAAATAAGTTTATCTTGGTCTCATCAGACCACAGGACATGGTTCCAGTAATCCATGTCCTTAGTCTGCTTGTCTTCAGCAAACTTATTGCAGGCTTTCTTGTGCATCATCCTTAGAAGAGGCTTCCTTCTGGGATGAAAGCCATGCAGACCAATTTAATGCAGTGTGCGGCGTATGGTCTGAGCACTGACAGGCTGACCCCCCACTCCTTCAACCTCTGCAGCAATGCTGGCAGCACTCATACCTTTATTTCCTAAAGACACCCTCTGGATATGACACTGAGCACGTGCACTTAATTTCTTTGGTTGACCATGACGAGTCCTGTTCTGAGTGGAATCTGTCCTGTTAAACCACTAACTGGTCTTGGCCACTGTGCTGCAGCTCAGTTTCAGGGTATTGGGAATCTTCTTATAGCCTAGGCCATCCTTATGTAGAGCAACATTTTTTTTTTCAGATCCCCAGAGAGGTCTTTGCCATGAGGTGCCATGTCGTACTTCCAGTGACCAGAGAGAGTGAGAGCGATAACACCAAATTTAACACACCTGCTCCCCATTCACACCTGAGACCTTGTAACACTAACAAGTCACATGACACCGGGGAGGGAAAATGGCTAATTGGGCCCAATTTGGACATTTTCACTTAGGGGTGTACTCAATTTTGTTGCCAGCAGTTTAGACCTTAATGGCTGTGTGTTGAGTTATTTTGAGGGGACAGAAAATTTACATTGTTATACAAGCTGTACACTTGCTACTTTACATTGTAGCAAAGTGTCATTTCTTCAGTGTTGTCACATGAACATATATAATAAATATTTACAAAAATTTGAGGAATGTACTCACTTTTGTGAGATACTGTAGGTTTTATTTCATCTCAATTGTAAATAGTAATTCCACTAATCCAATAAGAGTGCTCCCTAGTGACCAATATATGAATCTGTACATTTAATTTGTATATCTAGGCAAAATAAAAAATATAAATATTTGCAATAAATTGCACAATACCCAGGATTGCACTGAGCTCCTTACTATCTGTTTGAGCTAACAACCTTATCTATTTTGCAATGAAATTTCAAGCTGTGTTGTCAACCCTGCCTAGCTGTCCCTTCTGGACTACAGGATACCTCTTTATAGTGTTATGGAGATGAGGAGGGGGATTGTAGTTGAAGAGAGAACTCCCTACAGTTGGGATTTCTGACAGTCAACAGGTATTATTCTGTCCTTGCGGCATTTGTTAATAGACAAAACATGGGGAAATGTGCATGAATTACAGAGATGATGTATCAAATATTTTTTTTACACTCTAACACAAAAACATAAATAAGCAAGTGCAAGCCTATAAAATTTAAAGGGTTTAGAGGTGCGTGTCAAAAAATTAGAATATCATCAAAAAGTTAATTTGTTTAAGTAATTCAATTCAAATTGTGAAACCTATATTTCTCTTACGTCCTCCGACAGTCGCCGCCACTTCATAATCTTCACTAATGGGTAATTGACCTTTTCTCCGCAGGAGTAGCTAGGCAACAAGATTTGTTAATATCAAAGCTTTTAGCATATCACACCCCTAGGGGGTGGTCCGCTCAGTCAATACCTCCCTGCTTCCTGCATTCTCAACTCAGTTTCTAATGCCTAGCTTAGGAGTAGCTGGCTGGTCCTGTGCTGGGGCTTTCAGTCTCAGCCTTCTACCCTCTTTTTGATTTTATTTTGAGTATTTTTCTCTTTCTTTTCTTTTACTTAGCTGTTCTTTTTCTCAGCATTAGTTTAGTTTCTTCGGATGAAGATGATCATGCGGAGCTGGGTCTCGGACTGGCCGTCCTGGATCCCAGGGTTCAGGGCCAGGGGCTTCCCAGCCTGCCATTGAGCGTTCAACTCAGGTTTTCCCTGGCATATTGAACGACCCATCCCTGTTCGCTGCAGGGATGCTGCCTGTGAGGTGGCTACCTCACCGGACGCCATTTGCGGTTTCGCACCGCAGTTCCACTGCGTCCTGGCTGCGACACTCCCTGTCCTCAGTGCAGCGGTTTGGTCGCTGGAGAAGGCTCCCCACGCCATCCGGACTGGTAAGTGCAATTCTATGTGGGGACCTGTCTGTTTTGGGTGTCGGTCTGTGACTGTGTGACCCTGCATGTCTGTGTATGTGCTGAGCTCCCTGTCAGATTCCTGTGTGGAATAGCTGCCTTTCTGTGGGCTGCGGGGGGGCTCTCCCGCTCTGCTATGTGAGAGTATGGGGCAGACTATGTTAGACATGCTGTGCGGCGGCCGATACTGCGGTCCGCCATTTTTTTGCGGCAAAATGATGGTGACCGGCCCTGTGTGGTATGGTGCGGTGTTTTGGCGCCAAGCGCCGCCATTTTGGCGGCGATCGATCATACAGCCACATGTCGGCGCCATTTTCTCATTGCCTAAAATGCCTCAGCCGAGCGGCCATGTTTGTGTAGCCTGCATAGGCTTTATAGGGCGGTCAGTCATTGCATCACTTCCTTTTGCTCTGGAACAGCGATCGGTGGCAGCAGCCTGTATGGTCTCTCCAGTATTTCCTTGCTCAGTGTCCTTATCCCTGTGGGGGTCGGTACATACAGTAGGGTGCGGTGGGCTACGCTCGCCGCGGTCTTAAAGGGGCAGTCCTCCTTTTTTCAATTATTGCTGGGGCATGGATTCTCAGGATTGCAAGTTTCCTCCCACCTTGGTGGGGGGCCAAGGGGCTGCTGCATCCCCCGAGGGGCTGATCTGGCTGCTATTGTGGCGAACTTGGCTTCTCATGTGCAGATGCTAATGGCTGATCGATCCGCAAAACGGCCCAGATTGTCTATTTCCTCTGAGTTAGAGGGCGATGGGGCTGCTATGGCTGGAGTGCCCTTCTCAGGGTCTCGCTCGTCTCTGGACCTTGGGGGGTCTGAGGGGGAGGCTGAGGTAGAAGGGGTTGATAATTCTCCCCCTGGCTCGCCTGAAGAGCTTTCACTCATGGATGAGTTGGTTGCTTCTATCAAGGAAACACTGCGTTTGCAGGATGAACCATGTCCTCCTGCTTTGATGTCCTCTTATGGGACGCAAAGGAAACGCAAAACAGCGCAGGTTTTTCCCTGCCCTGCGGAATTTCAGCGTTCAATTTAAAGAAGCCCTTTACTGTGCCCAGTAAGTTCAAGCTGCGTTATCCATTTACACCCACCACGGATGAGCGTTGGTGTGTGCCGCCTCAGGTGGATCACGCGGTGGCGGTTTTGAATAAATCTACTGCGATCCCTGCTGAGGATACCCCGGTGTTCCGGGACCCTACGGACAGGAGATTGGAGTCTCTTGCCCGTCATGCTTATACGGTTGCTGGTTCTATGCTGAACCCTATTTTTGCTTCCATTTTGGCGGCCCAGGCTATTGCGGATTGGGCGCAGGTGCTCAGGCGCACCCTGGTGGCTGACTCTGCTCCACCGACGACATTGGCTATGGTGGATCAAATTCATCAGGGTGTCATGTATTTGTGTGACGCGGACTTGGATTTAGTCCCTTTTGGCTGCACGCCTCTCGAGTGTGGCGGTATTGAACCGTCGCCTGATATGGCTGAAATGTTGGTCGGTTGACCAATCATCTCGCAAGACTTTAGCTAATTTGCCCTACGCGGGATCTCGGCTTTTTGGCGAGTCTTTGGATTCTCTGATAAAGGGAATTTCCGGGGGTAAGAGCACTCTCTTACCCCAAACTCACAAGAATAAGTTTGTTCGCGGTAAGAAGAATACCTCGTTTAGGCCCTCTCAGGGGTCCTTTCGTGCCTTTCGGTCGCAATATAAGGGCAAGCCCTTCAAGGGCCAAGGCTCCCAGAAGAAGCCGTGGGTAGGTAAGCAGAAGTCCGGCCAGTCCGGATCCGCTGCCCATGCCAATTCGGCCTGAAGGGGCGCCCTCACCCGGTTCTGGGGTGGGGGGACGTTTGCTCGGTTTTCTTCAACCCTGGCTGGCCCGCATTCGGGACAGGTGGGTTCAGGAAATCCTTCGATCTGGATACAAGATCGAGTTTCTCTCTCGGCCGGCGAGCAGATTTTTTCCCTCAAATCTTCAGCTGTCTCCGGAGCGCTTGCAGGATCTGCACCTGGCGGTGCGGGACCTGCGGGCCCAGGGAGTGGTGGTTCCGGTGCCTCATCGGGACAGATTTCGGGGGTTCTATTCCAATCTGTTCACTGTGCCCAGAAAGGAGGGCAAGGTACGTCCGATTTTGGACTTAAAAGCTCTGAACCGCTTTGTGCGGGTTCGCAGGTTCCGCATGGAATCCCTGCGCTCGGTGGTGGCTGCCCTGGTTCCGGGGGAATTCATGGCCTCCATCGACTTGAAGGATGCGTACCTTCACATCCCCATTTTCGAAGGTCACCAGAGGTACCTTCGATTCGCCATTGCGGAGGATCATTACCAATTCGTGGCGTTACCCTTTGGTCTCGCTTCGGCTCCGCGGGTTTTCACCAAGGTGCTTGCGCCGGTCCTGGCTTTACTGAGAGCCCAGGGCATCTCTGTCTTGGGGTATCTGGACGATATCTTGATTCGGTCTGCGACCAGTCAGGGCCTGGTGAACGACCTGTCCATCACGATGCAGACTCTGCAGGAGTTCGGTTGGACGATAAATTTTCCAAAGTCGACGCTGTGTCCGTCGGTTCGTCTTCCCTACCTGGGGATGATCCTGGACTCTGTTCAAGCGAAGGTCTTCCTGCCGGAAGACAAGCTCCGGACACTTCAGGACAATCAGTGCTCGTCCCTCCGGACGGGTATGAGGTGTCTGGGATTGATGGTCTCGGCTTTCGAGGCGATTCCCTTCGCCCAGTTTCACACACAGGATCTTCAGGCGGAGATCCTGGGCAAGTGGGACGGGCGTCCGCAATCTCTGGATCTGCGGATTTCGTTGAGCCGCCTCACCCGAAGGGGTCTTTTGTGGTGGCTCCAGTCCCCGGCGGTGTCGGGGGGCAAGTCCTTTCGTCCTTTGTCGTGGACGGTGATCACCACGGATGCCAGCCTGTCGGGCTGGGGTGGTGTTCTGGGCGTTCTGTCCGCCCAGGGAACTTGGTCGGAGGAGGAACCCTCCCTTTCCGATCAACATTCTGGAATTGCGAGCGATAAATCTCTGCCTTCTGCGTTGGACGGACAGGCTTCAGGGCCGTCCGGTTCGGGTGCAGACGGACAATGCCACGGCGGTGGCCTACATCAACCACCAAGGGGGCACCAGGAGTGCCCGAGCGGCTCGGGAAGTAGCCGACATTCTGTCTTGGGCCGAGACGCACGTCCCGGCGATATCTGCAGTTCACATTCCGGGGGTGGAGAACTGGCAGGCGGATTATCTGAGTCGCCAGACCCTGGACCAGGGGGAATGGTCCCTTCACCCGGATGTCTTCCAGATGTTGTGCGCGAAGTGGGGATCCCCAGATGTGGACCTGTTCGCGTCTCGTCTAAACTACAAGGTGGAAAGGTTCGTGGCAAGGACGCACGATCCTCGGGCAGACGCCTCAGACGCGTTAGTGGCGCCCTGGCATCAGTATCGTCTGATGTATGCCTTTCCACCGATTCAGCTGCTGTCCAGGCTCCTTCGCAGGTTGGCCTCGGAACCGCACACGGTGATTCTGGTGGCACCAGACTGGCCTCGCCGGTCTTGGTACGCAGACCTCGTGAATCTGACGGTCGACGCTCCGTGGCGTCTGCCTCTTCGAGAAGATCTTCTGTCTCAAGGGCCGATATTCCATCCTGCTTTACAGTCGCTGGCTTTAACGGCCTGGCTGTTGAAAGCCAGGTCCTGAAGGATATGGGTCTCTCCCCTGCGGTCATTCCCACTTTGATCAAGGCTAGAAAAGCCTCTTCGGGGAAGATTTACGACCGTACTTGGAAGGCGTATTTTGCCTGGTGTGAGTCCAGGGGGTATTCCCCTCGCTCATACTCGGTATCGAGAGTGTTGGCTTTCCTTCAAACGGGCGTGGACCAGCACTTGGCGTTGGCCACGATTAAGGGTCAGATTTCTGCGCTGGCCGTTCTCTTTCAACGCCCTGTGGCGTCTAATTCTTTGGTTAGCACCTTTGTTCAAGGGGTGCGACACTTGGCCCCTCCTCGGAGGGACCCTTTACCTCCATGGGACTTGAACCTTGTTCTGTCCGTGTTGCAGCATGCTCCCTTTGAGAAGATCAGGGAGATCTCGTTGTCTCTGTTGTCCAAGAAGGTTGCCTTTTTGGTGGTGATCACTTCGGCTCGCAGGGTGTCGGAGCTGGCGGCCCTGTCCTGCAGCTCTCCCTACTTGGTGATTCACTTGGATAAGGTGGTCTTACGACCTAACCCTTCTTTTCTTCCGAAGAGGATCTCGGAATTTCACCTCAATGAGGACATTGTCTTGCCTTCGCTTTGCGCGAAGCCTAAGCATCCAAAGGAGGTGGCTTTGCATTCCTTGGATGTTGTTCGGGCGCTCAGAGTTCACCTGAAATCCTTTCGCAAGTCGGATTGACTGAGGGGACCACCCCCTAGGGGTGTGATATGCTAAAAGCTTTGATATTAACAAATCTTGTTGCCTAACTACTCCTGCAGAGCAAAGGTCAATTACCCATTAGTGAAGATTATGAAGTGGCGGCGACTGTCGGAGGACTCAGAGAAAGGAATTTTACGGTAAGATTTTACAAAAATTCAGTTTTTCTATGGAATAATTACACACAGAGTGATATATTTCAAGCATTTATTTATTTTAATTGTGATGATTATGGCTTACAGCTAGTGAAAAATGCATAATTCAGTATCTCAGAAAATTATAATATAACATAAGACCAATAAAAAAGGGTCTTTAATAAAGAAATGTTGGCTTACTGCAAAGTATGTCCATGTAGAGTATAGTATGCACCCCATACTTGGTCGGGGGTCCCTTTGCATGAATTACTGCATCAATGAGGCATGGCATGTAGGCGATCAGCCTGTGGCACTGCTGAGGTGTTATGGAAGCCCAGGTTGCTTTGATAGCGGGCTTCAGCTTATCTTCATTGTTGGATCGGATGTCTCTCATCTACCTCTTGACAATACCTCACAGATTCTCTATAGAGTTTAGGTGAGGTAAGTTTGCTGCTGGCCAATCAAGCACATTGATGCCATGATCATTAAACTGGTGTGCCAATTCCTCCTGTAAAATGAAATCAGCATCTCCATAAAGCTGGTCAGCGGAGGGAAGCATGAAGCTCTCTAGAATTTCCTGCTAGAGGGCTGCAGTGACTTTGGACTCAATAAAACACAGTGGACCACCCCCAGCAGATGACATGGTTACCTAAATCATCTCTGACTGTGGAAACTTCACAGTCAGTGATGCTTGCAACTTGGATTCTGTGCCTCTCTACACTTCCTCTAGACTTTGGGACCTTGATTTCCAAATTAAATGCAAAATTTACTTTCATCGAGAGGACTTTGGACCACTGAGAAACAGTCCTGTCCTCTTTCTCCTTAGACCCCGTAAGTCACTTCTAATTTTGTCTCTTGTTCAGGAGTGGCTTGACACAAGGAATGCAACAGTTGTAGCCCATGTCCTGGATATGTCTGTGTGTGGTGGCTCTTGAAGCACTGTCACCAGCTGTAGTCCACTCTCTGTGAATCTCTCCCAAATTCTTGAATGGCCTTTGCTTCAGTTTGTGGTCCTTTAGTCTCGCTTCTGCTCCTTGGGTCTTCACAAAAGTGTTTGCCCCAGTGCTAGCATTGTTACGCCAATGGGGGAATCGCAGTACTTGGCTACTTGGACGACCTCTTTCTGGGAGTGTAGTCTCCTACTGCTTTGGAGGAAAACCTGGAAATCACCATACGAACTCTGAGGAAGTTCGGCTGGATTCTGAACTTTCAGAAGTCTTCTCTGGTTCCGTCCACAAAGCTGGACTATCTGGGTCTGACTCTGGGCTCGGCCTTAGACGGAGTGCTCTTTCCTCTGGACAAACTCCAGAAATTGCAGGCTTCAATTTGCCTCCTGCTGTCCAGCAGAGGGTTAATCCCTCTGGACTTGCATGCAGGTGCTGGGCCTGATGGTGTCTACCTTTGAGGCCATTCCGTTTGCACAGTTTTATACAAGGTCCCTGCAAAGGGAGATTCTGGCCAAATGGGACAAGACTCCGCAGTCTCTGGACAATCAGATCCGGCTGAGCCGGGGAACGAAGGAGTCCCTGATATGGTGGCTTTGTTCTCCGGCGCTTCGGCTGGGCAAATCCTTCCTCTCCTTGTGTTGGATAGTGGTCACCAGGGATGCCAACTTGTCCAGCTGGGGAGGTATCCTCGGCAAAAATTCTGCTCAGGTGCTCTGGACACTGGAAGAGTCCAGACTACCGATCAATGTCTTGGAACTCCGAGCAACCAGACTGTGCATGAACCATTGGAAGGATCGTCTTCAGGGATGTCCAGTGCGCATTCAATCGGACATTGCCATTGTTTATTTCAATCACCATGGGGGCACAAGAATTGTCCTAGCGGCTCTGGAGGTAGCCGGCATTCTAATGTGGGTAGAACGGTTCGTTACAGCACTTTCCGCCATTCACATTTTGGGGTGGAAAACTGCAGGCAGATTACCTCAGTCTGCAGGCGTTGGACCAAGGGGAGTGGTCCCTTCATCCGGAGGTGTTTCATCAGTTGTGTCTCTGGGGGGGCATCCCCGAGGTGGATCTGTTGGCATCTCAGCTCAACAGAAAGGTGCAGAGGTTTGTGGCTCAGTCACTGGATTCTCTGACGGATGACACAGATGCGCTAGTGGCCACGTGGGCTCAGTATCGTATGATTTACGCCTTTCCTCCTCTCAAGCTTCTGCCAAGGCTTCTACGCAGGATCGAGGCAGAAGGGATTCCAGTCATCTTGGTGACTCTGGACTAGCCTCGTCACGCTGTGTATGCTGATCTGGTGCGACTGGTCGTTGACGTTCTTTGAAAGCTTTCTCTCAGGTGGGATATGCTGTCCCAAGGACCAATCTTCCATCCTGCTTTACAGTTGCTGGCTTTGACGGCTTGGCTGCTGAATGCCAGGTGCTGATGGATAGAGGTTTGTCTGCGTCGGGATTCCAACGCTGTTAAAAGCTAGGAAATCTACTTCTAGGAAGATCTACCATCATACCTGGAAGTCGTAGATTGCATGGCACGAGTCTCTTGGGGTTCATCCTCGCTCTCTTGGTGGCTCGGATCTTGACCTTCCTTCAACAGGGGGGTTAAGCATAAACTGGCCTTGAGTACTATCATGGGTCAGGTGTCGGCCTTAGTGGTCTTCTTTCAACAGCCCTTGGCCACATACTCCCAGGTGCGTACTTTTCTTCAGGGAGTTAGGCACTTGGTCCCTCCAGTGTGGTCCCTGTTGCCGCCTTGGGACTTCAATTTGGTGCTCTCAGTCCTCCAGAAGCCTCCTTTGGAGAACCTTCGGGAGATTCCCCTGCTTACGGTTGCCTTTTTGGTGGCTATTACCTCTGTGCGCAGGGTGTTGGAATTGGCAACATGTTATCCTGTCATTCACCTTACTTGGTGGTTCACAGAAATAAGGTGGTTCTTCACCCCTGTTCATCGTTACTTCCAAAGGTTGTCTCTGATTTTCATTTGTATAAAGACATTGTGTTGCCTTCTTTGTGTCCCAGACCAAATTGCCTTGCATGCCTTGGGTGGGGTCCGGGCAATTAGGGTGCTAGGGAGTCTTTTAGGAAGTCAGACTCACTATTTGTGCTCACGAATGGGCCTCGGAAAGGGTAGTCCGCTTCCTCTGTGACCATTTCCAGATGGATAAGACAGACGGTGATCCAGGCCTATTCTGTCAGGGGTCAGGTTCCTCCCATTTTTCCCATTTTTTTAGAAGCTTTACTACTGCTATAAGTGTCTGCACTTTTTTGAATAATACGATTTATTGCACGTTTAGAATAACAACAGGAACACAGATTCGTAATGCAGTACATGCACAGCAACAGTGTACATATACAGAAGGCTAAAATAATAGAAGTGCTAATAATAGAAGTGCTAATACATTCAGGTGTTCATACATGTGACAGATTTTTTATGACAGAAGAAACCCTATTTGTCTCCATTGTCACAACCCTTCCTCCTGCCTGTCAATGTTTATGTACACTGGGCAGTGAATGCATGGCTCAGCACACATTTACGGCACTGCTTTGTGCAGTGCTCATGGACTGTCACCCGGGCCCAGCCAATCAAGCGGTCGAATAGGCTGAACCCGGTAAGCAAGATCGGTAGAAGATTGAAGCGTCTGTGACAGCCAAGCGTATTGGAGGAGATTGCCTGGCAGCACTGTTAAATTCTTCAACAAAAACATTTATCAAAATTTTCATCAGCAGGCCTTTTTACAGTGATGAAAACAAAACGAAAAGTACACCTCATTTTCGTCCACTGACGATAACTATGACGAAAATCAATTAAGTTTTCGTTAACAAACTAAACTAAATTGTGAAGCAGGGACGTTTACCCTTATAAACTTTCAATTACCCATGGAGCTGCGCCTGCTTCCGCTTCTAGAAAGCAAGCGAGTCAAGTCTGTAGCGTTCTTCGCTTAGCAGCAGTTAGCAGGCTATGCAGCCAGCATTACAGCCCTCCGAGTTCTCAGACAACTGTCCAGAGCAGCACTGTGCAACAAGCCTTCAGACGAGAGTCCCACTCCCTCAGATGACCGCCCAGCACACTGTGAGTATGTACATTACATTTTCAGGCCTCCCCTCAGACGACGATCTGGCACTGTGAACCATTACAGGCCCCTTGGAGTCAAACCACCATCTAGAGCACTGTGTGCATTACAGGCCTTCTCTGACCACCAGCATCCAGAGGACTGTACGTTACAGGGCAGCCCTCAGACCTGAGACCACCATCCAGCACTGTTCAGCATTACAGGCCTCTCAGAGTCAGACCACCCTCCCAGAGCACTGTGTGCATTACAAGCCTCATCTGACTTCCGGTATCCAGCACACTTTGCATTACAGGCTTCCCCTCAGACCTAAGACCACCATCCGGCACTGTGCAGCATTACAGGCCCCTCTCATACCAACATCCAGAGCACTGTGCAGCATTACGGGCCTCCTCAGACCACTGTCCAGAGCACTGTGTACCATTACAGTCCTCCTCAGACCACCGTCCAGAGCACTGTGTAGCATTACAGCCACTATCCAGAGTACTGTGCACAGCATTACAGGCCTCCTCTGACAGACTATCATCCAGAGCACTGTGCAGCATTACATGCCTCCTCAGACCACTGTCCAGAGCACTGGGTGCATTACAGGCCTCCTCAGACCACTGTCCAGAGCACTGTGCGGCATTGCAGGCCTCCTCAGACTGTCCAGAGCACGGTGTAGCATAACAGGCCTCCTCAGACTGTCCAGAGGGGCTAAATCTGTATCTGTGAGTTTGTTAAAACCTTAATACCATAAATAATATATTTGATTTTTTTACTCCAGAAGTATATAATGAGTTTCGAAAATCTATAGAAATGCTTAAATAATGCATTATAATGTCACAGATCAGCTGTGGAGCTGATCTGTGTCTTACTGTTTGCATACGTTTTTTACCTTTTGCTGCAGTAGGTCTTCTGGCACTTGTGGTTCCACAAGCCTGTGCTCTGCTCTTGCTGCACTGACTTAGCAGTTAAGGGGGTCGCCTGCTTCACCTGATGGTTATTATACCTTACTTCCTGCTACTTCCTGTCCAGCCTCCCATGTGGCTCCCTAATTAAATCCTGCTCAGACCAGTTTCTGGTTGCTTGAGCAACACTTGTTCATGAGCTCCTTTTGTGTTACCTTTCCTACCTGACTTCTTGTGGACTGATCCCCTGTGTACCGGCCCGGTTAGTTCTGATTACGTTTGTCTGCTGCCTGCCCCGATCTTGACTCGTTATCCAGCTTTCCTTTTGCTCCATCCATTCATCCATCCGTGCCTGCACCATGTCTTTGGGAACTCTCCTCGTGAGCAGGGTGAACCTGGGGGTCATGACCTGGGGTCAGCACGCAGCGAAGTCCAAACTCCTGTGAGGGGGTCCCTGGCAGAACACTGGCTGGCCCTTAGATTCCACGCCCTGGGGGATCCCGTGTCACCTGCTCGTCTGTGGGTTCACATCCATAGAACTGTGACATATAATGACTAATAACTAAAACAGTTGCAGATGACTAAAATGGGACTAAAACTAAAATGGCATTTTAGTCAAAAGACTATAACTAAAACTAAATCAAAATTAGATAACAAAATTAACACACACAGGTAAGTCTGATGTGCTAACATATGGTGCGTATTAGTACATTAGTTCCCAGGGGGCATTATTTATTTTTTAATGCAGAATTTCAATTCCGCTTTAACCTGTAACAGTGCTTTACTGTGCTTTCAGCATGAACATGTTTTTAATCACCATTGTAACATCTACGAAAAAATAAT
Organism: Pelophylax lessonae; assembly: GCF_965119305.1. NCBI lineage: Eukaryota > Metazoa > Chordata > Amphibia > Anura > Ranidae > Pelophylax > Pelophylax lessonae. The sequence continues at coordinate 542,848,776 of NC_138770.1, read as the reverse complement.
TTTTAATGACTCAAATTTTTATTACTGTTCTAAATTTTTACTCTGGTGCTAATTATACACATTTGCAAATGCTCCCTCTTTAGTGCTATGTTACCCACTTCAATACCGGGTACTTTTACCACCTTCCTGCCCGGGCCAATTTTCAGCTTTCAACACTGTCGTACTTTGAATGACACTTGCTCGGTCATGCAACACTGTACCCAATCAACATTTTTTATGATTTTGTTCACACAAGTAGAGCTTTCTTTTGGTGGTATTTAATCACCACTGGGTTTTTATTTGTTGCTAAATAAATTAAAAAAGACAAAAAAAAAAAACACTTTTTTCTTTGTTTCTAAAATGTTTCAACCAAAGGCTCCTTTCACACGGCCGCTCCGTGTGAAAGGTCCGCTGCGGGACTTTTTTTTTTTTTTTTCCACGGAGCGGATGACATTTCTGTCATCCGCTCCGTGTGCCCGCATATCATCCCATCCGTTTGCGGATGATATGCGGACATAATGTAAGTATATGGCACTGCGGATGTCAGCGGATGACACCGCTGACATCCGATTTTCCTTCCTTTCCGTTTTTTACACGGAAGGAAAAATAGGGTTCTGTTCCGTTCATAAAAACGGAACAGAACTGACAGGAGGAAAATCGGGTGTCAGCGGATGGTATTCCGCTGACACCCGCAGTGCCATTCACTTACATTGATGTCCGCAAATCATCCGCAAAAAAATAGGATGATTTGCGGACACACGGAAAGCAGCTGAGCGGCCGTGTGAAAGGACCCAAATAATCTTTCTTCGTGAATTTATGACAAAATGTATTCTGATACATTTCTTTAGTGAAAATAGCCCAAATCAGAAAGTCCTACAGTTCACAAACTATGGTATATATCGGCCTGTCCTTTTCCTTGTGGCCCAAAAAATGTCAGGACAGTACAGATATCCCCCAAATGACCCCGTTTTTGGAATGTAGACAGTCCAAACTATTTAGTAAGAGCATTGCAAGTTTTTTAAAGTTATCATTTTTTTTTGTCATACTTTTTTGGAATTACTTTTTTACTGACTTTTACAAGTGCAGTACAGCATCATTGAATAACGGGTGTGTCAGCGATCAGGGACATTGACGTGACAGTACGAAAAAAAAAAAATAATAATAATAATTTTTAATTTTTTTTAGAACACTTTGACCAGATTAGTATAATGTTACCATAGTAACATTGTACTACCTTGGGGAAGTGATCTTTTTTTTCACATTATGTTTGCATATAGCAATGAATTTCATTGCTATATGCAAGCATTTTACTGCATGAAATCCATTTATTCAGTTTGTTTTGTTATGATTAGCTGTGATTGGCCACAGCTGATCACATGGCACAGATGGGTCATGATTAAATGTAGGCACTGTTCAGCCAGCAATTTTCCACCCGGCACCTTTGATGAAAGTTAATTGTCAAGCAGGAATCGGCCAACCTTTGGGCATGACAGCCTTACGTCTCACTTTCGACTGTGTGTGGCTGCACATCTCAATGACAGACCAATAATAATGCATTGTAGAAGACAGAGCCAGGATTTGGACCAGGGAAGCTGGTCTGCATTTGATTACCAGAGCATGGTATTTTGTACAACCAGGATGCTAAGTAGAAAAAGTAACCTGACTTGTTGACACTAGTATGGTTTGTCAGGACAAGAACTGGTGGGGGGGGGGGGTTTACTGTGTTTCTGTTGCTGTCTGTGCCTGCGTATGTTGGTGATAGCACCCGTTTTTTCATTGATATCACAGGGGTAGGAAGTGAAGGAAAATTTCCCCAATGAGGAGACAAACAGGAAAAAATCTCCAGGTCGGTTATTTTTACCCTCTAGTTTGCAAGCCAGTGAGCTGGAAAACATATGTACTCCGCTTATTCCGGTCTGTGATTTTCTTTAAACTGGTGAAAAGACCAGCAGAGACCATGATACATGCCTGGAATCCTGTAAAAGCATATGAAATGAAATGTCAGACTCTGTTATCTATGGCTCCCCCTAGTCAGAACCAGAACATTTTTCAGCAGCATGCCAAACTGTATTTTAGATTCTGTACTTGGCTTTATAAGATTGCTGATTGTGAATAAACATCCGCATTTGGAAGCAATCCTCGTTTGTTACATCATTGGTCCCAAAAAGGCCCATAAAACACTCAGTTTTAAAGTGGCAGTAAACTCAGTTTGGGTCAATTTTGATAATTGATGTTTTAATAAATTTTTTACAAGATAACACAATATGTCAACATAAAAGAATGTACATTATCAGAAAAACCAAAATATACACAACTCTTAGTTAGATAGGACAACAATTGGATCAGAAAAAATAGCCAGGAATCATACAGAGTGAAAGAGTGCCTTAATAAACTAATGAGTTTGAAAAATCTTAAAGAAAGTTAAGGTGCAGTAAACATAATAAAGTAGCAAAGTGTGTGGCACCGTTATCCAGATGTTATACGTTGTGCAAAAAAAAAAACAATACATCATCAATTATACTTGACACATCAAGCTAAGAAATAGAAATGATAAAGCAATAGAAAGGTACTTAGTAAAAACCTCTCAAAAATAGAAAGCGGAAGTGGAAAAAGAGGAGGGGGGGGGGAATTATAAAAAGCCCCTCACCACGAAAACCAGCCACAGAGCCCAAAATGTCATCTAGCTACATAACTGGGAGATGGAGTGACCCAAACCCAGTTAAAGGGGTGTTAGGAATGTTACTTATAGTAACCTTAGTATGCAATTTGGGTCAATTTTATTATGATTGCCAGGCATTGAGAAGGTAGGAAAGAAGAAGCCGAGATCTACACCTCTGAGCTGTATATAGTAAGTGCTCCACTTCTAGCACCAACATGTAGGTAACGTCCCACAATAGCAGTGCACTGGGGGAACTAACTTCAGCAGAATCTTCATTCCCTTTCACCAAAGACTCTGATGTCCGCTCCCAAGTAGAGTCCCATCATGACCCAAAACCATAGCACCGCAAGACCTGATATTTGCAACTGGGAGTAACTTCTGATTTTACCCCCTTTATCCTGCCCTATCTGTTACAGAGGACCTAACTTTACAGTTTAGGTCTGCTCTAAATACACTTTGGTTCCTGGATTTCACACACTGCACCGTACTTGTCAGGGTAGATAAAATAAAGATTGCAATTATTGCACACATGGGAAAAATATAAGTAGGAAGTAATACGGAAAGCAGTATGTGGTGAATTTCTTACTTTATCTATTCCACCATATTTAACCAGTGCAATGCATATTAAAGGGTACGTTTAATAAAATGTAACATTTAGTCTGATATATGAAATAAGTTTTGCATCCTATTTCTTTTTGGGACTCCATTAGTAGGATCTCCTTGCTACATGTCATGGCTCTGTTATCTATCTTGGGGTGTTCGTTCTTCAGTTCCGGGGTATCCAACCCCTGGCCTGCGGGCTACATGGGGCCTGCAACCTCCTTCTCTGGGATGGCGGGTTGGCAAGCCCAGATTGCAGGTTCCTGACCCACTATCCCAGAACATCAGTGTTGACAATGGAGCCGGCAGTAGAGAGCAGAGCTGATACCAAATGCACCCCACCTGGGACAGCATTTTTTAAATTAAAATCACATAGCAATGGGCACATCTGTTTTAGTTCTGCCCTGGTTACTCTGGGTTACTTTTAAACTCACCTGCTCTGAGCCATAGATTTCTGTTATTACCTGCAGGTTTGGGGCACTTTCTGAAAGGAAAGTCACAGGTGCACTGCGCTGCACTCGCAGTGCGGGTAAACCGCAGTGCATCAGTGTGAAAGCATCCTTAGGCCCCTTTCACACGATTCGGTCTGCCTGTCCATTTTTCAATCAGACCACCTTTTCACCTTTATGGTGGACTTGTGTCCGTTTACATCTGCCTACCTCCAATCTGATTCTATCCAGGCAGATTGGATCAGAGGGCCCATAGAGTAGAGTGGGATGTTCTGGTGTCCATTTGCATATGCAGAGTGCACACGGACCTGCCATCCACCCGCTCCGCTCATTGTGGGCCGTGACCAGTTACCAAGTCGCTTAAAGTGGTTGTAAAGTCAGAAGGTTTTTTTAGCCTAATGCATTCTATGCATTAAGATAAAAAGCCTTCTGTGTGCAGCAGCCCTCCTAATACCTGAGCCCCCTCTCGATCCAGTGATGTACACTAGTGCCTGGCCCTCCAGGACTCTCCCTCCTGTTTGGCTGAGACACAGCCGTGGTGCTATTGGCTCCTGCTGCTGTCAAAGTCAGTTAACCAATAAGGGGAGATGGGGGAGGGGCCAAATACACACAGGATACACACAGCTGTGGCTTGGCTTGGGTGCCCCCCTTAGCAAGCTGCTTGCATTGGGGGCACTCAACAGGAGGGAGGGGCCAGGAGAACTGAAGAGGGACTTGAGAAGAGGAGGATCCAGGCTGCTCTTTGCAAAACCACTGCACAGAGCACGTAAGAATAATGCGTTTGCTATTTTTATATATGAAGAAAAAAAACAATACTTTAGTATCACTTTAAGTGGCCCTCGCTCTTCAAAAGGTTGGACACCCATGCAGTCTAGTTCATACTTCATAATATAGAATTTCCAAAAAAATTCTAGGAGAAAAATTATGACAGGTGGTCAGAAAAAGAAACTTATGTGAAGAAACCTCACTAATAGTCCTTAAAGGATGTAACAAACCTTTAATAGATTTTGCTCTGCAGGATCTGCCAAAAACTGAACTAGCCATTCTGTTTTCAAAGTGTCCATAAGACCTTCCTTTGATGGTTAATGTTGGATGGATATGTCATGCTCAGATTTCCATCTCACACCATTACTAGGATACAATGCACAAGAATCTTACACCTGACATTTACAAATATAATCATCAAAGTGGAAAGACTTTTAATTGAAATGGATTTAGTAGAGAGGTTTATTTGACACTAGTTAAATATTTAGAGTAGTCTTTTTCTGGTTTGCCTCTGATGCATCTCTTAGTGGTTCGTAGGTGTAATGGAATATCCGTTGAAATTATTATTGTTTATTATTTTTTGTCTCTCCATAGCGCTTGTCACAAATCTAGCTTTAGGAAAGAATCCTAGAGAATATGTCCATTTTTAATAATGGCTTGTACATTATACTTAGAGGAATTTTGCTTTGCTTTTTGCTGACAAAAAAAAAAAACCTGCTTACTAGTGCCTGCAGTCCAGCATTGCCTTCCTGCAGTTGGCTCACTACTGTGGGCATCACCATCTTGATTGTGGGAGCCGGCTGTGGCTTCCTGAGAAACCATAGCCGGTGTTCTGTCAGAATACTGCTACCTATCAGATTCTGCTACCGGAAGTGATGTATTGACTAGAAAAACTTGCTGTGCATGCACCATGCGTTCCAACATGGCCGCTATGCATTTCAATAGGTTTCCTAATGTGAGAGAACACGAAGCATAGGCGGACATCTTCTTACACCCATGCAAGTCTTGAATTTTACATTTATTTTAGCAGTAAACTCACCTTATATACTGAAATAGACTATTTCACTGCGACCGAGTATATAATCAGTTTGTCGTTGAGCAGTGCGTGGTGTACCAAGATGGATGTCGCCACCTTCTACCTGCAGGTTTCTCGCTATACTTACTAGAATAGAATAATATTACAAATGTAATACTGTGATTCAGTATATAAGGTGAGTTTGCTGCTGTAAAATTCAGGACTTGCGTGGGTGTAAAAAGATGTCCGCCTCTGCTTCTTGTTCTGTCACATTAGGAAACCTATTGGAATGCATAGCGGCCATGTTGGAACTCATGGCGCATGCGCAGTAAGTTGTTCTAGTCCGTACATCACTTCCGATAGGAGAATCTGATAGGTAGCACTATTCTGACAGAACACGACATCCCAATGCTCATGCGCAGAGCTTTGTGACTAGTCCTGCAGCCTTCTGGGACGTGTAACCTGTCCCAGGAGGCTTTAGGAAAGGAAGGGGCAAGGGGTATCATCTTCACCTTGGCAAGGATTGCGGAAGTGGGAGTGGGTACAGATAAAAAAACGGTACTTCCCTCCAAAAAAAACTGTTAACTCAGTTCCTCCAGGCTGAGGGATGAACCAGCTGGACTTTACTTCTTGAGTGAAGTTCCGCTTTAATTATGCAACAACCACTGGTAATATGTATAAAGTATTCACTGTAAAAAAAAAAAAAAAAAGGTGGCATCCTGCATAGTAATATTTTGTTCTATTATACATCAAAACATTTATATGTACAGTAATATCAATGTTTGACTATAGCCACAGCATTGAGTTAAAGCATAAGGCTAGCAACTGGGATGGGATGGGCACATACCAGGATAAGAAAGCACTAAGTAACTAAAAATTACACATGGGTTCTAACCCTAAAGAAAAGTAGCTGCAACTAGAGCTGCACGATTCTGGCCAAAATGAGAATCACGATTTTTTAGCTTGGAATAAAGATCACGATTCTCTGTGTAACAAAAAAAATATTGGGATAACTTTACTGTTACGTTTTTTTTTTTTATTCATTAAAGTCTATTAATTGCGTTTGAAAGACTGCTGCGCAAATACAGTGTGACATAAAATTTTACAACAATCGCCATTTTATTCTGTAGGGTCTCTGCTAAAAAAATATATAAAATGTTTGGGGGTTCAAAGTACTTTTCTAGCAAAAAAAACTGATTGTAACTTGCAAGCAACAAGTGTCAAAAAAAGGTCTAGTCTTTAAGAGGTTAAACTTCCTTTCTCCCTGGCAGAGGGAAGGGAAAGATACAATGTAATCATTTTGTTTATAGTTACTGGCAGACTTATGCTGATAGGCGTTTGCGGGACGGGAGGCTTTTTTTTTTTTTTTTTTCCACAGCTGTTCTCACTGCTCCCTATGCAAAGAATCGAGCATATGTCAGGTTTAGATCGTCAGGGGGGGTGAATCGAGATCGCGATTTTCATACAATTAATCGTGCAGCTCTAGCTGCAACGCTCCAAAAGCAAATCGGCCGAGGGGCGTGGTGATGTCACGTCTGGTCCCATCCAACGTGTTTCGTCATACGTTTGGGGTTGTTTATTATTTTTTATAATAAATTGAGATATTTTTAGACTGTATTACGCTATGTCTGTTTGTATTTATTTTATGCCCATTGGAACCTGCCTTTTTTTACCTGGAAACCTACCTGATTGAACGATCTTGATTTGCTTTTGGAATGCTGCATCTACTTTTTTCTCCTTGGAGTTTACATGCTCAATTATTTTATTCATCATGTGAGTGCACATTTTTTATAATAAATGAAGTTATTTTTAGACTGTATTACGCTATGTACGTTTGTATTTATTTCATGCCCATTTGGAACCTGCCTTTTTTACCTAGAAACCTACCTGATTGAACGATCTTGATGGTCTATACCTGGTGGGTCATATCCCCCATAAGTGCTATAGGCTTTCCATTAATTTGGAAGCCATTACACTCTGGTAAGCGGCCATTCTCTTATCACATTTTGGTGGTGTCTTTTTCTATCAAGCTTTGGGAAGATCGACTCTCATTTCCATGCTGGGATTTGTGGTTCCTCTCTTTAAGAACGTGCTGGTTCTATCACTGGACATTTCTTTATTCATTTTTTATGGACACTTTTATGGACTTTACATATATTTTGATATATTATAAGCTTGTCACTTATGTTATTCACTAGGAGTGTATGATCACACATTTTTCACATGAGTTATGTAATTTGTCATTAACCACTAGCGCTACATGTATTATTTGTAAGTCCACCTTTTACAGAAAAATAATAAATGCACGTTAAAGAAAAATAAATGTTTTCAGGAAAAAATGTGCATTTAATATTTTTTGGATAGGAGCCCAGCATTTACACCGGTGCTTTTACACAAAAGTATTAATTTTCTTTTAAAAGCACAGAGTTCATGATCTGGGCCTTCCTGCAGACCCCCTAGCTATCTGATTCTCATTTTGAAACATTTGAAGCGTAACTCCACTTTTGTTGAGAAAAAAACATTCCCCTCTGGGTGATCTCTGTACATTGCAGGGATTTTAACAAACTTTGTTGCAGATTCCTACCTTTTGTTATTCGGAAGAAATCACTGTTTGTTCCTCTGTGCTGAGTGGGTCAAATGGGAGTGGTTTCATAATTCTCTATCAGCTGTGGCAGCTGCAGGGCTCTAATGAGGAAAGCTGCAGGGTCTGCATCCCTTAGACGTGTTCCTATTGGGAGTATCTCACCAAAAATGACATTTTTGTTGCAGGGGATGCCAGAAATCTGACTTGTATCTTAGGGAGACTTCTGGGAAACGTTGGTGAGCCAATCACACAAGCAGGAAATGATGTTTCTGGGGTGTGGTCAGTAAACATTTTGTGTACAGAACAGCTCCAGGTAGCCATATTGCATTGCATTTTCAGAAAATACAGCAGCTGCAGATTGAAAAAGAAAGGTAATATTTAATAACATTTAATAACAATATGATTTGTGTCACAATTGTATACGCTATAATATTTTTTCTTTATTTGCTGATTTTTTTTTTCCCCACGAAAGTGCAGTTACACTTTTAGCAGTGCATAGGCAAAGGCAGTATTTGTAAATTAGAAGAAATAAGGATTGCTTAAAATATATGCAGTACATGTAGAATTCTTCTTTTATAATGAATGACTATATTGGTGTTATTTCTCCATGACAGCTGCATTGCATGTTTTTCTTCTGATTCCTAAGCATTGTTAATCTAGTGTCAGTAATACTTGCAAAGTCTTTAGTTTGGTGGGGACGTTGGCGTTTGATTTGACAGCTGTTTATCCTGTTACTCTGCTGTACAATACAGTCTTGCCAATTACACATTTTCTTCTTTTGTTAACAATCTGCAATGACTTCATGGTAATCCTTGCAAATATAAATTCCACTCATAGATCATTTTAAAGTAAGGGGATTTGGTTCAAAATGCTCAGTGCAACTCACTTTGATGATCCAGTTTACAGTTACATTTTTAATATGCTATTGTCGTCTATAGCTTTTGTGTGAGAATATGGGAAAAATAGAGCTGAATTAGCCCCCTTTTCTTTATGGGATGGCGGCAGGAGCAGTTAGAAATCAATCCTTTTTTTTTTTCTCTTATTATTTTTTTTTAGGTTTTATTCTTTCAGTTTCTATCAGCCTGAGCCTCTACTTGCTTTTTCAATTCGAGACTGAGGAGGAGTGAACGTGGTATTGCCCGCTTCTTGTACTTATCTCATTCACGGTCATGGCTTCTTTGACTAACAGGAATCACCTGAAAATCGTATCGTGGAACGTTAAGGGTCTTCGGTCTCTAAGTAAGCGAATGCAGGTACTTAGACACCTTAAACGTCTGCGGACAGATGTAGCTCTCCTTCAAGAGACCCATCTCTCCTCAGACGATCTCGACCGCCTACGCAAACTGTGGGTGGGTACAGTATATGGCTCCTCTGCTATAGGACGGAAAGCTGGAGTGGCCATTTTGGTACATAAAGATCTACAATTTAATCTTAAACAAATTCGGGCAGACACTGAGGGTCGTAAATTTACTATTTGAACTCACTCTTAAGTCGGGTGATTTGGCAATTACAAATATTTATGCACCTAATTCCCCCATTTTTTTCAGGATATGACATCATGGATACTACAGGTATCGAATACTTTACATCTAGTTGGTGGGGACTTCAATTTGGTCATGCATTCATTAGAAGACCGTACAATTCCCGATTCTAAGATTTCCCACACTCTATCACGATCTATCCTGGATTCAACGCCATTAGCTCGACATATTTCATCGGCTAATCTTACAGATGTGTGGCGTATTACGCATCCTATTGACCGTTAAATTTACTTTTTTTTTATCTCCACATCAGTCCTTTTCACGTATCGATTATTTCTTTGCGTCACCAGCTCTCACTTCATTACTCCGAGACCCGGTTATTCATGACATGACTATTTCGGACCATTGTCCTATAGCAATATCTCTCCCTTTCACCAAAATTCCTACATCAACGCCCATATGGCGTTTTCCATCTTTCCTAAAAGATAATGAGGATTTTATACACACGATGCGATCGTTGTGGAAGGAATATTCCTCGCACAATGTTTCGTATCTCACCTCTGATCCCAACTTATTTTGGGAAGCAGGTAAAGCCTTTTTAAGGGGCAAGATTATATCCTATACCTCTCAATATAAAAAACATGCACGACAACAGTGCCTAAAGACAAGCCAAGATTTACGACACGCCCAAGAGAACCCAAGAATGACATTAAATCGCACTCCTTCTACCATTAAAAACTGGCAGTGTGCGAAAAACTCCTTTGATTTGTGGGCTGCACAGCAAGAAGCGTTCAGGTCGTCATACTATTCCCTACACTATCATAAATTTGGAAATAAAGCTGGCAAACTCCTTGCTAAAAGGTGTTCGGATACTCATTGTCCGACATGTATAACAGCCCTCAAATCAAAAGATGGCACCCTTGTTTTATCACCGACTGAGGTCAGTAGGATGCTGGTAGAGTATTATACTGCATTGTACTCTACTGACCCTACTGATCTCGATACTGCGCAGACTTTACTAGCGAAAATACGCCTGCCTACACTTACATCGGCGGATATAAAAAGCTTAAATTCTCCCATTTCATTGGAAGAGATTCGACTTACTATCAAAGCTCTTCCATCAGCTAAAGCCCCTGGTCCAGATGGTTACTCAGCTGATTTCTACAAGCTTACTAACGATTTTATATCGTCCACTCTTCTCCCCGTTTTCCAATTAATGTGGTCGGGGGGTCCTTATCTCCCTACGGGATCACTCGCTCACATTAAACTCATCCCCAAGAAAGGGAAAGACTCACTTCTGCCCGGATCATATCGTCCGATATCTCTGATAAACGTGGACGCAAAAATTCTTTCAAAGATAGTTGCTTCACGTCTTGCTGGTCTTCTTCCGTCACTTTTGCTTCCTGCTCAGTCAGGATTTGTCACGGGCCGCTCAGCGACGCTTAATATCCGCAGGGTGCTTCTGGCACTTGAACATGCTAGAAGAAATCCTCAAATAGATGCAGCCATTATAACGATAGACGCTGAAAAGGCCTTTGACAACATTAGTTTCAACTGGCTTTTTAAACTTATGGAAATATTTGGCTTTTCTGGCTCTATTCTCCTGTTTCTTCAACAAATGTATAAATCCCCGACTGCTAAGCTCTCTACGCTAGATTTCACTTTGGATACTATCCACTTAACGAAAGGGACACGCCAAGGCTGCCCTCTTTCCCCTATTCTTTTTAATTTGGCCCTTGAGCCTTTATCTAGACTTCTTAATTCTCCAGAGGGTATTAGCGGAATTCCTGTCGGGAACCAAACCTTAAAATCTGCTTTATTTGCGGACGATATTTTGATATTTTCGTCTAATCCTCTTAATGATTTCTTAATTCTTAAAGAAATGTTTGCGACCTTCCGTCTCTCTGCTCGGGTTTTCGGATAAATTTTGATAAAAGTGAGGTATTAGATCTACATCCTCAACTGTCCGCCCACTGGCGTAGACTATCCCCATTTGCTATGGCGCCACAATATATAACGTACCTTGGCATTCGCATAGGAAGGGACCCCTAATTTTTATACACCCTTAACTTTCCACCACTCATTTGTAAAATTGTCTCTGAGTTGCAGACCTGGGCGACCCTCCCTCTCTCACTCTTCGGGAGATGTCATTTATTTAAGATGGTATCTTTTCCGCGTCTTATATATCTATTACAGACACTTCCTTTACTCTTGAAGCACTCGGATGTGCAGAGAATAAATAAAGCATTGAACATTTTTTTATGGGCTTCTAAAAAAACCTCGTATTAGTTTAAGAAAGGGGGGGATAGGTCTCCCGGATATTCGCCTTTATAATTTATCATGCTTATTAAGACAGGGTCTTGATTGGTTCACAGGAACATCACAATATTCTAATTTCGAGCTTGAAGAAGCGCTGGTATTTCCATATACCCCGCCAGCCATCCTCTACTCCTCTCTCAGGGCGCTACCACCCCATCTTAAAAACAATATTGTCATCAGAGATACAGTGGTGACATGGAGGGAGGTGCGAAGGATGGTGGGCTTGCCCTCCAGTATCTCTAGCTACCTTACTATTCAAGGCAATCCCATGTTGATTCCCTCTACTACACAAGCAGCCTTCAGACAGTGGGCAATTTTGGGACTAACTAAAGCCTCATCGCTTTATGACAAAATTACCAACCATTTCAAATCTTTTCAAGTGCTGAGACAGGAATTTAATCTGCCCTCTTCTCATTACTTTTTCTACCTACAAACTACTTCCTTTTTGCGGACTTGCTGCAGATATGGAACAAATCCATTTAAACCTTCCTTTATCAACGTAGTGCTTCATCAAAAAGAATATTCTATTTCTATTTTATATAAGCATTTAGTGTCTCATTCGTTGAGTAGGATTCAACAGGTATTATTCTAGAAATGGTCTCACATTCTGGGGGATGAAACATTACCGGAAAAGCTTCTTAAGAGCTATAAAAGAATACACTCTATTATCATTTCTGAAAATTGGCGGGAAACTCATTTTAGAATAATGCATCGGGCTTACTATCCTTTTCGACATTGCCTAGTTGATCCTACCCAAGCGCAATGTCCGTGGTGTAAAGTCACACGGCCTACGCTTTTACATCGACTCTGGGAATGTCCTCATATCAGCAATTTTTGGGACAGCGTGTTTGGTTATATTTTTCTTATTTCGGGTATGGGTGTACCTAAGACTCCTACTACCTGCCTTTTTAACTGCATATCCTTTTCTTCACAATGGACCCACCTCTGCCTCTTGGCAGCACGCAGAACGATTATGGCTAACTGGATTACCTCCACCCCACCAAATCTCTCACAGGTCCAACAATCTGTGCTGTCTCTATGCCAACTGGAAAGACTTGACGTTATGCTTTCCAACTCACGTACTACCCCGAGATTTCTTACCAGATGGAGATCATTTCTGGAATATACATTTTCAGAAGAGAGCTTGACAGATATGATACGACCTTTTAGATTCACTGAATGTTATTCTTCTAGGGACACGGCCGATTTTTTTTTGGCAACATAAGGGTTGCATACTAGATAGGCTCAGGCTGAATCTTGAATCTCCAATCCCCCCCCCCCCCTTTTTCTTCTGGGTTTTATTTTTCCTTCTTTTTCGTGTTTTTATTTTATAATTATTTTTTTTTCTGTTCTTCTCCTTTTTTTCTTCGTTGTCTATTTATACAAAGCCTTGGAGTGTTTGACCCAAGTAATTGGCTGCATTAACACTGCTTTATATTTTTTGTCTTATTTTGTATGTAAAAAGGAAAATAAAAATGTATATATAGAAATCAATATGACCTTTTATTAACCTTTATTTAAGTATAATGCTGGTCATGCACGCACAGAATTTCGGCCGAAAATGGTTGTTTTAGGAAAGATCGTTCGAAAATCTGGCCGTTAGTGAACACAAGTTTACCGATGATTTCGATCATGTGCCCGGCTAATGTCGATGGATCCATAGCGAAAACTTTTATCGTTTCTACAAAAGTTTTTACGTGTATGGTAAAATTGAAACGAAAATAATATTCTGACTCATATTGTGCATGTTATTGAACGATCATTATGATCATGAAAACGATTATGTAAAAGAGTTTATTCTGTAAGTTAGTGGCCAACTCGATTTCGACCGACGAATAATCGTTCAGTCTGAAAACTGACGAAATTCTGTGCGTCTTTGGCCAGCATTAGGCTATCCCTGAGGTAAGGGTCGTTTGACCTTTTTTCTCTGGGGTCATTCAGCCTTCTTTCCCACCCATTTCTAGCTTGTATCTGGGTATTTTTTCAAACAGCTGTAGCCTTCCTGCCCAAATGAAGCCTGTTTCTGGGGAGATTTTGGCGTGAGCCCCGCTTTCCCGCTCAAATCTCCTGCCTAGATAGCTCAGCCAGTCCCATCCAGTTCTTTTTAGGGCTATTTAAGGAGAACCCCCAGCGGCTCTGACTCACCTGCCTCAAGAAAACGGAGCTGTGGTGTTCCCCTCCCTCACTCCCTCCCCCTTATTCTTTGGTTGTTGTGGCCAGTTATTAATTTTTGGTTAAAATGTCGCCTTTGTGTAATGCTTAAGTGGACGTTGATGGTTTTTCTTTTCAAGTTGAAGTTTTGGTTGGATAAATTTATTTGAATTTCATGTTGTATAATTTCAACCTTCGCTGTAGTGGCTAGGTTGTTTTAAAAGTGTTGTGTTGTAAAATTTTGAAATAAAGTATTTTATTTACGTTTATTATACCAATAATAAAACGGCCGTGGCCTATTTATTCCAATCCATTGTCGTGTTTGTGTTTATTAATTTAGATAAGCTAATTCAGGTATAGTTATTTATACCACATCCTGCCTGCAATCCCATATGAACCTTCAGATTGCAGCCACGTTTATCCAGATCTTAAAAACTCTTACATAGGTAATGTAACACAAGATGGACATATGACAAAATTTCACGTGTCAAGTCAAACAGCACATTTTGGACTTAATTCACTGAAGAATATCTCATGAGATAATTGAATCACATGAAACATTTTTTCCAATTATCTCATGAGATAATGAAAATGTTAGTTCACGATCACCTTATGAGGTATTTAGGCCTAATGCATACTGAATGTTTTTACGGCTGCTGTTTTTCGCGTCAGACGTTTTTCTACAGCTTTCTACTGCCATGTTGATAACATCCAGTGTGCATGGGGCCTCAAGAGGAGTTTTTCAGCTGTAAAAACCCTCGAACTCTGATAAAAGCTGAAAAACACTGAAATTTGCCAAAAAGCGTTTTAAGCCATAAGCTCTTGTGGAAGTATAGTTTTGTTTAAAAAAAAAAAAAGCATAAACCGCTTCTGCTAAAAAAAAAAAAACTGAAAACGATACTGCAAAAATGCTGCAAAACTCATTCCACAGCCACAGCTCTCTATAGCTAAGCAGCCACTCCGCTGTTATTACAAGCAGCGGGAGGGGACGCCTCTCGTCGCCTTCCGCGGCTTGCCCGAGCTCTCCCATCCCATTGGGAGACCTGAGCCACCAGCTGCCACATCCCCCAGGGACCTGAACAAAGCCAGAATTGGCTTTGATCAGGTCTCCGATGTAGTAACCCGGAAGTGACATCACGGCTTTACTTCCAGTGTACTCGGCAGCCAATGGCGCCAGTTTTAAAAAGTTCAGAGGAGGGGTTTGGGGTCTTTTATACCCCAGATCCCTCAATAAAGAGTACTTGCCACTGCCTATTACTGTCACAAGGGATGTTTAAATAAGTATTGGTCAAGGCATGAGGTTTTGAATGAATGTAAAAATATTATAGCTATTTTGGAGTAGCCTCTACTTTTTTGGACCAGTTTCTCGACAGTAATGCATAGGAACCTAAATATGGAAACACACAGAATCTTTGGGGTTGATTTAAGTAAAGTATTACTAAAGGCACAAATGTTTTTTTCTCTTTCGTTCATTAACAAAGGCAGCTCCTGATCTTCATAAACATTGGTTTATATGGCTCCCTACAGGAGTAGGACACTAGGCAGAAAGAATGTCTGGCTACGCCTATGGGCAGTTCCAGGGGATATACTCCCTCTCTCTGCTATAGGTACTCAGTTTTTTTCTGCTTAGTCAGGAGTAAGGACCTAGTTCCTTGCTGGGATCTCTGGTCCTGACAAATTATTATTTATAGATGGAACATTTTCTCCTGTTTTTTTCCTGTGAGATCTACAATCAACATGCCAGACTGGGCTGGATAATCTAGACCATGGGTGTCCAACCTTTTGGCTTCTCTGGGCCACAGGGAAAATGTAATGTCCTTATTCATACATGTATGAACAAGGACATGACATATTATGAAAAAACACAACTAGTTATTAAAAAGCATATTGCAACAATTTACACACGCTAATGCACATACCTTTTCTACTTATTTTGAAGACTGCTGGCGGTTACTGCAGGTGTGGTTACTGCTGGCGGGTACTGCTGGTGGGTAATGCTGGAGTTTACTGCTGGCGGGTAATGCTGGTGGTTACCGCTGGTGGGTAGTGCTGGTGGTTACTGCTGGCGGGTACTGCTGGCAGTTACTGCTGGTGAGTAATGCTGGCGGGTAGTGCTGGCCGTAACTGCTGGCAGGTAGTGCTGGCGGTTACTGCTGGTGGGTAATGCTGGTGGTTACTGCTGGCAGGTAGTGCTGGTGGGTAATGCTGGCGGTTACTGATGTTTATTACTGCTGGCGGTTTCTGCCGGCAGTTACTGCTGGCGGGTAATGTTGGTGGGTACTGCTGAGAGAGAGAGAGAGGCCCAAGAGAGAGAGAAAGGGTTGATAGAGAGAGAGAGAAGGCTGAGCGAGAGAGGGAGGGCTGGGGGGGTAAGGGCTGACAGAGAGGGCTGAAAGAGGAAGGGGGAAGTGGGTGGCTTAGAGAAAGGGAGGGCTGAGAGGGGGGACAGAGAGGGAGGGGGCTGTGAGAGGGGGGAGGGGGCTGCGAGTGGGGAGCTGAGAGAGGGGGGCTGAGAGTGGGGGGGAGGGGGGCTGGGAGAGGGAGGGCTGAGAGAGGGCAGTGAGGGGGAGATGTGAGAGACCCCTAGCACTGTTCCTAGCTGCAGTCCCTCCCCATTGCCCCAGAGTGTCTGTTTGCAGATCTGCAGGCCAGGTCTGTGTATGATGACAGACAGTACCTTCCATGCCATGATGCCAGTCTGTCTTCTTGATTTTCTTCCACTTCCAGCAGCTCCCGCAGTAGTCTGCGCCTCCTGCCCCTCTTGTGTCACACCTTTGTGCCCCCGGTCAGCCTGTCCTCCGGCTCCAGGCCTCACATTAGAGAGCAAAGAGGAAGTTGGAGCAGTCCATGCTCTGGAAGAGCAGGATACGCTGCGCCTGCTCTTTCTCGTCTCTTCAGGGGGCCGGGGTCAAGGAGGAGGCAGTGCCATGGTGGAGCTGTTCTCCTGAGTCTCTGGCTCTCAGGCTGCCTGCACGGTGCTGATTGCTGCTGCGCCCCCACAGACAGCCGGGTAAAGGATGAGGTGCACTGCCTAGTGGACGGTGGCCCCTCCTTGGGACGGTCGGACCCTGGGTTCCTCTCCTTGCTGTAAGGAACCCCTCTTCATCTGTCCCCCACATCCTACCCCCCCTCCACTTATGCTGGGGCTGTTTAGGTGGTCTAGTCCACCTCCTGGTGTGGGTGGGGGCAGGGCACTATAATGGCGACGGGGGCGAGGGGATTGCGCGACCGGATGATCGGTTGTGCGGGGGGTTGTACCTGGTGGGGGCTCCTGCCAGGGCCCCCTGTCCTGCCTGGGTCTTTCCTTGAGGCCTAGGGATCCTTCCTAAGTCCCTAGGAGGCTTGTGCTGCTGCCCAGGGTCGCCGTTATGCTGTAGCCTTGTGTGCTCAATGGTGAGGAGCCCTGTGGGCGGTGATTTTTGCGGTGGGAGCCCCTCCTCACCCCCTGGTCCTTACTCCTGGATCTGTTCACTTCCTGATTGCCGCACGTGGAATGCAGATTATCCTGGTGGCTGCAAGTGCCTTTTTTCTGCTGGGTGGTGAGTCTGTTGGGGTCCTCTCCATCTCTGCTAAAGATCGCTTGGTGCTTTGTACTTGGCGACTGGGTGGTCCTGCCACCACGGTGGGAATTGTCCCTTTGCTGTGTTTTACACTAGTCTAGTGGCTAATTATCTGCTAGGATTGCTTTTACATGAAAGCTGACTGCTGGCTGTAAAAAACAATACCAAAAAGTGTGTGTTATGCCCACCATTAGACCTCCCAGCATCCACCCACTAATGATGGGCATACAGGCAATGTTCTTTTTTTAGAACATAGCAGATTCCTCCATTCGCATCGATTGATGTGAATAAAGAAATCTCTGCCAAGAAAAGTGTTAAAAAATATATAGCGAAGCATAGGAGAGATCCGCCCTCTGTGTCCAGCCCATCCCCTATGCTTCGCCATATATGCTCTTTTTTTAACTGCGGTGGTGAAATCACCTCCTGCAGAGCTACAATCATTGATTACGTATATGGTGAGAGCAAACACTGTTTCTGTCAGAATAAACAAATCAGTGCTGTAGCTGATGGGCGTACCTGCAAAGCAAACAATGGTTAACAATAAAACACATTAACAATAAAACATTACAGTATAACAGCATATTATAAAGTACAGTAAAAGGAGAAAGAGTAGAAAATGTGAGTAAGATCAGAAAATTAACTCAATAAAACGAAAACTGTTTTTGACTTTTTTATTTTTTTTGTAACTTTTTTTTTTTTTTGTAACTGTAAATAAACTGTTCCAGGCTAGGGTCTCTCAAAATCGGATAGCCAACATCTTTCAAGACCCTGTGTGAAAAAGTGTGCCCTAGTCTGTGCTGTTCCCTATACTAATACTAATACTAGTGTGTGGTAGCGATGGAACCAGTCCCCAATGCAGAGACCAGGTTGGCCAAAACAAGAGAGGCAAAAATAACGGGTGTCACCCCTAATATTTGTGTTTCCTACAGACACGACATCTTCTTTGGGGTGCTCTTTGGGTAGGGGTACAAGGGAGGACATCTGGAAAATGCCTCTCAGGCAGCCGGCTCACTGCATCTGGATAGTGAATTTGGGCCACAGCACTTCCTGGATACAGAAGGGTTGTGATGATCTCTTCCTGGAATTTTAGGAAGGATCCACTTCTTCCTGACACTTTGTATAGCACATAAGCGTTCAGCAGAGCCAATTTAAAAAAGTATACAGACACTTTTTTGTACCATCATCTGGCCTTTTGGGCAACGAAGTATGGCGCCATCATCTGGTCGTGGAAGTCCACCCCCAACCCCCCCTGGTTAAGGATGTATTTGTGGACACAGAGGGGCCTCTCAATCTCAACAACACCAGTTGCCGTTGCAATTTGGACTGTCGTATCTTCGTGAATGGAGGACAGAATGAAAACATTCCTTGTGTCCAACTTCACTACAAGCAATTTATCAGACTTAAAGCAGACTCTCTCCCCCCCGTCTAAGTCGAGAATCTACAAGCCATTAGGGGAAGCCCCGGTGATTAGGTCGCACAGTGCCACATGCACCAATTCCAAAATCAAAAAGGTGTCTAAAAAGTGGCACACTTGTATAGAATTTGTCAACATATAAATGGTACCCCTTTCCGAATAAGGGTGACACCAAATCCCAAACAATCTTGCTACTGCTCCCTATATAGTCTGGGCAGTTGGGGGGCTCCACAGTGCTATCTTTTCCCTCGTAAACCCGGGAAACTACATGTATAGTCTGTTGCCCAGTTACAGAGCTTATACATCTTGACGCCATATCTGGCACGCTTGCTGGGGAGAAACTGAAAGCAAGGCGGCCAGAAAATGTAATCAGGGACTCATCAATGCAAACAGCTTGTTGGTGCGTATACAAAGCTGCAAACTTCTGGCTGAAGTTGTTTACAAGGGGCCGATTTTTGTGGAGCCGGTCGTATCCACGGTCACCCCCAGGACGACAGAGTTCATTTTCACACCTGTCATGCTCAGCAATGTGTAGGCCTCTTTACTCGTGTACTTGTGTTTAGACATTTTGGAAAATAAATTTATAGGTACCTAGTGTGACTCAGGTAAAAAAAAAAGCACCTGGTTGTTAAGGACTGTAAACCTCTAACAAAAAAATAAACTTCTAGTGCTAGCAGAGACCAGGCCTGACTCTGCTAACGCCGTGGTTTAGTGGGGTGTGTATTGAAGGTGACAGTCATCTGCTGATTCTGCACTTCTTGGGGGGGGGGGGGCTAAAGGCAGGTGCTGACAGGTGTCAGGGCTAATTCTGCTAACACTGCCTTTTGGGAACACTAAACTATTGGGGACGCTAGCATAGTTCTGATGGGATCAAATATATTGATCTGTTCAGACACTATACTAATAATGGAGGTGTTTAGTGTGTGTCACTGGCAATCAAAGGGTTAAAATTTTTCACTAAATATTAAAATTTAAATATTAAATTAAAATGTATTTCTAAATATGTGGCGGGCAATCTGACGCTGTCCTGAATTGATGCTAACTAACTGATGTCTCCTGTGACACTAATACAGTGATCAGAAAAACTACCACTAGCTACCTCTAATTGCCTCTCGCACTAACTGAAGTCACAAGTGACACTAATACAGTGATCAGTAATACTGTATATAGTGTACACTGTGACAGGGATTGAAAGGGTTAACGGGTGATCAGGGGATTAAATCTTTATTGGGGGATATATGGCGGGGACCCTAAACCTATCTGGGACTACCACTAACTACCTCTAACTGCCTCTCACACTATCTGAAGTCACAAGTGACACTAATGCAGTGATCAGTAAATTTTATCTGTACTGTATATAGTGTGCACTGTGAAAGGGTTACTTAGGGGTTGATCAGGGGGTAAATGTGTGCCTATGTGTACTGGTGTCAGTGTACTGCTTCTGTACTGACAGTAGATGTTATCTCCTTTCACATTGGAACAGAAAAGGACTCCAGGAGAGGAGATTACATCATATCCTGTGCCTGTGTTTACATTACACGGACACAGGACATTCTGAAATTGTCCTGAACCAATTTAGAACATCGGGGGGGGCGCGCGCCCCTCTAGCCCTGGGCACGACCGCCGTACAGGTACAGTGATTCGCCCAGCCAGCCTGCTGCATACACCATGGTACCCTAGGCAAAAACAACCATTTAACCCTTGCAGGGGAGGGATGGGTTCCCAATGTTTAACTCCTAAATTGATATTAAATCCCTATTTTAAGCATTTTCAACAGCTGATATAACCACTTACTAAGTATGCAATTCCCATGTGTTTAATTCTTACCTATGTTTTTGTTTAAGCTAGTGCCATTATCTCTGTCCCAGGTTTCCTGTGTAAGAGTGGTTCCCTTGTCTTTACACATCCTTTGGAGCCACCCTGGCATGCAGGCATTAGAATTGTGTCTCCTTACACCATATGCATCAAGAGAAACACACAGGGCTACTGATAAGGCAGTATAACCAGGCCTCCTGTACCTGGCTCAGGCCCCATCAGTTCAAAAGAGCAGGTGAGCAGGAGCAAGGGCGCTACTGCCTTATTGCTAACTCTTGTGGCTCCCACTGCAGCTCTTCTGGCTTCCCCTCCTTTTTCTTCCTCTGACTGCACTGCAGGAGAATTAGTATCTGTGTCCCCGCTCCCCTGCTGTCGGGCCCTCCCTGTGTGTCCTCCTTCCCTGCAGCACTGCCAGCTTCCCTCCTCTCCTGCCTGCAGATGCTGAGGGCACTCAGGTGGATATTTCAGGATGCAGAGTGGGGAGTGTGCGGTAAATATGTCCTATTTACCAGACCCTTCTTTTCCTGAATAAACACAGTGAGCGATTGCCACTGATCACTCACTTTGTTTACTATGCTTCAATTTGTGAATGAACTGGGAGTCTCAGAGAGCTTACCATTCATTCACTGTCCAGTGCAGTTGAGGCTGTCTGTTTACACCCCTGATATTTTACCAAAGGCCCCCTAATAGGGCATGATTTCTAACAGCAGCCCTGAAACATTGGGGTGAAAGTGGGGGGTGTCATGGTGCTCTTCTAATATCCCAAGGTGGTACAAGGAATGTGGGTGGATGGGAGGGGGGGGGGGGTTATGGGGCTGCGTGGGGGGGGAACAAAGTTTGGTACTGTAGGGAAGCTATAGTCCGCGGCAGCCGGCTGAAGCGTGGAGAAGCCCTGAGAGATGCAAGAAAGGAGAGAGCGGCGCCAGCTTAGTATAGTACAAGTTTATTTAACACTGTTAAAATTGGTGACTCACTGTCCGAGGTTGGGTGAGACCGGTACACAAAGACTGTTAGGGTCATCCATCTTCCTCTTCCAGGATAGTGGTCATAGGAGAAGGTGGTGAGGTTCCAGAGGTATAGCCGAACCGCTGTGGGGCTGCTAGTTGTCACTGGCCGCGGCGGAGCATGCACAACAGGGCTCCGGCTGCCGACTTCTGATCCCTGATGACATCACTTCCTGGCAGGAGAAAAATAGGGGTTGCACGCGTTCGGAGCATCCGTGCTCCTTCGTCAGGCGATGGGAGTGTCTCAGGTGGGGCAGGGAATTTATACCCTGTTGCCGGACTAATTGCAAAGACATCTGTCTGTGGGGGGGCGGAGCCAAAAGACTCTAAGAAAGTCATCTCAGTGAAAAAACACAATTGGGGATACATGTCTCTAGGAAATCCATAAAAGTACATAAAAATACATAAAAATACATGATGGTATTACATAAAAGAGGACTTATAAGAATAAATCCCATAAAAACAATACTGACATGGCCATGGGGAAAATAGATCGGTAATGTGTGTATACATCTACATGAAAAAACGGTATTGGAGGGAAAAAATAAAAATAGAAATAAATGTAAAGATAAAAAAAAAATATATAAAGATAAAAAAAAAAAAAAATTAAACATAAAAATAAAAATATATAAATAAACATAAAAAAAAACATGAAAATAAAAGTAAAAATAAAATAAAGATAAAAATAAAAATAAATATAAAAATGAAAATGAGAATAGAATACACATATACATATACATACATATACACACATACACATATAAATTTATATATATATATATATATATATATATATATAAAAATATTGATGGAAAAAAAAATATATATATATGTCACTGATAGGGAATGATGTGTGAATGTATGAGGTGTCACAAGTATATGTGCAATATTTTAGAGTGTGATATTGATTTCTAATCCCTCGTTTAGGCCTCCTGGCGCTAGAGTGTCCAGGGTATAAATCCAGTAGTTTTCTCTGGTGCACAGTCGCTTGAACCATTCAGCAGGGGGAAAGTGTGCAGGGATGGCTTCCAATACCCACACTTTGAGTCCATCGGAGCTCTTGGGATGATACTCAGTAAAGTGTCGGGGGACGCTATGTTTATCGGAACCTGTTTCAACAAGGTTCCGATGCTCTCCAAAGTGTTTGCGTAAGGTCCGTATAGTACGGCCTACATAAAGTAGGTTGCAGGGGCACACGAGGCAATAGATGACATATTCCGTCGAACAAGTGTAGAAGTCAGTGAGGTGATGGGTTTTTCCATTGTTTGTGAATTCCTTTAGACTGTGTCTCACATGTTTGCATGTTAAGCACCTGGTCTTACAACATTTGTACATTCCCTTGATTTGGAGAAAGGAGGTGAGTGATGAGTTAGTTTTTGGTCTAATGGAGCGGACCTGGCTTGGTGCTATTAGAGTTTTGAGGTTTTTTGCGCGCCTGTATGAAAAACGGGGGCGCTCGGTGAGGTCTGCACGTAGGTAAGTGTCTTCCTTTAGGATTGCCCAATGTTTATGGAAAATGCGTTCCATGTGCTTGAATTTACTGTGAAACTGGGTAGTGAATCGTGCAGAGGTGGGATGATTGTTTATTTTCCTTGTATACTCTGCTCTACTTTTCTTTAAATCTTCATGCAGGTAGTGGTCAGAGGCTTTTGTTATGAGTTCTTCAGGATAACCCTTTTCAAGAAATTTCTGTTTGAGTAGTGTTCCATGGTGGAGATATGTTTGGGACTGAGTGCAATTGTGTTTAAGGCGGCAATATTGGCTCTTTGGTATGTTCTGAATCCATCTGGGGTGGTGACAGCTATTGTAGTGCAGGTATGAATTTCCAGCGGTGGGTTTGACATAATTCTGAGCACTGATTGTATTATCATGATGGTATAACTCGAGGTCCAAGAAAGTGAGTTTTTCGGCATCTGAGACTGATGTGAAGGAAAGCCCCATCTGGTTGTTATTGCAGTGTTCGAGAAATGGTGGTATGAGGGAGGCAGGGCCATCCCAGATGATAACTATATCGTCGATATATCGACCGAAGAAGATGAGATGAGAAGCAAAGGGATTGTTGTGCCAAATGTATTGCTGCTCCCAGTAGCCCATAGTTAAGTTGGCGTAACTGGGGGCAAAATTGGCCCCCATGGCTGTGCCTTTGATTTGGGTGTAGAACTCGCCATTAAACTCGAAGTAATTGTGGGTGAGACAATATTCTATGAGATCCAGGAGAAAGTGTGTTTGCCGGGGATTGAGTGCAGATTCATCATTCAAGAAGAAACGTACGGCCTGAAGTCCAATGTGATGTGGTATAGATGTATAGAGAGAGACTACGTCCAAAGATAGCCAGAGATATGATGGTTGCCATGGGTAAGAGGATAATAGGTCCAGTAGATTGATGCCATCCTTAAAATATGACGGAAGTTGTTGGACTATCGGTTGAAGGAAATGGTCGATATAGATGAAAAAATAACTGGAGACACTCTCCATGGCTGCAATGATGGGTCTGCCCGGGGGATGAAGGGGATCTTTATGGATCTTGGGGAGATGATAAAAATATGGCCTATGGTAAAAGTCATGTTTGAGAAATGACACTTCTGTGGAGGTGATGACATTGTCCTGTGCCGCTTTTTCAATGAGGGAATGAGCTTCCACTTTGAATTCGGGCAAGGGGTCACTGGTGAGTTTTAAGTAGGTGGAGCTATCGGACAGAAGCCTGATGGATTCTTTAATGTAGTCAGCTTTATTTTGAACGACCAGGCTACCACCTTTATCCGCTGATTTTATGATGATATTTGGGTTTTTCATGAGTTCCTTTAAAGCCGATTTTTCCATAGGTGTTAGATTGGAGGCAGGGTGTGTTTGGTCATGGGATGATTGGCACATGCGGCGTATATCAGCGTGGACCACTTGGTAGAAGCTTTGGATGTACGGACCTTTAGCAAATGTGGGGTAAAAAACTGATTTGGGCCGAAACGTAGTATGCTGTATGGGTGGGGAACCAGGTAGGTTTTGAGAAAGAATGGAGACGTAATCATCAGTATCGCAAGTGTATAGATCTTCTAAATTCTCTAGAGCCTGTAGTTCTTGTGTATTGAAATGATAGTTCTGTTCAGTGGTGGGAGAACTGTCAATATCATCTATATTGGGTATTGGTGATTCCTTTGTACTGTTTTTGTTTTTGTTAGCTTGAATATGGAAGAAGCGTTGCACCGTAAGGTTCCGTATGAATCTGTTCAGATCTAAGAAAAGGGTGAATGGATTGGGAGCAGCTGTAGGCACAAAAGTGAGTCCTCGGGCTAAGAGGGATTCTTCAGATGTGGAGAGGGGGTCTTTGGAGAGGTTGAAGATTTTCATAGTCTGCGTGACTTTTCTGGTCTGTCAGTGTCTACGTTTTCCCCCTCTTCTACCTCTGCGATGAATTTTCTTTTTGAGCAGGGTAGGGGGGTTTGTACTAAAAAAGACTGGGGGGAAGAGGGAGCTGGTAAGCTTATAGGGGGTGTGTTGGGTGTAGCATTAGGGGGCTCCTGTGATTGGGGAACCGAGTTCACTCCTGTGGTAGGAGGGTCAGTGGTTAATACATGGTATTGCGTGTCCTCTGTTCCTGAGCTGGTTTGGTTGGATGGGCCGGGTTCAGATGTATGGTGTTGTTGAGCTGTGGGCATGATATGCTGTTGCCCAGTATTGTCAAGTGGATGGGGTGTGCTGGAATCTATTTTTGATCTGGTAGCCTTTTTGCTCCTTTGGCGAGGGACTTCTGCTTGACCACTGCATGGTGTAGAGCAAGGTTGGGACGGAATAAGGGGTTTAGGGGGGTCCTTTCCACGTGGTGGTAGGTTGCTGGAAGAACAATTGGTCTGTTTTGATGATGCACGTACCCTCTTGAGTAGCGAGGGTGTGGGAACAGGGCGACAGTCCATGAGGGGGACTGGGCCTATAGCGGTGGTGGATGGGAGGGAAGATTGTGTGGATTTCCGGCTGACAGGGCGACAGTCCATGAGAGGGACTGGGCCTGTGGCAGTAGTGAGAGGGGGGGGACTGTGTGGATTTCCAATTGAAAACTTTTTTCTGAGCATAGTCATCTACATCCCTTCGTATTTTCTGCAATTTGTTTCGAAGGAGGGAATCTTCTAGAAATTTTGTGTTTAATTTAAGTTTTCTGAGCCAAGAAGATGGAAATGGAGAAAAGTCTTTTTGGAGGGAAGAAATTAGTGTTGAGTTTTGGAGATGAAGGAATGGTATTGGGCTTCTCTCTGTGTGATAATAATGGACATCCATTTACGTGTGCAGAATTCTGATATGTGGAACCATTCTCGATCCAATTCTTCACTCAAGAATGGACAATTTTTTAGGACCCTAAGGCCTCTAGGGGTGATGTGGTTATTGAGATATTCTTGAAGGAAGAACCTATCCCACCATTGCATATTGGCCTTATGAAGAAGGTCTTCTATTTTGCAAAATTTTGCACATAATAGGCGATATTGGGGTCTGGGGATGGAGGCCCGATTTTGAAAAAAAGTCGATGGGAAAAGCATGTATAGTTCGTCAAGTATAGTGTACTTGGCGGACTCTATGTGTTCAATGATATCCATGTTGGGAAGAAAAAAAAAAGAAAAAAAAAAAACCACACACCAAAAAAAATAAAAAAAAAAAAAACAAAAAAAAAAAAAGAAATAAAAAAAACCACACACCAAAAAAAAAAAAAAGGAAAAAAAAAAAAAGGGGGGGGGGGGAAGGGAAGGAAGGAAGGGACACACGAACTCAGGGGAGGAGAAGGAAAAGGTAGTGAAGACTGGTATAAATTTTACTATGTAAGAGATGGTGGTGAGATACTGGAAGTGATCTCTGATAGTACCTTACATAAAAACAAGATATATCTCATACATAAAGCATACAACATATGAATATACACACATATATACATATGGTGAAAAGTAAGGAAATAAAAGCAATACCATGTGGGATAATGCATGAATATATATAAATGATATTGCAAAAGAGACTGAGCAATAATGCAAAAAGGGGACTGAGATGAATATACTCCGTTGCTGTAAGCTTTGTTTAAAAACTGTCACTTGAAGAAAAACAAATTGTTTTTATGAAAGAAATCACGGCATGAAGTTTTCATGTGCCAATATTATAAAATGTCATAAAAAGGTGAAACATCCAATAGTTCAAGAGAAATGGGTTGGGAGAGGGAAAGGGAGGGGGTGGGAGATCACTGGTATACAGGTGTACCAATAGGATTAGAGGCAGCTCATGAAAGTTCTCCTGGAAGCACAGACATGAAAGTGGGGGGTGTCATGGCGCTCTTCTAATATCCCAAGGTGGTACAAGGAATGTGGGTGGATGGGAGGGGGGGGGGGTTATGGGGCTGCGTGGGGGGGGAACAAAGTTTGGTACTGTAGGGAAGCTATAGTCCGCGGCAGCCGGCTGAAGCGTGGAGAAGCCCTGAGAGATGCAAGAAAGGAGAGAGCGGCGCCAGCTTAGTATAGTACAAGTTTATTTAACACTGTTAAAATTGGTGACTCACTGTCCGAGGTTGGGTGAGACCAGTACGTTTTATTTTTATCTTTATTTTATTTTTACTTTTATTTTCATGTTTATTTTTATGTTTATTTATATATTTTTATTTTTATGTTTAATTTTTTTTTTTATCTTTATATATTTTTTTTTATCTTTACATTTATTTCTATTTTTATTTTTTCCCTCCAATACCGTTTTTTCATGTAGATGTATACACACATTACCGATCTATTTTCCCCATGGCCATGTCAGTATTGTTTTTATGGGATTTATTCTTATAAGTCCTCTTTTATGTAATACCATCATGTATTTTTATGTATTTTTATGTACTTTTATGGATTTCCTAGAGACATGTATCCCCAATTGTGTTTTTACTGAGATGACTTTCTTAGAGTCTTTTGGCTCCGCCCCCCCCCCACAGACAGATGTCTTTGCAATTAGTCCGGCAACAGGGTATAAATTCCCTGCCCCACCTGAGACACTCCCATCGCCTGACGAAGGAGCACGGATGCTCCGAACGCGTGCAACCCCTATTTTTCTCCTGCCAGGAAGTGATGTCATCAGGGATCAGAAGTCGGCAGCCGGAGCCCTGTTGTGCATGCTCCGCCGCGGCCAGTGACAACTAGCAGCCCCACAGCGGCTCGGCTATACCTCTGGAACCTCACCACCTTCTCCTATGACCACTATCCTGGAAGAGGAAGATGGATGACCCTAACAGTCTTTGTGTACCGGTCTCACCCAACCTCGGACAGTGAGTCACCAATTTTAACAGTGTTAAATAAACTTGTACTATACTAAGCTGGCGCCGCTCTCTCCTTTCCTGAAACATTGGGGGACTTCTTCCCCTAATTAAGTCACGTGGGACGCAGCAAGATGAGATTGAGCGATAGGCAAACCGGAAGTGTCGCCGGAGGACCAGCTCGCTGCTCTTTGATGTTCTTTCTTGTTTACTGCTTAGCAAGTGAGTGTTTTTAGTTGTGTTTTTACTTAATGAAATTGGGGAAACAATAATACACTATGTGGAGCTTTCTTCCCTTTACGTAACACTTTTTAATTGAGGAGATATCCGGACCACCACAGATGGGATATCACCCATTCCAGAGAGTCATCAGTTGAGGCCGATTTAGGAGGCCCCCGGAGGCATCTTGAATCATAAACATCACTCGGCCTAAATCCTTGCCGCTGTAAGGTGAGCGGATAGTACACAGAGAGGTGTCACTGCACTGGATAAATGAGACACCAATCCGTTTTCTACAATTTTTGCATGGTGATAGGATTTCACACACAAGTATTTTTTGTACAATCAGATTCTATGGTGTTAATCATTTTTTCACTATCTATTTATGAACTTTCTTTGATATATTTTGCTATGGACTAGAGATCGACCTATTATCGGCAAAGCCGATATATCGAGGGCTGATATGGACTTTCACCGATATATATCGGAATCTGCTTTTTATTTACCGATATTGCCGATATTTCAGGGAAAGTGCGTGTACCGGGGTGATGCCTGCAGCTAGAGGCATTACCCCGGTATCGGTGTCCATAGACGACGGTCGGCTGTCTTGTAATGACAACCGATGCGGCTGAGAAGCTGCTCGGCTGTCATTACAAGGAGCGGGAGGGGAGCGTCTCCCCCCTCTCGCCACCTTCCACGTCTCGCTGGGTCTCCCATCCCACCGGGAGCCCCGGGAATCCTACCTTCACCTCTGCCGTCTGACCCGGGTCTCCATTTCTTTGAATTTGGCGCCGCTGCGTACCCGTAAGTGATGCATGACATCACTTCCGGGTACTGGCGGCGCTGAATTAAAAAAAAATTACAGCATTCAAAACAGCCAAACTTTGAATGCTTGAGTGCAGAGGAATGGTTTGGGGTCTTTTAGACCCCCCAGATCCCTCCACCACAGTACCTGTAGACATTATAAAAAAAAAAAAATATCGGTATCAGTATCGGCCTTAAAAAAACGATAACGGTCGTTTACTACTATGGACAGGATCACTACACTGATTGATATAGTTTTTTTACGGTTTACTGGAGATCTATCTTTACCAGTTCACTATGTTTTGATCACTGTATTCACTTAGTGTGACACTCTGACATTTATGTATGGTTTTTGATACTTTTTATTGATTTACTTACCACTGCATTCATAGTTATATGGACATTTGTCACTTTTAATATCTTCTATCTACTGGTTATTCATCATTTTTCCTCAGTGGCCAGACTGATTGGCCGGGTAACAAAGGAAAGGTGACTATGTAAAGCTGGGAATGTGGCAGTGAGTGAACCAGTTGTTTGCCCTCGGGACTGCATTGTACTGTGGAATTCTCTACTTTATTGCCGTATACTTTAAAATGCAGGTTGGTCTCATTGATTCCACTGGTGTTGCATTTACAGCTTAAGCACAGAACAGGTTAAAGATCTTTTTTTTTCCATTTGAAGAAGCACATTCACTGGCACTAAATTCCCTTTTGTACATAAAATTCACGGCATCTGTACATTTAATTCCAGTTCTTGATTATGTAGGAGTAGAGAAGCAGAAATGCATGTTAAAAATTGATTAAAGTACAAGAGTATATGATGAAAAAGGAGTGTCGGAGGGCAGTAATACCATGGAGACTCATGTTATACACTTCCAGTTTGATTCATAGCATTACTTATAACATATTATTCAAACTGAGCTGCTAAAGTGTTCTGTACACTTCCACTGTTTAAATGACTTTCAGTAGCTTCATTTAAACATATCAAATGAATTTCCAGACATTATTGTGTGAACCCAATATAGAGAACGCAGCAAATACACCGAACAGCCACATAACTTTATGACCACTGACAGGTTAGTTGAATATCTGGTTACAATGGCATCTGAAAGACGTGAAGTGGGATATATTAGGCAGCATGTAGACATGTTTTCGCTGAAATTGATGTGTTAAATACAGAAAAAATGGGCATTGAGGTTTGTTTTGTATGGGGCAGCGTAGCCTCAGATCACTCAGGATGCCCATGCTGTCCTCATGCGAAAATGCCTACACTGGGCATGTGAGCATCAGAACTGGACCACAGAGCAATGGAAAAAGATGGCCTTATCTGATGAATCACATTTTCTTTTAACATCATTTGGATGGCTAGGTGTGTCTTAGACTAAGCACCAGCTTGGGTGCTTGGCCCTCCTGAGTACAACCTGAGACTTATCTGGAAGTACCCCACTTAGGGCAGGGTCTTCTTTAGGTATGGGCCAAAGTTTTTGGATGTCTCTTCTGACAGCCCAGTGCTGGTCATTAAATCTAGTTATAAAAAATGTATCCCTTGATCCAACCTGCTGTCTGCCTTGTGTACCTTTATTTAACCTGGGACAGTAACAGTCAACTGCCTTAAATATGTTCTCCCTATTGTAACCCTTCTCAATAATTTTTTGGGTTAACACCTCAGCTTGTGCCAAATATTCTGACGCGTTGGAGCAATTCGTACGAAGCCTACAAAATTGGCTGTAAGGGATATTATCTTTCCACCTAGGCTGTTTTTATGCAAGTAGGAATTGCCCTCCGTCTCATTAAAATGAGATGATCTTATCTTCCTGGTCCCAAGTCAACACCAGATCCAGAAACACAAGATAGTGGGCATCCACCACATGTGTAAATTGGATACCATATGTATGGCTGTCAGGATCAAGGGAGCTACTGTGAGAGGTTGGGGTTTTCTCCCGTCAGGATTTTTCAGCAGTGAACAAGGAGAGATACCAGAGAAAACTTTTATATACTAATTGAATATCTGTCATAAAATGTTAATGCATTGATTGAAGTGTTTTTATTGTTACCTTTTAAAAGCAGTGTTAATTTTGGCAGCAAATTTCAATTTAGTTTTAGTCTTAGTCTTAGGACTAAAATGGCATTTTAGTTTTAGTCCTATTTTAGTCTTCTGCAAGTGTTTTCGTTTTAGTCGTATTTAGTCGACTAAAACTCCAGTATATTTTAGTCGACTAAAACGCCCTACATTTTAGTCGACTAAAACTCATTTTAGTCATCTATAATCAAATGGGTGTAGTTCAATTGTAATTTGTAATGCATTATTTAAGCATTTCTCTACAATTTCCAAACTCATTATATACTACTGCTGGTCCTGGAGTGAAAAATCGAATATGTTATTATTTATGCTTTGAGCATGCACCAGTGTTAATTTTTGGCAGCAAATTTCGATTTAGTTTTAGTTATAGTCTTTTGACTAAAATGCCATTTTAGTTTTAGTCGTATTTTAGTCTTAAGACTAAAATGCCATTTTAGTTTCAGTCGTATTTTAGTCATCTGAATTGTGTTAGTCGACGAAAACGTTTTAGTCGGTTTTAGTCGACGAAATTAACACTGTTTAAAAGCTGTATTACACTAGGGCAGATGTGCACTCTCTTACCTTTTTGTTTTTAGTCAACAAACTGAATTGATACTGTCTAATATTTCACATGAAGACCAAGGGTTTTCATCTGCACACATTTGCAAATACATATGAAAGCTGCAGCGGGCACGTCATGACACCCCAGTACACTGCAGTCCTAACACTATCATTTTGAGTCTCCTGAGTTGGAGCACATATATAATAAAGGATAGATTAAGGGCAGGTACAGTGCCTCGAAAAAGTATTCATACCCCTTGAACTTTGCCACATTTTGCCATGTTACAACCAAAAGCGTAAATTTATTTTATTTTTATTTTATGGGATTTTATGTGATAGACCAACACAAAGTGGCACATAATAGTGAATTGAAAGGAAAATGATAAATGGTTTTCATTTTTTTTTTACAAATAAATATCTAAAAAGCATGGCGAGCATTTGTTTTAAAGCCCCCCTGAGTCAATACTTTGTAGAACCACCTTTTACTGCAATTACAGCTGTAAGTCTGTTTGGGTATGTCTCTACCAGCTTTGCACATCCAAAGAGCTACATTTTTGCCCATTCTTCTTTGCAAAATATCTCGAGCTCTGTCAGATTGGATTATGAGCGTCTGTGAAAAGCAATTTTCAAGTCTTGCCACAGATTCCCAATTGGATTTAGGTCTGGACTGGGCCAGTCTAACACATGCATATGCGTTGGTCTAAACCATTCCATAGTACTTCTAGCTGTATGTTTAGGGTCGCTGTCCTGCTGGAAGGTGAACCTGTGCCCCAGTCTCGAGTTTTTTGCAGACTAACAGGTTTTCTTCTAAGATTGCCCTCTATTTGGCTCCATCCATCTTCCAATCAACTCTGATCAGCTTCTCTGTCCCTGCTGAAGAAAAGCATCCCCACAACATGATGCTGCCACCACCATGTTTCACGGGGGGCATGGTGTGTTCAGGGTGATGTGCAGTGTTAGTTTTCTGCCACACTTAGCGTTTTGTTTTTAAGCCAAAAAGTTACATTTTGGTCTCATCTGACCAGAACACCTTCTTCCACATGTTTGCTGTGTTCCTCACATGCCTTCTTGCAAACTGAAAACTGAACTTCTTATGGGTTTCTTTCAACAATGGCTTTCTTCTTGCCACTCTTCCGTAAGGCCAGATTTGTGGAGTGCACGACTAATAGTTGTCCTGTGGACAGATTCTCCCATCTGAGCTGTGGATCTCTCCAGCTCCTCCAGAGTTACCATGGGCCTCTTGGCTGCTTCTCTGATTAATGCTCTCCTTGCCCGGACCTGTCAGTTTGGTGGACGGCCATGTCTTGGTAGGTTTGCAGTTGTGCCATTCTTTCTATTTTCAGATGATGAATTGAACAGTGCTCCGTGAGATGCTCAAAGCTTTGGATCGTTTTTGATAACCTAACCCTGCTTTAAACTTCTCCACAACTTTATCCCTGACCTGTCTGGTGTGTTCCTTGGCATTCATGATGCTGTTTGTTCAGTAAAGTTCTCTAACAAGCCTCTTAGGGCTTCACAGAACAGCTGTATTTATACTGAGATTAAATTACACACAGGTAGACGCTATTTACTAATTAGGTGACTTCTGAAGGCAATTGGTTCCACTAGATTTTAATTAGGGGTATCAGAGTAAAAAGGGCTGATTACAAATGCACGGCCTCACTTTTCAGATATTTATTTGTAAAAAATTTTGAAAAGCATTTATCATTTTCCTTCCACTTCACAATTATGTGCCACTTTGTGTTGGTCTATCACATAAAATCCCAATAAAATACATTTACATTTTTTGATTGTAACATGACAAAATGTGGAAATATTTCAAGGGGTATGAATACTTTTTCAAGGCACTGTATACCTGGAGAGGGCCCACTCCTCCTTAAAGGTACAGGGCCACACTGGAAACCTAGCAATGGCACAATGGCAGCAACGATATCCAGTGTGGCTGGAGCTTACGCATGTATTTAGATATGTGTGCAAACAAAAACACCTAGCCTTTAACGTGAACTGTTAGATGAGATCAATTTGGTTTGCTGCAGGCTGGCTGGTAAGTAAGCTGGAAATTTTTGTTGTTTTTTGACATAGGTCACCTTTGCATGTGCTCCTTGCTGCAAAGGCCAGTTATAGGTTGGGGTGGTTCGGTTGCCATTTGTTTGTACTTATCCAGAGTTGCCAAAAGTGCTTGTTTGAAGTCATTGGTGCCAAAGGAGGTTAGACCAGCTATTATATCCAAAGGTTCACATACTTTTTCCTACAGTGCTGTAAATGTTTAACCACTTGCCTACTGGGCACTTTTACCCCCTTCATGCCCAGGTTACATTTCAGCTTTCAGCGCTGTCGCACTTTGAATGATAATTGCACGTTCATGCAGCACTGTACCCATATGAAATTGTTATAGTTTTTTTCACACAAATAGAGCTTTCTTTTGATGGTATTTAATCATCACTGGGTCTTTTATTTTTTGCTAAACAAACAGAAAAAAAATTTTTTGAGAAAAAAAAGTTTTTCTTAGTTTCTGTTATAAAATTTTGCAAACCGGTCATTTTTCTCCTTCACTGATGTGCGCTGATGAGGCTGCACTGATGGGACACTAATAGGCAGCACTGATGGGCACTGATAGGCAGTACTAATGAGGCGGCACTGATGCGCCCTAATGGGCTGTACTGATGAGGCAGCACTGGTGGGCACTGATGAGGGGGCACTGATGATTCTGTACTGATATGCAGTACTGATGGACAGTGATAGGCAGCACTGAAGGGTACTGATAGGCGGCACTGATGGGCGCTGATAGACAGCACTGATGGGCACTTTTGGGATTGCACTGATATTTAGGACACTGATGATCAGTGCCCTGATT
Organism: Pelophylax lessonae; assembly: GCF_965119305.1. Lineage (NCBI taxonomy): Eukaryota > Metazoa > Chordata > Amphibia > Anura > Ranidae > Pelophylax > Pelophylax lessonae. The sequence goes on along the minus strand of NC_138770.1, from coordinate 542,814,235 downwards.
ATCAGTGCAGATTGTCCCCTTTCACACTAGCTGGTTACCAGCTCTCTCCTCTCCTCATGCTGTGACAGCGCAAGGAAAAGAGTGCCGATAACTAGTGTGTTTACATCGGGATCAGCTGTTATTGGACACAGCTGATCACGTGGTAAAGAGCTGCTGTGATTGGCTCTTTACCCCGATCTGTGATCAAACACAGCGATCATAAAGTGCGCCAGGTGCGCGCCTGCAGCAGGCACGGCAGGGTATCATTGTATTCAATAAAGACACTAGAAATTAAAACTGTTTCTGTTATATGTTTAACTGCTTAAGGACCACCCCACGTACATATACTGCAGCAGGGCGGCCCTTTAGCGCAAAATCACATACGGGTACGTGATTTTTTCTTCTGGGTCTAGGGCGCGCACACACGCCGCTGGCGACCCACTCCCGCTGTGATTGGACACAGCAGGAGCCAATGAGCGGGTCTGGCGGAACCGATTTCCACCAGGACATGCTGATCATTCCCGAGGCAGGCAGAACGCCGGTCTGTCTATGTAAACAGGGCACATCGCCGTTCTGTGACAGGAGAAGACAACAATCTTGTGTTTCTGCTAAGCAGGAACACGGATCTCTGTCTTCCTACAGTGCAAGTACCCCCCACACAGTTAGAAAGCGGATCACTGTATTACTGTGTTGCTGGTCCCTGAAAAAGTGTCACTTATGCCCCGTACACACGTGCAGATTATCTGAAGACTTTTGTCTGCAGACTTACCAAAACCATATAATATGAGGTCAAACCTAAACACTTTCAATTTGTATGCAATCCGGCAGGCCCTTGCACTACATAGAAAAGGTAAATCTGAAGACAAAAGTTTTCAGATAATCTGCACGTGTGTACGGGGCATTAGTGTCCACTTTGTCTGTCGCAATGTTGCAGTCCTGCTAAGTCGCTGATCAAAAAATCAATAAATATTTTATATAAATATCCAATAGTTTGTAGATGCTATAACTTTTGCGCAAACCAATCCTTATACACCTATTGGAATGATCAAATACCACCAAAGGAAAGCTCTAGTTGTGGGTAAAAAAGGACATACATTTTTTTTGGATACAGCACCGCACGACCACATAATTGTCAGTTAAAGTAACACAGTGCTGTATGAAAATGGCCTGGTCATGAAGGGGGTAAAACCTTCTGGGACTGAAGTGGTTTAGCACATTTTATGTCTATTGTTGTGCCTTAGATGGGGATCAGATCCCATTTTACGGGACATTACTGCAGAAAACCAGTTAATTTCAAGGGGTTCACATACTTTGTTGTGTCAGTGGGTGTGTGTGTTATACTGTATATATATATATATATATATATATATATATATATATATATATATATATATATATATATATATATATATATATATATATATATATATATATGTGTGTGTATATTATTAATATATTAGCTTCAAAGCAAATATTAAACTATAGTGTTTTTTCCTAACACCAATTTAATTAAACTTTTTATGATATGTACTTATTTTGTCATTATTCCTTACAGCTTGCAAAACTTGAAAAGCAACAACAAAGGAAAGAAAAGACCAGAACTAAGGTCCCCTCAGAATCTCGAGAGAAGAGTACACCCAGCACTAAGGATGACCCTAGTGCAAGCAGTGGAGCAGAGGGAGATGTGTCCTCCGAAAGAGAGCCCTAGTGATTCTGGAAAGAATTAGCAGGTGAAACACCATTCATTATGAACGTTTACAGAAATAAATGTTAATATATGACAATACATGTCCAAAATAGAGAGATGCCGGAGACTATACAGAGTGACTGCCAGAAAGACTGCACTATACAGAGAAACTGCCACCATGACTTCACTGCCCTGGAAAAACTGCCACCATGACTTCACTGCCCAGGAAAAACTGCCACCATGACTGCACCCTATTGCACCATGCTGATTGCCATAATTTGGGCCATGCAGGCTACCAAAGACTGGATCATGCTGATTGCTAGGGACTAGGCCATGCATATATGGTTATTACTTTTTACCTGGGCAAAATACCATCCTTCTGGACTTTTCTTTCTTGTCTATTGAGGAACTCAGGAATTCTTGGGTTATACTGCAACAAGAGAACTGAACACTGGCAACAAAAAACTAGAGATGCACAGAAATTTTGGCAACCGATAGATTCGGCCGGAAATGGGCCTATCCCATTTCGGCCGAAAAGGGGTTAAAGTTGCCGAAAATGTATGGCCAGTAATATCTGTAAAAATGAGCTCTTCGCTTCCCTGTTATCTGCGGGTATCTGTGGTGACAGCTGCGATGTGATCCTCTGCGCCGGACGCTTCATTGTTAGCTACACTGGTTGCTTTGAATGCCAGTCGACTGGCGTCTAGCAACCAGTTACGTAGACGACCCAGCATTCATAGCGTAGGAGGATCTCGTTCTCCTCCGCGGCTATTGCTGAATCGCTCCACCCACCTCCTCCCTTCATGTGCTGAGCGCTGCGGAGGAAGGTAATGTGGCTGTCTGCTGTGTTTTTTATTATCTCTCTGCCATACATGTTCTTGTGCAGTCTAGGGGTATATAGGAGGCTACAAATAAAAGAGAAGCACTCTTATTAAATGTAAAGGCTGCAATGAATAAAGCATTACTATCCCCAGTATGACTAATTAAAAAAAACAATCTAAAAAACTTTCTCCCCCTTTTCCATGCAAGAAAAGAGAGAGAGAGAGAGACCATTTTTCTTGCATTTAAAAAGGGGAGAAAGTTTTTTAGATTGTTTGTTTTTTTAATTATTCATACTGGGGATAGTGGTGATTTATTCATTGCAGCCTTTACATTTAATAAGAGTGCTTCTCTTTCATTTGTAACCTTGTATCAAGAAAATGTGCAAATAATGCAACAGATCAGCAATAACTTTGTAGTAATAGATGTGCAAATATGACAATATGAAAAGGGTTTAGATACCAGCGCTATGGAGTTTCAGTACTTTTTTGGACTAAGAAATGGTGGTGTAAGCTGCCCCCAACCTACCACTGAGGTAGTAGAATGGTAAAAAGTGCAAGTGATGTTGGGACCGGCACTACCACATAAATATTATGTCTGTGCAATTCCATAAACTGTATAATTCATATAAAAGTGCATATAGTGCTTAAACCAAAGTGCTGCGTGCTATAAAACTTCCAATATATTCCCATGGGCTGTGCTCAGTGTACCATATAAAAACACATGTGTACATATAAAGTGCTGAGTGCTATTGATAACCACGTGTGTGGAAGAAGGTGGCTTTGCTTTCCTATAAATAAAAGTGGGTTTTGTGGGGAGGATATCTCTTAAAGTAGTGTCTGCTTTCAATATAGGCCAGTGTTTCCTTATGATTTTCTCTAGGGCCTTATGTTGGGTGTTATATCCTGTTAGAAAAGCAAACTCAGTGTTCTTATTTCCATTTGCTCTATTTGACGTATCCTTTATCAGGTTTTCCCTATCCATTTTTTCCACTATCTTCTTGATATTGATGAGTTCACTGCGTTTGTATCCTTTCTCGACAAACCTGTCAATCAATATCTCAATTTTTTAATTTTTAGGAGCCTCCTTTGACCTTTTTTAGATTCTCCTTTTTTAGATTCTCCTCATTAGAAGCATTTTTGAAGTATTTTTTGAAATATTTTTAGAAATGTTTTAGTAATATTTTTAGTACCAACACACTCCTATTTTATCGTTTGATTTTTGGAATTTTTTGTAATTTCGTACATTTTTTGTACTTTTTAGATGCAGTTTTAATGCATTTAATGCATGTTTTAATGCATCTAACTTTATCATCCTCCAAGATTCTATATGAAGTGAAGTCTTTTTGCCATATTTAAATATATATATCTTTAACTTCTCGCTGAAAATTCCTCATTTCAAGAAAAATATCCTCATGGGAATATCCAACTGCAAGTATCCTACCACCTCCGGTTTCACCAATTTATTATGTCATCCTGTTTTCATCCTATTGGGTATCATCTTTCAGCCTTTTAATTTTAATTTTAATATAATTTTTCGTCTGGAACTGCATCGGTTTTACCCATGAAATATGGGATTCAACCCAGAAAATACAAAGTCACAAGCAACATGGACTTATATTTATGGATGGACTTGTATAGAGGACTTCTTCTTACAAAGTTTTTATATTTTTTATTAATAAAATAAAAAAAAAATTTTTTTGTACGATTTTTATCTCACCGATATTATTGTTACATGTATGGGCACTTTTTTATATATATATATTTTTATATATATATTTTTTATTAATCGCACAGACACTTGGGCCCACTATTAAATATTAAGAAGTCAACATCATCACCTAATCACTTTATCACTTAAACTATTTATTCACATAATTTATAATTTTTATCGGCAGCACTGATTATCGGCTCACCCCGATTAAATCAGACACATCACTGGTTCGCACAATATAGTACAAAACATAATGTATTATAACATATTATAGGGTTTTAATATGTGGAGTCGTATTCTAAGTTTTAAATAAAATGTATGTTTATGTATACGGCACACGCAACAAATAGGGAGTTCACATGATGAGTTAAGCTGTTTAGGCTGCGGTATGGGTGCACCAAGATGGCCGCCGTGTCCGGCCTCAAATCAGTACACTAAGATGGCGCCGACCCAGCCTATAAAAAGACCGGGAGTAGCGATAGATGGCACGCTCCAGATGACGTCGTATGACGAAACGCGTAGGGCGTGGTTTGCGTACGTCAGTACGTCACTTCCGGGAACGGTGGTTTGAGCTGGTGGAACGCGGAAGCGACCCGGCGAACACCTCAAGCTGATAGTGAACTCCCTAAATGTGAGTGGATGCTACGTTGTTTCACCCTAACAAGGATATACTACGCAATGGAGGCTTATTTTTCTGTTCTAGTGACCAGGGAGTGCTGAGCCACCTTCTTAAGAGTGCGGTAAGCAACGGTGCAATCGGTGGTACACCCACTGGCGCCAAATTTTGTTATAGCACGCAATCACACACGTGGTTATCAATAGCACTCAGCACTTTATATGTACACATGTGTTTTTATATGGTACACTGAGCACAGCCCATGGGAATATATTGGAAGTTTTATAGCACGCAGCACTTTGGTTTAAGCACTATATGCACTTTTATATGAATTATACAGTTTATGGAATTGCACAGACATAATATTTATGTGGTAGCGCCGGTCCCAACATCACTTGCACTTTTTACCAAATATGACAATAAGTGCTGACAAATGGTTATAATAATTTCCTATACCCATTTTTCGGCACTTATTGTCTTTTTTGCACATGTTATGATTACAAATTTTTTCTTGATTTGTTGTGAATTATCAGTATGCGAATCATGGCATAAGTGCAACCAGTATCAGTGTCAGTGCAACCAGTGTTCATTAACACTGACACTGGTTGCACTAATGCAGCACAAAGGGGTTTATTAACTGCCACTGGTCGGTCACTAATGCATCACTGACCAGCAGTGGCAATACGTTAACCCCCTCATGCTGCATGATACTAATACCATTGGTAATTAAATTAACCACTTGCCAACCCGTCACAGTACATATACTGCAACAGGGTGGCAGCTACAGGTGTACGTCGCTGCCTGTTTCTTGCCCCTGTTCTATCTATTTTAAAATCATTTGGGGGGGAAAAGTAATTTTCTGTTTCGGTTTTCGGCCAAGGGCATCCTGCATTTTCGGTTTTAGCCCAGATTTTTCATTTCGGTGCATCCCTAAAAAAAATGGATAATCTGCCCACAACCGTCATGGCTCAGTTTTTTTGTGAGTGTTTTCACGAGAGTGATTGTGTCTTTGTCAGGTCTGCTGTTCTACATTCAAACGCTGCTGGTAGATTTATGCCGAATAAGTTAAATCTTGGAAATCTCTCTAGACAGTCATCAAGTGCAAGTTTTCCCAGTTTATACTGGTATTCTCTGTATGACAGAACTTAATTTCTGGTAGCTTCTCCAGTCATCTACAGCGCAAATTCCCAGTCCATTATTTATGCGGCTGTTCTCTCTGCGACAGTCTTGTGGTCAGTATTGACTACCTTCCTGTGTTCCAGTTTACATAGGAAAGTAGTTTTCTGGTCAGGCCAGAATACTTGGGTTTCCCTATGCAGCTCTCAGTCTAGACCAGTGATGGCGAACCTTGGCAACCCCAGATGTTTTGGAACTAAATTTACCATGATGCTCAACTACACTGCAGAGTGCATGAGTATCATGAGAATTGTAGATCCAAAATATCTGGGGTGCCAAGGTTCACCATCACTGGTCTAGAGTAAAGGCAGTTTTTTTGTGTCTAAATAACGAATTGGTAACCCAAAAGAAACTGCGCAAATGGTGATATTCGATAATAAATTATTAGTCAAATGTTGTTTATATGTGAGGAATTGCTTCCATAGTGCAAGCTGCAATAAAAACGTGTATACGCATAAATAGTGAAAAAGGGTGAATATATTGCGCTTAAACACTTAAAACACAACCAAAAAAGTGCTTGTGTGCATAAACATATAAATAAATAAATATATATATACTAGTGAATAAATAAATATGAATAGATTACAAGCATCACCGGGATACAAATAGCCAAAACCGGGGGGCGTGTCCTGGACATGGCGGTGTGAAGTCGTGTTCTGAGTGAGCTCCGGCCATCTCCCTCGTTTACAGCTCTATTTCATACCTTCATCCACGTCGGGCATGAACTCTGGCCGCCGCAGACGATCCCGGAAGCCCCTGCGATCATCCCCGAAGTCCGATTTGCATCGGTTCTTCCCTAAGACACGATCGGCTTCAGCCCGCGCTCACGCGGCCGGCTCCATTGCGGCTTCCTCCCCCTCCTCCAGCATGGCACTGGCGCCGCCGTCGCCTACCACGTCGTTTCAATCGGAACCGTGGATGCTATCGGGCACTCCTCTCCCTCATGGCTCTCCGATGGGACGCCCGCCGGCGACGCCCGAGCACGGTATGGATACGGACCTACGGGCTTTAATCCGGGCCCTGCCGACCAAAACGGATATGGAGGCCATGGTTCAGCGTGTGGAGGAAGCCCATAGGAGGGACTACCAGGCGGTTCGAGCAGACCTTCAGCAGCTGACTGACCGGGTCTCGGAGGGCGAATCCTCGTTCTCGGCGCTGGAGGCCCGGGTGTCGCTGCTGGAGCAGGGCCACTCGCTGCACTCACAGTATGTTACTGCTCTGCAGCTGAAGATGGAGGAGATGGAGGACCGTAGTAGGCGAAACAACCTCCGGCTGCGAGGCCTACCTGAAGCCACCGACATGGACTCGCTCCGGCCTACCCTGCTGTCCATTTGCCACAATCTGGTGCCTGATATCCCCCAAGCCGAACTAGAATTCGACAGAGTTCATCGTGCCCTGGGCCCGCGCTCTCCGGACGTTGCCAGACCCCGGGATGTGATATGCAGACTCCACCATTACTCTCACAAGGAATCCATCCTTAGACGAGCCTGGGACATTGGAGACATAGACTTTGATGGCGCCACCCTTAGAATCCTTCCGGATCTCTCGCGGGCCACGCTGCAGCGCCGGGCGCTGCTGCGTCCCCTCCTGGACAAGATCCGCCACAAGGGCTGCACCTATCGCTGGGGGTTCCCCATTTCCCTCACGGTCCGTAAAGGCTCGTCTTCCTTTACTGTGTCGCACCCAGAGGACCTACCGGCACTTTTCTCCTTCCTGGAAGTGGACCCCTTCAGCGTCCCTAACTGGCTCCAGCAATTGCCGAACCCGCCTCGCCGGCCCCCGGGCTCCTCCAACCGTGGCAGTGGGATGCCGCCGCGTACCCCTAGAGGCAGGAGGAGGCTGGTGCCTGCGACACCACAGGAGGTAAGGGAGGTCTGAGATGTCTACTCGTCCCTACTTTCACCCTCTGACTGTTGCCACCCCACCCTAGCTGTTTGCCAGGTTTCAGCCACAGGGTCACCGAGACGTTGGTTTTGTTTCTGCCCCCCCGACTTGTGGCCACCGGTTTACCGCCCCCCCCCCCCCCTGATCTCACTCTATTTGCTGGTGCCTTGCGGACACGGTGCACTTCACCCCATGAATGACGCCTCTGGCTCCGGAGTTGCCTTTGCCCCGGCCTCCCCCCCCGCCCCCCCCCCCTCCTTCGGGATGCCTCCCTGTGACTCCTAGGATGAGACATGTACTATCCGTGTTGGCTGGACACTGCTGGATATTTGGAACCTGTTTAGCCCTGCACCATGCTGGAGAACTCTAGACTATCCCCCACTCGGGTCCATGACGGAATGCGGTGTGCCACCTGCTATCAGATCCCTTCCATAGCTGTCCCTACTGGCAGTGCCTTGTACTGGTATCCGTGTTTCAGTTTTGATGCTCTCTTGTGGGGGTTGTCTGGGGGGGGGGGTTGGGGGACGTCCTGGGGGGATGCTTGGTTGGAGGTTGGGACTTCCAGCTTGTGCCCCTGGGGGGGAGTGGGGTTGTCCGTCCCCTTCTTCCTCCCCGGCGGCTCCATGCATGGACCTGAGCCTTTAAGAATTGGGTGTGTGCTGGGCTCCTGCAATTGCATATGGGGGGTTGGGGGGTTTGTGACGCAAGGGGATTGAGCCCTGGCTGGGCAGGGGGGCGGCCTTGGGTTATTGGCTATGGGGCATGCGGAGATGGCCTCTGGAGGGGCACTGTAGTGCCTGGGAGTTTTCCTCTCTGGGTACATCCTCGACTGCCCCCCCTTTGTGGCTGGCCAAACTAAGTCTCATTGGGGTGTGATGTGGTACTTTGTTGTTACCATGGCGACATCTGGAATGGTGGCTCCTGGGTCCCCCATGGAGCGCGCCCTGAGTGGTTTCCTCGGGCCTGCTTCGTGGTCTGCTGTGAACCCGGACCCCACTATACAGAGCTGTACTGATTTTATCGTTTTCCTGCAATTCATGTTCTGTTATATTACATCAAGTTTTGGTATGTTATTTCATTAACCTTTGTTTTCATAGAGGGAGCTCTGGCCCCCGGAGCTCGACTCGCTTGCTGTGTTCAGTTCTACCCCCCACTTAGGCCCACACCCTAGAGGGTTCCTCCCCTTATTAGGGTGTATTTCATTTTTGTTGTTTTCTCTCCTTACCTTCCTCTTGATCTCCCCCTCCTATTTCCTCTCTTGTTCACCCCTACCTTTTCACTCCCACAGATTTCCGCAGCGCGGTACCTCTACTTACTTAACCCCCCCCCTTTTCTTTCCTCCCTCTCTCCCCCTTTTCCCCCGCCCCTTCCCCCCCCTTCTCTCCCCCTGCTAACCTCCCTCCCTGACCATTATGGACCCCGTGCGAGTGTCTACGTGGAATGCCAGGGGCTTAAATGTGCCCGAAAAGCGGTGAATGCTTATGGGAGACCTCCGACGCTCTCGCTCTGACATCGCGTTCATACAGGAAACCCATTTTAGAGCTGGAGGCCTTCCCTTCCTCCAGAACAGATTCTTTCCTACTGCCTATCACGCTACCAATGATGTATCTAAATCCAGAGGAGTATCCATCCTGCTTTCGAGCAATATCCCATGGTCTCTGCTTGATATACGGACAGACCCGCACGGACGCTTTCTTTTCCTCAAGGGCCGCGTTGGCGGCCGGATGGTGACACTTGCGAATGTCTATGCTCCAAATTTACACCAGGACTCGTTCCTGCGTAAGACCTTGCTGGCCCTGATGGATTTTTCCGAAGGGACCCTGATTGTCGGCGGGGATTGGAACATCCCCCTGGACCCCCTGGTGGACACGTCCTCCGGGGTTTCCTCAGTGCCCCGGGGTGCCCGTACGCAGGTGGTCAAGCTGCTTCGGGAACTTCAGCTGGTGGATGCCTGGCGCATCCTACACGCTGGAGAACGCGATTATTCCTTCTACTCTACCCCTCACAATGTATACTCCCGAATAGACTTTTTCCTGGTCCCGCACCGCCTGCTCTCCTCGGTGGAAAGCATTGAAATTGGTTCCATCACTTGGTCGGACCACGCTCCGGTACTTCTGGAAATACGCCTGGGGGGCCCGGGCAGGGAGTCGGACTGGCACTGGAGGCTAAACGAGAGCCTTCTGCAGGACCCTGAGGTGCTGGCGGATGTTTCCCAACAGCTTCAGGACTACTTCCGGCTGAATGACACCCCGGACAGCGACCCCGGAGTGGTCTGGGAGGCCCATAAGGCCGTCATCAGGGGGGTGCTGATGGCTCATGGCGCTCGAATTAAAAGAGACAGGGAGAAGCAGCTGAACACCCTTATGGCGGATATTTCTCGCCTGGAGGATCGGCACAAGAGGCACCGGGGGATTGCGGAGGGTGCTGAACTGGCTAACCTTCGCTCTCAGGTAGCGGATCTGTTACAATACCGCGCTAAAGCGGCCTTGCAGCGATGCAAGCGGTTCCAGTACGAATCAGGAGATAAGTGTGGCCGTATGCTTGCTCGGGCTCTTAGGGACCAACGGGCGGCCTCTTATATCCCCTTCGTGACTTCTGGTGACGGCCGTAAGCTGCATATGCCCAGAGAGATTGCACAGAGATTTGGTGATTTTTACTCATCTCTGTATCACCTACCCCAGGAACGATCCCATGACGCGGAGGTCGCCTCTTATCTAGATTCTGTGGTCCTGCCCAGGTTCTCCTCGCCGGACCGTGAGGCTCTGGAGGAGGAGTTCTCGGCAGATGAACTTGCTACGGCCCTTAAGTCAGCGAAAAAGGGCAAAGCCCCGGGACCGGATGGCCTGACGGTCCTCTACTACAAACCGCTCCAGTCACATTTGCTCACTCCTATGCTTAAGGTGTTCAACGGGATTGGGAAAACCACCGCATTCCATGCCGACTCCCTACTGGCGCACATATCTGTAATCCCTAAGGAGGGTAAGGACCCTGCGGCGTGTGGGAGCTACAGGCCGATATCCCTGTTGAATTCCGACCTCAAGCTGTTTACTAAAATGGTGGCATCTAGGCTGCAGCCTCTTCTCCCTGGCCTGGTCCATTTGGACCAGGTCGGGTTTATATCCACCAGAGAAGCCAGGGACAACACCATCAGAGCCCTGAACTTGATCCATCATGCTAAGGTCTCCGGCGTCCCGACAGTGTTTTTGAGCACGGACGCCGAGAAAGCCTTTGACAGGGTGAGCTGGCCTTTTATGACTGGGGTGCTGGAGCGCCTTGGTGTCGGCCGTCGTATGTTGGCTTGGATCATGAGCGTTTACACTTGCCCACGTGCGAGGGTTAAGGCGAATGGGGTTTTCTCTACGCCTTTTTCCATCTTCAATGGCACTAGGCAGGGTGCCCCCTCTCGCCCCTGTTGTTTGCCCTTTCCCTGGAACCCTTTCTTTCCAGGGTTCGCCTTAATGCTGATATTGCTGGGCTGTCCGTGGGTGCAGTCTCCCATAAAATATCGGCCTATGCAGACGACCTCCTCTTTTCCTTAACCAACCCTGTGATATCCCTGCCGAATTTGCTCCGCGAATTCAATCTCTACGGGGTAGTGTCCAATTTTAAAATCAATTACCACAAGTCGGAGGCGATGGGGGTCTCTTTACCACCTCAGATACTGGACTCTCTCAGCCACAGTTTCTCTTTCAAGTGGACTTCGTCGGCCCTGAAGTATTTGGGGACCCGAATGCCGCCCAATCCAACGGACGTTTTCCGGCTGAACTTTCCGCCTCTTCTGGCTACGGTACGGGCCCTCCTGAGTAAATGGTCCGCTGGCTTACATTCTTGGTTTGGCCGCTGTTATATTCTAAAGATGTCAATACTGCCGAAGTTCTTGTTTCTGTTTCAGGCCCTCCCGGTTTTGATCCCTGCCGCCTTTTTTAAGCAAGTGAACACAGTCTTTACCGAATTCATTTGGGCTGGACGTCGCCCCCGACTCCGGGGATCGATCCTTACACTGCCGAAGTCGTATGGAGGTGTGGCGGCCCCCGACGTCAAAAGATATTATCAGGCAGCTCATCTGACCCGTCTGGTCGACTGGTGCAGACATCCCCACCTGAAACTCTGGGTGACTCTTGAGGCATCCCAATGCTCGATACATCTTCCGGGCGCCCCGTGGCACATAGCGTCAGTGCCGCTTGGCGTCAGCCGTCATCCTGTGATCGGCCCGACTCTCAGGGTCTGTGCCGCGGCTCTCGCGGTGGGAGACTCCCGGAAGATAGCCTCGCCCATGTTCCCGGTTTTGGGTAACCGAGCCTTTCCATCGGGATGTGACGACGGTCGATTCCGGGCCTTGCTGGAGCTGGGGAACTTCCGAGTGTCGCACTTCGGTTCTGGAGGCTCTTGGCCCTCCCTCATCCAGCTGACGGCACCGGGGGGCCGTTTTGAGTTGACCCGGTGGCAGGCTCTACAGTTGTTACACTTCCTCCGGGACCTGGGCCCACGGTCCGCCTTCGAGAGGCCTTTAACAGCTTTGGAGGCCCTTTTTACTCACGACACCCCCCTTCCGCACGCTTTATCCCTGATCTATTCCCTGCTTTCGGAACCCCGGGGTGACTTTGTTCTTCCCGGCATCCTGAAATGGGAGCAGGAGTTGCAGAGGACTTTTACACTGACTCAACGTCGGAATATTGTTCGCTTCTCTCTGAAGTCTTCTATCTGTACGCGTCTCCAGGAGGTGAACTATAAGATTTTGATGCACTGGTATTATACCCCGTCGCGAATAGCGAATTTCTTCCCGGAAGCATCAGACAGATGCTGGCGATGCCGTGCGGATCGTGGGACGATGTTGCATGTCTTCTGGAGCTGTCCGGTCCTGAGCGACTTTTGGAGGCGGGTTAGGGAGATCTCCCAACGCATGACCGACTTTGTACTCAGCGATGACCCTGCGCTCTTCCTCCTCCATTGCTCCTCCATCAAGCCTGAACATTATAAGAAGTCCATCCTCCGCCACCTCTTTAACGCAGCGAAGGCCTGCATTGGGGCCTGTTGGAAATCCGCCGCCCCGCCGTCCATGCGGCTCTGGCTATCCAAAATCAAGCAGATTTGTGACTTTGAGGACCTGGTGCTGACCTCGCAGGGCAGGAGGGAACTCTACTCAGCTACGTGGGGATATTGGAACGTGTTTGTCCTGTCGGACGAGGGCAGAGCGCTCCTGGACTCCTACTGATCATTCTTTCTGGCCCTCAGGGCCATTGCCTCGCACGGGGCCTGCTGACCATTGTCCTTCTACCATCCTCCTCTCCCCCCTTTTCTCCCCTCCTCTCCGATCTGTTGTCTATTTCTCTCTGAGGGCTCAGCGATGGCCGCTGGGCAGGTCTTACGTTTAAGAGTTTATTATCCCCTTCTATCTCCACCCTGGCCCCTCTTCTTTCTCCTCCCCCTGCTGCCCAGTGTCCCCTTCTTTCTACCCCACCCCATCATTGTCCCCCTTGTATCTTTGTACCCTTCCCTAATGTGTTGTATGCTCACCTTTTCTGATATTATTTTGAGGCAAGCTACTCTCCACTGTTTACGAAACTGTTGGGATTACGCTACACGTTGGCCGTTTGCTCTAGTAGATCTCTACATGTTCTTATATGTTATGAACGGACCTGCTGTCTATTTACCCTGTTTGAGTAACTCGGGTTTGTTGACATTTTGCATCCACCTTTCTCACCCATACTGTTTTGTGTATTGACTCTGTACGCTACAACACATCTGTATCTGTATAATGATGTATCGCTTGTACTCATGTTCTCTTTTTTATGTTTCATAATAATAAAAAAGAATTTGAAAAAAATATATATGAATAAATAGATAAATAAATATATATGTTGTGAAAAAGTCCTTAGTGAAATATATCAACAGTCCTTAAAGTGCCCAGTGCAATACGGATCTCTCAGCAATGACTGAAAATCACTTTAGCTTCAAGTGAGGGACCTCCACCATAGGGACTTTCTCCACCCAGTGCTCAGGGTAAATACTTCTTACCGAAGCTGGTGGACCCCTTAATTACAGGGGGTCTAAAACAGCATATAAGGTCCACAAATGCCTCCAAGCTATCCTTCAGGTCCCTTAATAAGGCTCAGCTCGCACAAGGAACTCCAAGTATTTCCAGGGTGGTATGGTATGGGGAAAAAGATAAGGAAACTCCGATAGTGTAGTATGTTCTAATATTGGGGTTTATTAATAGAAATGCACTTACTCAAACATCATATACAGAATGCCTTCATGGGGTAAATGCAGCATGGGTTCGGTGTACGGGACGCTCCTCTGTTCCTGCGTATCACCAACCCGGAACTCCACGGTCTCACGTTCCCGACGCACGTTTCGTCAGACGCGCTGACGTCATCAGGGGATCTTTTTCACAACATATATATTTATTTATCTATTTATTCATATATATTTATTCACTAGTATATATATATTTATTTATTTATATGTTTATGCACACAAGCACTTTTTTGGTTGTGTTTTAAGTGTTTAAGTTTTTTTGTGTCACTGTGGTAAGTTCCTAGGAGGTCTATGCTAGGTTTAGGTTCCCCATGAAGATGGCTCAGATCCAAGTCATTTAACAGGAAACACTTGCCCGCCTGTATGTGTTTCTGATGTGCCATTTATAAAAGGCACATCAGAAATATACATCCACTACTTTACCATTCTTAAACATACTGCATTAGTGAAGTAGTTAAAGTAGTTAAAGCAGTAGTATCCTCTGAGTACAAAAACAAAAAAAACCCTGTAAGACAATGGCATACTAGCACATTATGAAATACTTACCTTAGAACAAAGCACCCACACGGTCACCCAGACACCGCTAAGGAAGCTGTCATGTTCCCTCCGCATCTCTTCCAGGTTCGGCCGACTCCGGCGCTGTGAGTGGCCAGAGCCGCGATGACGTCACTCCCGCGCATGCATGTGGGAGTTCACTTTCCGTCAAGAAGCCGGAAAGGAGCTCTGAAGGTCTGCCAGACCTTTAGAGCGCATGCGCCCCTGGTGTCAGTGGCTACATGCAGGGTGAATATCTCCTAAACCGTGCAGGTTTAGGAGATATTAATTTTACCTACAGGTAAGCCTTATTATAGGCTTACCTGTAGGTAAAAGTTAAAAAGTGGAGTATAATACCGATTTAAGTTCGTTCTTGAGAATACCTGGAATGAACAGTATTTTAGCTGTCTCTTAAATGTGTATACCCAGTTCTCAGTGTGATATTTTCTCTTCAAAGCACAGCACACGGTCAGATTGTACTCTATGCATACCCTGTGCTAATGTGGGTTGAATAACATCTCATAGTCAGATTGTACTGGGAGAGTTTACTTTTATAGTTAATTTACATCTTCTGTTGTGAATTGTTCTGTGCAGCTTTGCAATTTCACTTACCCTGATGTAGATTTTCACATTGCATAACCCTATAATTTCTGAGCGACCATTGATTTCCCTTCCAACGTTTTCTGTTGTGGCCACAATGTATTTTTACATCTGGCCATTTGCAGGATTCTTTGGGTTTTAACACTTAGCTTTATTTTGTTTGGCCGTCACTTCTACTTCTCATGAGAAGTGGGGTCACGTTGCATATGCAAGCAAAGTACAGGCTTTAATGTCACTTGGCTTTTCTGTGAAGTGGGCACCTTATGGTCTGTTTCAGCTGTTTGCTGGGGAACATCTCTCACCTATGGGTCAGTAACGTTTGTTTTTTCCCTTCTCTGGTAAATGTGATGGATTTCTTTGGTTCAGTCTCTCTGAAGAAATCATTTAGACCGATGAGAATGTTTTCCCCCGGTTGCAGCGGTCAGCTCTACCTTTGGATTAGCGAAATTAACAGCTCCTTCTTGCAGTTGTACTTTGTCAATTCTGCATTTTTTGGTTATAAAATGACTCAAAAATGCAATATATTAAATATAATCTATTTTTTAAAGGCAGAAGCCCTGTAGAATAAAAAGCAGGTTGTTGACATTTTTTATTTTGTATGGTACTTGCGCAACTGTTTATCAAATCTCTATTTTCAGGAAAAAAATAAACTAAATTGAATTGTAGTGCACATTAACACAGTTTAATCCCAAACCAATTTTTTATGTGCAGAGTAAAAGATGAGGTGGTAATTGCATTCATGAAATGGAGAAAAATTATGGTACCCAAAATTATCAGAAGGTGACACTCTAAATGCTTTTACAGCTCATCAGTTTAGAGTTAACTATAAGTGAGATCCTAGTATTTTTTCTCACTCAGATGAGCACAGCAATATCCAATATGCATTGCTTAATTGTTTACATACACGTACACACCCTACGCATGCATTTGCATATATATATGTGTTTGTGCGCACGGGGAACAATACATCCTTTAATCTTTTTTTTAAACATATTTTAACACTTTTTAGTTTTGTTTTTCTTTTATGTTGTCACAGGGGCTAACAGGCCCCCTAATGTGATAGAATTGGGCAGGTAAAAGATAATTTTTATGGAGACATCAGGTGTCTGTTGGATCTCTAATGTCTCCCCTACCCTCTGCTCCAGTGGATCCAGCACTTGACTGTGCATGATTTGCTGTTTCTCTGGCATTTCATGCTAGGAGTTTGCCTGATGTGAATTGGAAATGCTCAGTTGAGTACTTTCATGTTCACACTCAGCAGAAAGGATTTCTGACAAGTGGTTATTGTGGTGCTCGGGAACCACAGAGTTTCTGGTTGGGCCTTGTGGACTAACAGAGACTAGATCATACAGACCGCTAGAGACAGGGCCATGCAGAAAACCAGAGACTGGACGATAAATAAAACCAGAGACTAGATTATACAGATCACCAGAAACTGGGCCATAAGGACTGCCAGAGACTGGGTCATATAGACTGTTAGAACCTGGTGTATTCACTTAGGGATTGATGAAGCACTGAAGACAGGGTTTATAAGATAAGAAGCTAAATGCTTGACATATACAGTATGAAATGTATTTGAGAACGGTCTTAGTTGCTGCACTTTTTTAATTCGGTTTAGCCACTCTTTAACAGTGTAGCTTGGTTGGTGATTTTTTTTTCACTGCAGAAAAAAAGTATTTAAAGCAGAACTTAACTCCCAAAATCCATAATTTTTTTTTGTTTACTTAGGGTTTTTTAGTCCTCTGGCCCATGCCCCGCCACCATTCTTGCCTAAGCCAGAATGATGTGTCCTAAGCCTTGCACCCTGCTGGGATATTCACGCCACATCTCCCAGGAGGCTGAGTACCAGACACATAGAACAGCCATAGTGTGGGCCTGGTTGTCTGACCACTGTAAAGGCAGCCAGCTGAAGATGGGCCAAGATTGTGGTGCAGGACCCAAACTTTGTCACCTTAACAACAAATCACAGCTGAACAAAGCTGGTGACGCTGTGGTTGTATGTGTTTTTAAAATACCCTAGCAATACTGGTGAGAGGGGAGGAAATGGGAGGATTTAAGTCCTGATTTTAAATAGCTTGGTCACAACTTAATACAATGCCTCTGCCCCCAGGTCCCCGTAAACATGTTCAGTAAGGAAAACTGACAGCCTTGGGGATTACTGCAA
The DNA here is from genome assembly GCF_965119305.1 of Pelophylax lessonae. Lineage (NCBI taxonomy): Eukaryota > Metazoa > Chordata > Amphibia > Anura > Ranidae > Pelophylax > Pelophylax lessonae. Next base: position 542,796,805 of record NC_138770.1, on the reverse strand, counting down.
TGCTGTTATCAAGGCAGATTTGGTTTTGTATGGTAATAGTATGAAAAAATAAATGTAATGAATTTTTTAAAATTAATACATAACTAGATTTTTTAATATCTGCCTGGAGTTCAGCTTGAAATGTCAGAGTTAATTAAAATATTCCGTGTTTGACTGTAAATTGCCTGCCAGTTTCTGGCATGCTAAAAGCAAAGACTGTTCTTTAAAGTGGTTCTAAAGCTAAAACATTTTTACCTTAATGATTTCTCTGAATTAAGGTAAAAAAATGTTTTGCCACTTGCTGTCCTCCTCTACCCCTAAACACTTACGTACTTAAGTCCTGTACTGTTCAAGCACTGTGCCCATCTGCAGCTCTTCTTCCTTCTCTTTCTCTACTCATCAGTCAAATCCTGTGAGCTGAGAGCAGGTCCGAGCTGTGTGTGTCTATGAACACACACAGCCCGGCTTGGAAGTTAGCCTACACGTCTGCACCATAGCCAATGACTTGCTATGGGGCAGACCGAGAAGAGGAGGGGCCAATATTGCCGGCCGGGGATCCCAGAAAAGGAGGTTCAGGGCTGCTTCGTGCAATACTATTGCACAGAGCAGGTTAGTATAACATTAAATGCTTTAAAGTGAACCAGTACTGGGAGAAATACACATTTTTAACCTCTACCAGAAAATAGTAGCCTACATGCTTCCTCATTCTATATTTCCTTTTAAAGTCAACCCCCTTCCCCTCTGCCAATGACTCCCCCCCGTCAAATTTTACCCTTCCTTGACCACATTTCACAGAGATCTGTTCTTTTCCCTTTTACTTTCATGCCTAAAGTAAGGCTGTTGACTATTAATGTACAGTTCATTTTTTAATTCTAATCTAAGTATGTATAGACCTGGAAAGTACCACGTTCATGTGCATACTTCAGGGACCCGCTTACTACTTCCTTGTTTAACCACTTCAGGTCTCATTTTTTTATACCAGAGCAATTTTTAAATTTCCACTATGGGTCTGTTTATTAGTTGAAAATTTTGTAATTATTTATGTTAACAAATAATGTATGAAAATGAAAAAGAAAAAAAAAATGTTTCTTAGTCGTACAGTATGGAACATGGAATCTTTAGATTTTATTATGAGTTATATGCAGCTATCTTCAGGTGATTGGACACTGGCATTATCTATAAAACCACTCCCACTTATTGCTAGCATCAGTTTTTTTCTAGTATTAGGACCTTTTCTCTCTATTGAAAGATGCTTACCTTCTTTCTTTGGAGGTTTTCCCTCGCTCTTTCTGATGATTCTGCTTTCAAAATGATTCTCCTATCAAGATCCCGATTTTCTCTTTTAGGTGCAGGTCTGCGGGCGATACTGTGCTGACCTGGGCTCTCTGAAGCCAGCGTGGCCTTAGATGCAGATAATTACTGCGCCCATGCGTCCTTGCTCTCAGACAGGCTTCACAGCAGTAGAGGTTGTAATTACCTCTCTAGTGACACCTTGCACTGCATATAACAGATCCAAAGTGCAAAACAAAAAGATGGGCAGATGACCTCACTAGCTTAGACTCATCCCATGGATGAGGGGTGTAATCATTTATTCCCACAGGGCCCTAGTACACTCTGTTTGGAAAGCTGCCCCAGTCTGATTCCTTGTCTTCACTTGGGAACTCCGCTGACCTGTTTGCCACACACTCTTCCTCCTTTTTATCAGGAGAGGAATTTTATGCCGCAATGTTTAATTTCATGCGCAGAATTTTGGGCTCTATTGAAGCTATTGATACCAGGGGTCACAAATGTGCTTTATAATCTCCCCTTATGAGTCAGTCTTTGACTTTGCCCTTGAAGCAGACATACAACCAGAGGAGTTGGTAGATTAGGAAAATCCTCCCTCTTGTTTGGAGAAATCGAATCAGGATGAGATGCCTTCAGCTGAAATTTCATCCCAACTTAAGGATACCATAGCTACTTGTATTGATGCTGTATGCTCCTGCTTAGCATTTTAACAGCCTGAGACTGCTCACCCCAAGGTCTCCAGTATAGAGCCCCTATACTTGCCAAAGCTGCTAAGACTTTCCCAGTCCAGGCATTTGTGGAACCTGTCCTAAATGGGGACTGACCTCGACTGGAAAAGACACCTATATCCTAACTTGATGAAAGTTTTTTGTGGAAGTGGACAGTTTCATTAGTTAACTCTTCTCTGTCAACAAGACCCTCACAGCCCCTGTAGAGGATAATCCCATGTTCAAAGACAAGAAGTTAGAGGCCTTCTTTAAGCCCCTCTTCTCCTTAGCAGGCTCCGCCATGCCAATTGCAGCTGCTTCTATGGCAGTCTCAGAACATTGCTGTTTGGACAAATGCTTCAGTCCACAGCCAATTAGATCCTTCACCAGTGGCCTTATGCTACAGCGTGAACAGCTTGCCAGATACACTTAGATCTCTAAGATTAGCCTTTCCATCCACATGCGCAGAATCCTTTGGCTCAAATGTTAGTCAGCGAAACTCCCTTGTAAAGAATGCCTTGAACGGCTTCCCTTTGAAGGTGAACACCTGTTTGGCCCCTCCTTTTATAAATATGTAAAGGCGATTACAGGGGGTAAGAGTAATCTAGAAAAAGAAGACTTGTGCTTCTACAAGTAGGCGTTATACTCCTGAGTTAGGAAGGGTTCCTTTCGTCCCTCCATGGCCTCCAGCCTCAAATCTAAGCCAGGAACATTATTTTGTAGAAAAACATGGCCCTTCAGATAAGCCAAGTCTGATATCTGATGCCCTTCTGGTCCCAGGAAATCTCAGACATCTAGGTCCAGATTGTCTTTTCCAGGAGCTACAAACGGGAGTTTCAAACTACCCTGCTTCGTGCTTTCAAACTTGCCTTCAAACATGCAAGGATGGATAGCTCTTCAGCTGCCATTCAGCAGCTTCTGTCTCAGAGAGCCATTCCCCTGTATCAAAAGAGAAACACTTTTAAGGCTTCCACTCAAACCTTTTTGCAGTTCCCAAATCAAATAAATAGGACCAGCCTATTCTGGGTCTAAAGACTCTTAACTTGCCTCTACAGTTTCATAGGTTTTACATGGAAACTGCCAAATCAGTCATTTCCTTTCACATTCTGATTCTCATTCAGATGCCAATTGCACAGTCCTATCTTTCCTAACCATCAACACTATGCGGTTTGCATTGGGCAATCAGCATTACTAAACTGTCTCCCCTTCCCTTTGGCCTGTACACAAACCCAGAATTTTCAACAAGGTGCTTGCCCCTGTCTTAGATCTGCTCGGTGTTCAAGGGATTTATGGTTTGGGATGCATAGATCATCTTCTGCTGAAAGATCATCTCCCCTATCCCTGTTAGCCAATGCCTAGTGAACACTGTAGAGTTGACTTTGCTCCCAACCTCCCAAAGTCATCGCTTGAACTATCTAACAGGTTAGAGTTCAAACTGTCCTTATGCTTTCAGGCCCAGGCCTTCGGGGTTCAGAGGTGACCCTCACTTCATGCCTGCATATGTTTTTCTTGTCTGATGGTTGCCTCCTTTGAGGCTGTAACATACACCCAGTTTCACTCTACCCAAATGTCGGCAATATGTTTGGTCGTCAAAGTCCATGAAGGAAAACAGATGTCCCTCCATCTTGACAGTAGGCTGGAGAAGGCCATCATATTGATGAGGCCTTATCAACTTATTTTGGAAATTTTGCAACAACATCTTAAAAAGATTAATTGACATATGGTATTGCGGCTATATTTTGTGTGGACATCTAGGCATCAATAACTTATAGTCACAAAAGAGTTAAGCTACCTACCTTAAAATCTCCAACTCTTAAAACCCCAAAAACCCTTAGATCCTCTCTTAGGTAGAACTGCACATGCTGACCCTATCCACCTTCTACATCCCAGGCATGGAAAATTGGCAGGTGGAATTTTTTAGTCTTCAGCATCTGGATCCTTGAAAATATTTCTCCATCCGAAGATGTTCCAAGACCTGAAATGAGGGACGACTAACCTGGATCTTTTGGCATTCAGATATATCAAAAAACTGGACAGGTTTTTCAGCAGGTCAAGGAACCTGCAGGCATTTGCAGTAGATGCTTTGGTAACCCTGTCATATCAGTTTATTTTCTTCCTTTCAGCCCCCCTCCCACTCAGATCCCCCCTCATCTGCTGCACAGGATCAATGTGGAGGACATTCCTGTGATTCTCATCGCACCTATTGACCCAAGAGAATGTGGTACATAAGCGTACACAAATTCCTGATGAGACTGTCAGTGGGCCCTCTTGGATCATCTGGAGCAAGGGCCAAAGGCCAATATACCCTCCTGCTTCCCAGTCGCTGGCTTTGACGGTATGACTGTTGAAGCCCAGGGGCCTTTAGGATTGGTTATCTCTGCCCTCTTGAAGGCTTGAAAAGCAACTTCCCAAAAAGTCTACCATAGCACCTAGAGGGCTTATTTTGCTGAGAACAAGGAAATTTTGTCCTAGAAAAAGCTCAATGGGTTGCATTCTGTCCTTCCTCCACTCTGGTCTGTCCTTCCTCCACTCAGTACTCTCAAAGGGCAAAGTGCAGCCCTGGCCATTCTTTTTAAGAGACTGTTGGTCTCTCAATCTCTAATTAAGGCCTTTGTGCTGGGTGTCACACACTTTTCTTCTCCTGTCCTCCTCAGTGTTTCTGTGTGACCTTAATCTGGTTCTTTCAGCTCTTCAGAAGCCATCCTTATAACCTATTAGGGGTATTCCCTTATCTGACCTTATTCGCAAAAAGAGCCTTTTCTTGTGTTACACAAGGACACGTTTGCCTGAGGCTTAAAGCTTACCTTCCCTATATCCTACTCCGAAACATCTAGTAGCAATTTCCCTCCACTGTCATGGCTGGTATATTTCTCAGCCGCTCCCTTTTTTCGCAAGCGGATTCCCTCTTTGTTCCTCTATAGGGCTTTTGCAGAGGGCTACCTGCATCTTGCTTCATCATTGCTGAGTAAATAAGATTGGTCATTTTTCAAGCCTATAGTGTAAAGGATAAGTTCACCTTTGGGAACTTGTTACATGTTTCACCCGATTTTAAGGTGTAACATGTTCCCAGTGCTGCAGCCGCCGTCCACTACCCCCCTCCCTGTGGCAGCAACCCGGGCAGAAGTTACCCGTACTAGCTGCCACTGTTTTAAAAACAGTGCGGCCGTGTGGTCGGAGCTCCATGTGTCTGAAGGGAAGGAAGGTGCTAAATTAGGGTTAAGAAGGGGTTAAATGGGAACAAATTGTATTGTACATATAAATGAAATACAGTATAATATAATAATACAGTGCCACGCTGTACTACTCATTTATACTTGTACATTGCTTGCAAGGGTCATTGTACAAAGGAGTGGCTGCATTTTGAATGGCATTTTGGTAGCCAGTAAATTATTGGTAGTAGTGGTGGGGGTAGGAGCGGCAGAGGGAGAGGTGAAAATAAGAAGTATGTCCTAGAAACTTTGTTGGAGGACATTATTCCTACGTTTAATATCCTCAAGTCTTTATTATAAAATATCACTTAAAGGAGATGTAAAGTCTCAAGGTTTTTTTAGCTTAATGCATTCTATCCATTAACCACTTCCCTACATACATTTACTGCGGCAGCGTGGCCCCTAAGTGCAAAGTCACATGCCTGTACGTAAATTTGTAGATGGGCTTTAGGGGGCGCACACGCTCCCCCGGAGCCGCGCTCCCTCAGTCCGCGGCCACCCGCAAACGTTCAGGAGAATGACAGAAAAGCGGTCTGGCTATGTAAACAAGGCAGACCGCCGTTCTGTCAGACAGGAAGAGAGAGAGATATTGTGTTCCTACTAATCAGGAACTCAGATCTCTCTCTTCCTGCAGTCAGTCCATTTCCCCCACAGTTAGAAAGCACTCCCTAGAAGCACACTTAACCCTTTGTTCGCCCCTGATGTTAACCGCTTCCCTGCCAGTGTCATTTATACTGTAACAGTGCATATTTTTAGCACTGATCACTGTATTTGTGTCAGTTAGTGTCAGATTTGTTCGCTTTAACCACTTGCCGACTGCCGCACGACTATCTACGTCGGCAGTCAGCCCCTCACAGGCAAAGTGACGTAGGTCTACGTCGCTAGCCTATGAGGGTCTAGGGAGCGAGCGCGCGCCGCCGGAGGCGCGCTCCCACTCCCACGTGGTCACGGACCCCCCCGCGCGTGTGACCGGCGGACCCGATGTCCGCCGGTCACTCTGCGATCGCCGCTGCAGAGGGAGAAAGTCAGGCAGCTTGTGTAAACAAGCCGCCTGTCATTCTCCCCTGTGTAGAAACTGTGATCACACGGTTCTACTATGTAGAACCGTTGATCACTGTTTCTACAGCTCAACAGACAGCCAATCACAGTTAGAATCACGCCCCTAGGGACACACACAGCCCCTCCCTCTCAAAGTTAACCCCTTCACTACCAGTGTAATTTTGCAGTAACAGTGCATATGTATAGCACTGATTACTGCAGTAATGTCACTGGTAACCCCAAAAGTGTCAAAAATGTCAGTCAAGGGTCTGATCTGTCCGCCGCAATGTCGCAGTACCGCAAAAAAATCGCAGATCGTCGCCATTACGTGTTAAAAAAAAAAAACAACAAAAATGACAAAAATCTTTCCCTTTGTTAGTAAACGCGATAACTTTTGCGCAAACCAATCAAAATACGCTTTTTGCGATTTTTCTTTTACCAAACATATGTAGCATAAAACAAATTGGCCGAAAATGTTAAAAAATTTAGATTTTTACATTTTTTTGGGGAATTTCATATAAAAAAATGTGAAAAATATTGTTATTTTTGCAAAATTGACGCTCTTTTTTTGTTTATAGCGCATGATCAAAAAATCGCACAGGTGATCAAATACCACCAAAAGAAAGCTCTGTTTGTGGGAAAAAAAGGACGTCAAATTTGTTTAGGTACAGCGTCGCACGACCGCGCAATTGTCCGTTAAAGTCACGCAGTGCCGAATCGCAAAATACCCCCTGGTCAGGAAGGGGGTAAAATCTTCCGGGGCTTAAGTGGTTAATGTCACAGTCCCGCTAAAAATCGCTGAATAAATAAAAAGTCAATAAATCTATCCTATAGTTTGTAAAGGCTATAACTTTTGCGCAAACCAATGAATATGCTCTTTTTGGGATTTTTTTTTCACCAAAAATATGTAGTCAGTAATCAAAATCGTCTGTTTTTTTTTTTGTTGTTTATTGCGCCAAAAATAAAAACTACATAAGTGATCACATACCACCAAAAGAAAGCTCTATTTGTGGGAAAAAAAGGACATCAATTTTATTTGGGCACAATATCGCACAACCGTGCAATTTTAAGTTAAAGCAATGCAGTGCCATATCGCAAAAACTGGCCTGCTCATTAAGGGGGTAAAACCTTCTGGGGCTGAAGTGGTTAGGGTAAAAACTCAGACCCCCCCCCCCCTTATTTTTTCCTGAACCAGAAAGTTCCAGCGACAAGCACGAGCCCAGCGGCTGCAGCCACTGTCCCGGATCCTCTTTGGATAGATTGACAGCAACAGGAGGCATTGGCTCCGTGCTGTTAATCAAATCCAGTGACACGGGGGTGGGGCCAAGTCCTGCTGTCTGTGTCAATGGATGCAACAGAGGGACTTGAGTGTGCCCGCACAGCTGCCCCCATGTAAAGCCGCTTTCCATGGGGGCTCCCAATGAAGAGAAGGAGCCAGGAGTGCCACCAGGGGAGGGGGGGGAGCAGAAAAGGAGGTTCGGGGCTGCTCTGTGCAAAACCCTTGCACAGAGCAGGTAAGTATAACATGTTCATTGTTTAAAAAAGAATGTGAATACTATGCCCAGCTAGCACATCCTGGACAAGAAGGAACAGGTATGGAGGCAGGCTTTAGTTTACTTTTTTGACATTAGGATACCTCAGGCTTTGGTATCAAGACATTTGTTTAAGATCTTGCAGAATGTTATTATTCTGAATATGATAACCTTATAAAATGGGCCACATCTATGTTTTGCTACAGCAATCATACTGAACTGTATTTATGCTCCATTTTCATTTGTATGTTCTAGTGGAGTCCAGTTTTGACCATTGCAAAGGATGGCAGCAATATCAGTGAAATTTTATATTTGTAATGCTGACAGGAAGCTTTGTTTGTTTTGGGCATGTGTCCTAATTGAGGTATAGTTAAGTTAAAATGTTATTATTTTACTAATAGGGGTTAGTGATTGTGTATCCTTATATTTGTATTTCTCTTCCAGGAGACCATCCACCTGGAGAAAATAATATTGGTGTTCTTATGGAATAAAGCACCGAATATGCAATATCTGTTTGTGCTTGTTGCCTGTTTGTGCAAACTGCACAGTGTCCACAGCAGTCATTCTATTGTGTGATTTATGTTTGATTTGTTATAGTATGTTGAACTTAATTTAGTTCTCAATTGGACCTCTTTAAGCTGACCACAGGCCCAGAAATCTGTTTTTTTTCACAAATAAAAGGACAAGCCCAATTTCATAATGCTAAACTCCAAGCAGATAAAAAAAACCCATGTTACCCAGTGTCAGTGCTTTGCGTAAGTGTTCACCCGCCAAGCCCCCCCACTCTGGACACATTTTATGGGCTTGGAACTAATTTGGATATTTTGTTACTACAAAAAATAGTATAGATATTCTTTAAAGAGAATTGGGGCCAATACTCTTTTGGCCTACTTCTGCGGTCACAGGAATGCACTTAGTTCTGCACTCCTGGGACTTGTATTCAGCCGACAGTGGTCTAAAGTCTGCTGTCAGTTGACATCACTCAGTCGGTCCACACTCTAGAGAGATCCTGACTTTAATGCCAGGATTCACCCAGATCCCTTTGGAGGAGGTAAAGCTTGTAAACATCACGACACGGTTGAGGAATGAAAGATCTGGGAAAGATTGGAACACAGTAGAGGAGTGAAGACATTTGAGAGAATGAAGCACAGTGGATAGGAATACCCAGACTCATAGGAAAGAGGATAATTATATTGACAGGTAAAAGAGTTCACTGATATTTAAACTTTTCAATCACCTTAAAACGGAAGTTCACTCTCTCACAAAACATTGACTATTTTTAATCCTTATGCTGCTAGCATTAGTAAATAGATAGGAAAGTATATCATATTTACTTGTTTTACCCCCCTTTTTTTTAACATTTCTTCAGTTACTTCCTGGTTTCCATGTCTGGGCATATCATATCATACATCCCAGGAGTCTTCACGAGGGGAGGAGGAGTTTTTGCAGCTAAGCACACCCTCATGCTTGCATGCCTGAGCTAAGGGCAAATAGATTCTAGGAAATAAATGCTGCATAACTTAACTGCCCTTACTCAAGATGGCCACAGCCAGAAAGCTAGTGGTGTTTTTCAAAGTGATTTCTTATCAAAATAAAGTATGGAGACATTGATTAATGGGGGTATTTGCTTTGAATATTAAATGTGAATAGCGTTTTTAGGTAGTGGTGCTGAGATGCAACGTAATTCCGTTTTAACGCTGGATTCCAATCTTCATATTCACTTCTAGCCCAACATCCTACTTGTGTGCAGCATGAATGTAATGATCATGCTCCAGGACGCCCTTCCCTCTTATCTCCTGATTTCAGTGCAGGAGCCACACTTTTGTCAGGAAGAGAACTCCTGGTATGCTAATATTTTATGAGAACAACAAAGCAGGGTCAAAATGTCCTTGTACATCGTCGATGAAATGGCAGCCGTTGCGGGGGTAACCTCTGCCACTGTGGGGTACAGTAAATACAGGAGTGAGAACTTCAAATTATTTATCATTAAGTAAAATAGTGCTGTCCTACATTCCATTTAGTTTGTCTTAAATCAAATTCTCTTTAGTTTAGAAAATCTTTGGGGGAATACCCAAATCTGATGTTTAGGATTTTTTCCAAAACACCAACTATTGTGGTAAGGAAAGAATCTGTCCTTTAATTTAATTTGTCCTTTGGCAAGTACTAGACTGTGGTGCACAATGAAAGGAAACCCATAATGAGGAAAACCTATAATCAACTAATGGTGACCACCTTTTGAAAATGGTAGTCCCTTACTTTAATACTTTCAGTCACTGGCCCAGAAGTATCCATCAAGCGGGTAGGGATGAAGTCAAAACTCCCAATCTTCATACTTGTTTAAGAGAATCTCAAAAAGCACTAAAGCCAATGCATCAGCCTGAAAGCCAGGCAAGTAACTTTTTTTTAGAAGGAAAGGTCAACAAGGCTTATTAAATACTCCTAGTTTAACTGGAACTTTCTGGCAGGAGATTGCAGAAAAACCAAGCATAAATGCTCATTTTGATGCGTACTTGCGCACATTTATGAGCACTTACATGTATATGGAATTTAGTGTAAATTAATTTTGCTGCCCAGAATACTAATTTATTCTGGCAACCAGAATAAATTTACACACATATGTGTGTTTAGGCATGTTTATGTATGTTTACACCCATACGCAGGTAAATAATGCTCATAAGCTCCCGTCCGAAAGCAGCCTTGCAGCATTTTTTTTTTTTTTCATGCCTCTAAACGCTGCTTATAAAATACTGATCTAAATGTCTGATATGCATGGCCACAAAAGCTATCAAAGAACTGCGTTTAAAGACATAAAAAAATATGCTGTTCACATGTAAAAGTGTCGTTTTTAATGCCTGTGTGCATTAGGCCTCAAAGCTCAAATCCAGTTGATTTTTTTTTTTTTTAATGGTAAAATTGTACCAACAGGAATTTTATAACTTCCCTAATCTGTCCAAAAGTAATTTAAAAAAATTGCAGTAGCTGGGCATGAAAAAAATGTTTTGTTTCCTCACTGTTGTACCAGCAGACTATTGTACCATATAAGCCATGATTAATAGCAGAATATTGAAAGTTTAAATCCTAAAATTGGCTATTTCGATTAACAAGCACAGGTTTTTTAGTTAAATTTAACAAAATAATGAAGCTATTTATACAGAAAAGAACCAAGAAATACAAAGCAAAAAAATCTTGATGATCATGAGCAGTATTAGTGCTGCTAAAAATTAGGAAATGCGTACATTATCCTGACACACAAACATGGGGTGGAGATGGTTCTTGTCTTCTTATAGTCTTACAGAATGTAGACCATGTCATTGGGCAATAGAGTACAACCTTATTATGAAGAGCTCAGCCTCCCACAATCTTTTAATATTACTGTTCTCTGATATTCTATGGTAGACTGATAACATACAAGTCAAAAAGGGACACATGCAACAAATTAAATTTTATAACACACAGATTACCTTCCTAATATCAATTTAATGTTATTGTTTCAGGGAACAAAAGACCATGGAGGACAAGGGACAGTAATTAATTTCATAATGGAGTCCTGTTTTCCTAACACTGTGTGTGTACTTGTCTGAAGCTCACAGCTTGTATTCAGCCTTCTGTGTAATAAAAAGTGTTATATTTTGAAAAAAAAAATCCTTCTTGTCTTTATTTAAATGGACATGAACATTAATAAAGGTCTGTGTTCTCTATTAGAAAATTAATTGTAGAGATGCGTGCTGAAGGAAGAGGTGATTGGGTAAAATGAATGTTGTCAGGACAAAAATGCTATCTGTATTGTATATAAAACACACCCCAGTGATTCTTTTTTCTCATTTTAAAGATCAACCCATCAAAAAGGGATACAGTATTTTACTTATAGGAAGAGTATGATGGGCTGAGATACCCTTGCTACCCATACTTCTTGGGAAATCAGTTAGCAATAGCTCACTATCCCTTACCCTGTCTCTGTTTCCACCAGCCATTTAGTTTTGGGTATTCTTACTCACTTTTCCCTTTCCTATAATACTTTACACCTTGACGTCTGCCTATAGTGTTTAAAGGTGGAGTTTGGGGTTGCAAAAAAGATAAACATATATTTACCTCTATGTTGCAGCTGTCCCACGTTGGCCGAGAACTGAGATCACATGACTGCTGATCCCTCAGTTTTTCCAGATCGGAGAGTGGTGACTCTGTCATCACTCTCTTCTCTGCCCCTCCAGCACTCACTGGAGTGTTGGGCAGGGGTGGGGGTGGGCACAGCTGGCTCCAGCTATAAGCCTCACACTGAGAGGCAGAGCCAGCTGTCAGTTAGCTGGCAGTTGGATGGATCCCGACAAAATTGTCAGGATCTTTCCAGAGCCTGGAGCGGTTCTGCCACAGCAGCTTACAGCAAGTAATAACCCAATGTCAATTGATCCTGGGTCACACAGAGCAAAAGTATGTTCACTTCTGTGACCCACAACAGAAGCGTGGCCAAATAAACGTTGGTAATACTTCTGTCTTAAAGGATAAGTTCAGCTTCAGGAACATGTTCCACTTGTTTTTCCCACTTCTCCAACTGCTCGGTGATCCGAGCCCTGTGTGTGACAGCAGTACGTCCTGCTTCTGGAAGGAAGAGCAGAAGAAGCTGTTGTCCGTAGAGTACTGTGGTACTGGTACTTGTACTGGGTGTTATACTTACACATTACTTACAACACAAATGGTCCATGTTGGGATGAACCTACCAGG